>NW_027362767.1:16292490-16892490 GCF_046119375.1 Phyllobates terribilis | reverse complement strand
GTTGCAGCCCACCGTGATGCCTTCTCCAACCGAGGAGACTTGGCTGCAGGTCGCAGCAGGCTTTCAAACTGTGGCCAATTTCCCAAACTGCATTGGTGCTGTCGATGGCAAACATGTGAGAGTTCAGCAGCCACCACGATCAGGATCACGCTTCTTTAATTATAAGAAATTTTTTTCTGTGGTCCTGATGGCGGTTGCTGATGCACATTTCAAATTTGTTGCCATTGACGTTGGTGCTTATGGCAGTACTGGGGACTCTCGGGTGTTTAGATCATCACAGATTGGGCTGCAAATTCTTCAAGATGGCGTAACGCTCCCAGCCCCAAGACCTTTGCCGGGTTCCACACATCCAGTTCCTTTTGTGATGGTATCGGATGAGGCATTTCCCTTACAGACCAACCTGCTGCGCCCATACCCACGAAGGGCACTGAATGCCCGGCGGAGGATTTTCAATTATCGGCTGAGTCGTGCACGCAGATATGTGGAATGCACCTTCGGAATCATGTGTAGTCAGTGGAGGATCTTTCACACTGCCATCCAGTTGGATACGGAGACCGTTGACACTGTAATTAAGGCATGCTGTGTACTCCACAACTATGCTCGTGAGTACAGCACCGAGCAAGATGAGGAGTCACAGCTATCTGAATTAATTCCAGTTGTCAACTCCGGTCAGGGAAGGCCATCCAACTCTGGTGCCAGGGTGCGAGAAACCTTCGCTGACTACTTCATGAGTCCTGAAGGTGCCGTGCACTGGCAATACTCCTGTGCTGGTGTTGAGCAGCCTGACCAGCAGAGAAGATCTGATGAACAATAAAAGAAGAACTTCCTCCTTTTTTTTTAAATAAAAATGTAAAAAAAAATGTTTTTAAAAAAAATAAATTTTGGTTAAACTTAAATTTGTCTAAAATATTTCTTGAATTGCAACCTTCTACATTTTGTTTTTCGACAATACGTCAACGCAAAAGTGAACAACCCACAAAGACCAGAGCCTGTAAATTGGCATTACTACCTAGAGCGCTATTCACAAGTACTGTCTGCTAAAGTCAACCCTCACCATTGTTATTTGCTTGCGCTAAGAACAGAACTAGCAAATAACAGTGTTGAGAGTAGTATTCATCCAAAAAATAGTTGTGGTCCAAAATATGAAAGTATATTTCTAATTTAAAAACCACTGTATACAGCCGACCACATACGTAGATTAGTTTGAACAAATTTCAAAAATGTAGAGTTCCTCTGACCTGCGCTATGGTGAGCGCAGATCAGGGGAACACTTTTTCATTACAACCCAATCCAACCACATATACACTTGAAAAGAAAAATTAACAGATAGTTTAAATAATTTTTTTAATACGTAATATAGAATAACTGTAAAAAACTTTTTAAAAACACAAAACAACAAACTTCTAGAAAATTTAATCGGACAAACATTGCCCATAACTTGGGAAGAAATTACACACTGTGTACAGCACACCTGTCCTGTAATCAGTTTTGGGCCCTAAAATACGGGCAGCACCTGTAGGTTGTTTAATTATATAAAAAGAAGACCTTTTCTTACAGTCCCCTACGCCTGATGCCTGGTATAGGTGACCATAAGAAAAGGTCTTTGTTAATTGTCTGATTCTCTAAAACATTGTGTATCTATCGACCTACAGGTGCTGTCTGTATTTGCTAGGGTCCAAAAATGCTGACAGGGAGGGGTAAAATTTTTTAACTACAAGTTTTGAAGGTCTTCTTCAAAGCTGTACCCAGGAAACATTTCTTGAGAAAAAGTAGAGTTGGGGGATGGTCCTCTGACAAATGATGATGCACCATGAGCCATTTGCCGACCATAACTTGGTTGCATATCTTCTGGACGGTATGCTGCAGCAACCTGCCCAAAACGCTGGGTTGCAGCTGCTGGTCGTGGTGGAGGCACACTGGGTTTGAAACAATTAAATATTCCGCATACTACGGCTGGGGGCGAGGGCATAACTGCTGCCTCTTCAATTGCCATGACCATAGCGCCTGCTGCAGTCATGTACATGTTCTGCCTATCTCGTGGCAGAGATCTGATGCGGGCAGCTTGGGCTGAGCAAAATTTATCGATGGCATCTTCCTGGGATGCCCTTTCCACAAGGCTGAGGGTTCGATTTGTGAGTGCTTCAAGCACAATAGTCCCACCCCCGTGGCTTTTGGCCTTTTTTTTGCCCGCCCTTCTCGATGCCACGAGATGAGCAGAACCAGACCCCCTCCCAGTGGGCCTCAACACATCACCAGCAGAGCTTCCAGCGTCACTTGGAGCAGGAGCAGGAGAATCAGTCACCAAACCCGTCCCGATGTCCGCTGGATTGGACAAAGAATGTGAGGGACAACCAGATGCTGAAGATGCCGAAGCAGATGGATCCGGTGAGGAAAGCTGGAAAAAGTCCTCGGATTCCTCCTCTGCTTGCTCTGTGTTTGTGTCCTCTTCTGCTGTTGGGGCCATGATGTTTCCTTCAGTTCTGTATATAATAAAAGGTAAATCCCAATGTAAATACAACATTTTTGGAAACATTTCAATTAATATGTTTTGGGAATTTACCTCCGCAAACTCCTACTGGTTAGTATGAAGGCCAGCTCGTCCGCAAAAGGAAATTTTCTTTTTTTGGGTGATGAGCCACTTTGCACCGACTGATGATACTTCACCAGCCGGTCGGTGACCGATCTCCACCGATTTTTAATATCATACACTGCAATGACACAACCAAAACAATTTATGAACTGCTTTCACACCAAAAAGTGCAATTATAAATAGATATAAAAATAAGTGTAAAAATCAAAACTTACTAATTTCCTCTTGGGCATCACGTTCCGCATTCACCCACTGGGGATACATTTGGCTCAACACAGAGGCCCAGGCGTCTTTTCTCTTCTGCTTGTCTTTGTAGTCAGGACTAGCTCGGTCCCATATTTCGGGATATTTTTCAATCTACAGTGAATAATAACGTGTGTGAATATTATTTTAAAAACAAAATGGAGGAATAAAAGATTAACCCCAAAAAAATAATTAAATAAACATATGGAGATATGTACGCACACACACCAACACTAACCCCTCACCTATATTGTACGGTTCTTTCACACGTCAATCTCCGGGACGAGTGTTGATGCCATTTTCCACACACAGCGGAGACCCACACACAGACCCATTGCAAAGCATGCTCGGTCACACTTATCTGTACTAACGTGGATATGTGGACGTGAGAAATCAACCTTACAGCGCATGCAGGAGCTTTCAGTGAATGAACCTACATACACTGTACAATAATCTTTCACTTTAATAAAATCTTTTAACCAAAAAAAATAAGTGGGCTCACGCATAGCTTTAATAAATAGCAAAGGGAAAGCAGACGGTTGTTGGCTGATGTTATAGTCTGTGAAGTAGCCAATAACCATGGACCCTTCCTTTGCTATTAATACCAGGCCGCAGCAGTTAGCTTAGCCTTTACTGGCTACTATATAGGGAGCCCCCCCCCCCCAAAAAAAAGTGACATGGGGTCCCCCTATAAATTGTAGCCAGCAAAGGCTAGCCGCTTTGCCTTTTCTGGCCACTATATAAGAAGACCCCCCCCCAAAAAATGACATGGGGTCCCCCTATAAATTGTAGCCAGCAAAGGCTAGCCACTTTGCCTTTTCTGGCTACTATTTATGAAGACCCCCCCCAAAAAAAAGTGACATGGGGTCCCCCTATAAATTGTAGGCAGCAAAGGCTAGCCGCTTTGCCTTTTCTGGCCACTATATAAGAAGACCCCCCCAAAAAAAATGACATGGGGTCCCCCTATAAATTGTAGCCAGCAAAGGCTAGCCACTTTGCCTTTTCTGGCTACTATTTATGAAGACCCCCCCAAAAAAAAGTGACATGGGGTCCCCCTATAAATTGTAGCCAGCAAAGGCTAGCCGCTTTGCCTTTTCTGGCCACTATATAAGAAGACCCCCCCAAAAAAATGACATGGGGTCCCCCTATAAATTGTAGCCAGCAAAGGCTAGCCACTTTGCCTTTTCTGGCTACTATTTATGAAGACCCCCCCAAAAAAAAGTGACATGGGGTCCCCCTATAAATTGTAGCCAGCAAAGGCTAGCCGCTTTGCCTTTTCTGGCCACTATATAAGAAGACCCCCCCAAAAAAAATGACATGGGGTCCCCCTATAAATTGTAGCCAGCAAAGGCTAGACGCTTTGCCTTTTCTGGCCACTATTTATGAACACCCCCAAAAAAAAGTGACATGGGGTCCCCCTATAAATTGTAGCCAGCAAAGGCTAGCCGCTTTGCCTTTTCTGGCTACTATATAAGAAGACCCCCCCAAAAAAAATGACATGGGGTCCCCCTATAAATTGTAGCCAGCAAAGGCTAGCCACTTTGCCTTTTCTGGCTACTATTTATGAAGACCCCCCCAAAAAAAAGTGACATGGGGTCCCCCTATAAATTGTAGCCAGCAAAGGCTAGCCGCTTTGCCTTTTCTGGCCACTATATAAGAAGACCCCCCCCAAAAAAATGACATGGGGTCCCCCTATAAATTGTAGCCAGCAAAGGCTAGACGCTTTGCCTTTTCTGGCCACTATATAAGAAGACCCCCCCAAAAAAAATGACATGGGGTCCCCCTATAAATTGTAGCCAGCAAAGGCTAGCCACTTTGCCTTTTCTGGCTACTATTTATGAAGACCCCCCCAAAAAAAAGTGACATGGGGTCCCCCTATAAATTGTAGCCAGCAAAGGCTAGCCGCTTTGCCTTTTCTGGCCACTATATAAGAAGACCCCCCCAAAAAAAATGACATGGGGTCACCCTATAAATTGTAGCCAGCAAAGGCTAGACGCTTTGCCTTTTCTGGCCACTATATAAGAAGACCCCCCCAAAAAAAATGACATAGGGTCCCCCTATAAATTGTAGCCAGCAAAGGCTAGCCGCTTTGCCTTTTCTGGCCACTATATAAGAAGACCCCCCCAAAAAAAATGACATGGGGTCCCCCTATAAATTGTAGCCAGCAAAGGCTAGCCACTTTGCCTTTTCTGGCTACTATTTATGAAGACCCCCCCCCCAAAAAAATGACATGGGGTCCCCCTATAAATTGTAGCCAGCAAAGGCTAGCCGCTTTGCCTTTTCTGGCCACTATATAAGAAGACCCCCCCCAAAAAAATGACATGTGGTCCCCCTATAAATTGTAGCCAGCAAAGGCTAGCCGCTTTGCCTTTTCTGGCCACTATATAAGAAGACCCCCCCAAAAAAAATGACATGGGGTCCCCCTATAAATTGTAGCCAGCAAAGGCTAGCCGCTTTGCCTTTTCTGGCCACTATATAAGAAGACCCCCCCCCAAAAAAAATGACATGGGGTCCCCCTATAAATTGTAGCCAGCAAAGGCTAGCCACTTTGCCTTTTCTGGCTACTATTTATGAAGACCCCCCCAAAAAAAAGTGACATGAGGTCCCCCTATAAATTGTAGCCAGCAAAGGCTAGGCGGACAGCTGCGACCTGATATTAATAGCCTAGAAAGGGGCCATGGTTATAGGCCCCCTCCCAGGCTATAATATCAGCCCTCAGCTGCCCCAGATTTGGCGCATCATATTTGTGCGCCAAATCTGGCACTTAGCCTCGCTCTTCCACGCTGCCCTGGTGCGGTGGCAGGGGGTAATAGTGGTGGGGTTCATGTCAGCGCCAGCTGACATGAAGCCCAGGTTAGTAATGATGGGCGTCAATAAGACACCCCCATTACTAACCTACAAAGTGTTAAAAAGAAAAAAGACAAACACCCAGAAAAAAATAATTTATTTGAAATAAAACACAATTTTATTTAATTCTAATTTTACTAAAAAAAAAAAAATAGTTACCTGTCCACGTTCCTGCGCTGATCTGCCATGCACAGCTGTCACATCTGGAGATGTGACAGCTGTCATGGCTGCTGTAAGCTCACACTGCCGGGAACACGTCCGCTCCCAGCAGCATGAGCCCCTGACTGAGGTCACCGGAGTGCATTCAGTCAGCGCTGCTCCGGTGACCTCCTTTACAGCCCTGTTGTACCGTGGGAATTTCTCACGATACAGCGGGGCCGTAAAGCAGATCACCGGAGCAGCGCTGCCTGAACTGCGGCGAACCCGTTCATTCTAGCGGCGGCAGCGGTTCAGAGCGGTCACATTCTATGTGGCTGCTCTGAACTGGAGATCTTCGTGGGACACTCGTGGACTACTACGGAGGGGTAAGGATAAGGTTGTGGTTTATTATTTTATATTTTATTACAGGAGATCGATGGCTTCGGGGAATTAGGTGTCTAGGTGAGTATAGGTGTATTTTTTTATTTTTTACTTTATTTTAGGTGGCGATCGGCGGGGACAGGTAATGTATGAACTAATTTATTTTAGGTAACCACTGGCCACCAATGAAAAAAAAGGGGGCAGTAGATTACATATTATTGGGGCCAATAACCAAAAAACTTTAATAATGATAGCACCCCCCCCCTCCCAAAAAAAAAAAAAATAGGGGGGGGGATAGGGTCAATAATATATGGAGGCACATATGGGGGCTATTAAATTTAATTTTGGGGCACATTTTACAGCAGGATCAGTCTGATGGGAACTACTGCTCCCATCGAGCTGATCCTGCTGGCAGGAGTGGACGGGGGACAGACATAGGCCGATGGCAGTAGTAGTGTCACATCGGCCTATGTCTGCCTGCTGACACCCGCGCACACAGACCCCACACAGACACATACAGACCCCACACAGACACATACAGACCACATACACACCACACAGACACATACAGACACTTACCACACTAATCATGAATCCCACGTTGACATTCATCCGCTTGTACCATCCCACGTTAGCAGCCATGATCCTGAGAGACGGGAATATTATGGGATTCTCGTCTTCCTGGATTATGGGATGCTCATGGGATGGATGGATGGAACGCCCAATTGTGACGTCACTTCCTATTTGCTGCGGTTTTGAGGTACAAGACCGCAGCAAATGCGCTTCACTTCCGCAATTATTTTTACATATTTGCGGATTTGAAGCGGCCCAATGCAAGTCAATGGCGGCGATTACGCCGCGCTTCCGCAAAATTAAATGACATGCTGCGGATTTTTCCGCGGAGCATAAACGCAGCGGAAAAAAACGCAGCGTGGGCATTGACAGTGCGGCTTCTCATTGAGGACCATGGGGGGCGGATTACCAAGCGTTTTTGGAGCGTTTATGCTGCGGAAATTCCGCAGCATATACGCTTGAAAAATGCTACGTGGGCACACAGCCTAAATCCATCTCTAGTCAGGTGGCAAGAAAAACTTGTGAAACATGGACCGTGTCACATTTAACAGAGAAAGAGAGGTATCTTTTCTCCAAATATCTCAGTCACTCCAACATGACAGCAGAGAGGAATTACAGAGAAAAAAAATTAGGAGACCTCTGCCAAGCATACACGCTGGTCTTGGCAGCAGGGAAAGCATCGGAAAATCAACCTCAACCAAGCAGCTCAAGGTAATTTATTGCAAAGCAGTTATGATCTATTTCACCAAATTGTTGATAAAATGTAATATTCTGTTTTCTATCTCTCCTAAAGAGAAGCAGAAGGGAGCAATGAAGAAGAGGAGCAAATGGTCCAGGAAGCTGAAGACTACAGTGCCCAGGGTGAAACAGAGGACCTCGGTGTGTCAAATTTAAATAGTAGGACTGAAAGGTGGGTATACAATTAAATCAAGCAAGCTAGTAGGAGTTGGGAAACTGCCGGTGTGTGGGTGTCAGTAGGTTCCGGTAACTCCGGGTCTGTAAATCTGATTGAAAAGTTGCAAGGTAGTTCTTGTAGTCATAAAATTCCTCTAAACACACTATGCATTTGGGGTTGATGACTTTTCCCCACGAAGAGTAACAGCCCAAAAACCGTGAAACCATTCAGTGGTGGTATCTTGTGGCCATTTTTCGGTAACACATTTTTTTATGTTATCATTCTGACACCTGTTTCTATGGTGCAAAAGGAGCCTCTGTCCCCGAACTTTCAGGGTAAATAGAGGACTTCCAGGCCAACATGGAGATATGCAGCACTTCTATATTCACCAAGACTTTGGGCACCAGCATTGACCAAACTCCAGTACCGATTGCTCAGGTACCATAGGTCTTATTCCAATGCTGAAAAGTAGCTCTCATAGCCCTGAAAGTCCTATACATAGCTTGTGATGTTATGGACAATAACTTGTTCTTCCGAGCATCCTCAGCCCTATACCCAGGCAAAGTGCTCTCAGTAGCGGCCACTTGTACACAGTATGCGAAACGGTATATTACAGGCGTTTATTGATGATATCTCCATCGCAGAAAGAGCCTTGATGCCTAAACTTTTAGGATGAATAGAAGATATCCTTATAGCACTCTAAGTGCCCAGAAAATGTAATGTTATTACTTATATTAGGCGGAGAGCACCAATCGAACCTAGGGTCACAAAAAGGTCCATGAAGGCAGGGATGCAGTTGAGGAAAAGGAAACACCCAGGGTAATTGGTCAATATACACATTGACATTGCCCTTGAACAATAAACATTTCTGTTGTAACATATGTATTCCCCTTCTTTCCTTTGAAGAAATTAAGAAGACGGCAGTGATCAGCTCCCAAGAAAGAATGAGGCGTTTCGGAGACTAAAGTTCCGGTCTTGTTAAAGTTTTTTAATTCATGTTTTATTTGTTTCTTCTCGGTTCTAGGTTGTTCTACAATTCCAGGTGAACGGGGCCCTCGAAGCAATGGGAGAAGATTTTCTTTATTATAAACATTTGTACTGTTTGTATTAGTGTTAAAGGGATTCTGTCACCAGGTTTTAGCCATCTCATCTGAGCGCACCATAATGTGGACACAGATCTTTATTCCAACGATGTATCACTTACTAGGCTGCTCAGTGTAGTTTGCATTAAAACACTGTTAAATCATCTGGAGATTATCATTAGAGCAATACTCAAGTAGTCCAGTCATACTTAGGAGCTGCCAAATCTGCAACAGAGAAAACAGTAATTTTATCAAAATGATAGCAAGGAGCTCAGTAAGTGAAACATTGCTGGATCAGGATTTCTATCTCTACATTATGCTGCTGTCAGATGGGATGTCAAAAACCTGGTGACAGAGTCCCTTTAATAACTATTTTACAGATAAAAATAAAGTGGAAGTCATATGGCTATGATGAAACAATTCTGACAATTGTTCAAATGGCACAATCATTTACTACCGTCAGCTTTCTGAGCCGTTTAGTCTAATGCTTTGTCAGTATTACTAGAATCCATAATAATTTAAAGGTCAGGTAGCCATAAAAGTGCTCCTGCCAGTCAGAGCACTGCAGTCCCTGGAAATCAGGCCTAGGGAAGCAGAATATATTACCATCCCTAACAACGGTAAGCATGACCCCCAGCTGTCCAGCAACCCAACATGTAGAACTGCCTATAAAAATGACCGTTTGTCCAGTCAGTGCATCACTCTCTGGTGCCCTTTTTCACTGGCACACTGCTTTCTGTGTCTGCTTTCTGTCTCTCTCTCTTTCTCTCTCCCCAGTGCAATGCTCTCTGGTGCTCTTTCACTCTCTCTCCAGTGCACCACTCTCTGACGTGTTCTTATTCTCCCTACTGCACCGCTCTCTGGCACTCCTCTGTCTTTATAGTGCACTCCTCTGTCTTTATAGTGCACTGCTCTCTTTTGTGCTCTCTCACTCTCCAGTGCATCACTGGTGCTCGCTTTTG
Source organism: Phyllobates terribilis (assembly GCF_046119375.1). NCBI lineage: Eukaryota > Metazoa > Chordata > Amphibia > Anura > Dendrobatidae > Phyllobates > Phyllobates terribilis. The sequence goes on along the minus strand of NW_027362767.1, from coordinate 16,882,779 downwards.
ATCTCTCCCCATTGCACCACTCTCTCGTATGCTCTCTCTCTGGAGCTCTCTTTCCGTCCAAAGTGCCTTTTTTTGTCTCTGTGCCTTCACGAGCCTCTCAATCTCTGTCTTTGCCCATCTGTGGCTCTCTATCGTTCTCTGTGCCTCTCTGTCCCTCCCTGTGCTTCTATTTACCTTTTGTATGCCTCTATGTGCCTCCCTTTGCCCCTTTGTTCCCCTCTTTGCCTCTATGTGCCTCTCAATAACTCTCTCATGCGCACACCTCTTTCTGTAGGTCAAAGGTAAGAAGAAAATCAGGAATGCCCTGGAAGCTCAAGTTGCAGCAGAGAAGATGAATAGGTAAGTAACTACAATGCTACACAGTATTTAACACTTGTGTATTTTTTAAGAATCTTGTTGCTGTAGGATGCTTCCTGAACATTAAAGTGAATGGTCAGGAAACATCTTTAAGCTACACGATCCTTGAAAAATATGCAAGTTTTTATGGGATGATTTGTCAGGCTATCAACAATCACACAGGGCCACAGGCCCGTCAACAGGGCAATAGCCCACTCCACAAGGCCAATGACCCTTTGCAAAGGGTCAGAGGTCCCTTTCCGCAGGGCCATAGGCATTTCCACAGGGCCATAACCCCCTCCAGCTCTCTCCACAGGGCAACAGACCACTATACAGGGTCACAGACCTTTCCACAGGGCCACAAGCCCCTTCAGCTCTCTCCACAGGACAACAGGCTCCTACCGGGCCACAGGCCTTTCCACAGTGCCACAAGCCCCTCCAGCTCTCTCCACAGGCAATCATGTTGCATGTTGTTTACTGCAAAGGACTTCATAGATCCCAACCTTACTGCAGAGACTTCCACAGGCCCCTCCAGCCCGCTCCACATGGCCTTTTCAGCAGAGCAAAACTCCCTCCAGCTCTCTTTACATCACCACATGCCCCTCTGCGGGGCAACAGACCCCTATACAGGGTCACAGGCCTTTCCACAGGGCCTCAACCCCTTCAGCTCTCTCCACAGGACCATAGGCTCCTTCTGCCGGGCCACAAGCCTTTCCACAGGGCCACAATCCCCTCCAACTCTTCTCCACAGGACAACAGGCTCTCTTTACAGGGCCATAGCTCCCCTCCACAGGGCCAAATGCACTTTCCACACGGCCACAACTCCCTCCACAGAGTCACAGTGCCTGTCTGCAGGGCACAAACCCTTTCATCAAGGCCAAAGGAGCTTTCTACAGGCCCACAGGCCTTTAAATAGGGCCTCAAGCCCCTCCGGCTCTATCAACAGGGCCACAAGCTCCTACAACAGGGCAACAACCCCCCACAAGGCCAAAGGCCCTTTGCAAAGGACCATAGTCCCTTTCCGCAGGGCCATAGTCATTCCCATAGGGCCATAACCCCCTCAAGGTTTTTGTCTTTTAAATAACACTAACACCATGAAGGCTGGCTATTCGCGTGCCCACGGCTCTCACCAGCCAGCCCTCAAGGTTTATGGTTTTTTATAAATAACACCACCGGGGCAGAGCGCCATGCTATGAGAGGGGCAAATCATGGTGCAGTGCCCCAAAACAGCTCCAGGCATTTGAGCTGAATGGCCCCTGGGGCAGAGCTCCATGCTCTGAGAGGGGCAAATCATGGTTCAGTGCCCCAAAACAGCTCCCAGCATTCGAGCTGAGTGGCCCCTGGGTCAGAGCTCCAAGCTATGAGAGGGGCAAATCATGGTGGCAGTGCCCCAAAAGGGCTCCAGGCAGGGGAGCCGAATAGCCCCCTGGGGCAGAGCTCCATGCTCTGAGAGGGGCAAACAATGGTGCAGTGCCTCAAAACAGCTCCAGGTATTTGAGCTGAGTGGCCCTTGGGGCAGAGCTCCATGCTCTGAGAGGGGCAGATCAGGTGGCAGCACACCAAAAAAGCTCCGGACAATTGGGCTGAATGGCCCCTGGGGCAGAGCTCCATTTACTGAGAGGGGTAGATCGTGGTACAGTGCCCCAAAACAGCTCCAGACAGGGGAGCTCAATGGCACCTGGGGCAGAGCTCCATGCTCTGAGAGGGGCAAATCATGGTGGCAGTGCTCCAAAACAGCTCCAGTCAGGGGAGCTGAATGGCCGCCTGGGGCAGAGCTCCATGTACTGAGAGGGGCAACTCATGGTGGCAGTACCGCAAAACAGCTCCAGAGAACTGAACTGGCTAGTCCTTTGGACTTGTACAATTGTCTGAGAAGGACTGAGCTCCATGTATGGCGAGGGGGTCCACGAGCCCATGGCTCTCGACAGCCAGCCCTCAAGGTTTTTTACTTTTTAAATAACACCAACACCATTCAAGCTCTCTCCACAGGGTCACAGCACCTTCCACAAGGCAAAAGGGCCTATCCATAGGGCCACAGACCTTTCCTCAGGGCCACAACCCCCTTCAACTCTCTCCACAGGACAACAGGCACTCTTTAAAGGGCCATAGCTCCCCTCCACAGGGCCAAATGCACTTTCCGCACAGCCACAGCCCCCTTTAGCTCTCTCCACAGAGTCACAGGGCCCGTCTGCAGGGCACAAGCCCCCTCTTCAAGGCCAAAGGGCCTTTCTACAGGCCATAGTCATTTTCATAGGGCACAAGCCCCTCCAGCACAAGCCCCTCCACAGGGCAACGGACCCCTTTACAGGGTCACAGGCCTTTCCACAGGGCCAAAACACTTTCAGCTCTCTCCACAGGACCACTGGCTCCTACCGGGCCACAGGCCTTTCCACAGTGCCACAAGCCCCTCCAGCTCTCTCCACAGGACAACAGGCTCTCTTTACAGGGCCATAGCTCCCCTCCACAGGGCTAAATGCACTTTCCACACGGCCACAACCCCTCTCCAGCTCTCTCCACAGAGTCACAGGGCCCGTCTGCAGGGCACAAGCCCCCTCCTCAAGGCCAAAGGGCCTTTCTACAGGGCCACAGACCTTTAAATAGGGCCACAACCCCCTCTTTCTTAATATTTTGTGTTCACTATATTTTTATTTTTCTGCTAGAGTATTCTCAAGCATATCCCCAAGGAATAAGATTATTATGGCTAGGTAAAGTATCAATCTACCTGGCCTAGATGTCAATGTTCATGGAATCTTCGACCAAGAGGAGGGGATATATACCACATTGTGAAACTTAAAGCTTTGGAGAACTTGCAGAATTTGAAAGGCCTACTGAGATCTACAAAAAGGGAGACAGTTTGTGATTACCATGGACACATCTACAATTGAGTTCACTCTCAACTTTTTAGACATCTGCAGAAGGATTCTCTTATCTTTTCTGTACTACAAGATGTGTTGCTGACAATTGGCCAAATACACAAGTCCTTCAGCAGCCTTATCTCAATTGTATTAACATACAAACCTTAGCTTTTTTTTCTTTTTTCAAATGCTTCCTCAGGGTATTTGAGAGCCGACAGTAATTGGAGTATATAACTCTAGTCTGGTTTTTGAAGGAGCAACTTGCTATTTCTTACTATTGTTAGAAAATGGAGTCTACTGGAAATCCAGGCCTGTTTCTCTGCAAGAGATGCCTGAAGCTCCATAAAAACCTGCGCAGGCATCTAAAAACGGCTCTTGCCAGCCAGCCCTCAAGGTTTATATTTTTTTTTTAATAACACTAACACCATGAAGGCTGGCTATCGTGTGCCCTCGGCTCTTGCCAGCCAGCCCTCAATTTTTTCATTTTTTTTTTTAAATAACACTAAACCATGAGGGCTGGCTATCGTGTGCCACAACCCCCTCCAGTTCTCTCAACAAAGACACAGGCTCCGTTTACAGGGCAACAGACCCCTCTACAGGGTTGAAGGCCTTTTCATAAGGCCAAAACCTCCTTCAGCTCTCTTCACAGGATAACAAGCTCCTACTACAAGGCTACAACCCCTTTCAGCTCTTTCATCAGGGCCATAGCCTCCTCCACCCCCCTTTACTCAGTCAAAAGGGCTCATTTGAGTGACTTATCGACCATTGGTCAGCGCGAGTAAATGCGCCTGATATAGTATATTGCACTTTTTAATATTTTTCTTTACAGAGGTTGAATGGTGGCAAAGAAAAGAAAGCATGACATGTTATTTTTGGCCTAAGCCTAATTTCTTGCAATAAATAAAATGGAATAAATGTGTCACTTTTTTTGCCTCTACTAGTATAATTGTGTGGTATTATGACATCACAATGGAATATTTTGACGTCAATGGGGTATTACAGAAAATTGGGGTACTATGACATAGTGGAGTATACTGACAGTTAGATATTACATCATAGTACGGTATTATGATATGAGTCAGCTAACTAAATTGAGCCAGACAATAGCACATTTTGCATTAATAATAATTGTATTTATATAGCGCCAACATATTATGCAGCACTGGCAATACAGAGTAACAAACAATTCAAAAACCATGAGGCGTGAGGTCCCTGCTCGCAAGCTTACAATGTATGAGGAAGTAGGGGAGGTACAAAAGGTAAATGGTATGAAGTGCCATCATATAAGGTCCAGCCATCAATATAATAAATAGGGGATTCATGTAACGCTGCATGAACCAGTCACTAGTCGGGGTCTGTACAAGTACAGATAAAGTGCTATATTATGCATGGGGGGTGCAAACGGATGACAAGAAGCATTAAAATAATGTTCCCAAGATGATAGTTGGCTAACTATAATGCAAAATATACAAGTTTCCAGCTGAAAACAAAAACAAATGCTGGTCGATATTAGTCGGTGGACAAGCTAGATTAAAGGTACCGTCAGACACGGCGATATCGTATACGATATCGCTTAAACGTCACGGAGGTCAAATCGCAAGAACGACATCGTATGTGCGTCGTTGCGCGTGACGGAACGATATAGAGAGCGAAAATCGTACCATCGTACATCGCAGAATTCAGCTCAGTGTCAACATCGTGTAATTTAGCATCATGCACGCAGCAGCGTCGTAGCGTGTAACCATACGATCTCTCGATCTCAGATACGATCCCCCTATACTTTACATTGAATTTGCAGAATCGAGTGATCGTATCTACCCTGCAGCATCGCCTCCTCGGATGGACAACGTATACGATATAATAGCGTGAGACACAGCAACTGCGATGATTGACAGATCGCATGTGCGATGTGTACCACGTGACTTTTTACTCGATATCGCATTCAATATCTATGTGTCTGACGGTATCTTAACAGTGATATTGTTCCTGATCTTACAATTTTCTATTTTACAGCCACTTTAGGATGCCGAAGACATGTCCACTATGTTACAAAACATTTACTCAACTGCCACAGCATCTTACACGACAATGCCTTAGATACTGTACACAAGAGGAGAAGGATGCGCTAGTGAAAGAATCTACAAACTCACTGATAGCAATTGCAACAAAAGGAACATATATCCCTTGTGACAAGATTCCAGAGGTCACTACAAAGGACGATCTTATCTCCTTCATGGAGGACAGAGGATTTATCGTAACCGAGAAACCAACTATGGCCAGGTATGCCCCACTAACATCTTATTCTTTGAATACTGATGTTCATACTTGTATAAGCTTTATAGGTTTGCATTTATGTTCTGAAGTAAGCCAAAAAATCACGTGTATTTTATATTTACAGGATTGTCGAAGATGAGGGGGCATCACGTGTGCAGGATGAGCTGCCAGCCAGTGGGCAAGAGCTGCCCAATGAGGAGGAAGTGCTACCTGTTGAGGAGCCGCCCGTCACAGAGGAGCAGCCGCCCGTCAGAGGAGGAGGAGCCGCCCGTCAGAGGAGGAGGAGCCGCCCGTCAGAGGAGGAGGAGCCGCCCGTCAGAGGAGGAGGAGCCGCCCGTCAGAGGAGGAGGAGCCGCCCGTCAGAGGAGGAGGAGCCGCCCGTCAGAGGAGGAGGAGCCGCCCGTCACGGAGGAGGAGCCGCCCGTCACGGAGGAGGAGCCGCCCTTCACGGAGGAGGAGCCGCCCTTCACGGAGGAGGAGCCGCCCTTCACGGAGGAGGAGCCGCCCTTCACGGAGGAGGAGCCGCCCTTCACGGAGGAGGAGCCGCCCTTCACGGAGGAGGAGCCGCCCTTCACGGAGGAGGAGCCGCCCTTCACGGAGGAGGAGCCGCCCTTCACGGAGGAGGAGCCGCCCTTCACGGAGGAGGAGCCGCCCGTCACGGAGGATTATGATGTCTACAGGTCAGTGTAAATTTATACAAGGAATTTACTTTAATCCCTTGCTCAAACATTGCCTTGGCCTCAGCACATCCAGGCTTTTAGGCCACTTTAAAAAATTGTCAACACTGCTGGCCTACTCAAGATTGTACTTCACGTTATTACTAAGGATTTTTATAATTTACAGGACTGTTGATGAGGAGCCATCTACATCAACTGGCACATCAACGCACCCAGCCATATCAAATCCTGAATTGGTACATCTTTCAGCTGCAGAAGACTCTACATCCTCAAACATCCGACAATGAAGCCGATCAACAACCAGAGACTAGAGAAAGAGAGGAAAATACTAGCCAAACAGATGAAGACAGGCCGAGGTCAGTGTCCCTCACTGTGTGTGTGTGTGTGTGTGTGTGTGTGTGTGTGTGTGTGTGTGTGTGTGTGTGTGTGTGTGTGTGTGTGTGTATATAAAATGTGCTTTTTTTATACAAATCCATACAGGGGTGGAAATGGAAATAGTTCGTCCCCATATTAAAGTTTATAATTTCCTCCTCCCCCCAAAAAAAGCAATAAAAATAATATTCATCTGGGTCACATAATAGCATATCCCACATCTTTTCAGGCCTTACAAAGTAGTTTTTCTCCTATTTCAGGCCCTCTACTCCCCTTTCATTGCAGCCATAAAGCAGGATGCCAAAAGAGTGCCCCAGAAATACACAGCTTTGGCGGGGCATACTGACTTGCGCTGCCACTCCTATCTTCATCAGTGGGACAGGAGAGCATCATGCGCTAGTTCCACAAATGAACTTCAATACATGCAGCATTCAGCAGTGGATGCTCGGTATAAAGGGCAGGCAGCCACCTAAGTGCTGCTGCCAATCAGAGCACTGCGGTCCACATAAATCTTGCCCCGGGACACAGAAAAGATTACTACCACTGACAATGATGAGTGGTACCCCCAGCTGACCAGAGGCCCGATATTTACCCAGATTCTACCAGTGGTGGGTGGGAGCCCAGTAAATGCGCTGGCACAGGGATCCCTGGACTCATAGGCCCCGCAGTGGCCACATGGTCTGCTACCATTGACAGGACGCCACTGTATGTATACCGTATATACATACATAGTATTTTTCTCAAAGTTGTAATTTGTTTCTACTCTGACCTGTTGTTCTTTCCTCCAAATTTTTAGATTTCCAAGCCAGAATTGGAGAGCTGAGAAGAGGATCAAAATGAAAGATGCAGGTTTTTATGATCGCCATTCTCTGTCTCATACAATATTAAAAGGTTTTTCCTCTTATTTGCAGAACCATTGCAAGCTGGAGAGATACAAACAAAATGTTGAAGATGTGTCAAGGTTTCTAAACTTCATCAACAATCGTCGTGTGAGCCTCAACTTTGCGACGGAGATTGAAAAGACCCGCTTATTTTTAAAAAACCTTCAAGATCTCGGCCTCTGCAACCAAACTGTCACCAACTACCTAAAGCACGTCCGGAGACTTGTCCACTATCTACTGTTTGCGACCGGTTTAAAAAATCAAAATGAAAACCTCTTCAAGGCCATGAAGTATTTCAGGAATGTGACTGCGGACATTCAGAAGACATTGTCCAAGGGGATTGCTAAAGAGGTAGTCGGCAAAAGGTATGTCAGCTAATATTTATTCTTACAGATGTACAAGTAATATATTTTTTTTTAATTTCTCTCTCCCTTGCTCCTGGGTTTCCCACACATACTTTAGCTAGAGGCCTCACCTATCAGTCACATTTATTAATCTTTCTCTTAGGTACCTGGAGTTGCATAAATTGGACAAAACACCTCAGCAATGCCGGGAGATCCTGACCGTCGCAAAGCCAGCTTTCCTGCAAGTCATCGAGGATGTCCAAGGAGGATCCCGAAATGAAGTGCGTCAGTTGGAGATTCTCTATTACCTTGAGGCCTTAATCATACTAAAGCACTTACAAAGACCAGGAGTTGTCAGAAACACGACGGTAAGTAACAACCTACTAATTATCCTTATTTAAAGCCACATGTCTATCTAACTTTCCCATGTCTTGACTCACAGGTTTCTGAGTGGACAGAGAGGATGCGTCACATCTATCAAAATGAACAGCTAATAATTGTCGGAGTTAAATCCCATAAGACTGCTGCCCACCAAGTAGCCTGTTTTGTGCTTACTGAAGAAGAAGAAATGGTAAGATGTTCCTGTCACTACGACGGCACCCACATTAGAGAGGGATCTGTTAGTGGTCATGACTTCAGCCAAAGAGTATAAGCAACATTCAGTCCCTTTCAATAGATCCTCCCTTTATGCAGGTTTTACAGGACAACGTGGTGCTAAATCCTGCTGCAGGTGTTGGGAGTCTTTCCCTTATTTCCCCGCAGTATCCTGGATGCAAAATTACAGCATCTGTGTCCAGGATAGTGCATTTTCTTAACAAGAATGTATGTTGCAGCAGCATCCAAGATGCTTTATCAGTAATAATAGATATGCTCTCCCTTATCACAGATGTTATGCACTCTTAATGAATGGTGCGTATAGTTTATAGTCTGACAAATGGTTGGTGTGAGGTGACTTTTCTATATATTTATATTGTGTAGTCCCTCTCATGCTCTGAATACAACTGAGGGGGAGGAGAGATACTGCCCATTTAGTCTGTAGGTTTCCCTCTCCTCGTCAGGCACGTCCCTCTGTGACGTTGGTGCTGTCTGACACCAGCAATTAATTTAGTTTTTTTTTTTTTCAAATTTTTTTTTCAAATTTCATACCTTAAGATAGAAGAGCCCAACTCAGTCTTTATCAAATGGTTTACTATTTTTGTTTTGTTTATTTTTTTTTGTTTCAGTGGTTTAACGTCTACTTTGAAAAAGTGAGACCAGTGCTGGCCAAACAAGACAGTCCGGATAGATTCTTATCGACTACCGGAAAACACATACATAATATATCCAATGACCTTGACCGCTACCAGAAGAAATAAGTCTTAAAAGTCAAAATCTTACATTAATGATGCTGTGCCATGTATTTATGATCTACTCTATCGCTATCTAGGTACAAACTTAAATCCATCTCTAGTCAGGTGGCAAGAAAAACTTGTCAGACATGGACCGTGTCACATTGAACAGAGAAAGAGAGGTATCTTTTCTCTAAATATCTCAGTCATTCCAACATGACAGCAGAGAGGAATTACAGAGAAAGAACGTTAGGAGACCTCTGCCAAGCATACACACTGGTCTTGGCAGCAGGGAAAGCATCGGAAAATCAACCTCAACCCAGCAGCTCAAGGTAATTTATTGCAAAGCACTTATGTTCTATTTCACCAAACTGTTGATAAAAATGTAATATTGTTTTCTATCTCCCCTAAAGAGAAGCAGAAGGGAGCAATGGAGAAGAGGAGCAAATGGTCCAGGAAGCTGAAGACTACAGTGCCCAGGGTGAAACAGAGGACCTCGGTGTGTCAAATTTAAATAGTAGGACTCAAAGGTGGGTATATCATTAAATCAAGCAAGCTAGTAGGAGTTGGGAAACTGCCGATGTGTGGGTGTCAGTAGGTTCCGGTAACTCCGGCTCCAAGTCTGATTCAAAAGTCACAAGGTAGTTCTTGTAGTCGTAAAATTCCTCTAAACACCCTATGCATTTGTGGTCGAAGACTTTTCCCCACCAAGAGTAACAGCCCAAAAACCGTGAAATCATTTAGTGGTGGTATCTTGTGGCCATTTTTCGGTAACACATTTTTTCATGTTATTCTGACTTCTGTTTCTGTGCTGCAGAAGGAGACTCTGTCCTCAAACTTTCAAGGTAAAAAGAGGACATCTAGGCTGACAGATATGCAGCACTTCTATATTCACCAAGAGTTTGGCCACCAGTGTTTACCAAACTCCGGTACCAATTGAATAAGACCTATGGTACCGGAGCAAATGCTGAAAAGTAGCTCTCGTAGCCCTGAAAGTCCTCTACATAGCTTGTGATGTTATGGACAATGACTTGTTCTTCCGAGCATCCTCAGCCCTATACCCAGGCAAAGTGCTCTCAGTAGCGTCTGCTTGAAAACAGTAGGCGAAACGGTATATTAACCGGCGTTTATTGATGATATCTCCATCGCGGAAAGAGCCTTATGCGGCTGTCACACACGTCAATATCACTGCTGCACATGATGTTGCAGTGATATTGACGTGTGTGACAGGGCTAATCGACCAGCGATAAATCGCAGGTTGATGGTCGCCAGGTTTTAGAACATGTTCTAAAACCTGGCGATGGTCGCCCGGTAGACATGCAGCATCGCTGCGTGTGACACCGGGAGACAAGCGAGAAGCCAGCTCCCAACGCCTCTCAGCAAGCGCTGGGAGCTGGTATCCATGTTACACAGCGGGTAACTAAGCGCCACGCGGCGCCTAGTTACCCACGTGTTTACATAGTTACCAGTGTTCTCGCTGGTCCTGATCGATGGTAAGTCTGCATATGTGTCAGCTCACCAGCGATCAGCCTTCTCATCGCTGGCGACATTGATATGTGTGAGGGCCCCATTAGTCCCCAAACTTGTAGGATAAATACACCAGTTCAATTTCTGGTATATATTTTTCACTGCTTGTGTGATCTGTCCTGAAAACTGCATTATATCTCCATGCAATGCTCTGCAGCCTATCAATTTCTGGTATATATTTTTCACTGCTTGTGTGATCTGTCCTGAAAACTGCATTATATCTCCATGCAATGCTCTGCAGCCTATCAATTTCTGGTATATATTTTTCACTGCTTGTGTGATCTGTCCTGAAAACTGCATTATATCTCCATGCAATGCTCTGCAGCCTATCAATTTCTGGTATATATTTTTTCACTCCTCTAGCTTTTTTATTCCATGATACTTAAAGGTCATCACACTTACTTTAAGAGTTTATGATCCATGCCGAGTTTACTAGTCTGTTTTTTTTTTTTTTTTTTTTTTTTTTTCCCTGCACTTTATGGTCTCCTGTTGTCTTTTAAGCTAGTGATTGATTGTTAATGAGTTAAATCTGTGCAGATCTAAGCAGATACGTCCCTATATATTGAGACTTAGTTAAGGGGAGGCATTTATGCGGGGGCATTTATGCATATAGCATTTATGCATACTTTATCGAAGTGCCATAATTTAGCAAAGTGCCCTGGCAGTTAGAAAATGGCAGTTGGACAGGGCAGGAGACAGGTAAGACATGCAAGACAATTAAACAAACTTGCTTCCAGGTCATCTTTTTGGCAAACAGTATTCACCATTTGTATCTGTGCCATTTATACTCTGGTTGCTACAATCATCCACATTCACCGTTCTCCCACAAATGCGGCACACTTCATCCATATTAATCCCTCACTCCTCTCTTCTCCTATGTACAGTTGTCATGCTCTCTTCACAATGTTATACCACGCAGATCCATTCATTCCCACCATACAACGCAGGAAACGCTCTCACAAATCACTCAATCATCTGCTCACTCTCTGTATCTTCCTTCTATTAGTCGCAGGTGATATTTCTCCCAACCCAGGACCCTCCAGTAATAATAACACTAACTCTTTCCCTGTTACATTCAGAAACCCTGCTAATCTCATTAATATTCCCTGCATATCTTCTGTCTCATTCAACTGTGCCCTTTGGAATGCACGCTCAGCTTGTAATAAACTCTCTTACATCCATGACTTTTTCCTCTCTAATTCCCTCAACCTTCTGGCTCTCACTGAAACCTGGATCCAGCAGTCGGACACCACCGCCGCTGCAGCTCTCTCCTATGGTGGCCTACATTTCTCTCATACCCCGCGACCTGACAACAGATCAGGTGGAGGTGTTGGTCTGCTTCTTTCAACAAAATGTACTTTTCAGGTTATCCCCCCTGTACCCTCCCTTATCTTCCCGTCCTTTGAGGCCCACACAGTCAGACTCTACCGGCCCTTCTCCCTGCGAGTGGCGGTTGTCTATCGCCCCCCAGGTCCCCCCCGTCAATTCCTGGATCACTTTGCTGCCTGGCTTACAAATTTTCTATCCTGCGACATCCCCACAATAATCATGGGAGACTTTAACATCCCAATTGGCGATCCTCTTTCCCCATCTGCCACGCATCTTTTATCATTAACCTCCTCCTTCGGCCTTTCACAGCTTGCTAATTCTCCTACACATGAGGACGGGAACACATTGGACCTGATCTTCTCCCGGCTTTGCTCAGTACATGACTTTACTAACTCTCCCCTTCCACTCTCTGACCATAATCTTCTTTCATTCTCTGTCAAGAACTGTGACTCTACTCAAGACACTCCCACCGTCCACACTTATAGAAATTTACGCGCCATTAACACCCAGAAATTTATAAAAAGGTTGCAATCATCATTGGCCCCAATCTCCTCCCTCTCATGTCCCGAATCTGCATTGAAGCATTATAACAAAATAATGCTATGCGCCCTGGATGAAGCCGCACCTCCTACACAAAGAACAATTCGGCATAGACGGCGACAACCCTGGCACACGCCTCAAACACGTCTTCTCCAGAGGTACTCCAGGTGCGCTGAACGGCTGTGGAGAAAATCAAATCTGCCCGAAGATTTCCTCCACTATAAATTTATGCTGAAAACATATAACTCTGCCCTTCACCTCTCCAAACAAACCTACTTTAACAACCTCATCATCTCACTTTCCAATAATCCTAAACGACTCTTTGACACGTTTCATTCTCTCCTCAATCAAACAGCACAGGCCCCGACCACCGACCTCAGCGCTGACGATCTGGCTAACTATTTCAAAGAAAAAATTGACCATATCCGACAGGAAATTTTCTCCCAATCCCCAAATGTTATGCATGCTCCCCCCCACCACATTGTATCTTGCTCATTTTCTGACTTCGAACCAGTCACGGAAGATGAAGTGATCAGGCTCCTTGCATCTTCTCGCCCTACCACCTGCACCAGCGACCCTATTCCCTCACATCTCCTTCAGTCCCTTGCTCCAGCTGGCACCAGCGACCCTATTCCCTCACATCTCCTTCAGTCCCTTGCTCCAGCTGTCACCTCTCACCTAACAAAATTTTTCAACCTTTCCCTCTCATCTGGTATCTTTCCCTCTTCTTTTAAACACGCCAGCATACAACCATTACTTAAAAAACCATCCCTCGACCAGAACTGCACGGCCAACTACAGACCTGTTTCCAATCTTCCCTTTATCTCTAAACTCCTGGAACGCCTGGTCCACTCCCGTCTAATCCGCTATCTCTCAGACAACTCTCTTCTTGACCCTTTACAATCTGGTTTCCGCTTTTTACATTCTACTGAAACTGCCCTCACTAAAGTCTCTAATGATCTACTAACAGCTAAATCTAATGGTCACTACTCCCTGCTGATTCTCCTGGATCTCTCTGCAGCATTCGACACTGTGGATCACCAGCTCCTCCTCACTATGCTCCGCACTATTGGCCTCAAGGACACGGTTCTCTCCTGGTTCTCCTCTTATCTCTCTGACCGCTCCTTCTCTGTGTCTTTTGCCGGCTCCTCCTCCTCCCTACTTCCTCTTACTGTCGGGGTTCCTCAAGGATCAGTCCTCGGCCCCCTTCTTTTCTCCTTATACACCGCTCCTATTGGACAAACAATCAGTAGATTCGGTTTTCAGTACCATCTCTATGCTGATGACACCCAATTATACACCTCTGCTCCGGACATCACCCCTGCATTACTACAAAAGACCAGTGATTGTCTTTCTGCTGTGTCTAACATTATGTCCTCCCTCTACCTAAAACTGAATCTGTCAAAAACTGAACTACTCGTCTTTCCTCCCTCCATTAATCTACCTGTGCCCGATATTGCCATCTCCGTTTGTGGCTCAACCATTACTCCCCAGCTACAAGCCCGCTGTCTTGGGGTCATTTTTGATTCAGATCTTTCTTTCACTCCTCACATCAAATCACTCGCTCGTTCATGTCATCTACACCTCAAAAACATCTCAAGAATCAGGACTTTTCTCACCTTTGACTCGGCAAAAACTCTTACTGTCGCTCTTATTCATTCTCGTCTTGACTATTGCAACGCTCTACTAATCGGTCTCCCTCTTACTAAACTCTCCCCTCTCCAATCCGTCCTGAACGCAGCAGCCAGGATCATATTCCTCGCCAACCGCTACTCAGATGCCTCTTCCCTGTGCCAGTCATTGCATTGGTTGCCCATCCAATATAGAGTTCGTTTTAAACTTATCACGCTTACCCACAAAGCTCTCCATGCTTCAGTACCCCCCTACATCTCCTCCCTTGTCTCAGTCTACCACCCTACACGTGCCCTCCGTTCTGCAAATGACTTGAAACTAAAATCCTCCATAATCCGAACTTCCCACTCCCGTCTCCAAGATTTCTCGCGTGCTGCGCCAATTCTCTGGAATGCACTACCCAGGACAGTTCGATTAATTCCCAATACCCACAGTTTCAAGCGAACCCTAAAAACACATTTCTTTAGACTGGCGTATCACCTAAACACACTCTGTCCATCCCAGCTTTCCCCCATATTAAAATCTTCTTCAACTTCGGGTTCAAACCAACCATGCACATAAAAGCCTCTGTCAGGACTGCACACATACTGGCTGGTGACCAGTCCATGTATTATTATTTATCCTATTCAGTATATCAAGGCTGCATTATACAATATATGTACTTTTTACCTTTTGTGTCTCCCCCACTTCCTCATAGACTGTAAGCTCGCGAGCAGGGCCCTCACTCCGTTCGATATGAGATACGCTTATTCTGTATTGTCTGTATAAGTCCCCCCTAAAATTTGTAAAGTGCTGCGGAATATGTTGGCGCTATAAAAATAAACTATTATTATTATTATTATTATTATACATGCAGACATGCAATACCCATCTTCTACCATTCACACTTAAATGATATCACAGCAGACCTCAGTCATATCAGACCTGCCAACTTATACCACTCTAAGTGCCCAGAAAATGTAATGTTATTATTTATATCAGGCGGAGAGCACCAATCGAACCTAGGGTCACAACAAGGTCCATGAAGACAGGGATGCAGTTGAGGAAAAGGAAACACCCAGGGTAATTGGTCAATTTACTCATTGACATTGTCCTTGAACAATAAACATTTCTGTTTTAACATATGTATTCCCCTTCTTTCCTTTGAAGAGATTAAGAAGACGGCAGTGATCAGCTCCCAAGAAAGAATGAGGCGTTTCGGAGACTAAAGTTCCGGTCTTGTTAAAGTTTTTGAATTCATGTTTTGTTTCTTCTCGGTTCTAGGTTGTTCTACAATTCCAGGTGAACGGGGCCCTCGAAGCAATGGGAGAAGATTTTCTTTATTATAAACATTTGTACTGTTTGTATTAGTGTTAAATGGATTCTGTCACCAGGTTTTAGCCATCTCATCAGAGCACCATAATGTGGACACAGACATCTTTATTCCAGTGATGTATCACTTACTAGGCTGCTCAGTGTAGTTTGCATTAAAACACTGTTAAATCATCTGGAGATTATCATTAGAGCAATACTCCAGTAGTCCAGTCATACTTAGGAGCTGCCAAATCTGCAACAGAGAAAACAGTAATTTTATCAAAATGACAGCAAGGAGCTGAGTAAGTGAAACATTGCTGGATCAGGATTTCTATCTACATTATGCTGCTGTCAGATGGGATGTCAAAAACCTGGTGACAGAGTCCCTTTAATAACTATTTTACAGATAAAAATAAAGTGGAAGTCATATGGCTATGATGAAACAATTCTGACAATTGTTCAAATGGCACAATCATTTACTACCGTCAGGTTTCTGAGCCGTTTAGTCTAATGCTTTGTCAGTATTACTAGAATCCATAATAATTTAAAGGTCAGGTAGCCATAAAAGTGCTCCTGCCAGTCAGAGCACTGCAGTCCCTGGAAATCAGGCCTAGGGAAGCAGAATATATTACCATCCCTAACAACGGTAAGCATGACCCCCAGCTGTCCAGCAACCCAACATGTAGAACTGCCTATAAAAATGACCGTTTGTCCAGTCAGTGCATCACTCTCTGGTGCCCTTTTTTACTGGCACACTGCTTTCTGTGTCTGCTTTCTGTCTCTCTCTCTCTTTCTCTCTCCGCTGTGCAATGCTCTCTGGTGCTCTTTCACTCTCTCTCCAGTGCACCACTCTCTGACGTGTTCTTATTCTCCCTACTGCACCGCTCTCTGGCACTCCTCTGTCTTTATAGTGCACAGCTCTCTTTTGTGCTCTCTCACTCTCCAGTGCATCACTGGTGCTCGCTTTTGATCTCTCCCCATTGCACCACTCTCTCGCATGCTCTCTCTGGTGCTCTTTCCATCCAAAGTGCCTTTTTTTTGTCTCTGTGCCTTCACGAGCCTCTCAATCTCTGTCTTTGGCCATCTGTGGCTCTCTATCGTTCTCTGTGCCTCTCTGTCCCTTCCTGTGCCTCTATTTACCTTTTAGTATGCCTCCATGTGCCTCTCACGCACAACCCTTTCTGTAGGTAAAAGGTAAGAAGCACTACTTGGTATTGAGGCAAATCAGGAATGCCCTGGAAGCTCAAGTTGCAGCAGAGATGAATAGGTAAGTAACCACAAAGTTACACAGTGTTTAACACTTGTATATTTTTTAAGAATCTTGTTGCTGTAGGATGAATGTTCAGGAAACATCTTTAAGCTACAGGATCCTTGAAAAATATGCAAGTTTTTATGGGATGATTTGTCAGGCTATCAACAATCACACAGGGCCACAGGCCCGTCAACAGGGCAATAGCCCACTCCACAAGGCCAATGACCCTTTGTGCAAAGGGCCAGAGGTCCCTTTCCGCAGGTCCATAGGCATTTCCACAGGGCCATAACCCCCTCCAGCTCTCTCCACAGGGCAACAGGCCCTTTTGAAGGGTCACAGATCCCTCTACAGGGTCACAGGCCTTTCCACAGGGCCGCACCCACCTTCAGCTCTCTCCACAGGGCCATAGGCCCTTTCCTCAGGGCCACAAGCCCCTCCAGCTCTCTCCACAGGGCAACAGACCACTATACAGGGTCACAGGCCTTTCCACAGGGCCACAAGCCCCTTCAGCTTTCTCCACAGGACCACAGGCTCCTACCGGGCCACAGGCCTTACCACAGTGCCACAAGCCCCTCCAGCTCTCTCCACAGGCAATCATGTTGCATGTTGTTTACTGCAAAGGACTTCATAGGCCCCAATCTTACTCCAGAGCCTTCCACAGGCCCCTCCAGCCCGCTCCACATGGCCTTTTCAGCAGAGCAAAACTCCGTCCAGCTCTCTTTACATCACCACATGCCCCTCTGTGGGGCAACAGACCCCTATACAGTGTCACAGGCCTTTCCACAGGGCCTCAACCCCTTCAGCTCTCTCCACAGGACCATAGGCTCCTTCTGCCAGGCCACAAGCCTTTCCACAGGGCCACAATCCCCTCCAACTCTTCTCCACAGGACAACAGGCTCTCTTTACAGGCCATAGCTCCCCTCCACAGGGCCAAATGCACTTTAAACATGGCCACAACCCCCTCCAGCTCTCTCCACAGAGTCACAGTGCCTGTCTGCAGGGCACAAGCCCCTTCATCAAGGCCAAAGGAGCTTTCTACAGGGCCACAGGCCTTTAAATAGGGCCTCAAGCCCCTCCGACTCTCTCAACAGGGCCACAAGCTCCTTCTACAGGGCAACAACCCCTCCACAAGGCCAAAGGCCCTTTGCAAAGGACCATAGGTCCTTTCCGCAGGGATATAGTCATTTCCATAGGGCCATAACCCCCTCAAGGTTTTTGTCTTTTAAATAACACTAACACCATGAAGGCTGGCTATTCGCGTGCGCACAGCTCTCCCCAGCCAGCCCTCAAGGTTTATGTTTTATTATAAATAACACCACCGGCGCAGAGCGCCATGCTATGAGAGGGGCAGATCGTGGTGCAGTGCCCCAAAACGGCTCCAGACAGGGGAGCTCAATGGCACCTGGGGCAGAGCTCCATGCTCTGAGAGGGGTAAATCATGGTGAAATGCCCCAAAACAGCTCCAGGCATTTGAGCTGAATGGCCCCCAGTGGCACAGCTCCATGCTATGAGAGGGGCAAATCATGGTGCAGTGCCGCAAAACAGCTCCAGACGGGGGAGCTCAATTTCCCCTGGGGCAGAGCTCCATGCTCTGAGAAGGGCAGATCATGGTGCCATGCCCCAAAACAGCTCCAGACAGTATGGCTGAATGGCCCCTGGGGCGAAGCTCCATGTACTGAGAGGGGGTGCAGTGCCTCAAAACAGCTTCAGATAGGGGAGCTGAGTGGCCCCTGGGGCAGAGCTCCATGCTCTGAGAGGGGCAAATCAGGTGGCAGTACCCCAAAAAAGCTCCAGACAGTTGGGCTGAATGGCCCCTGGGGCAGTGCTCCATGTACTGAGAGGGGCAGATCGTGGTGCAGTGCCCCAAAACAGCTCCAGAGAATTGTACTGGCTAGTCCTTTGGATTTGTACAATTGTCTGAGAAGGACTGGGCTCCATGTATAGCGAGGGGGTAAATCTGGTGGCAGTACCCCAAAACAGCTCAAGACAGTTGGGCTGAATGGCCCCTGGGGCAGAGTTCCAAGCTCTGAGAGGGGCAGATCATGGTGCAATGTCCCAAAATAGGCCAAGACAGTGGAGCTGAATGGCCTCCCTGGGGCAGAGCTCCATGCTTTGAGAGGGGCAAATCATGGTGGCAGTACCGCAAAACAGCTCCAGAGAATTGAACTGGCTAGTCCTTTGGACTTGTACAATTGTCTGGGAAGGACTGGGCTCCATGTATGGCGAGGGGGTCCACGTGCCCACGGCTCTTGCCAGCCAGCCCTCAAGGTTTATGTTTTTTTAAATACCACCACCATGAGGGTTGGCTACCGGGTGCGCACGGCTCTCTCCAGCCAGCCCTCAAGGTTTTTTATTTTTTAAATAACACCAACACCATTCAAGCTCTCTCCACAGGGCCACAGCCCCTTCCACAAGGCAAAAAGGCCTATCCATAGGGCCACAGACCTTTCCTCAGGGCCACAACCCCCTCCAGCTCTCTCCACAGGACAACAGGCACTCTTTACAGGGCCATAGCTCCCCTCCACAGGGCCATAGCTCCCCTCCACAGGGCCAAATGCACTTTCTGCACGGCCACAGCCACCTTTAGCTCTCTCCACAGAGACACAGGGCCCATCTGCAGGGCACAAGCCTCCTCTTCAAGGCCAAAGGGCCTTTCTACAGGGCCATAGTCATTTCCATAGGGCACAAGCCCCTCCAGCTCTCTCCACAGGGCAATAGACCCCTATACAGGGTCACAGGCCTTTCCACAGGGCCACAACACCTTCAGCTCTCTCCACAGGACCACAGGCTACTACAGGCCACAGGCCTTTCCACAGTGCCACAAGCCCCATCCAGCTCTCTCCACAGGCAATCATGTTGCACTTTTGCAACAAAGAGTCAATCTGTGTTGCAGTTCGGCAACATTAGAGTCAACCCTGTTGCAGATCGGACATGAAGCTTGAAAATTTAGATGTTTACTGCAAAGGACTTCATAGGCCCCCATCTTACTCCAGAGCCTTCCACAGGCCCCTCCAGCCCGCTCCACATGGCCTTTCCACAGGCCACAACTCCCTCCAGCTCTCTTTACATCGCCACATGCCCCTCTGAGGGGCAAAAGACCCCTATACAGTGTCACAGGCCTTTCTACAGGGCCTCAACCCCTTCAGCTCTCTCCACAGGACCACAGGCTTTTCCACAGCCCACAACTCCCTCCAGCTCTCACCACAGGGCCACAGTCCCTTCCACAAGGCTAAAGGGCCTATCCATAGGGCCTCAGACCTTTCCTCAGGGCCACAACACCCTCCAGCTCTCTCCACAGGACAACAAGCTCTCTTTACAGGGCCATAGCACCCCTCCACAGGGCCAAATGCACTTTCCACACGGCCAGAACCTTCTCCAGCTCTCTCCACAGAGTCACAGTGCCCGTCTGCAGGGCACAAGCCCATTCATCAAGGCCAAGGGGCCTTTCTACAGGGCCACTGGCCTTTAAATAGGGCCACAACCCCCTCTGGCTCTCTCAACAGGGCCACAGGCTCCTTCTACAGGGCAACAGCCCCCTCCACAAGGCCAAAGGCCCTTTGCAAAGGGCCATAGGTCCATTCCACAGGGCCATAGTCACTTCCATAGGGCCATAACCCCCTCAAGCTCTCTCCACAGAACCACAGGCTCCTTCTACAGGTTTACAGGCATTTATACAGGGCCACAACCGCCTTCACCTCTCTCGACAGGGCCTTTTCACTGTGTCATAGGCCATTCCATAAGGCTACAACCCCCTCTCTGTCTCTCTCAAAAAGGACAGAGGCTCCCTTTACAAGGCAACAGCCCCCTCCACAAGGCCAAAGGCCTTTTTCAAAGGGCCACAGGTCCCTTCCGCAGGGCCATAGTCATTTCCCCAAGGCAATAACGCCCTCCAGCTCTCTCCACAGGCTCCTTCTACAAGGCTACAACCCCTTTCAGCTCTTTCATCAGGGTCACAGCCTCCTCCACCCCCCTTTAATCAATTAAAAGGGCTCATTTGAGTGACCTATTGACCATTGGTCAGCTCGAGTAAAGGCACCTGATATAGTATACTGCACTGTTTAATATTCTTTTTTTATCGGTCGACCATGACAGCAACACGAGAGAGGGGATCCGCCCACCAAGGACAGGAAACCTACAGGCTTAAAAGGGGGCGGCCCTCCCTCTCGCCTCAGTTTGGTTTCCTGTCCTTGATGGAGGGAACCTATTGCAGGCTCGTGGAAGATCTGGATGGCGACGGCTGTCGAGCAGCGCCCCTATCTGGGATCTGCAGCTCCAGTGTTCTGCCTATGCGAGTGCACCCCTGTCTGGGAGAGGCACAGCATTTTTTTGTACCGGATATGCAGGGGATCTGCACACCTATCTGGGGTGGCAGCCCTTTTATCTGCTTCAGCCAGATTGCGCTTTCTGTAGAGGAGTCTGCCCTGGTTGGGATCCGGATTGCAGTGGGACTGCGCCCCTATCTGGAGTGGCAAGCCCACCATCGCCCTGGAGATGCGAGTTGCATGGGGTGTTGTCCCCATCGACACCCGGCGGAGGTCGCGCGTCGGGTCTGAGGCAGTCTGCGAACCTCCGCCCCGACCAGGAGCGGGCCGCGGGAGAGCGGCGCCCCATCCAGAGGTAGCAGGCCATGGGCAGGGCCTACCTGGGAGCGCCGGCGGTGTATGAGGCATCCTCGTGCGAGGCTCGTGCGGGTGCGCACTTCCGTCCTCCTGTAAGTCGCGGCCTGATGACGTCACCGCGCCTCGAGGACATCATGTGACCGGGACCCGGAAGTCCGGTTACCGGCATCTGTTTGTTAGTGCGGTATTAACCACGATGCATGCGTCCCTGGAAAAAAAAAAGTCGGCAGCTCCAGTTCCGTGCATAAGTGGAGAAGCTGCTGTGGATCTGCGCCACTGTCTGGGGTCGACAGCTCCAGTTCCGTGCATCAGTGGAGAAGCCCTGCCTGGGATTGACCACCCCAGTATTGCTCAGGCATGGACAGATGGAGAGGAACAGGCCTGTGACTCGTTCCTGCCTCCGAATCCATACAGCTGGTGGTGAGTGATCTTCGTGAATGTTTACCTTGATTATGGGGCCCTTTCCTTGTTATGGATACTAGGAAAGGCTGAAGGATGATTGCTCAAAACTCAAAAATGGGTGTGTGCGCGCTCTGTAAGATCCCATCTGGGTCAAGGGCATCGTGCTTTAAAATTGGCTTCAGGACGGAAGCTGGACCTTAGACCTCTAGGCTAAAGTGAGCCACATGTCTGGGCCGCAGAGCCTCATGATTGGCCTTCAGAATTTACCACAAAAATGAGCCTCAATCTGCTCAGTAAATGTTAAACTAACACTGAGGGTTTTACTATTGTCCTCCAGTCTGTTTACTCCATCCATAGGACGGCACATGGTGTTAATACAGCACATGGTCTCTGTGAAGGTCTGCTGTCCAGCTGCGTCTCATCAGTTGGCTCCTTCGGGTGGGGCTAATCTGACAATTGAGATTTACCACCCAAAGGAAAGGTTTATCCTTCGTTCAGATGGATTACTCTTTTAAATATAAATCTGAGCGCAGTGCCTCACAGTGCCTTATAAAGCCTCTTTGCGCTTCACAAAAAGCACATCATAGTGCCTCATAGCATAGCGCTTTATAGAACATCATAGTGCATCATAGCATAGCACATCATAGTGCCTCACCTCATGGCACATCATAGTGCGTCATGGCATAGCGCTTTATAGCACATCATAGTGCCTCACAGCGCCTCATGGCACATCATAGTGCTTCATGGCACATCATAGTGCCTCATGGCATAGCGCCTCATGGCACATCATAATGCATCATAGCATAGCTCTTCATAGCACATCATAGTGCCTCGCCTCATGGCACATCATAGTGCCTCATGGCATATCATAGTGCGTCATAGAAAAGCGCTTTATAGCACATCTTGGCACATCATAGCATGGTGCCTCTTGGCACATCATAGCAGGGTGCCTCTTGGCACATCATAGCATGGTGCCACTTTTCACATCATAGCAGGGTGCCTCTTGGCACATCATAGCATGGTGCCTCTTGGCACATCATAGCATGGTGCCTCACGGAACATCATAGCATGGTGCCTCACGGCACATTATAGCATGGTGCCTCACGGCATATCTTTCATGTCACTTAATAGTGCCTCGTGGCACATAGCGCTTCACAGTGCCGCATAACGCTTCACAGTGCCGCATAACGCTTCACAGTGCCTCATAACGCATGTTAGTGTCTCAAAGCACATCATAGTGCCGTATAGAGTCTCATAGTGCTTTATAGTGCCTCATGGCATAGTGCCTCGTAGCACTTCATAGCGCCTTATGGCTCTTTATAGCATAACATATCATAGTGACTCATAGCATACCATAGTGCCTTATGGTGCATTCATAGTGCCGTATAGTGCCTGTTAGTACCTCATAGCGATTCACAGTGCCTTTTAGTACCTAATGGGGCCTCATAGTATCTCTCAGTGCTTCAGGGTGCCCCTGTGCCTTGTAGTTCTTTTATAGGTTGTCTGTACCTCATAGTCCCTCTTTGTAAAGGTACTGGGGAAAAAAAAAATGAGGAATTTGATTGAAATCTGGTGGCGGAGGGGTGGATCAAGGCCTATTTAACTGGCCAGGCACGACTGTTCAGGGCTTCCCAGCTTCATTCTCCCTATCATGGAGTTTGATAGTGAACAGCAGCAGCAGCTACTGCAGCAGCAAGTTGAGCAGCCGCCATCTCCACCATCTCAGCGGCGGTTTGGGGAGCCCCAAAAGGTGCATCGCACGTGTGTTTCTGGTAATGCCCGGTCCTCAGGAAAATGAGGTTCGGCGTCTAAGGCCAGTCATCACGGCTCCAGCAGGATGGACGATTCTGCAGCCTCCAGGGATGATCCCCCGGCAGAGAAGGGTCCTTCCTCCAAATCGGTACCAGCCTTTTGAGCCACCTGGATTTCGGAATGCCATCTCCTTTCCTTAACGGCCCTCTACAGCAACGGAAAAGAAAACAATGGGGTCTTCCGGTGGTAGATCTCTTTGCCACAAGGCTAAATCGAAAAGACAAAGCCATTTTGCTCCCTAAATCCCAGAGAAAACCCCCTGGCAGTAGACTCTCTCCAAATAGCTTGGGATTTCAGTCTGACCTCCGCCTTCCCCCCCATTCAATCTCCTTCCCATGGTTCTAAGAAAGATCAGAGAGGACAAGGCGAGGGTCCTTCTGGTCGCCCCCTTTTGGCCCAGGAGGCCCTGGTTCTCATGCCTGAGGAACATGTCCATCTCCGATCCTTGGGTCCTACCAGAAATCCCGGATCTCCTCAGCCAGGGTCTGATACTCCATCCTCAAGCACCTGGCCTCCACTTGACGGTGGGGAACTTGAGAGGTCCCTGTTGGAACGCAAAGGATTCTCCCGAGATCTAGTGACTACACTAATGCATAGTAGAAAACCTGTCACGACCAGGATTTACGCTAGAACTTGGAAAACATTTTTTTTAATCTTTCTCTGGTTCTACAGTTGGTACGGGAGCTCCAATTAGTAAAATTTTAGAATTTTTACAGAAGGGCCTCGAGATGGGGTTGGCGACAAGCACCCTTAAAGTCCAAGTCTCTGCATTAGGTGCTCTATATAACTGTGACTTGGCAGGGAATTACTGGATTTCTCGCTTTATCAGAGCCGTGTTTAGATGCAGACCAGTTATCAAAAGCAATTTGGTACCCTGGGAACTAAATTTAGTTCTAAAAGCATTAACCGGTTCACCTTTTGAACCAATAGAGTCGGCATGTCTTAAGTCCATCTCCCTTAAAACAGCGCTTCTAATAGCTCTAACATCAGCTAGAAGGGTTAGTGAGATCCAGGCTCTGTCTTCAGGCCCACCTTTCACTCAAATCCTGGATGATAGAATAATTCTTAGAACGGACCCGGCATATCTCCCTAAAGTAGCTTCCCGTTTCCATAGACTCCAGGAAATAATACTTCTCTCGTTCTGTCCTTATCCAAGTAACCAAAAAGAAGCAGAGTTCCATACCTTAGATGTTAGAAGATGTGTGATTAAGTACAGGTCGGTCACCCAGGCCTTCAGGAAAGATAGTTCCTTATTTATCTCCTTCCAAGGGGTGAGGAAGGGGCTTAAGGTTACTAAATCCACCATAGCTAGGTGGATCAGGGAGGCTATTACTCTAGCCTATGTCTCCAGCGGTGAGGAAGCGCCACAGGGGTTGAAGGCTCACTCTACCCGGGCGGTGGCAACCTCATGGGCGTAGAAGACTGGTGTCTCGATGGAAGACATATGTAAGGCTGCTACCTGGTCTTCTCCATCTACCTTCTATAGGCACTATAGACTGGATTTGGGTGTTTCATCCAACCTCACATTTGGGAGAAGGGTGCTCCAGGCTGTGGTCCCTCCCTAGACTTTTTCATCTCTGCAATTCTCTCGTGGTGCTGTCATGGTCGACCTATAAAGTCATAAGTTACTTACCGGTAATGGGATTTTTCGGAGACCATGACAGCACCCTTATAATCCCTCCCTTCACCTTATGGGAGCACTCCTCATCTATTAATTACAACCTTTTCTCACTTACTGGTGTTGTATAAAAATGTTATTTTTATGATTGTTTTGCTATGTCTACTAACCTGGCGGTCCTCTCAATGCTCTGTAATCCAAACTGAGGCGAGAGGGAGGGCCGCCCCCTTTTAAGCCTGTAGGTTTCCTGTCCTTGGTGGGCGGATTCCCTCTCTCATGGTGCTGTCATGGTCTCCGAAAAATCCCGTTACCGGTAAGTAACTTATGACTTTCTTTACACAGGTTGAATGCTGGCAAAGAAATGTCACCTATGCCATGCTCCTTTATAACAGTTTTCTTGATTGACATGTTATTTTTGGAGTCAAATGAGAAAATTGGGAAATGGAAAGCTCCCCCCTCCTTCCAATCAGTGGATCCGGTCAGGTACTCAGTGGTGGTAGGCCACCGCCTGAAAGCCAAACATGAAAAAAGGAATGCTGGCACCGGTTTCCATATGATGAATTTTACTTTATTCCACGAAGATCAATACATTAAAAAGAAGGCATCTTTACAGGCAATCCGCCCCATCATGTTATTTTTGGTCTAAGCCTAATTTCTTTCAATAAATAAAATGGAATAAATGTGTCACTTTTTTTTGCCTCTACTAGTAGTTGTGGGGTATTATGACATCACAATAGAATAGTTTGACGTCATAATGGGGTATTAAAGAGAAATTGGGTACTATCACAGTGGGGTATACTAACATCATAGATATTACATCATAGTGACGTATTATGACATTTTTATGTGGGTATTATATCACAATGAGGTATTACATCACTTTGGGTATTATGACATCATAGTGGGTTCTTATGACATCAAAATTAGGTATTACATCATAATGGTTATTACGGCATCATAGTGGGGTATTGTGATATGGAGGTATTCTGACATCACAATGTCATATTACATCCTATTGGGATATTATGACATCACAATGGGGTACAATGACCTCAAAACGGGGTATTAGGACCTCATAGTAGGATATTATTTAAAAACATTCTGAGGGTAACAGCAGGCTATTGATGGTCCTAGGAGTCCCTTTAGCCAGCCCTCACTTTTTTAAACTATTCTGATGGTGAGGGCTTGCTACGGTTTGTCCTAGAAGACCTGTAGCCAGCTCTCCCCTATCCTGAAGGAGAAGGCTTGCTATGGGTTGTCCTCCTGTAAGTCCCAGTAGCAGCCCTCATCGTTATAAAGAAATAAAGAGGGAGAAAGCTGGCTAGAAAAAGTCAAAGGCACCTGGATAGCCGATACTCACTGTTTTTTGATCTTTTCTGATGGTGAGTGATAGAGAGCAATAGAGAGCATTGGCGAGCAATAGAGAGCATTGACGAGAGGGAGCGATGGCGAGTGATAGTGATGGCAAGCAATACAGAGATGGTGAGCGAAGGTGAGCGACGGCGAGCGACAGAGCAATGGCGAGCAAAAGAGAGCAATGGTGAGAGATAGCAATGGTGAGAGATAGCAATGGTGAGCAATAGAGAGCGATGGAGAGCAATGGCAAGCAGTAGAGAGCAATGGTGAGCAATGGCAAGCAAAAGAGCGAAACAGAGCAATGGTGAGCAATAGAGAGCTATAGAGACCGATAGAGAGCAACGGCGAGCGATAGAGAGTGATAGAGGAATGGCGAGCAATAGAGAGGAATGGCGAGCAATAGAGAGGAATGGCGAGCAATAGAGAGGAATGGCGAGCGATAGACAGAAATGGTGAGCAATGGTGAGCAATAGAGAGAGATGGCGAGCAGTAAAGTGTGATGGCGAGGAATAGAGAGAAATGGAGATCAATAGAGAGCATTGGCAACAAATGGAGATCAATAGAGAGCATTGGCAACCAATAGAGCAGTAGAGAGCAATGGCGAGCAATAGAGAGCGATACAGAGCAATAGAGAGCAATAGAGAGCGATACAGAGCAATGGCGAGCGATACAGAGCGATAGAGAGGAATTGTGAGCTTATGACTGGCTATCCGCGTACCCACGGCTCTCGCCAGCCAGCCCTCAAGGTTTATATTTTTTTTTAATAACACTAACACCATGAAGGCTGGCTATCGTGTGCCTATGGCTCTCGCCAGCCAACAAGTTTTTTTTTTTTTCTTTAATAACACTAACACCATGAGGGCTGGCTATCATGTGCTTACGGCTCTCGCCAGCCAACAAGTTTTTTTTTTTTTCTTTAATAACACTAACACCATGAAGGCTGGCTATCATGTGCTTACGGCTCTCGCCAGCCAACAAGTTTTTTTTTTTTTCTTTAATAACACTAACACCATGAGGGCTGGCTATCGTGTGCCCATGGCTGTCTCCAGCCAGCCCTCAAGGTTTATATATATTTTTTAATAACACTAACACCATGAGGGCTGACTATCGTGTGCCCACGGCTCTCACCAGCCAGCCCTCAAGGTTTTTTTTTTTTTTTATAAATAACATCACCATGAAGGCTGGCTATCCGCGTGCCCACGGCTCTCGCCAGCCAGCCCTCAAGGTTTTGTTTTTTTTTATAAATAACATCACCATGAAGGCTGGCTATCCGCGTGCCCACGGCTGTCTCCAGCCAGCCCTCAATTTTTTTAAATTTGTTTTTAAATAACACTAAACCATGAGGGCTGGCTATCGTGTGCCACAACCCTCTCCAGTTCTCTCAACAAAGACACAGGCTCCGTTTACAGGGCAACAGACCCCTCTACAGGGTTGAAGGCCTTTTCATAAGGCCAAAACCTCCTTCAGCTCTCTCCACAGGACCACAGGCTCCTTCTACAAGGCTACAACCCCTTTCAGCTCTTTCATCAGGGCCATAGCCTCCTCCACACCCCCCTTTACTCAGTCAAAAGGGCTCATTTGAGTGACTTATCGACCATTGGTCAGCGCGAGTAAATGTGCCTGATATAGTATACTGCACTTTTTAATATTTTTCTTTACAGAGGTTGAATGCTGGCAAAGAAAGCATGACATGTTATTTTTGGCCTAAGCCGAATTTAACTAAGGATTGCTTTGTTGAAGTGTATTTTAAAATAATGTTAGGGCTTGCAATTGTTCAGGCTCAGTCACAGTAATTGTGTACGTTTTTTTGGCGCGGTCTTTTTGCATCTCTCAATGTTTGCAGTGAAGAGGCTTTAAACCGTATATGTACTTGCTCGCTTGTTTTTGTTCCGTTTTTAATGAAAAATTAGTGACTGTCCTGTGCAAAACTGTATGAGCATTTGCATGGTCAACACCACATGCATTTTTTGCATGGTAATTTGTCAATCTGCATAATTGTTGCAAATAATCAGATATGGGCATACAGGTGTTAAAACCCAATGTTTTTGTGCTTTTGCCACAATGTGTAACATGCTATAAAACCCCTCAGATTTGAGCTAAACCGTATGTGTACTCGCTTGTTCAAGAGCAGTGTACGATTTTGTCCAGTTTAAGCAAAAATATGAGTTAGCTAACTAAATTGAGCCAGACAATAGCACATTTTGCATTAATAATAATTGTATTTATATAGCGCCAACATATTATGCAGCACTGACAATACAGAGCAACAAACAATTCAAAAACCATGCGGCGTGAGGTCCCTGCTCACAAGCTTACAATCTATGAGGAAGTAGGGGAGGTACAAAAGGTAAATGGTATGAAGTGCCATCATATAAGGTCCAGCCATCAATATAATAAATAGGGGATTCATGTAACGCTGCATGAACCAGTCACTAGTCGGGGTCTGTGCAAGTACAGATAAAGTGCTATATTATGCATGGGGGGTGCAAACGGATGACAAGAAGCATTAAAATAATGTTCCCAAGATGATAGTTGGCTAACTATAATGCAAAATATACAAGTTTCCAGCTGAAAACAAAAACAAATGCTGGTCGATATTAGTCGGTGGACAAGCTAGATTAAAGGTACCGTCAGACACGGCGATATCGTATACGATATCGCTTAAACGTCACAGAGGTCAAATCTCAAGATCGACATCGTATGTGCGTCGTTGCGCGTGACGGAACGATATCGAGAGCGAAAATCATACCATCGTACATCGCAGATTTCAGCTCAGTGAGCTGAAATCTGTCAACATCGTGTAATTTAGCATCATGCACGCATCTGCGTCTTAGCGTGTAACCATATGATCTCTCGATCTCAGATATGTTCCCCCTATACTTTACATTGAATTTGCAGAATCGAGTGATCGTATCTACCCTGCAGCATCGCCTCCTCGGATGGACAACGTATACGATATAATAGCGTGAGACACAGCACCTGCGATGATTGACAGATCGCTTGTGCGATGTGTACCACGTGACTTTTTACTCAATATCGTATTCAATATCTATGTGTCTGACGGTACCTTAACAGTGATATTGTTCCTGATCTTACAATTTTCTATTTTACAGCCACTTTAGGATGCCGACGATATGTCCACTATGTTACAAAACATTTACTCAACTGCCACAGCATCTTACACGACAATGCCTTAGATACTGTACACAAGAGGAGAAGGATGCGCTAGTGAAAGAATCTAAAAACTCACTGATAGCAATTGCAACAAAAGAAACATATATCACTTATGACAAGATTACAGAGGTCACTACAAAGGACGATCTCATCTCCTTCATGGAGGACAGAGGATTTATCGTAACCGAGAAACCAACTATGGCCAGGTATGCCCCACTAGCATCTTATTCTTTGAATACTGAAGTTCATACTTGTATAAGCTTTATAGGTTTGCATTTATGTTCTGAACTAAGCCAAAAAATCACGTGTATTTTATATTTACAGGATTGTTGAAGATGAGGGGGCATCACGTGTGCAGGATGAGCTGCCAGCCAGTGAGCAAGAGATGCCCAATGAGGAGGAAGTGCTACCTGTTGAGGAGCCGCCCGTCGGAGGAGGAGCCGCCAGTCAGAGGAGGAGGAGCCGCCCGTCAGAGGAGGAGGAGCCGCCCGTCAGAGGAGGAGGAGCCGCCCGTCAGAGGAGGAGGAGCCGCCCGTCAGAGGAGGAGGAGCCGCCCGTCACGGAGGAGGAGCCGCCCGTCACGGAGGAGGAGCCGCCCGTCAGAGGAGGAGGAGCCGCCCGTCAGAGGAGGAGGAGCCGCCCGTCAGAGGAGGAGGAGCCGCCCGTCAGAGGAGGAGGAGCCGCCCGTCACGGAGGAGGAGCCGCCCGTCACGGAGGAGGAGCCGCCCGTCACGGAGGAGGAGCCGCCCGTCACGGAGGAGGAGCCGCCCGTCAGAGGAGGAGGAGCCGCCCGTCACGGAGGAGGAGCCGCCCGTCACGGAGGAGGAGCCGCCCGTCACGGAGGGGGAGCCGCCCGTCACGGAGGAGGAGCCGCCCGTCACGGAGGAGGAGCCGCCCGTCACGGAGGAGGAGCCGCCCGTCACGGAGGAGGAGCCGCCCGTCACGGAGGAGGAGCCGCCCGTCACAGAGGATTATGATGTCTACAGGTCAGTGTAAATTTATACAAGGAATTTACTTTAATCCCTTGCTCAAACATTGCCTTGGCCTCAGCACATCCTGGCTTTTAGGCCACTTTAAAAAATTGTCAACACTGCTGGCCTACTCAAGATTGTACTTCACGTTATTACTAAGGATTTTTATAATTTACAGGACTGTTGATGAGGAGCCATCTACATCAACTGGCACATCAACGCACCCAGCCATATCAAATCCTGAACTGGTACATCTTCCAGCTGCAGAAGACTCTACATCCTCTGAAACATCCGACAATGAAGCCGATCAACAACCAGAGACTAGAGAAAGAGAGGAAAATACCAGCCAAACAGATGAAGACAGGCCGAGGTCAGTATCCCTCACTGTGTGTGTGTGTGTGTGTGTGTGTGTGTGTGTGTGTGTGTGTGTGTGTGTGTGTGTGTACTTGTTTTGCTATACTTGTGGGGACATGGACCTGAATACACACCAACAGTGTGGGGACCTCTGTCTTCGTGGGGACCAAAAATCAGGTCCCCACAAAGCTTCCAATGCTAATCAATGGAGAAGACCTTGTTTATACACCTAGCATCAAAATCTCAAGTGTCCCCTTTATACACATATATAAGAGACAGTGTGTATGAGTGTGTGTGCTCAATATGTGTACACTCCCTCTCTGGTGCCTTTGTGGTACTGCAAGCTGATACACACTTCAGAAAAGCCTCAAGATTCCACCTCTGGCAAACCGAGGTACTGCAGGTTCTCACACAAATTAGTTTAAAGTGTGTTGTAGGGACACAGATACAGTCTTGGTCATATGACTTAGTGGGAGTGGTGTGCAGAGTCTTAGCAGTAAAGAGTATTCCATATTTCTGCCAGATACCCACAGAGATATTGAAATCTGAAAAAAGAGACTTCTGCTCATTGAAGGTAAGAACTGCTCACATAGGGTTCAACTCCACAGCAAAAGAGTGCTCTAGCACTGGCATCTCAGCAGTGATATTCCCCTACTGCACATGTGTGTCTGGGTCGCTGTGACAGTTTACAGGACATAACTCAGGGCACCCAGACAGAAGGCAGAGGGGAGCCTTAGCAGCTGAGCCTATATCTTGGCTTGTGAGCATTAGAACAGGCCGGCGATTACAGGGCAACATGAAAAATGTCCGGCTTGCATTATGACTAGAACATGACAATATCGTTTTAAGTACTAACCTATGATGCGTTCCTAAGCAGTTCATGTTATATGTTCTACATTTCATTTTCTTCATACTTTACAAGTAGTAGAATTTGCTTTGATATAGGCAACTGGATTTTCACAATGAAAAGGCGAAGGATAACGCCCGAAAAAGACGCCATACATTATGTCAGTGCCATCACTGACAAACCTGGATTGACCATGAAATACATCAATCCCCTTAAAGGTGAGTTAAAACAAGTTTTAACTAAATTGCCTTTATATTGTCATGCATTAGAATGACTGTCTTAGGTAATGATAAATATTTTCTACAGGAAGAGGAGTGTTTGCTGAAACTGAAATCGAAAAAGGGAGTTTTGTTGCAGAATATCAAGGCGAGCTTATCAATTTGGATGAGAGCCAGAAAAGGTCCATAAAGGACCCCAATTTTAAGAACTTCGTGTACGAATTTCAGTGGAATGAAAAAATATGGTGGTAAGTAATCAGTTTTTTTAATGCATTTTAGAGGGTATCCATCTTTCCCCAGTTGATAGCCAGTCCTGATTATGTCCTGTCTCTGCTGATCATGTGAATCCACTGCAGTCAGTTACTGAGGCAGCACCATTTTTGAAACATCAGGTAACATAAAGAAGCACCCTTAGGGCTTAGACACACATCGAAAAAAATTTTGGATCCGAATTTCGGATCCAAAATTCGGGTCTGAATTTGCGCAATTTCGGATCCAAAATTCAGATGTAAATTAAATGGGAAAATGAAAAAAAAAAAAAAAAAAATTTGGCCTGAAATTCGGTTCCGTTTACAAATACAACCGAATTTCGGACCGAAATTTTTTTTCCCATTTATTATAATGGGGCTGAAATTCAGTCTGAAAATGAAAATTCGGACATGCATCCAAATTTTTTTTGTGAATCGGCTGATCCGAAAAAAATTCAGACGTGTGTTTTACCCCATTGAAATCAATGCATTTCAATGGGGTCCGAATTTCGGATCCGAAATCCGAAATTTTTTCGGACGTATTTTAGCCCTTAAGAGGGCAATATGAATAGGGGTTAGTTTGCTATTTAATAGCTATAGCAGGTAGATTTAGGGCTTTTAAACATATTGGTATACCCAGAAATCTCTCATTACAGTGAAGATGTAGCCTCTCTGACTTTACCAGCACAACAAAGGCAGCAAAATGTCTAAATTAAAAGCAGAGATGTATACTTTCCCTTTCCATGGCTGTTGGCAGTTTAGCTAGCATCAAACTGGTGACAAGTTCCTTTAATAGATGTCAACCAGTGTCATTTCTTATGTTAAGATGACTGTAACAAGGGAATTTTGTCACCAGTTTTTCAGTGTGGAGTTCTCTCACTGTTTGGTAGGCACGGTGGTCAGACAGCAGAAACCAACTTATGTTATTTAATTAGAGAGATTTAAAGGAGTTCTGTCAGGGCAAAAAAATAAATGATACTCCCCTGCTCCTGCAGACGCTGCCAGCAGTCCATGGGTCGGTCCTCCGGTCGGCGGCGCTGTGGTGTCACTTTCCTGACACTGCCCGGCCTGGAGTGCTTCCGGGTAGGGCTGTGTGCAGCGTCTTTTTGCGTGATATGACGCGTCGGGGGCAGGCTCCAACCCCCTGATGACACACTGTTGTTCCCACCCACCAGCGCCTCACAAATGTGAGCAGGGACTACTAAATTCAAAGTCCCTGTTCTTCCCACCCACTTTGACGTGCTGGTGGGTGGGAACACATGGAAACTCCATGTGCGTCAATGTGGGAAGGGACAGCCGGTAAAGCCTTCTGCAGTGACACTGTAGGAGTATTCCCAGGCTGTCCCCATCCACCGTGTCTCCATGGAGTGTATCCTTGGGTTTGCCTTCCA
The DNA here is from genome assembly GCF_046119375.1 of Phyllobates terribilis. Taxonomy (NCBI): domain Eukaryota; kingdom Metazoa; phylum Chordata; class Amphibia; order Anura; family Dendrobatidae; genus Phyllobates; species Phyllobates terribilis. Next base: position 16,849,129 of record NW_027362767.1, on the reverse strand, counting down.
TCCGGCACGTTGGCCTGTACGCCAGAGGGCAGGGATACCTTGAGGCAGGCTGTTCCCTGCTAGTAGTATATTCCGGGCACCTTCCCCTCTTCTGAGCACTTTGGTGCTTGCTCATCACAATTTATATGCAAATGAGCTCCACAAGCAGGATTAGTCCCCATTGTTATGAGGGGGGCTATTCCCATCCCTTACTGGAGTTTCACGGTGCTGAAGGGCTACATAATGCCCCTCATTACCATGAGAACTCCTGCCATGCTCATTTTCATATAACATTTTATAGCTTAGATTAAATAAGATGTTGCCTTCCTCTGCACTCTGCCCACTGTTCCATGGCTTACCTATCTTTTAGTAAAACTCCACGCTAAAAAACTAGTGACAGACTCCCTTTAAATACATTTGTATTATCTTGGTTATATTATAATCAACCAGTTATTTCTACATGTCAAGATTCATGTACATTTTTTTCTTTTATATCAGCAGTGATGCATCCCAAGACAATGACTCATTAGGAAGATTAGTTAATGATGAATATAAAAACCCAAATTGCAAAATGAAGAAACTTATGGTTGAAAAAAAGCCACATTTGTGCCTTTTTGCCATTAGCGACATCAACCCTGGAGAAGAAATTACATACAATTATGGGGATAGTAGTTTCCCTTGGAGAGAAAAGGTATAATTATATTACTTTGTTAGAATATTCAATCTAAAGACATTTATTAGGTGTCTAAAACTACAAATTACTAAATGTATCACTACAAAGACCAGACACCCATTTAATGTACAGTGTATGGAAGGTGTCCTATCTACTGATGACAGCTATCAAGTGAATTAAGGGCCTGGTGAGATCAATATCAACATGGCCATTATTGTTCCACAGAAGTGTCTTGCAGTACCTTATTCACCTCTCTTCACATATCAGTTCTTGGCCAAAATAAGCATGAATAGAAGTATTTATTCAGTGTTTGAACACACAGGTATCTGACGCGTTTAATTGACTATCAAAAAAAGGCATGTATTACAGTCCCATTGATTTCAATGGGAGCACACACACACTTTGCCATTTAAGCGCAGCCTGTTCTCCTCACCTATTAACATGAGAGGGGCAGCTGAAAAAGCTGAATGCTCTTTAAAAGCATCAGATTAAATGACAATATCAAAAAAGCGTCTAAAAAAACTGAAGACAGATGCCAGTGTGTTTGAGCCCTTGTTGTCAAAAATGTAATGAGCACAGGGAAGCAGGAGAAATGTATAAACAGCTGTAAAGTATGATGTCTACATTTCAGGTTGATAAGGAAATAATGGGAGATATACATCTATGCTTTAAAGGTATATCTCCATGGTTGGATAACTCGTGTCCGCAATTATCATTACCCTTTGCTTGCGAGCCCAATAAATCTACGCCACACAATGTCGAGTTTTGGAAAAGGTTGTATTGTATAATTACAATGGACGAAGTTAAATACCTCCAATTATATCACATGGTGAGGTAACAAAACATCTGTTAATTTACAGAAGATAATTGGTTAGTATATATAAACATGGGTTATATTCGTCATGTGGACTCCATTTCAATGAATTTCAGTTTAGTTATGAGCACACAGTACCAATGCAGCATCCTACCTTTGGAGGCAGTATTGGACAAAGAAATTACTAAGAAAATGATATGGTTAGACAGAAAACCGGTTAACAAGTATACTAATAAGTGTTTATACTTCAACTTATCCTGGGTCTTAATGTCCAAGGATAGCCACATAGGCAATATAGATAAACTACTTAGGACATTACAGAATGTGCTGAACTCTTTGTGTTTAGAGAAAGCAGAGTTAAAGGTCACAGTCTTCTAGACATCTGATAAGAGACTTGACTACACATTGAACAATACTTTAGAACTATAGAACTTATCTATCTAGTGAATTCATAGATATTTCCACAACAAGGTCATGCACCAAGTGGGGACATTCAGCACATCCAGACTTAATTTCCAACATTCAAAGCACTCTGCCTCTTCCTTTCAGGTCACGGTGCTCGTGGGGACATATTCACACACATTTCAGGTCATGCACCAAGTGGGGACATTCAGCACATCCAGACTTCATAACCAACATTCAAAGCACCCTGCCTCTTCCTTTCAGGTGACGGTGCTCGTGGGGACATATTCACACACATTTCAGGTCATGCACCAAGTGGGGACATTCAGCACATCCAGACTTCATAACCAACATTCAAAGCACCCTGCCTCTTCCTTTCAGGTGACTGTGCTCGTGGGGACATATTCACACACATTTCAGGTCATGCACCAAGTGGGGACATTCACCACATCCAGACTTCATAACCAACAATCAAAGCACCCTGCCTCTTCCTTTCAGGTCACGGTGCTCGTGGGGACATACTCACACACATTTCAGGTCATGCACCAATCACACTATTTGTCTTTAGTGTTGAAAATGCTGATTGTTGGGGTGCAGACATCTGAAACTCCCACTAATCTGCTATTTAGCGATGTCTCCCTACAGAACCAGAAGCAGATGGCTTTGTTCACTGTGTAATGGATCTGCCAAGTTACTTTAGCTCAGTTCAGAGTCACTAGTATGGGAGCTGAGCTGCTGCAGTCTGGCATGGCCACTGCATAGTAAATTGAGCTATCTGCTTCTGGCTCCTTTCACAATGTAGATCTCGCTACGGTGGCTCTACACCCTCTGATCAGATTCAAGCCTATCCTGACGATATTGCATTAACATGCAAAACTCAAAAACTCATTTAAAAGGAAACCTGTCAGGTGGAATATACACAATAACTTACAGATGGAGAAAAAGAAATCTTGTGTGGCATGGCGTACCAGTGAGAAGCGCTGGTGCGCCATGCCACACAAGGCATTTACATTTGCTGTACAGCTTCTATTGTTCGCTGCACAGCGAATGTAAATAGGACATGGCCGTTTCTATTGAGCTAGACGCGCCCTATTGTATTTGCAGCGGCGAATATAAATAGAACGTGGCCACGATTTTAATGGAACGCGGCCGCTTCTATTCAGCCGTCCGTGTTCTATTGTATATGCAGGACTGCCCGCGGCTTAAGTAAATTTGCCATGATTTATTTACTTTTTTTTACAGGTTTGTGTCCTGTCTTACTATGTAGGCGCAGAAAATCGGGCCTCGTGGCATGATGGGACACAAGAAAATATTTGCTCCATCTGCAGGTTATGAGAGGCATTGTCCACCTCACATGAAGTCCGGAAGCAAGTTTTGACAGCTCCCCTCTCCCTGGCTTCTGCAGAAGCACCCACCGAAGTCCCAAGGGTGCCCATATTTTGACTCTAAAGCCATGTCTCTCCCATATACTGCAATAGGAGAACCACAGCTTAAGAGTCATATCAGCACCTGCTGCAATTCAGGTATAAATAAAAACAAATTTGGTTGTTAATTTGGTACTGTTCCTATGTTTAAACTATGTAGGTGGCTGACAAACCCATGGTTACAAATGAAAACCAGAAGGATCTAGAGGTGTCCTGCTACAGTAGCCCCGAAACTGCACCATGTCTCCATACACAGCAAGCCACCTCACCAAAGATTGAGGTAAATTCAAGATCATGTTTCAGCTATCTTTCTACATGTTTAACCATTAAAACAAGTGAAAGGATGCCATTAAATGTATCAATGTGTTTGATTTTAATTACAGCAAAATATGAACACTATCTCTGACATTGAAAACAGCTCTGATTTTAGCCTAGAAAACAGCGAAGAAGAATATTTACCAGACTTTTCTGAGGAGAGCAGTTCAGAAACAAGCACCATCCATGAAGAGGTGCCATTACAGAGCCATCAAAAGAATACAAAGACCAACACTTCACACACTGATTTACTATCTGATAGCACCAGTGTTTTGAACATGGAAAAAGAAATATCTGACTCTGTGTCAGTTCAGGTACTTTCCAAAAGGGAAAGTGGTGTAAGGATGTATAATAAAAAACAGTATTGTTTTTACTGCGAGAAACCATTCATAAAAATTGCAAGACATCTCAAACATGTTCATAAAAGTGAACCTGAAGTCACAGGTGCATTTAAGTTTGCAAAGGGCTCAAAAGAAAGGCGAATGTCTTTAGAACATCTTCGAAATCGGGGCAACTTTGCTCACAATTCTAATGTAATTAGAACTGGAAGTGGAGTTCTTGTTACATTTAAACAGCCCACAAAAGAAAATTCTCCCAAAGATTTCATGCACTGCATTCATTGCCAAGGCTTATTTGTCAAAAAATATCTCTGGAGACACATGAAAAAATGTAAACTAAACCAAACAAGTACATCATCAAGCCCTGGGAGAAAAAAAGTGGAATCTCTCTGTGCCTTTATGGGGCCCATGCCACCTGGAATTAGCAGTGGTTTTTGGAAGCTTCTAAGCTATATGAGACCAGATGAAATTTCATCCACAATTAGAAGTGATGGCTCCATTGTACAGATGGGTCAGCATCTCTATAACAGAATCGGATCGGAAGTTGATAAACACGAATACATCCGTCAAAAACTTAGAGAAGTTGGAAGGTTAGTACTAGAGGCCAGAAAATGTTCTCCTCTTTTCAAACTTGTAGACTTTATTGTCCCATCAAACTTTATGCATGCCATAAATTCTGTGAGAGTTCTTGCTGGCTATGACGAAGAAACTAATACATTTAAAATTCCATCACTGGCACTGAAGCTTGGCCATAGCTTGGTGAAAATTTCCAGTATTCTGGAATGCCAAGCAATGGTGGAGGGATGCCAAGACAGAGTGGAGAATGCACGTAACTTCCGAAAGTTGTATGAAACAAGATGGAATAAGCTAATCTCATCAGCTGCCTTAAAATCTCTAAAAGAAGCAAAATGGAACACTCCTCAGCTTTTACCTTTCACTGAAGATGTGAAAAAAATGCACTTGTATCTTGACGAAAAACTGCAGGAGTACTATAACCTTTTGTCAACTGCTCCCTCGGTTAAAAAATGGACATTACTTGCAAAAGTTATACTTGCACAGCTAATCTTATTCAATCGAAGACGAGAGGGTGAAGTTTCTAAGATGTTCTTAAGTAGCTTTACTTCAAGAGATACTTCACATCTGCATGATGATGTTGCTTTAGCACTTTCTGACTTAGAAAAAAAGCTTTGCCAACATTTCACAAGAATTGAAATCCGAGGTAAACGAGGTAGAAAAGTTCCAATTCTTTTAACACCAGCAGTGCAAAATGCAATGACACTTCTTGTAGAGAAGCGTACAGTTTGTGGAGTGCTGTCTGAAAATGTGCACGTTTGCCAGACCAGAGGCTTTGTCACATTTCAGAGGATGTGATTGTATACGCTTTTTTGCTAAAGAATGTGGAGCTAAAAATCCTGAAACACTGACTTCCACCAAGCTACGAAAGCACGTTGCTACTCTAACAAAAGTTCTGAACTTAAACGACACAGAGTTAGATCAATTAGCAGACTTTCTTGGCCACGACATTAAGGTGCACAGACAATATTACCGCCTCCCAGAAGGAACCTTACAGCTTGCCAAGATCAGCAAACTTCTGTTGGCTCTTGAAAAAGGAAGACTGGCTGAATTTAAAGGCAAAAATTTTGAGGATATCAGCATTGATCCAGAGGGTTAGTAATGAGGAAAATATCCATTTATGAGTATGTAATTTTTGTTCTGTAAAATTACAGCTTACCTGCACAGCCTTTGATTTACTGTCTCCAGAAATACTTCTTTTCTATTTTAAACAACTCTGTTTGATGGATATCAGTGTTATTATCTTGGGCATGTTTAGGCCAGGTTTACACGACCGTGGTTATCCACAGCCGTTTTTACGGATCCGTTGCTCCGTGATTCACAAAGCAACAGATCTGTACAAAAACAGCCGTGTTAACCACCGCCGCGGAACCGTAGCTTCCTTGGCCAACAAGGGTTGCCAAGGAAGCTGCGGCCTCAGCAGCACAGCAATGTTAAATTAACATTGCAGCACTGCTGCCTGTAGCTGCCCGCTGACTCCCTGTAACCAGAGAAGCCAGCGAGTGGTTGCTAGGGACCCGATCGCAGGTGTTGCCCGCGGGTGTCTGCTGCAAGATGCAGCAGCTACCCGCCTGGGATACAGTGCAATCTCTTTACTTAAACCCCGGGCGGCCGCCGAGAATACAATAGGACGTGGCCGGCTCAAAAGAATCGGCTGCGTTCTATTAGCAGTCGCTGTGCAGCGAACAATAGTGGCTGCACAGTGAATGTAAATGCCTTGTGTGGCATGGCGTGCCAGTGCTTGTCACTGGCACACCATGCGACACAGGAATTCATTTGCTCCATCTGTATATATTATGTTGACCTAGTATGTAATGTATTGATTACTGGGTTAACATAACATATATAGACTTTGTAGGATAGGATTATTTTTTACTTTTTGAACATTTTCTATAGCATATTCATTCACATTGGTGATTTGTATTTTTGCTTTAGAACCAGTACAGCTCTACAGTGATGAGTCAGAAGATGAGCAATCCCCTGAAGGTATGTAGCTTTTCAATTTTATAAAGATGTCCACAAAATAAATATGAATATACCGTACATATTAGAGTATAATCCGAGTTTTTTCACCCCAGAAAATGGGCTGAAAAAGCCTCCTTGGCTTATACACGAGTCAGTAAAAAAAAAAAAATTTTGCAGAGCCACCTCGTTCCCAGCCGACCCTACCGGCGCCGTCTCGTTCCCAGCCAACATTGCCAGCCAACCCAGCATAGGAAAACTGCAGGAGGACACAGGGGACCTACAGACAGGCTGTTGCATTTCCTGGCTGACCCTGCTGGTGCTGGCTTGTTCTCAGCCGACCCAGCACAGGAGGACTGTAGGAGGGCTCAGGGTATCTACAGGAGGGCATAGGTGACCTACAGGCTGGCTATAGGAGGGCGCAGAGGGGCACAGGCTGCTACATTTCCCAGCCAACCCTGCCGGTGCCGACTTGTTCTTGGCCAACCCAGCATAGGAGGGCACAGGGTACCTACAGGCTGGCTATAGGAGGGTACAGGGGACTTACAGGCTGGTTACAGAAGAGCAGTGGGGGGCTACAGAGGGGCACAGGCTGCTGTATTTCCCACCCTCGGCTTATATGAGGGTCAAAGTTTTTTCCCCACTTTTTTATGTTAAAAGTCGGGGGGGTTGGCTTATACACGAGTATATACAGTATATATTTTATATATATAATCTTTTTCTTCTTTAGAACAAATTCAGCACCAAAGTGAGTCAGAGCTTGGGCAGGACCATAAACTACAGAAATCAGAAGGCATGTGTTCCTTTAAATTTTATATTGTTGTATTGGAATACTATATCATGCAATTCTCATATATTGATATGAAAACAGGTATTTTAAAAAATATATATTTTTTTTATTTTTCAGGCCGAAAACCTGTAAAGAAGATACCTTGGAATAGGGAGGAAGTGAAGGCTGTAGAGAAACATATGATTAAATTTATTCATAAATGTAAAGTGCCTGGAAAAAATGACTGTGTGGCATGTATCGCTGCAGAACCATCTGCACTGAAAGACAGAAACTGGCTTGCTGTTAAGTTTTACATAAAGAACCGCATAACAGCTCTAAAACGCAATCCGATAGAATAAATACAACATTTTGAGCCAGGCACCGGGTTTTAAGTTTGGTTAAATTATAGGTTAGCATACTAGAAAAGAACAAAAGAAATGTAATTCTACCTAAAACCTAACAGTTCTATCCCCTACTCTGAGCCTCAAACTCATGGGGCTTATAGTAGGTGGAACAGGAAATCCGGGGATGTATTTTTTATACTTGCCCCCATTCCCGTACCTGCATGTCTGAAAGTGGTATAGTACAAGCAGGTGTGCAATATAGCCGCTTGTCCTTTATTTGATATGGTACACTAGGGATATCAATAGGCCCTATTATATGAATAGCACACCTGTAAATCTTGACTGTGCGTTTTGTTTTTCACACTTATTTTCATAGTGCTGTATGCTTATGTTGTTCAGGTACATAAGCTTTTACTTGGACATATTGAATGGTAAGTATTAGATAGAATGAAATTATTTTTGTTCTCGGTTTCTCTAAAGCATTTTACCATTGCTAACATTGTGTCTAGTTGATGATACATAGGTCAACATGACTAAATAGTTTTGGGTTAATTTCAACTTAAATTTTAAATGGAAAGAAGGATTCCCAGAAACCCAGGACCAACAAAGGTATTACTAAAAGAAACTTCAAGATTTTGATCTGTTTTACCAAAGGCTTTTTGTGACCTCAGTGTACTCGCCCTCCTTCCAGAACTTGTGAACTGTTCTTACTCCACTCTGTTTCAACCCTGCAACTTCAATTGTTTTACATATGTATTTTATATAAAATGTTGAATAAATGTGTTACTTTGGCATTCAATATGTGTCTGTCACATTTATTTATTAATTTACCTACACTGTAGGTCTAACTGTATTACTGTCTAACTTCAGTACTGGGATCATAGTTCGCTCCAACCCCATCCATTGTAGCAATAGCCCAGCTGTATATTAGTACTGCCTTCGTGCTCACTTCATCCAAATCATGTTACCATATGTCAATTGTAAACTAGTCTCTTAAAAACTGAAAGGAGTATTCCGGGAATAGAGAATTCTTGTCAGCCGGCAGGACACCTGTAGGGATAGGAGGCGGACTGGTACTTACCTTCACCCGCGGTCTCTTGTCCTGAGCAGGGGCTCCCGTCACCGGCGCTACAAAAACCGGAAGTGTCTGGCACCACGTCATTGTACACGTGATTGCCAGCCACTCACAGGCTTCAGAAGCAGATCGAGCCTAACCAGTGAAGCGTGAGTAGCCGCCGGTAACATGAACGATAGATGCCGGCCCGACACTTTGGGACTTTGCGGCGCCGGTGATGGAGGCTGCTGCATGGCATGGAAGGCCGCCGGTGACGAGACTATAAGCACCAGTCCCCCTTCTCTCCTTACAGGTGTCCTGCCAGGTACTGAGAATTCTGTATTCCCAGAATACCCCTTTAATGTAGAGTTAGGTCATTTTGCGGGAAGGAAGTAATACATGAACTTTAAGGGCCTGAATGCAACATCAATGGTAAAATTGGTAAGGCTGGTGTTACACGCACCATTTTCTATAAAAATCCATTGGCCTGTACTTATCACTCTGTCTTAATCACCTATAGCAACTAATCAGAGGTTGATACCAAAGCTGTGATTGGTTATTATGGGCAAATCAAACATTTTTTGTTCTCAAACAGATCATTAAATGTTTATACCTGTTTTTTTTCGCAGAAAAATGCTGCTGACAGATTGGCTAGAACTGAACAGGGAAAGTATAATAACCACAAAATGAAAAGCATTGTAGATGGAGCATTTTCTCACTTTGTATTTCTTGGGTAATTGGCAGTTTGTTTAAAAAAACAGCATGGTCTTGGTGTGGTGATTTTTTTTTCAACAAGTTAGGACTCTCCCATACGAATGTATTTGCCCGTCTGTGCAGTGTCCGCAATTAGGGACCAAAGCTTTGGTCCCTATTTGCGGACACTGCACAGACTGGCAAATACGCTTGTGTGGGCGAGCCTTAAATGTAATTTCTCCTATAGACCTCCATTGTTAGTGACCTAACAGCAGAAAAATATCTTAGTCCCCAGGTGGTTAAAACCCTGAGATGTGTGTATTTACAGATGTCCTCAGATGGTCATTGTTCATGAAACGGTCCTCACAAGGATAGTAAAAGTCAGGTTCCTTATTTCCCTTATTTTAAGCAATATTGATTAGCTCAAGTGATAACTGTGGTTACACATTGCACTTAAATATTCCTATGTGATTGCTTTGTTAATATCACTGCAGGGAATGGTAGTCCCCACAATACATGTTCCAGTCAGGTGGTCCCCCTAAAGCACTTAAACGAGTGTGTGTGTGTGTGTGTGTGTGTGTGTGTGTGTGTGTGTGTGTGTGTGTGTGTGTGTGTGTGTGTGTGTGTGTGTGTGTGTGTGTGTGTGTGTATATAAAATGTGCTTTTTTTATACAAATCCATACAGGGGTGGAAATGGAAATAGTTCGTCCCCATATTAAAGTTTATAATTTCCTCCTCCCCCAAAAAAAAGCAATAAAAATAATATTCATCTGGGTCACATAATAGCATATCCCACATCTTTTCAGGCCTTACAAAGTAGTTTTTCTCCTATTTCAGGCCCTCTACTCCCCTTCCATTGCAGCCATAAAGCAGGATGCCAAAAGAGTGCCCCAGAAATACACAGCTTTGGTGGGGCATACTGACTTGCGCTGCCACTCCTATCTTAATCACTTGGACAGGAGAGCATCATGCGCTAGTTCCACAAATGAACTTCAATACATGCAGCATTCAGCAGTGGATGCTCGGTATAAAGGGCAGGCAGCCACCTAAGTGCTGCTGCCAATCAGAGCACTGCGGTCCATATAAATCTTGCCCCGGGACACAGAAAAGATTACTACCACTGACAATGATGAGTGGAACCCCCAGCTGACCAGAGGCCCGATATTTACCCAGATTCTACCAGTGGTGGGTGGGAGCCCAGTAAATGCGCTGGCACAGGGACCCCTGGACTCATAGGCCCCGCAGTGGCCACATGGTCTGCTACCATTGACAGGACGCCACTGTATGTATACCGTATATACATACATAGTATTTTTCTCAAAGTTGTAATTTGTTTCTACTCTGACCTGTTGTTCTTTCCTCCAAATTTTTAGATTTCCAAGCCAGAATTGGAGAGCTGAGAAGAGGATCAAAATGAAAGATGCAGGTTTTTATGATCGCCATTCTCTGTCTCATACAATATTAAAAGGTTTTTCCTCTTATTTGCAGAACATTGCAAGCTGGAGAGATACAAACAAAATGTTGAAGATATCTCAAGGTTTCTATACTTCATCAACAATCGTCGTGTGAGCCTCAACTTTGCGACGGAGATTGGAAAGACCCGCTTATTTTTCAAAAACCTTCAAGATCTCGGCCTGTGCAACCAAACTGTCACCAACTACCTAAAGCACGTCCGGAGACTTGTCCACTGTCTACTGTTTGCGACCGGTTTAAAAAATCTAAATGAAAACCTCTTCAAGGCCATGAAGTATTTCAGGAATGTGACTGCGGACATTCAGAAGACATTGTCCAAGGAGATTGCTAAAGAGGTAGTCGGCAAAAGATATGTCAGCTAATATTTATTCTTACAGATGTACAAGTAATATTTTTTTTTGTAATTTCTCTCTCCCTTGCTCCTGGGTTTCCCACACATACTTTAGCTAGAGGCCTCACCTATCAGTCACATTTATTAATCTTTCTCTTAGGTACCTGGAGTTGCATAAATTGGACAAAACACCTCAGCAATGCCGGGAGATCCTGACCGTCGCAAAGCCAGCTTTCCTGCAAGCCATCGAGGATGTCCAAGGAGGATCCCGAAATGAAGTGCGTCAGTTGGAGATTCTCTATTACCTTGAGGCCTTAATCATACTAAAACACTTACAAAGACCAGGAGTTGTCAGAAAACTGACGGTAAGTAACAAACCTACTCATTATCCTTATTTAAAGCCACATGTCTATCTAACTTTCCCATGTCTTGACTCACAGGTTTCTGAGTGGACAGAGAGGATGCGTCACATCTATCAAAATGAACAGCTAATAATTGTCGGAGATAAATCCCATAAAACTGCTGCCCACCAAGTAGCCTGTTTTGTGCTTACTGAAGAAGAAGAAATGGTAAGATGTTCCTGTCACTACGACGGCACCCACATTAGAGAGGGATCTGTTAGTTGTCATGACTTCAGCCAAAGAGTATAAGCAACATTCAGTCCCTTTCAATAGATCCTCCCTTTATGCAGGTTTTACAGGACAACGTGGTGCTAAATCCTGCTGCAGGTGTGTTGGGAGTCTTTCCCTTATTTCCCCCGCAGTATCCTGGATGCAAAATTACAGCATCTGTGTCCAGGATAGTGCATTTTCTTAACAAGAATGTATGTTGCAGCAGCTTCCAAGATGCTTTATCAGTAATAATAGATATGCTCTCCCTTATCACAGATGTTCTGCACTCTTAATGAATGGTGGGTATAGTTTATAGTCTGACATATGTTTGGTGTGAGGTGACTTTTCTATATATTTATATTGTGTAGACCCTCTCATGCTCTGAATACAACTGAGGGGGAGGAGAGATACTGCCCATTTAGTCTGTAGGTTTCCCTCTCCTCGTCAGGCACGTCCCTCTGTGACATTGGTGCTGTCTGACACCAGCAATTAATTTAGTTTTTTTTTTCAAATTTTATACCTTAAGATAGAAGAGCCCAACTCAGTCTTCATCAAATGGTTTACTGTTTTTGTTTTGCTTATTTATTTTTATTTTGTTTTGTTTCAGTGGTTTAACGTCTACTTTGAAAAAGTGAGACCAGTGCTGGCCAAACAAGACAGTCCGGATAGATTCTTCTTATCGACTACCGGAAAACACATACATAATATATCCAATGACCTTGACCGCTACCAGAAGAAATAAGTCTTAAAAGTCAAAATCTTACATTAATGATGCTGTGCCATGTATTTATGATCTACTCTATCGCTATCTAGGTACAAACTTAAATCCATCTCTAGTCAGGTGGCAAGAAAAACTTGTCAGACATGGACCGTGTCACATTGAACAGAGAAAGAGAGGTATCTTTTCTCTAAATATCTCTGTCATTCCAACATGACAGCAGAGAGGAATTACAGAGAAAGAACGTTAGGAGACCTCTGCCAAGCATACACACTGGTCTTGGCAGCAGGGAAAGCAGCGGAAAATCAACCTCAACCCAGCAGCTCAAGGTAATTTATTGCAAAGCACTTATGATCTATTTCACCAAACTGTTGATAAAATGTAATATTGTTTTCTATCTCCCCTAAAGAGAAGCAGAAGGGAGCAATGGAGAAGAGGAGCAAATGGTCCAGGTAGCTGAAGACTACAGTGCCCAGGGTGAAACAGAGGACCTCGGTGTGTCAAATTTAAATAGTAGGACTCAAAGGTGGGTATATCATTAAATCAAGCAAGCTAGTAGGAGTTGGGAAACTGCCGATGTGTGGGTGTCAGTAGGTTCCGGTAACTCCGGCTCCAAGTCTGATTCAAAAGTCGCAAGGTAGTTCTTGTAGTCGTAAAATTCCTCTAAACACCCTATGCATTTGTGGTCGAAGACTTTTCCCCACCAAGAGTAACAGCCTAAAAACCGTGAAATCATTTAGTGGTGGTATCTTGTGGCCATTTTTCAGTAACACATTTTTTCATGTTATTCTGACTTCTGTTTCTGTGCTGCAGAAGGAGACTGTCCTCAAATCAAAAGGGCTCATTTGAGTGACCTATTGACCATTGGTCAGTTCGAGTAAAGGCACCTGATATAGCATACCGCACTGTTTAATATTGTTATTTTTTCTCTGCACAGGTTGAATGGTGGCAAAAAAGTCTCACCTATGCCAAACTCCTTTATAACAGGTTTTCTTGCATGACATGTTATTTTTGGCCTAAACCTTAATTCTTTCAATAAACAAAAGTGATAAATGTTTCACTTTTTTGCTTCTCTTTTATAGTTGTGGGGTATTATGACATCACAATGGAGTATTTTGACAAGATAATGGGGTATTACAGAAAAATGGGGTATTACGACATCATAGTTAAATATTAGATCATAGTGAGGTATCATGAGATCAAAGGTATTAGATCACTTTGGGCATTATGACATCATAGTGGGGTATCATGACATCAAAATGAGGTATGGCATCATATTGGGATATTATGACATCACAATGGGGTACTAAGACATCAAAATGGGGGGTATTAGACCTCATAGTGGGATATTATTTAAAAACATTGTGAGGGTGAGGGCTTGCTATGGATGCTCCTAGAAGACCTGTAGCCAGCTGGCACCTATTCCAAGGGTGAAAGCTGGCTACTGAGGGTTCTAGATTACCCTGTAGCCAGCTCTCACCGAGATATTATGACATCACAATGGGGTATTATTAGAGCAAAGTGAGGCATTTGGACATTATAGTTGGGTGTTATGATATGAAAGTGAGGTGTTAGGACATCACAATGGGGGTAATATGTCATCATAGCTGACTGAATGAGCCCAAGATGAGGGCTGCCTCACTAATGCAAAGCGGGCATTTGTCCGGATGAATGAACCCAAGATTATCTATGTCCCTTCCATGACCTCTGCAAGTTGTTACTTTGGTTGCAAGGCTGTGGTGGGGGATGGTGTAGTATAAACATTATATTTTCACATCACATTTAGGGCCCCTTTACACCCGTGAGATCGCTGGTAGCCAGGATAAATATGGGGGCAGCGCACTCTGGGCACTGGCTGGGAGGTCGCTTGATCGCTAGTCTCTCGCTATCACACACGCGGATACGTGCTGACCAGCGGGAGACCAAGGACCAAAAAGTGGTCCTGAACGATTTGTAGCGATCAGCAACCTCAAAGAGGGGGCCAGGTCACTGGTGTATGTCACACACTGCAACATTGCAGGAGAGGTCGCTGTTATGTCACAAAACCTGTGACGTTTCAGCGACATCGCTAGCGATGTCGCAGTGTGTGAAGTGCCCTTAAGGCTTTCAAATAGTCAGGCTTGACCATGAAAAATATTCACTTTTATGACTCAGATTGTGGACATGCTGCAAACCACTTAAAGTTGTGCAAAACCAGTGTAAGCATGCGAGTGCGTAAAAAAAGCTTGCAATTTTGCCATGCATTTTTTGACATCGCAAATGTTCATACGGATTTACACATCTGAGTGTTTTGCAGCCAAAAAGGTGTGATCTTCCCTACTGTGGTGAGGCCAGGGACTGGAAATTCATATTCCCAGTTATGAAGGTCTCAGCAGGAATGCTAGTCTGTCTGACTTCAAAGGACCCCAGGGGGTTGGAGGGCCAAGTGTTCCCCCCTTCTTCCTGCTGCTTCCAGGTAATCAGCAATAACCCAATGGGTACCTGGGCCTGCAGTCTCACCTCCGAGAGGACAAAGTATTTACATCAGCATTTGTTTCCGTTCAATACATCAACCCCTGGGAGCCTCCGTTCACACCAGGGTGACAAGCCAGGAGAGAACTGAATACAGGTCAGCTAGGATATATACCTTTGTAGTGCAAATGCCTATTCCTGACAAGAGTATGGGGGAGCTAATTGAATCATGGCAATGAAGAATAGCTAATTGAATTACCTCTGAAGTCAGGGGAAGCTCCTGTGTTAGATTAATTACCATGCGCACCTTACAATGAGAATATTGCTGGGAAATGATTATGAAATGTCTGATAGAAGGGAAGAGG
Source organism: Phyllobates terribilis (assembly GCF_046119375.1). Lineage (NCBI taxonomy): Eukaryota > Metazoa > Chordata > Amphibia > Anura > Dendrobatidae > Phyllobates > Phyllobates terribilis. The sequence goes on along the minus strand of NW_027362767.1, from coordinate 16,833,840 downwards.
AGATTACATGTAAATCGCCTGTTTTCTGCCCTGCCCAAGTTCCGAATAAATGTGTCCCTCTGAGAGAGAGGAGGCGTCTTCTGTTGAGGGTCACCTGTCGCTACAGATGTGCAGAAAGACCAAGGAACCGCCCTGGACCCATGACAGCACCCTTCCTGCCGTATCCAGAGACCTTTGATGAAAGTGTGGTATATTCACTTTTATTCCTTTTAATTTTAATGTATCGTATTACTGCTTCCTTACTGTACTTGTCTGACTACTGTATATATATATATATATATATATATATATCTTGTAACCGCTTGTATATACTGTACCTAGCATTGCTCTTTTGAGTAAATAAATAAATAAAATTTATAAGCTCGCTTCACATTATCCTAAACCCGGAACTCGCAGAAGTTGTGAGGAAGGATCAGGGGCACGTGGCTCCGATCGACATGTGACACCTACCTACATAGATTCTGATGTTGACAGGAATCAGCAAGAGCAGAGTTCAATGCAGATGGATAGAACATGGTACAGGTTCACCAATTAGAGGCAGGTGCAGACCAACTCATGTAGCAGGCTCCCTTGAGACAGGCACTAAGGAAAGGGAGTATTAGCAAAACCAAGTGCAAAGCACAAGGCAAGTGCAAAGTACAAGGAAAATGACTTGAGATCAAGCAATGAACTAGGAGGACACGAAATGTTTAGGCACCTTCCTTACAGAAAGGGTGCCCGATATATACTTTGCCTCTCAGCAATTGTCTGAGATGCACTTTCAGGTGAGTTCATACTGGCCTTTTAAATATCAGCAGGAATTGGCAGCTGCCGTTTTAAGGAAGGTCCTGGAAACACTCCTCAATGACCATACATTCTTGGCAGAAAAGGATGCAGGCATGGAGCCTGGTGGTATCGCTGGATGGTGGGCCAGGTGAGGAACCTGAACTGGAGAGAACACAGCTGATTAGACTGTATAAAGCCAAGTGCTCTGCACCAATCTGACTGCCCAGTGGAGACTAGCCCCATGGCTGGAGGCATGAAAATAACTACTTTTAAATCACTCACAGGTTGAGGGAAGGGTCAAGTAGCTCAAGTTTACACTGCAGCTGCAATTTAAATCTTTACCATCATGGGGACGGATAGTGCCATAAAAACATGGGAAAGGTGGATCATCAGAAATACTGGAGAGGGGACTCTCATCCAGATCTGGGTACCATAGAAACTGTAAAAACAAAGAATTTAAAATAAAAAATAAAGTTTATACTCACCTTCCGATGTCTTCCCGGTGTTTTGTCTGCTCCATCCAGTGTCTTGCAATGTTCGCGTTGATGTGAAGGACCTGCCATGACGTCACTGAGTCATGTGACCCATCACATGGCTCAATGACGTCACCGCTGGTCCTTCACACCACCGTGAGAAGTGCAAGACACCGGACGGCGCAGACAAAACACCGGGAAGACATCGGAAGGTGAGTATAAAACTTTATTTTTTTTATTTCTCAGCATTTTTACTATTTTTTTTTAAACTAACTTGGTCACACTACTATAAATCCTTGCCTTTTGCATGGATTTATATAGTGTGAACAAGTTGTCAAGCACTTTTCCAAGTGATGCTAAAATCGTATGGAAAAGCGCTTGATAACCCGCATGCAGAAATGCATGCAAAGACGTTTCACAAACGCTTCTACCTGGCGGGAAAAGAAGCATAAAAAATATGCAGCATTTCTGCATCGTGGGCACATAGCCTTAGTGAGCAGGAGATATCCAAGTATACACTCAGTATGCTGAGCAGATAAAGGATCTGCTGGAATAAATCTGCTCATCCCTAATTAAAGTGAATCAGCAGACTCATTGCCATTTATAAGTGTGTGTCTCTTTCCTCTAGGATTCTGCATCCACATCTCAGGAGTCTGCGATTCCCGTGAGCCAGAAGAGAGGTAGGAAGAGTCCTAAACATGAGGTTGTGATGCAACAAAATATTCACTAACAATTTGATATTTAGGGGTTCCATCTGCTTTTCATAAAGAAAAGAGGAGACACTAGGAAAAAAGGTGCGGATAGAGAGTGGGCAAACGGGTAAAGAGAACCAAACCAAGATGGAGGGAAAAGAGGAAACATTTTTCTTGCAACTAAGTTCCTGCCCACATTCACATTGTGAAGAAGTCCTAATTGAATTTGCATTTTCTGCAGGTAAAATGCATCTTTTTGCAGAAAAAAAAACACACACACCAAATGGACTGAATACCAATCCATTTGTGATGCTATATTTGTATTAGAGTGGAGTTGATGACTAAAGTGCTGCAGAAAAGAGCAATAATTTACATGTTCATTTTCTGGATGCGCTTTCCACACCTCCAATGCAGCAGTAGAAAACACTAATGTCACAACACAACAGCATTTAATAGCTACATTCACTTTGCTGGCAAATGCAGTGACTGACCAAAAAACGCACCAAAACTGGATTACTACCGCAGCACAAATGCACAGTGCTTTAATTAGACACCTCTTTTTGTAGGTCAAAGATGTGAAGTACTATTTGCTGTTGAGAAAAATAAGGGATGCCCTGCAAGCTCAAGCTGCGGCAGAGAAGCTGAAAGTGTAAGTAAGCACAAAGCTACACAGTAAGAATTATTTTACATGCATGGGATAATTTGTCAAGCTATCACACATCTGACCAATCTGATGCAATTGGTCTCTACATTTACACAATTAGATTGTCAGTGTGGTTTTAGCTTTAAAAAAAAAAAAAAAAGCCAATGAACAATGATCTTCTTGCTCAGCACCCTGGCAGTAAAGCTTTTTTACAGTGACCAAGCAACTGCTAATCACCTTGTGAAAAGGCACCTTGTATAGTATACTGCACTGTTCAATATTTTTTTCCTCTCTCCCCACAGGTTGAAGGCTGGAAAAGATAAGTGTACCCTACGCCAAGCTCCTATATAAGTTTCCTTACATTGTTATTTTTGGCATAAGTCTAATTTGCTTCAGTAATAAAGTGTTTGACAATTTTTTTTACCTCTTGTCTAGTGGTGGGGTGTACTGTTGTCAGCTATATTTGGGCATGCTCAGCATCCGAATATATCTATTGCTACTGATGATGCATCTTGGAGGCTGTCGCAAGATACAGTCCTGTTAGGAGAATACACTATCCTGAACACAGATGCTGAAAATTAGCATCCACGATAATGCAGGGAAATAATGGGAAGACTCCCCAAACACCTGCAGCAGTCACACCAGTCTGGTTGTCCCCACCAACAGTGATGTATGTGGGGGTGTCCCCAGAGTTTCCCACCCTAAAGCATGTGTCGCTGCATGCAGATGGGCAAGAACATCCTTGCATGTTGTAAATGTGGGTGTAGAGACCCATCTTATATGGATGGGCAAGGACAGCCCAGGAATAACCACACGTGTCACTTGCAGGGGTGTTCCCAGTGTTCCTGCCCACCATTAGGTATGACTGAGCATGCTTGTGACTGCTTGCTAATTGATCGAGTAATAGCAGTATTTGAGCAACATGCTTGGCTCACCATTGCTGCAAGTGATGTCGCCCAGGATTCTCTGCTTACTGTGGTTAAGGAAGCCTTGGGACACCACAATCATCGGAGGGGATAGCCTGGCAATTCCCCCACAAGTGGCACTAAATTCCTATGCTGTCCCCACCCTCAGTAAAGGGTTTTTATATGTAACTGCAAAGTAACAAAGAAAACCTTTAACTCCTCCGTCAGGGGCAACTGATCTGACAGGCGCAGCTCCCTTCGTTTCATTTCTCTATCTTCAGTGGTTTGTCTGGGAAACACCCTCCTCCCAGTACCTTCCTAACTTTAAAGGCTGTGTGAAGCCTGAGAAGCCTCTTGTGCTGCAGAGCTTCAGGAGATCAGATATCAGTGTTTTGGCTTCTCAGGCTCATTGCCCCTGAATGCGTCACACCTTTGACGGTTAGTATTTGCTGTTTTTATTCATCCCAATTGTTTTTTTAGCTTGTTTTATGAATAGCTAGTGCTAAATTTGTGGATTTGTCATAGAAGGTTTTGTTAGAAATAAGAGTGTGCTTCTCAGGCACATTGCCCCTAACACATATTCTCTCTCTTGCTTCAGCTTTTCTTCTGAAATGGCGAGGAGAATATTTGACTTGTCAAATGCCCATCATGTTGAGCTAGTGCAAAATATACTGCTTGATGATGATGAGACAGACCCCTTACAGCTAGAAGATTTAGGGGAAGAAAGTGACATTGATTCAGAAGATGATGTGGAAGAATGTCCAGATGTGGAAGAATGTCCAGATGTGTCTGATACAGATCAAGATGGAGAGAGTGAGGAGGATGCTCTAGACATAGAAACATATTATTTGGGCAAAGATAAAACAACTAAATGGATAAAAAAGCCACCCCCTAAACGCTCCCGCACACGCTCGCATAACATTTTGAGCCACCTTCCTGCTCTCATAGGAACTGCAAGGAATGCTAAAAATGAAATGGAATGCTGGAACGGTTTATTCACTGATGACATTCTGGTCACAATTGTGACATATACAAATCAGTACATGGACACCATAAGGGACAGTTTCATTAGAAAGCGAGATGTCAACCCTATTGATGTAATTGAACTGAGGGCGTTTATTGGTTTGCTATATCTTGCAGGCGCCTATAGGGCAAACCGACAGAGTGTGGAGGAGCTCTGGGGTAGAGATGGGGATGGCATTGAGAAATTTTCCTTGGTAATGAATATAAAGAGATTCAAAATTATAATGCGGTGTCTTCGTTTTGACGACAGAAGTACCAGAACTGAGCGAAAAAAATAAGACCGGCTTGCTGCGATTCGTGAGATATTTGAAAAATTTGTGCAAACCTGTCAAAAAAGCTATTGTCTAGGTCAAAATGTCACTATTGATGAAATGCTGTCGGGATTTCGTGGTAGATGTGGCTTTCGGCAATATATCCCATCTAAACCAAACAAATATGGGCTAAAAAATTTTTCCCTTGCTGACTCCAGGATTACTTATACCTACAATATGGAAGTTTATGCGGGGAAACAGCCAGCAGATCCATATTGTGTAAGCAACACACCGAGTGAGGTGGTAAAGCGAATGGCTGAGCCTTTGTATGGTTCGGGGAGAAATATAACTGCAGATAACTGGTTTACTGATGTGGGTTTGATTGATTTTTTGAAATCCAAAAAAATATCATATGTGGGTACTGTGCGAAAAAATAAAACACAATTGCCGCCACAGTTTATCAATGTGAAAGGGAGAGAACAATACCACAGTATGTTTGGATTTAGTGATGGCAAAGTTTTAGTGTCCTATGTCCCACGCAAGAACAAAAATGTTATTCTTGTATCCTCGCTTCATGATGATGATGCGATCGATTCTCGGTCTGAAGCACAAAATAAGCCGGAAATGATAATGTTTTACAACGAAACCAAGGATGGTGTAGACCCTGCAGATCAGATGTGTGCTACTTTCAGCGTGTGCAGAAATGTCAGGCGCTGGCCAGTGGTAATTTTTTTCACTATGCTAAATGTGGCAGGAATAAATTCTCAAGTTATTTACATAGGAAACCAGCTGGGATCACAGCGTAGAAGACTCTATCTAAAAACATTGGCTCATGAACTGGTCATTGCAGAGCTTCGCAGAAGAAGTGTGAAAACAATTAGAATACCCTCTAGCATGCAAATGCGGCAGAGAAAATTTTGCACAGAACATGAACGCGAAGAATCACCAGCTCCCCACCACCCAAAAGACAGAGATGCAACACCTGCACTGTAGAAACAGGACTCAGGAGACTCTCAAATTATGCATGTAAAAATTGCAAAAATGCTATTTGCCTGTCTCATGCAGAAATGATCTGCAAATCATGCTCATTGCTCTGCAAGTGTACTTTTACAGGTGAACCGCTAACATCTGATAGTGACTGATTTTGAGTACAGTACTATTTCAGCAACCTTATCATTTATTTTGCTTATCTAAATTGTATGTTTACTAATAGTTTTTGAAGAAAACTGTAGGGTTTTTTTTCAAGTAGTAAAATGTGTGCACTTTGAAACATATTACTTTTCTGGTTAGTAAACATTTTTTTTCCACCTGATTATGTGTATTCTCATTTATTACATTCCTATTAAGGTAACTGATCACTTTTAGAGCATTGAAATTTAAAAAAAAGGAAAATGTAGCCAATTTTCTAGCCTGTGCCTGACAGGCGCAATGCCCCTAAACTCGTTATGAAACATATTGCCCCTGACGGAGGGTTAAAATAAGTTCAACACTGTGATGTCAATCTAATGGGTGCGCTCCGTAAGAGCTCTAATACTCATGGTTTTATTTCAGGGCAGGTTTAGGCTCTTCACCCAGCACTGAAACAATGTCAAGGGCGGGCCAGTCGCTAAAAAGGAGTTCCTCCAGGTAATTCTGGAACATGCTTATGTACATTGAGAGAACTGGGGTTAAAGTACAGCCATTTAATGTGATAGCCAGGGCATGTTTGTTTCTGAAAACTGTAAAGCATTAAGACACTTCCCATCATTTAGAGCAGGGATCTCTAACTCCAGACCTCGAGGGCCCCAAACAGTGCAGGTTTTCAGGATTTCACCTGTGCAATGCTAAGGAAATCCTGAAAACCGGCATTGTTTGCGGCCCTCGAGGCCTGGGGTTAGAGATCCCTGATCTAAATGATGGGAAGTGTCTTCATGCTTTACAGTTTTCAGAAACAAACATGTCCTGGCCCCATCAGTGTCCGTGCACATCTGAGTCACGCTCCTGCAGCATCTGCCTGACAGACCAAGTGCTCGCTCAGTGCCCGGTCCGTTGGGCCGCTCAAACGGCCTGACACTGATTCACCGCCGACAGGTATCACATATCTGCCAACGGTTGCTGCGTGTAAGGGCACCCTCATGTTAAAATAAAGACATAAAAAAAATGTAATGCATACTAACACTCAGTATTTGTTTTCCTTTAAAGCACTGAAGGACCCAGCACTTCTCGTCAGAGGATGAACCCCGTGGTCCCGCTCAAGCGTTTGCCTAATTTATAAAAGGGACAGAACTGTTTTGTTTGACTATGGACTCTGAAGAAACGAGTATGGAGTATGGAGAAGGGGCGCAATGTTCAGGCTTGAAAGCTTGACACTTTTACATGGGCTCTATCCATGCAGTTGACCCACCGTTCTTTATATGTCTGCACTTTATATATTAAAAGTTTGTGAGTTATATTGTTGTTTTATTCTATAATCAAGTTATTTTACTGTTGAAGTGTTTGTACTATCACTTATAATTGCTTCTCAACTAATCTGTCAGTCCTGGTTGCTTCTGACCAGAACAGGCTCCAAAGAACCTTGCGATTGCCATTCAGATATAGAGTCCACTTTTGGAAGGCTGATCAACCATAAGCCCACCAATTTCAATCTTAACACAAAGGTTTGGTCATATGGAGATGGGTCACCAACAATTCTATTTATGCAAATCAAGATCTGAAGCCAGGAACAGAAATCTTCTTTGATTACGGTGTCCGAAAAAATGATTTTGGAGAACGGGCGGAATTAGACTGGATAGACGATTAATATTTTACATGGGTTCTATCCATGCATCTAACCCGCCGTTCTTTGTATATGTGTACTTTATATGTGTACTTTATATATTAGGTTTATGGGTGGACAAAGGGACAGTTGACTGTTAAATTATTGTAATTCGTTTCTTCAATAATAAAGTTGGTATTTTACTGTTGAAGTGTTTGTACTATCACTTGTAATTGCTTCTCAACTACTCTGTACATCCTGGTTGCTTCTGACCAGAAAATGTGACTGCCTCAGCCAATCACAGGCCATAGTTAACCGGATTTACCCAAAGTCCATTTTCCATAAACTGGGTAAATCCAGTTAATTTGTAGCATATAGCACAGTCGGTACCCGAAGTCCATTTTTCCCTAATCCGGTGAACAACCGCAGTATATGATACTACTTAACCGGATTTACCCAAAGTTTATTTACCCTATTCCGGGAACTACTGCACTATATACTACTACTTAACCGGAATTACTCAAAATGAAGGGACTTTGTCGTTTTTTAGACCCTGGGTCACTCCCACTGTCAGAGGTGCGGGCATCCAGGTGTCTGGAATAGGGGGTGCGGGCATCCAGGTGTCCGGAATAGGGGGTGCGGGCATCCAGGTGTCGTGAATGGGGTCAAAAAACTTTGGGTAAATCCGGCTAACGACTGTACCATATGCTACTAATTAACCGGAATTACTCAAAATGAAGGGACTTTGTCGTTTTTTAGACCCTGGGTCACTTCCACTGTCAGAGGTGCGGGCATTCAGGTGTCTGATGCCCGAAAAAATAAACAAAACATTTGCCATCACTCTGGTCCTATGATTATGGGAACAAATGCAGGAAGCTCAAGCCAGCATATCAAGGTATTTACTTGTAAATACAAAAAAAATCGATAGATATAAGACAATGTCCATTTCTAAAATGTGAATTACTTAGGGTACCGTCTCACAGAACGAAGCACCAGCGATCCCGACAACGATGTGACCTGTCCGGTATCGTTGGTGCGTCGCTAAGTGATCGCTGGTGAGCTGTCAAACAGGCAGGCTCACCAGCGATCAGGGGAGCAGCGACATCGTGGAAAGAATCTTTCCACGTTAACATAGTTTTTTTTTTTAAGGTTGAAGGAAGACCAAGTCCATCTAGTTCAACCCATAGCCTAACGATGTCTCGGGTGTTCGGGCCGAGCTCACCGTGATACTCGGGTGCTAGGGCCGAGCTCACCGTGATACTCGGGCCGAGCTCACCGTGATACTCGGGCCGAGCTCACCGTGATACTCGGGCCGAGCTCACCGTGATACTCGGGCCGACCAACGACCCCAATGTTAGTCTATGGGAGACCCGAGAATTTTTGCAGCGGCACCCCCGGTTGTCTGTAGAAAGCCTAAAAAGTGCCCAAAACGATAGTGACAGTGCTCAAAAGACATGGGGGCAGCATTGGGATCGCCCTAGGAAGCTTTTCTGACCCCCAGGTCACTGCTGTCAACAACGTGGTCAGAGGTATTAAGCCACTTTTACGGGCTCACAATAAAAAGTTCAAAAACGAAACAAACGGTTTTCCTGTGAAATATGTTAAGGAATTTCCTTTCCAGGGTAAAGACTTGTGTATAAGGTAAGATTAATAACCAAAACAAAAATACTCCTCCACACCTTGGGCTATGTTCATAAGTAGGATTTTTCATGTGTTTTTGCACTTTTGTATTGCCTTCAACCGTGACAAATGCATTTACCGGGAAATGTCATTTTAACATTTTACAATCTTATCTGGCCATGTGCTGTGTGACACATGCATATAGTGCTGAAAAGACATGGGAACAGCATGGGGAAGACCCCTGGAAGCATCTCAGACACCCAGGTCACTGCCTAAAAGTGTGCCCATCAGAAGTGATCCTTGCCGCATCAGAAGATGCAGACTTGCAACTATCCCCGTGCAAGTCCTTGTCTCAGGGCAGTGTTCAATTGTACCTCCCCCATTCCTTGCAATGCAAGCGCACAGGCTCCCCAGCCGCCTGGGGGCGGCCGGATGTCCGCACACGGTCCCCAGCCGCCTGGGGGCGGCCGGATGTCCGCACACGGTCCCCAGCCGCCTGGGGGCGGCCGGATGTCCGCACACGGTCCCCAGCCGCCTGGGGGCGGCCGGATGTCCGCACACGGTCCCCAGCCGCCTGGGGGCGGCCGGATGTCCGCACACGGTCCCCAGCCGCCTGGGGGCGGCCGGATGTCCGCACACGGTCCCCAGCCGCCTGGGGGCGGCCGGATGTCCGCACACGGTCCCCAGCCGCCTGGGGGCGGCCGGATGTCCGCACACGGTCCCCAGCCGCCTGGGGGCGGCCGGATGTCCGCACACGGTCCCCAGCCGCCTGGGGGCGGCCGGATGTCCGCACACGGTCCCCAGCCGCCTGGGGGCGGCCGGATGTCCGCACACGGTCCCCATCCGCCTGGGGGCGGCCGGATGTACACACGGTCCCCATCCGCCTGGGGGCGGCCGGATGTACACACGGTCCCCAACCACCCCTATTTCTCCTGTCACCTTCCCCCAAAATTTTTGTTAGCCTGGCCTGCTTTAGGGCAGCATTAAACGAGCCCACCAGAGAACCAGACTCCTCCGGTGGGCCCTGGCTTTTCCATCAGGGGAGTTGAGAGTGCCAAGGTGAGGAGCATGATGATGATGATGATGATAGAAGTTAGCATCTGCTTGGTTTTCTTGGAATGCAAACGCATGTATGTAATAGCGGCTAGGTCTGAGGTGGTCAGCGTTTTGGCGCATATCCTACCTCCTCCGAGGATTGCTGGATGTTTTCCGGCTACTATCCCAGTTCTATGACTCCTGTTAAAACAAAGCTTCAGGTGATAAATTATGGATGAGGTAGTGGCAAAGGAGAAAGAGCAGGAGGAACAGGGACCATTCACATCAATATCAGGCCAGTCAACCACACATGTCTTGTAGGATATGTTTCTGTACCAAAAGGAGCGGTTCGGCTACACAGTTATAGGGCATACAGTGAGTGCAATGCCTACCAAAAATTTAGAGGCACTCCAATGCCCCTTTGGAAGTGACATGGAGGTCAGAGGGCCTTAACTAAACAATTTTTTCCATTTATAGAAACTGGGTCTCCTGTGCACTGTTGGCCTAAGCAGTGAATGGAAGGCTTTCCAAAAATTATGAGGAACTGCAATGCCCCTTGAAACAGATGTGGTTTACAGCGTACTAAAAACCTTCTACCCATTATTGGGGAGTGGGTCTCCGATAGTTTTCACCTATGCATTGAAAAGCGAAAGCTGACTAAAATTAGGAGGTAATGCAATGCCCGTTTGAAGAGTCGTGGAGGTTAGAGGTAATTAAAAATAACAATTCAATCCCCTTGGAAGAGCTGTGGAGTTCAGAGTGGTTTAACAAGATTATTTTAATGCCCCTTGGAAGAGTGGTGGAGGTCGCAGTGGAATAAAAAGACAATATCAATGCCCCTTGGAAGAGACGTGGAGTTCACAGTAGCTTAACAATACGGTTTTAGTGCCCCTTGGAAGGGTAGTGGAGGTCGCAGTGGAATAAAAAGACAATATCAATGCCCCTTGGAAGAGACGTGGAGGTCACAGTAGCTTAACAAGACGGTTTTAATGCCCCTTGGAAGAGCTGTGGAGTTCAGAGTGGTTTAAGAAAATGGTTTTAATGCCCCTTGGAACAGTGGTGGAGGTCGCAGCAGAATAAAAAGACAATATCAATGCCCCTTGGTAGAGCTGTGGAGTTCAGAGTGGTTTAACAAGACGGTTTTAATGCCCCTTGGAAGAGCTGTGGAGTTCAGAGTGGTTTAACAAGACGGTTTTAATTCCCCTTGGAAGAGTGATTAATTAATAAGCAATTACATGGGAGTGTACAGCTGCCCCTAAAACCAATTTATTCACTATGTAGAAGATTTGACAGCAAAATTGTGAATTCTAAAATGTAACTTTTATTACGAAAAGATACAGTACAGACCAAAAGTTTGGACACACCATCTCATTTAAAGATTTTTCTGTATTTTCATGATAATGAAAATTGTACATTCACACTGAAGGCACCAAAACAATGAATTAACACATGTGGAATTATATACTTAACAAAAAAGTGTGAAACAACTGAAAATATGTCTTATATTCTAGGTTCTTCAAAGTAGCCACCTTTTGCTTTGATGACTGCTTTGCACACTCTTGGCATTCTCTTGATGAGCTTCAAGTGGTAGTCACCGGAAATGGTTTTCACTTCACAGGTGTGCCCTGTCAGCTTTAATAAGTGGGATTTCTTGCCTTACAAATGGGGTTGGGACCATCAGTTGTGTTGTGCAGAAGTCTGGTGGATGCACAGCTGTTAGTCCTACTGAATAGACTGTTAGAATTTGTATTATGGCAAGAAAAATGCAGCTATGTAAAGAAAATCGAGAGGCCATCATTACTTTAAGAAATGAAGGTCAGTCAGTCTGAAAAATTGGGAAAACTTTGAAAGTGTCCCCAAGTGCAGTTGCAAAAACCATCAAGCACTACAAAGAAACTGGCTCACATGAGGACCGCCCCAGGAAAGGAAGACTAAGAGTCACCTCTGCTTCTGAGGATAAGTTTTTCCGAGTCACCAGCCTCAGAAATCACAGGTTAACAGCAGCTCAGATTAGAGACCAGGTCAATGCCACACAGAGTTCTAGCAGCAGACACATCTCTTCAACAACTGTTAAGAGGAGACTTTGTGCAGCAGGCCTTCATGGTAAAATAGCTGCTAGGAAACCACTGCTAAGGACAGGCAACAAGCAGAAGAGACTTGTTTCGGCTAAAGAACACAAGGAATGGACATTAGACCAGTGGAAATCTGCTCTTTGGTCTGATGAGTCCAAATTTGAGATCTTTGGTTCCAACCACCGTGTCTTTGTGCGACGCAGAAAAGGTGAACGGATGGACGCTACATGCCTGGTTCCCACCGTGAATCATGGAGGAGGAGGTGTGATGGTGTGGGGGTGCTTTGCTGGTGACACTGTTGAGGATTTATTCAAAATTGAAGGGAGACTGAACCAGCATGGCTACCACAGCATCATGCAGCGGCATGCTATTCCATCCGGTTTGCGTTTAGTTGGACCATCATTTATTTTTCAACAGGACAATGACTCCAAACACACCTCCAGGCTCTGTAAGGGCTATTTGACCAAGTAGGAGAGTGATGGGGTGCTACACCAGATGACCAAGCCTCCACAGTCACCAGACATGAACCCAATCAAGATGGTTTGGGGTGAGCAGGACCGCAAAGTGAAGGCAAAAGGGCCAACAAGTGCTAAGCATCTCTGGGAACTCCTTCAAGATTGTTGGAAAACCATTTCCGGTGACTATCTCTTGAAGCTCATCAAGAGAATGCCAAGAGTGTGCAAAGCAGTCATCAAAGCAAAAGTTGGCTACTTTGAAGAACCTAGAATATAAGACATATTTTCAGTTGTTTCACACTTTTTTGTTAAGTATATAATTCAACGTGTGTTAATTCAGTTTTGATGCCTTCATTGTGAATGTACAATTTTCATAGTTATGAAAATACAGAAAAATCTTTAAATGAGAAGGTGTGTCCAAACTTTTGGTCTGTACTGTATATAAAATACCACTTACAACAAATATGGAGAAAGTCGCCCGGCCAACCTGATAATTTCCACAACTATGGCACAGAGACCACCCCAATGTATAAAAAGATAGTTTTCTGATCAACCCTGCACTATGGAGACCAAAACAACTTATTTGGATAGATTTCTATAGCAGTGGGACAGTAGAACAACAGGGCTCAGCACAACAGCCCCGAATCAACCAAATACCTTCTAACATATAGATTTTTTGTAGACATAATAATCAAGATAATCATTCAACATGGACTCATGGACCACATGTTTACCCAGTGTCCAAGAGTACATGAAGTTGACATATGAATTGGATTATATATTATGTAGTCTGAATGCAGAAAAAAACATAAAAATGACAATTCATTTATATAAAAGAAAATTGAATTTTCTCACCCATTTGTCTTTGTTGTCAAGGGAGGAGACTGTTATCCAGAGGTACCTTCTGGATACAATGTGGGGACATTAGCTGACCCTGTTTAGTCCCTGTCAGCTCACAATATTACTGACCCCACAAAACTCCTGCCCTTACAAGGGCAGTCCACAGCTAGCCCTATATGTAGACCCTGCACTTTCCCTTATTCATGTCTTAACGCGTTTCATCCAAGTAAAATCCTCAGGGGACTAACTTGTATCCAGGGAACTAAAGTGCTAGGTGCATATAATCAAACATGGGTCCCTCCACTCTCTGTCCTAACCTGCAGAGAGTGGGATGTGAAGCAGGGTCTATCTATATAGCTATCAGTATGAAAGATAAAGTCCAATGTGAATATAACTGTAGTAAAGAAGAAATACAGCCAATTAATCAGCTTGAAAAAGATCCTGAAATAATAATCAAACCCTCCGACAAAGGGGGGAACATAGTTATTTTGAATATTGATGATTATCAGCAACTATGTGAAAATATTCTATCTGACCAAAATAGTTATAAAATCTTACCAGCTAACCCCACAACAATGTATGTTAAAGAGTTGAAGGACATTTTATTGGAGGGACTGGTGATGGGTGTAATAAATAAAACAGAATATGAATTTATTCTCCCCTCCGCTTGTAGTGGTGGAAGAGGAGATTCCATGCAGCGATGCCCAAATATTTGAACAGCCACGGCCACAGGAAGGTGACGCTGGCAATTTGTCACAAGAAGTGAGGAGGAGAAGTGAGGAGGAGAAGTGAGGAGGAGAAGTGAGGAGGAGAAGTGAGGAGGAGAAGTGAGGAGGAGAATCGTGGTGCGCAAGTGGAAGAGGAGGTGGATGATCTAGTAACTGACCCAATGTGGCAGGAGGACATGCAGAGCGAGGCCAGCAGCACACGGGGGGGGGGGGGCAGAGTACCCCAACAGGCAGGAAGAAGCAATGTGGTGGCCGCACACAGAAGGGGGCAACCGTTCCCCGTAACACCAACACGAGGGACGTTGTCAGTACAACCGGTAGGTCTTCCAGAGTCTGGAAGTTTTTTAAAGACTCTGCTGATAACCCCAAAAAGGCCATTTGTACCACCTGCCAGGCCAGCATCAGCAGGGGTGACAAAACTACCAGCCTGACCACCACCAGCATGATCAGGCACGTGTCAGCAAAGCACCCGACTTTGTGGGACGAACCCCAGTGTCCACGACCAGTGTCAGCGGGTGTGACCACTGCTGGTGACACCCGCTGACAAAGGCCCACGCCTAAAAGCGTGTCGGGGTTGAGCTGACAGGTGGGACTTCTGATACACCGCTATACAGGTAACTGGCCAACACTTTACATTCACCAGGTGGGGCATTATATAATTATGTAGGTGTACACTAGTACATTTTTTACCTGTTGTAGCATTTTTAGTGACTGTATTTATGCATATGCGTTACTAAATTGATATTGTCATCCCTAGTACCGGTATTAATGCATACACATTAGTAAATTGATATGGTCACTCTTAGAAATGACTATGGTTTCCATATGCATGTCCATGTAGTCTACCTGTGTGCGCTCTTTTTTCATATGGCAACTGCTGTTGATGTTTTTATCCCACATTAATCTGTTTGTAATTTTTAATAATAAAGAATATTTTTGCACGTTATGGACTCTACTATCATTATTTAGGCTACGTTGTCGTCTCTCCCCCCGAACCGGTAGGTCTTCCAGAGTCTGGCAGTTTTTTAAAGACTCTTCTGATAACCCCAAAAAGGCCATTTGTACCACCTGCCAGGCCAGCATCAGCAGGGGTGACAAAACTACCAGCCTGACCACCACCAGCATGATCAGGCACATGTCAGCAAAGCACCCGACTTTTGTGGGGCGAACCCCAGTGTCCACGACCAGTGTCAGAGGGTGTCACCACTGTTTTTTCCGCTGTTGTGCATGTAAGAGAACCCCCTGTTGTGCATGCAAGGCAATCCCCTGTCCATACAGCATGCAAAGATGCCCCCTCCTCTCAGTCTTCACTTGTTATGGCAGTTTCTCAAGAAACAGCATCAACGGCCACGTCAACGTCCCACCGCAGCGTTCATTTGTCCATATCCCAGACCTTTGAACGAAAGCGCAAATTTGCAGCCAACGCCCCACAGGCCACGATCCTAAATTCTCACATTTCACGACTGCTTGCGTTGGAAATGCTGCCTTTTAGGCTGGTGGAGACGGAATCCTTCCGCAACTTTATGGCAGTGGCCGTCCCTCGGTACTTGGTCCCCAGCCGACACAATTTTGCCCGGTGTGCCATCCCAGCATTACACAAGCACGTGTCCCAAAACATCTGCCGTGCCCTCAACAACGCAGTTACTGGGAGAGTCCACCTGACAACGGGCCAAGGACGGTACATCTCGCTAACGTCACACTGGGTAAACATAGTGGAAACCAGGACCCAGTCGGACCATGGGACGGAACACATCCTCCCCACACCGAAGATTGTGGGCCCTATGTCAGTCAGAGTTGCCCTCACAGTGTACAGCTCCTGCGCATCATCCTCCTCATCATGTTCAGCCTCCATCTCAGATATCAACCACATCAGTTACAATCTGGAAGCACTGCAGTACTGCCTCAGTTACAATCTGGAAGCACTGCAGTACTGCCTCACCCTAGTGGCAACAGGCTGTGCTGAAACTCATAAGCTTAGGTGATAAACCTCACACTGCTTGTGAGTTGTGGACAGCTGTGAAAGAGCAGGCAGATCTGTGGCTGAGACCGCTGAACCTACATCCAGGCATGGTCGTGTGTGACAATGGCCGTTACCTGGTGGCGGCTCAGAGGCGAGGTGAGATCACACACGTACCATGCCTGGCTCATGTGCTTAATCTCGCGGTTCAGCGGTTTCTTAAATCGTACCCCGAGTTGCCAGATCTGCTCGTCAAAGTACGCCGCCTGTCAGCTCATTTTCAGAAGTCGGCTACAGCTTCCGCCGCCCTTGCTGTGTTGCAGCAGCATTTGCAGCTTCCGGCAAACCGACTGGTGTGTGATGTCCCCACACGTTGGAACTCTACCCTCCACATGTTGCAAAGGTTTTGTGAGCAGAAAAGAGCAGTTGTGGCGTGCCAGCTGCAACAAGGCCGCCGATATTCAGTTCAGACTCCACACATAAGACCTCAGGAGTGGACCTGGATGTCTGACAAATGTACCATCCTGACAAACTTTGAGGAGTCCACCAAGATGGTGAGTGGCGATGACGCCATCATTAGCGTCAGCATCCCACTTGTCTGACTTTTGCAACGATCTCTGCAGAGAATTAAAGAGGAGGCATTGCAGCCAGAGAATGATGAGATGGATCAAGAAGCCGTAGCGGGTGATTACACACAGCCCAGCCTCATCTCATTCCAATGTGCATTGGGGGACAATGAGGGAGAGGGGGAGGAACAGGAGCTGGAATCATGCGCTGGAGACGGTAGTACCTGTACAACTGTCATACCGTTGGTTCAGCGTGGGTGGCCTGAGGACAAGGGGGAGGAGAGCATGGTCAGTCGTCATCTTGGGGGGGGGAGGAGGAGAGCATGGTCAGTCGTCATCTTGGGGCGGAGGAGGAGAGCATGGTCAGTCGTCATCTTGGGGCGGAGGAGGAGAGCATGGTCAGTCGTCATCTTGGGGCGGAGGAGGAGAGCATGGTCAGTCGTCATCTTGGGGCGGAGGAGAGCATGGTCAGTCGTCATCTTGGGGGGGAGGAGGAGAGCATGGTCAGTCGTCATCTTGGGGGGGAGGAGGAGAGCATGGTCAGTCGTCATCTTGGGGGGGAGGAGGAGAGCATGGTCAGTCGTCATCTTGGGGGGGAGGAGGAGAGCATGGTCAGTCGTCATCTTGGTGAGGACACGGAAGTCTTGCCCGTTACCAGTCTGGGACGCATGGCTGACTTTATGTTACGCTGCCTTAACCGTGACCCTCACGTTGTCAAAATGTTGGGTGACAGTCATTACTGGTTGGTGACACTTTTAGACCCCGCTACAAGGAGAACTTTCACTCTTTTATTCCTGAGGTGGAGAGGTCTACAAAAATGGGGCAGTACCAGAAGGCCCTTGCCGCAGAACTGTTAAAAAAATTCCCATCTGAACACGCTAGCGGCAGAGGTCACAGTTTGTTGCCCAACCAAGACGTACAGGCGAGAGAGACGCAACTCCAATCCAGCAGAGGCAGGGGAACACTGTCAACGTTCTGGGACAGTTTTCTGAGACCCGCCCAACTTACAGGCCCTGAGGCGCGGGGTACTCTCACAAGGAGTGGAAAGTTTCAAAAGATGGTGAGTGAGTAGCTTGCTGACCGTACCAGCGTCCTCCGTGATTCCTCTGTGCCTTTTAATTATTGGGTATCCAAGATGCCTTTTAATTATTGGGTATCCAAGATGGACACTTGGAATGAACTCGCTCTGTACGCCATGGAGGTCCTGGCCTGCCGCTAGCGTGTTATCGGAGCGTGTTTTTAGTGCCGCTGGGGGAATTATAACTGATAAGCGCACTCGCCTGTCAACTGACAATGCTGACAAGCTGACCCTTATCAAAATGAACAAGGGCTGGATTGGGCCAGACTTCTCATCACCACCAAATGACAGAAGAGTAACATAGTCAATTCTACTGTGTTATTTCGGGAGGTGTATTCCCATGCACCGCTTCACACCCACACATGGGTATACGCTTCCTCATTTGGGCTGTTTTTTTGCTCTTCTCCTTATCCTGAGCCTCCACCACCACTATACCACCAGGGTGACCGTGGTCTGTGTTGCCAGCATTGCAAGTTCCTCCGTCCTCATTTTTGGCAGCTTTTGCTTGGAAGGCATAGGCAAAGACTATGGGAGACCCACTCCCCAATAATGGGAATAATGTTTTTAATATGCTGTACTGCATGGCTCTTGTAAGGGGCATTAAAATCGTCTTGTTAAGCTACTGTGACCTCCACGTTTCTTCCAAGGGTCACTGATATTGTCTTTTTATTCCACTGTAACCTCCACCACTCTTCCAAGGGGCATTAAAACCGCATTGTTAAGCTACTGTGACCTCCACGTCTCTACCAAGGGGCATTAAAACCATCTTGTTAAACCACTCTGAACTGAACAGCTCTTCCAAGGGGCATTGAAATGTTGTTTTTAATTACCTCTAACCTCCACGACTCTTCCAACGGGCATTGCATTTCCTCCTAATTTTAGTCAGCTTTTGCTTTTCAATGCAAAGGTGAAAACGAAGGGAGACCCACTCCCCAATAATGGGTAGAAGGTTTTTAGTATGCTGTAATCCACGTCTCTTTCAAGGGGCATTGCAGTTCCTCATAATTTTTGGAAAGCCTTCCATTCACTGCTTAGGCCAACAGTGTAAAGGAAACCCAGTTGCTATAAATGGAAAAAACTGTTTAGTTAAGGCCCTCTGACCTCCATGTCACTTCCAAGGGGCATTGGAATGCCTCTAAATTTTTGGTAGGCATTGCACTCACTGTATGCCCTATAACTATGTAGCCGAACCGCTCCTTTTGGTACAGAAACATATCCTACAAGACATGTGTGGTTGACTGGCCTAATATTGATGTGAATGGTCCCTGTTCCTCCTGCTCTTTCTCCTTTGCCACTACCTCATCCATCATTCATCACTTGAAGCTTTGTTTTAACGGGAGTCATAGAACTGGGATAGTAGCAGGAAAACATCCAGCAATCCTCGGAGGAGGTAGGATATGCACCAAAACGCTGACCACCTCAGGCCTGGCCGCTACTACATACATGCGCTTGCATTCCAAGGAACAGAAAGCTAAGGAGATGGATGGCCTCATGATCATGAATAATTTACTCGTTGTGTAGGAGGCCGACCACTGCTGCTGTCTACCTTCTGAACTTTGTGTTGAAGCCTGATTGACCCAGGACCCGCAATCCTCTATGTCTGGAGGACGTGTTGCATCCCAGTGTCCAACTGTGTCCCGGCTTCCACAATATTAACCCAGTGTGAAGGCGTCAGTGAGATGGACCATCCCTGGCCACATTCACTTGTCCACAAGTTTGTGGTTAGGTTGTCCTTCCCACTAAATGCACTGGGGAGGGCACAGGTAATGTTTTGGTATGCGCGCTTGTGTATAAGGCTCACCGGGACAAATAGGGGCGGCTGGGGACCGAGTGTGGACACCCGGCCGCCCCCTGGCGGCTGGGGACCGAGTGTGGATACCAGGAAGCCATGACATGATGGCCGGCGTCGGCCGGCGTCAGCCTCCACAGGCCTAAAAGGCCTCATTTCAAGTGCAAGCAAGCTAGCAGTATGGGATTGCAGCCTGGGGGTAGGTGGATGGCAAGCTGCACACTTACGCTTGCATTCCAAGAAAACAAAGCAGATGCTAACTTATATTATCATCATCATGCTCCTCACCTTGGCACTCTCAACTCCCCTGATGGAGAAACCAGGGCCTACCGGAGGAGTCTGGTTGTCTGGTGGGCTCATCCAATGCTGCCCTAAAGCAGGCCAGGCTAAGAAAAGTGTTGGGAAGGTTACCGGGACAAATAGTGGCGGCTGGGGACTGAGTATGGAGACCTCGCTGCCGAAGTAGCCATGAGGGAGTGGCCAGCTTCGGCATCATCCAAACTAAAAGGCCCCATTTCAAGTGTAAGCTAGCAGTATAGTATTGCAGCCTGCGGGTGGGTGGGTGGGTGGGTGGGTGGGTGGGTGGTTGGCTGCATATTTGCGCTTGCAATGCAAGGAATGGGGGAGGTACAATTGAACACTGTCCTGGGACAAGGACTTGCACGGGGATAGTTAAGCCGGTCATTGATCACTTCAGCAAAAAATTTGTTGAGACAAATTTGCTGAGGTGTACATTCCCCAAAGGGACATCTGAGTAGATCAGACCCGAACCCACTTCATGGAGAGGCTTAACTTGAGGCAATACTGGCTAAGTAAGAGGGAAAGGTACACAATTAAAAAGAACTAACTGTGAGAGAGCACCTCAGGGTACACCCACAGACTTAGGGTTAAAAGAGGGACACAGAATGAATCACCTCCTGATGCTCCTCTGTCATTGGAGTGAGAAAATTAGTTAATTTGTGCACCCACTGCTGGATCAGGGCTATCACCTCTACGTGGTAACTTCTACACCAACGTCCTATTCTTTAAATCCCTCTGCCATAGCTAAAGCAGCATGCGATACTGTGCGCAGGAACCAGAGAACCCCGCCGAGGTTTTTAACTGGGTAACTGCAGAGTCCGATGTACCGACTGTTAGAACCCTCCTGTTAGTTTTGGCTATCTTGTGTTTTGCTGTCACGTGACCAGCTGCCTATATATTCCAGCTCCGCCCTTCTGGCTTTGCTGGACTTCAGTGTTTTCTAGACTCTCTATCTAGCCAGGTGCTTCTGTGCCTATCTCTGTTAGTTTGCTTGGTCCTCTGGGACCTCTAGTACTTCTTGTCAGTTTGTCTTTTGCTCTGCAACAACTTCTGTTAGGAGGTGTCCCATTTTTGTCCCAGTCCTTAGTTCTTTTAGGGACCCCTCCCTTTATTCTATAGGTCTCCGTTCAGACTAGCCGAGGAAGAAGGCGGGTCTGTTCACAAGGAACAGGCAGCCCGCTACATCGTAGGGATTCAGCTTAGTCTTACTGTAGGGACAACTTTCCCCTATCTTTCCTTAGTTTTTGTTGCAGATCATAACACCGACAAATTGTTGCTATTTAAGTCATTATCTTGACCACAATACGTGTAAATGGCAGCACCCCCACCGCTGAAGCTCCAACAATTAACATTATACATATCAGTTCTAGCTTTAAATAATGAAGGGAACCATCAGAGGACCTGAAAACCACAGAAGTCGCTTGATTTACTCAAGAAAGGAAAGAAATAAGTCATCAAACTTTCTGATAAGGGAGCAATGTGGTATTAATGGAAATTGATCTTTGAAACCACACAATTTATTCATAAGTTATATATATATTAAAAAACAAGTTTACAGATTAATCAGGTTCTCCAGCTGATGGTTTGGACATAGAAGTATTGTAGTTCGGAGTGTTTAGTGCCTGTACCAAAGGAATTTTCTCAGACCGATGCGCCTCATATGATATTTATTGTAGTTGGTGATAAAATCTTATTAATGTGGATAGAAAATAGTTACAATCATATATCAGTGGACAATTTAACCACAGACGATCAAATATCTGACTCCAGAGTGCAGATTTGCATTTTGACTGCAAAATTCAGTATATCCAGTAGCCCCCAATCAGCTAAAACCTGAAGCAGGTGATGGAGCGATGATCATTAAAGATTCCGTCACCTTCCATAATTTCATTTAAAACGAAGAATCAATTGCTCCTTGGACCCTTATTTGCAAAATATGAATAAATTCTAGAACAACCAAGTCTGCTACCAGATGAACAATGATTCTGCAGAAAGATTTAAGTAGCAAAACTTGCAAAAGAAATTGTAATATTTATTTTAATTTTTGTGAAATAAAACTTGAGTGGTAAGCTTTACTAGCACCAGATTTGGGTTTGAAAATATATCTGTAACTTCATGTTAGATCTTGTATCTGGATTCAAAATTGTCTAAACAGGACAATGGCTTCTCTCCTGTGCGAATTCTATGATATTTTGCCAACTGTAACCACAGATATCATTAAGAATAAGGTGGAGCCTCAGGGACTGATTAGGGACGAGTCGCTCTATGCACTAAAATCCTGAGATTACAAGGTATACAACTACACAGGAAATCTCTTATCCAGCGGCCTGGAAGAGTCATTATTTTAGGTATCAATTCAATTACTAGTAACACATCTTTCTACACAGTAAACTACAGAAACAAGTATGTCATTACTTCAGTCAGGAGAACCCACGGTGTCTACTACATCTTCTATCTGCATAATCATCCCATAAAGTATTGGGATAAAACCTGACATCTCTAGGTAGCTTTAAGTATGTAGCTGGGAAGTACAACTGCTGATGAAGTGAATTGGGTTATAATCTCCATTCTATATATTGGACCAATTAATTTGAAGAGTAAAATTCCTGTATATTTGTCTGTGCAGGAGAGATGTGAGGGAGGCTGGAGCTGCTGCTGCCACCAAATGTTTCATCCGTGCTCGTTCACCAGATGAACGATTTTGCAGAATTACTTAAGCAACAAGATTTGCAAAAAAAATTGAAAATTTGATTAAACATAACTATAGTGAAATAAAACTTGTGTGGAAAGCATTACTAGCACCTGATTTGGGGCTGCAAATAAATCTGTATCTCCATAGAAGATCTTGTATCTGAATTAAAAAAATTCCAAACAGGACAATGACTTCTCTCCTGTGTGAATTCTCTGATCTTTTACCAACTGTAACCCCAGATATCATTAGGAATAAGGTGGAGCCTCAGGGACTGATTAGGGACGAGTCGCTCTATGCACTAAAAATCAAGAATTGGATGAAACCTGAGATTCCAGCCTGAGAGACACATTATTTCAGGTATCAATTTGATTACTAGTAACTTATCTATCATCACAATATAATAAAGTAACAAGTAACATTACCACCGAGTTACAAGTATCTCATTACTTCAGTCCAGAGAACCCACGGTGTCTACTACATCTTGTATCAGTATAATCCCATAAAGAGGTCATCAGTTGTTACATTATCTTCATAGATCAGTGACCACATGCAGCAACAAGCTCCTGAACTGGACACGGAAGGGAAGATTCCAGATCCCGAGCTGTGGCGTTATTGTCTCAGACTCGTAATAGATGAGGAGAGAACTAAGAACAAAGAGAAAAGAAAGCTTTTACAGTTCTCAAAAAGTCTCGTGCAGCAACAAGTGGAAAAAAATCCCACCTATGAGCCACTCAAAATTGCTCTAAGGAATGATTTTCAAGTCATAAAAGAATTATTAATTGTTCATAGTTTATACTTAATCACAAGACAACTATCCGGGGGAGGGGGGGGGGGATTTCTACCTAGAATCAAAAACAGGGCATTCAGAGTACGTCTTTAATCTAATTCTAACATACAGAAGCTTATAGATTAAAAAACATCTAATATATAAGTGGGTGAAATTGTGTTATTTATAACATCTGAAAAGTCTCCCAACCTGTCATATTTCAATGGCACATTTAGGTTTTGTTGTAATTAGATAATTAGCTCCCTTTCTGGATCGGCGTACAAAAGTGAATACTTTATGGAGGAATGTATTGTATTTCATTTTTTGGTAATACGAATAATTGCACTTTGGAATCCAACATAAGACAGCGGGAAATGTATTTTAGTTCGGAGGTTGGGGATCCGGTTGGTTGTGGATCCTGAAGTGGAGGCTGGAGAGTTTATCCAACCTTCTGTGGTCCCATATCAGGAGGAGCCAGGCCAGAGAGCAGCCCTATGTTGCTCTTAAACACATCCCCACACGCAGCACATATCCGGCAAAGAGCCAGCTGAAGGAGGTACTCCCTATCACCACTGGCAGACACGAGTTAGATAGCTGAGGTATTTACTGTCTAGCTCGAACTGTCAGTGATGTTGGGGAGGAGGCTTTATGCCACAGCCTTGTACGCTACTTCCGGGACAAACGTGGTCCATAAAGCTGCAGAGCAGGGACACAATTTAAATTATGAATGCCTCCACACCACCCAACAACCTAATGGCAGTGTTCAAGTGTTTGGAGAAGTGGCAGCTTTCCTCCCAGAACAGAAACGACCCCATAGTGATGGAAGAACAGCAGACATCAACACCATCACAACCATCTCAGCTGCCACCAACAATGCTGTGCCTGCAGCTGATTGCTTTGCAATGCATTTGTGCTTTGGACTTTTTGCCGCACATTTCTGTGTCAACCGTCGTTAACGGACCAAGTCTGATTTTAGGCTCTGCAGAACACTTCAGTTGCTGCCGCACAAAAGTAGAAATTAATATATTCTCCAGGACGGGCGAATGACATTGCTGTTAATATAGAAGGGAGTTTTAATATATTAATGTAAGTAGTGTAGGGGCAGCTAATGCCAGGATCACTGCTGTATGAGGAGAGGTCAGGGGAATATTCACACCTGACAATTTCATTAGGTGTCGCCATCGTTAATCTAACAATTACTGTGTTAAAACCTTAACGCATTAGCTTTTCATAGTTAGGCAGGTCATTGATCACTTCAGCAACAAACTTGCTGAGTTGTACATTGTCCAAAAAGACATCTGAGTAGTTCAGACCTGAACCCACTTCAGGAGGCTTAACTTGAGGCAATACTGGCCAAGTTACAAAATTATAAAGAACAAACTTTATGAGAGCACCTCACAGATTTAGGGTTTACGAAAAGAGGGACACAGATTGAATCACCCCCTGATGCTCCTCTGTCCTTGGAGTGAGAAAATTTGCTAGTGAATTTGTGCAGCCACTGCTGAATCAGGGCTATCACCTCTACGCGGATAACTTCTACACCAGCGTCCCATTCTTCAAATTCCTCTCTGCCAGAGCCAACGCAGCATGCCCGATACTGTGCGCAGGAACTAGAGAGGTCCCTCAAGGTCTTTAACTGGGCAACTGCAGAGTCCAATGTATAGACAAACTTGCTTTTTAAGTCCTTATCTTGACCACAAAACATGTAAATGGCGGCACCTCTACCTCGTACCGCTACACAGATCCCTAAACCAGACTAGGGGGAGCCGATCTCCCCGATCAAGTCCTTCAGCCTTACCGTGCACATCGTACAGATGGCAATGTATAACGCTTATGCTCTTTCTAGCACATTCCAACAATTTTAGGAGGTAATGGATAAAGGCCGTAATATTTGAAAGTCAGAAATGAGAAGGTCCAAGTATAAATAGAGCTGCCTTTATTGTACCAGCGCAAAACTGCAAGGAAGCGAAGAAGACAGAAGAGGTGCAGACTGTATTACACATAGAAATCTCCATGTGCCAATGTCTGTTCACTGTGGAAGTTACGAGTCTATAAACCAGTGACTTCCCAAAAAGCACTAAAACACCAACAATTAACATCAATTATACACAGCAGTTCTAGCTATAAATAATGGAGGGAACCATCAGAGGACCTGAAAACCACAGAAGTCGCTTCATTTACTCCAGAAAGGTAAGAAATAAGTCATCAAACTTTCTGATAAGGGAGCAATGTGGTATTAATAGAAATTGGCCTTTGAAACCGCACAATTTATTCATTTATCGAAAAGCTTTAGGAAAATCTTGAGACAAAAGTTATATATATATTATAAAACAAGTATTAAAATTAATCAGGTTCTCCAGCTGATGTTTTGGATATGCAAGTATTGTATAGGGTTGGCCATTTATATGGATACACCTAAATAAAATGGGAATGGTTGGTGATATCAACTTCCTGTTTGTGGCACATTAGTATATGGGAGGGGGAAAACTTTTCCAGATGGCAGATGGATGGTGACCATGGCGGCCATTTTGAAGGCGGCCATTTTGAAGGCGGCCATTCTGGATCCAACTTAATTTTTTTCAATGGGAAGAGGGTCAAGTGACACATCAAACTTATTGAGAATTTCATAAGAAAACCAATGGTGTGCTTGGTTTTAAAGTAACTTTATTCTTTCATGAGTTATTTACAAGTTTCTCTCAGTTTATAGCCATTGACATGTCACAGAGGTTAACACGTGAGAAGCGGATAGAAATTGTGTTGATGTCTGGTGAACGCAGTACCCGGGTCATTGCAGCAGATTTCAATGCAAGACACCCTACGAGACCACCCATCCCCCATGCTACAGTTAGCAAACTGCTTGCTAAATTTCGTGAAACAGGTTCAGTGTTGGATTTGCCAAAATGTGGACGCAAGAAAACTGTCACTAATGAAGAAACATCAGTGGCTGTCCTAGCTTCATTCAGCAAGAGCCCACAGCGTTGCACTCACCGCATGTCACTGGAGAGTGGCATCAGTCGGACATCCCTTCGGCGGATATTAGCTACTCACAAATGGCACCTTACGAAATCCAACTGCTGCAGCATCTCAACGAGGATGACCCAGATTGGCACACTGAATTTGCAGAATGGGCAAAACAAAAATTGGAACAAGACACTCAGTTTACACAGAACATTATATTCAGTGATGAGGCAAACTTTTTTGTGAATGGTGAAGTTAAACAAAACCACCACTATTGGTCTGACACTAACCCACAGTGGATAAATCCCTCCAAGACTGTTGGAACACAAAAACTGATGGTATGGTGTGGTATATGGGGTACAAAGATAGTGGGGCCATTCTTCATCAATGGAAACCTCAATGCAACAGGATATCTGAAATTGCTACATGATGATATGTTGTCCTCATTATGCACTGAAGATGGCACATTCCCTGAGGTTTTCCAACAAGTTGGTCCACCACCACATTATGGGTGTCAGGTCCGAGCATTCCTACATGAACAGTTTCCTGGAAAGTGGATTGGTCGTCGTGGGCCAGTTGAATGGCCACCAAGGTCTCCCAATCTGACACCCTTAGACTTTTATCTTTGGGGTCATCTGAAGGCAATTGTCTATGCTGTGAAGATACGAGATGTGCAGCATCTGAAACAACGGATACTGGAAGCCTGTGCTAGCATTTCTTCTGCGGTGTTGCTATCAGTGTGTCAAGAGTGGGAGAAGAGGGTTGCATTGACAATCCAACACAATGGGCAGCACTTTGAATACATTTTATAAGTGGTCATAAACTTGTAAAAAAACTCATGAAAGAATAAAGTTACGTTAAAACCAAGCACGCCATTGTCTTTTTCATGAAATTATTAATACGTTTGATGTGTTACATGACCCTCTTCCCATTGAAAAAAATAAATTTGGATCCAAAATGGCCAACTTCAAAATGGCCGCCACGGTCACCACCCATCTGGAAAAGTTTTCCCCCTCCCATATACTAATGTGCCACAAACAGGAAGTTGATATCACCAACCATTCCCATATTATTTAGGTGTATCCATATAAATGGCCCACCCTGTACTTCGGAGTGTTTGGTGCCTGCAACAAAGGAATTTTCTTACAAACACGAATACCCTGTTTTTTATCATCCTTTTACTAGCACTTGCTGTTTACTGTGACTTTTTTACAAGAGTATTTTTATATGTTTGTGTGGCGCCCCTGAGGGTTCTGTCGCCACAGAGGTACTGCACCTCACCCAGAGGTGTGGTGTCTCCTTCTCTCAGGTAAGGAG
The DNA here is from genome assembly GCF_046119375.1 of Phyllobates terribilis. Lineage (NCBI taxonomy): Eukaryota > Metazoa > Chordata > Amphibia > Anura > Dendrobatidae > Phyllobates > Phyllobates terribilis. The sequence goes on along the minus strand of NW_027362767.1, from coordinate 16,806,181 downwards.
GGAGTGCTGCCCGGAACCCCAACACCCGCATTCAACGCTACACTGCTCCAGGCCGGCCTGAAGGGCAAGATGCACTGTGTTTCTGCTGAGCCCTGTCCCTGGCTGGAGTGGGGGGAACCAAAGAGAGGGGGAACCAGTAGTGGGTGTGGGTAGAGGATGTAGAGTAGGGGAGCACCATTATAGGAGGTATATAAAGGGAAGCCATCTTAGAGTGGCAGAAGAAGGTTAGTCAGTGTGGATTCAGTAAGGAGAGGAGGGGAGCAGAGTCTCTTCAGGAGCTCTGCTCCACAAGTAGGGCCTAGTAACAGAGGCCCAGGAGGGGAGCAGAGGAGAAAAGCTCCGGTAACAGAAGGGATCCCACGGGGTACGGTGAGTGCAGGGCGGCACCCGTACGCCCGAATCTGCCAGGTGTCAGAGGGATCAGGCCGCAGGGAGGGGTCAGGCCGCAGGGAGGGGTCAGGCCGCAGGGAGGGGTCAGGCCGCAGGGAGGGGTCAGGCCGCAGGGAGGGGTCAGGCCGCAGGGAGGGGTCAGGCCGCAGGGAGGGGTCAGGCCGCAGGGAGGGGTCAGGCCGCAGGGAGGGGTCAGGCCGCAGGGAGGGGTCAGGCCGCAGGGAGGGGTCAGGCCGCAGGGAGGGGTCAGGCCGCAGGGAGGGGTCAGGCCGCAGGGAGGGGTCAGGCCGCAGGGAGGGGTCAGGCCGCAGGGAGGGGTCAGGCCGCAGGGAGGGAACCGGTCCCTGGACCAGCCGTGTTACTCCAGGTCTCGAACCGGAGGCTTCTGCACTTTCATGGTGCAGTTGCCACAGTCTCACCCTAGTAACCGTGAAGGGCATCAAGTAGGTCCGGGAACTCCAGGTTGCCCAGAGGTACTTCAGAGCACATGATCGGGACTGTGTGTGGGAAAGCACAGGGCAGGAGGGAGAAGACCAGGCGCGAGAAGTCGGTCTAGTAAGGAACATAAAGAAAGTGGGGTTCCGTCAAGCGCTCCTGATATACTTGAGAAAGTGCTGGACCCCTTATCTGGTAGACGCAGTGCGACGCGGGAGGCTGACACCCGTACAGTGTACCTGAGAAACTTGAACAAGAACTGTGAGTAAAACTTGGATGACTGCACTGTACTGTACTGTACTGCACTGCCTCCGTCAGTTATTTCTGCTGCGCCATCTCTCCTGCACTGCAAGTCCCAGCATCACCACCATTAGCACCTGCACTGCAAGCCCCAGCATCACCACCATTAGCACCTACACTGCCCCGGGGGGCCCGCTCCGACTGTGGGGAGCAAAAACATCCCAGCTGCGATCCCATCACCTCGAGGAGGTCTGCAGCAGCGCCGGTAACCATTACCGGAAACCAGAGGTGGCGTCACGAGACAAACTGTACACTAAAACCCCTTTTTAAAGAGAGACCCAGAGTACGGGCCCGGGAGTCGACTGCCGTGACCTCCTAAACAAGGTAAAAGGCCCGGATACAGAGTCCACTATATTCCCCCTGGGTGACACATTTGTTTTACTGTGTCCTTGTGTGTTTCAGTCTTTAGGTGGTGTGAACACTGTCCTACAGACTTGTTCACCATGTGCATGGCCCATGTGTTTGTATTCAATTTGATTCTTGCTTTTGCAAGATTAGGGAGGTCTCCACCCCTCCCTTGTGGGCCATGCACATAAATGCCATCCTCTGCAGCATGTCCACATGGACATTACCTGTCAGATCTGCTCATATAGGTACTTTACACATGATCAGTTTTTAAATACATCAGTTAGGGACTGCTCTGATCTGGGTTACCTTGACGTTGGTAGAGCGGCTTAGTATACATTTTTTGCAAAAAAACGTGTCAACCAAATACACTGATTTTTATCACCTTTTTACTAGTACTTGCTGTTTACTGTTACTTTTTTACAAAAGAGTTTTTTTATACGTTTGTTTATAAGTTTGTTTTACTGTGTCTTTGTGTGTTTCAAAGGAATTTTCTTATCAGTGGACAATTTAACCACAGACGGCCAAACATCTGACTCCAGAGAGCAGATTTGAATTTTGACTGCAAAATTCAGTATATCCAGTAGCCCCCAATCAGATAAAACCTGAAGCAGGTGATGGAGCGATGATTAAAGATTCCGTCACCTTCCATAATTTCATTTAAATCAAAGAATCAATTGCTCCTTGGACCCTGATTTCCAGAATATGGATGAATTCTAGAACAACCAAGTCTGCTACCAGATGATTCAATGATTCTGCAGAAAGATTTAAGTAGCAAAATTTGCAAAAGAAATTCAATTTTTTTAACATTTTTGTGAAATAAAACTTTTGTGGTAAGCTTTACTAGCGATTTGGGTTTGAAAATAAATCTGTAACTCCATAGAAGATCTTGTATCTGAATTAAAAAAAATTTCCAAACAGGACAATGACTTCTCTCCTGTGTGAATTCTCTGATCATTTACCAACTGTAACCCCAGATATCATTAAGAATAAGGTGGAGCCTCAGGGACTGATTAGGGACGAGTCGCTCTATACACTGAAAAGTATTGGGATCAAACCTGAGATTTTTAGGAAACTGTAAATATGAAGCTGGAAAGTACAACTGTTGATTTAGTGAACTGGAATATAATCTCCATTCTATATATTGGACAAATTAATTTGAAGACTAAAAATCCAGTAGATTTGTCTTTGCAATAGAGATGTGAGGGAGGATGGAGCGGCAGCCACCAAATGTTTCCTCCACGTTCGTTCGCCAGACGTAATCTGATTGTTTCCTCAACTTTAAAAAGGCCATGTGTCCCCTCTTCCTCACTCAGCTTCAAATATATTATGTCTACCATTCATAGCTACCAACATTTTGTTATATAGACAATTCACTGACAACGTTTTTCTTATCTGGCGAGGTCCCTTTGAAGATATTGGCCTTTTAGTATTACAGCTCAATGCCAATAAATGGGAGAAAAAAATTACCCCAAACAACAAACTTCACATCGAATTTTTAGATATTTATCTTCCCAAAATATAAATTAGCAACTAAAACTTTCTTTAAACAAGTATATACTAATAGCTTCATAAATTGCAATAGTAGCCATTAAAAAAAAAAGGCTTAAAAATTTACTATATAGCCATGATAAACACATCAAAGGAAACTGTAGCAATGATGCCGACTTCATTCAGCAAACTCATACTAGGGATGGATTTTTAACCTAAACATAAAAAAAGACTTTAAACCTACCTATAACTTAGTGCTATCCTGAACGGTATTGTGATAGGACATTATGATGTGAATTTCATCACCACCCATAACCTCATTCACACAGCCTTTAAGAACATCCTGCAGAAACATTGCTCCATTCAGAAAAATGACTCTTTTCTAGGCCCCTTACTATCTGACAGACCACACGTCACCTTCCGCCGAGCCCCCACTCTTCATAACCGAATACCTTCTGGCAGACTTAACCTGATACAACAGACACTTTATTCAGAAACCTGGCTGCTTCAAGTGTAATATTAAAACATGTTTGTGATGCAGGTCTATAAAGCAGAATGCCACCCCATGCACTGGGATCCTCAAACCAAGCGTCATTAAACAGGAAGCAAAATATAAAGCATTTACAGCAGTGAAGGAACCATAGGGACTTTTTAATTATGGTATATTAGGAGATTAGATTATGACATTAAATAGACATTTAGGTTTAAAATTTTAGTTTCAGACCACTCTTTTAACTACTTCTATACATCGATTGAATGTAGATGCTATATAGACATTTATGTTGTTTTTACGTAATTTATAGCTTTTTGATTTAAGTTGTTTTTTTTTTAAATCATACCTCTAAACACACCCAGAAGACATTCCTACTGTTAAATGACACCAATTGTAAAAGACTTGTCTTCAAGAATTTCAAAACATGTAATAAACTTCTTTACTAATACATCCTTGTGTGAAGAATTAACTCTGTACTCAACGACGCAAAGCCAACCGTCAATCATTTAAATATCTAATGAAAATTAAATGTCACCTTTCCAGGTCATCTGGAAATTTTCGAGTTTTCCCTGCCCAGCCAGATGAACTGCAGCAAGTTAGACTAAGTAGTCGTGCTCTTAAAGTGGAGAGGCCAACTGATGCAGACCAGGCGGGGACCGCCGGGGACGGCAAGGCCAGTGCAAGCATAACGTTTGGCAGCAGTTGCCAGATCACTAGCAGGAATGTCTTTATGACCCAGGACTCCTGCCCCACCGGCCACTCCTCCGCATCGTTAGGAGACCTACAACGACCAAATTCTACCGTGACTGGTGCTCTTGGACAACCCTACAGGCAATGAATACTCAACATCTTAAAACTGAAGCTCTTCCTTTATCCAGAAATGACTGTTTTGGGTCATGCTGTCGTCTGTTGCCAATACGATGATTAAGAGATGACTTAATGTTGCATGTCGTTTACATAGAGTAAGTCTTTGAGTCTGCACACCCCTCAGCTGAATTAAAGAAAAGTTGTCAAATAAATCCATAACCCAAAACATGTCAATCTGTTCCTGTGCTGGTTAATGGACAAAATAGTCAATGGTTAACAAAATCCCACTGGTAAATATTTATTCTTTTTCTGTCCTCAACGGGATGTTTTAATACAAGTCTTTAACCATCATTGAAGCACTTCATGTAAATGATCTTAAAGGGAATGCAAGCAGGATTTCACCCCTCAAACTTTGTGTTAGCATGTAGATCTTTTAAAGACAAGTCTAGAAATATTTCTACGCGGCCAGTCCATTCCTACTTTACCGAGACATTAGGATTCAGTTTTTTGTTTTTCTGTTGAACCCATGAGTCATAAGTAATGTATGATTTTCATTAGTTGATATTCAGTAAATTTACGCAGCAAATAACTTTTGTCATTTTAAGTTATTTTAGTAACTGTTGTGAGTTTTTTCGTACTTTGTCAAGTTCCACAATTGGATGTGTTTAAAAAAAATGTTCCTGCGCGGAGATCTTATAAATGTGCCCCTGCTGTGAACTGTGTAATGGCTGGAACAAGGTCTGATCATACCACATCTCCTGGGTAGGGAACGAAGCAAAAGCTTATACAGAAAGAATAATCTGTGATCCACAGCTGATCTATCAGGTAAAACATTGCTTAAAAACAGCCAGTGGAATGTTTTCCTTCACAAAAAGAATCATTTGCAATCCCCATGCTGTAAGGTCGTCCACCTAAACTGACATCCCAAGCAAGGAGAGCGCTAATAAGAGAAGCAGCCAAGAGGCCCATAATCACTCTGGAGAAGCTCCAGAGCTCCAGCTCAGGTGGGAGAATCTGAGTCATATACTCCACAAATCTAGCCTCTATGGAACAGTGGCAAGAAGAAAGCAGCAATTTTTTAAAGCAAAGCCATAAAAAGAAGGTGCTCAGGTCACGAGACCAAACTCATTTTTTTGGGGCTAAATGTAAAACGCTGCGTGTGGCTCAAAGGTAACACTGCATATAACTCTGAAAACACCATCCCCATTTCACGTATGGTGGCAGCATCATGGTGTGGACATGTTTTATTTTAGCGGGGTAGGAATGCTGGTCAGAGTTGATGGGAAGATAGATGGAGCTAAATACAGGGCAATCCTGGAGGAAAACCTGTTACAAGGTTTCAGAAAACTTGAGACTGGGGCATAGATTCACCTTCCAGCAAGACAACGACCCTAAACATCCTGCCTGAGCTACAATGGAGGATTCTCATGTGTATGAACGGTCAGTCACATTCCAGACCAAAATCCCATTCAGAAGTTTTGGCAAGACATGAAAATTGCTGATTAAAGATGTCTCCATCCAATCTCACTGAGCGACAGCGAGTGTGCAAAGTACAAAGGGCAAATCTGGCACTTCTAGATGAGCAAAGACATGTATAGAAGAAGACCCCAAAAGACTGGAAGCCGTAATTTCAGCAAAAGGTAATCCTTGAAAGTATTGACTCAGGCTTAATACAAATACTCATCACAATTTTTTAATTTATATTTTTATATTTAGAAAACCATTTATCATTTCCTTTACACTTCACAAATATTTGCTATTTTGTGTTCGCATATCACAGAAAATTCCAATAAAAAACATTTAAAGTTTGTGGATGTAAGGTGAAATAATGTGGAAAAATGCACGCAGTATGAATACATTTTTTATAAGGCACTTTATATTACATAGTAGGCTTATGTCCTTAGCTTTAATATAGACTTGTCTACCAAAATCTCCTTGACATCAATTCATAACAATCTTCTAAGATTCTAATATGCTGCACATTTAATATTCTACATAAAAGTTATTAAAACATTTTTAAAATCAGATTCCTCGTGGACTGGTAGAGTAGTCACCTACATAAAGCTTACACTACCAAAACTCGTATATTTTTAAGGGGTAACATTTCTCCTTGTTAATCATGTCACGGTGAGGAGACTTTTAAAGCCACAATGCTCCTCTGGGAAATATGCAAATTGTCTGTTCAAAGAGGAAGCAGACCAGAACTCTAGTGCCACCTACAGGAAGTAGCAATCCTAAAAGTCAAGATGACCCTTTAATGAGCCTTATCACATGACTTAGAAGACAAGCCAGAACCAGAAACTCAATTTGCAGACAGTGTTTCGGGGTTCTGCCCCTAGTCAGTGAAAGTGTGAGTTCTGGTTTGGCAGGGTGAGAGGCGTCAAACCGTTTCTAAGGGCAAGTATAGAACCACTCAGTTTGAATGACGAAACACTGGCTCCACAATTTACAACAGCAACTTATGAACTTTATTTGGCACCTTTTCAAAATTGTGGGTAAACAACTTTGTTTCAAGCAAGTGATGTTCGTTCAAACTCACATGAGCCAAGTAACAGGTGTGGGCAATATGAAAATCACACCTGAAAACAGATAAAAAAGGGGAGAAGTTGACTCAATCTTTGCATTGTGAGTCTGTGCATGCCACACTAAACATGGAGAACAGAAAGAGAAGAGAACTGTCTGAGGAATTGAGAACCAAAATTGTTGCACAGCTCACAAGTCCATCAACAAAGATCTTAAATTTCCCTTGTCCACAGTGCGCAGCATAATCAAGAAGTTTACAATCCATGGCACTGTAGCTAAATCTCCCTGGACGCGGACAACAGAGAAACTTGATGAAAGGTTGCAAAGCAGGATAATTTTGATGGTGGATAGGCAGTCAAGTTGTAAAGAAGATCAGCTGTCCTGCAGGCTCAGGGTGCATCAGTTTCAACACAAACTATCCATTGACATTTGAATGAAATGAAATGCTATGTCAGGAGACCCAGGAGGATCCCAGTCCCAATCAAGTTGTAAAGAAGATCAGCTGTTCTGCAGGCTCAGGGTGCATCAGTTTCAACACAAACTATCTATTGACATTTGAATGAAATGAAATACTATGTCAGGAGGACCCCACTGCTGACAGACATAACAAAGATTGACTGAAGATTGCCAAAATGTACACGACTCAGACAAATCCTTCTGGGAAAGCATCTTGAGGACAAATGAGACCAAGATAGAGCTTTTTGGTAAAGCACATCATTCTACTTTTTATCAAGAAACGAAATGAGGTCTACAAAGAAAGGAACACAAAGATTACCAAAGGATATTGGGTTGCTATGTATTGCCCAGTGTCAGAAAAGCTGGGATGGCGTTCTAGGTCATGGGTTTATCAGTAGGACAATGACCCAAAACATAGCGCTGAACAGTTCTGAAGTGGTAGCAATGAGTTCAGATCTAAATCCCACTGAACACCTGTGGAGACATCTTAAAATTTCAGTTAGGATTAGACACCCTTCAAGTATGAGAGACCCGGAGCAGTTTACAAAAGAAGAGGGGTCGATAATAGGGGAGAGGTGCAAGAAGCTTGTTGATGGTTATAGAAAGTGACTGATTGCAGTTATTGATTCCAAATGGTGTGCAAGTAAATATTAAGTTGAAGGCACATTTTTGGGAGTTGTGTGAAATTATGTCCAATTTGCCATTTTTTCCTGTTTTTTAAAAAAAAAAATAATTTTTATTAGAATTTTAATAGTACAAAAAAAACAATTAACAATCCAGCATTAACATAATAATCAAACGCCCGTACGCACACTGGGCAAATCTTTGCATTGTTTATCAATTTTGCTGATAATGTAACACAAAATTAAAACCAACAATAAAATTTAAACTTAAACAAAATATAACATACAAAACTAGTATTCCTAGCATGAGCTTGGGCATTACGTCCCGCCTCGCTAGGTAACCTTCCTCTGGGCTTCACTTCTGCCCGACAATGTGCGTAAAACCATTAATTAAACCCCTATTATAACCCCTATTATAAGTTCTTTTCATTTTCTTTTCTTTATCCATTCTTTTCCCCCTGATCCTCCACTCTCTCAACCCCACGGGGCATAGTTACTGTTAAAAGGATACAAGAAGCCAGAGAGGAAAGAGGTCAGAAGTTCTGGAATTCAAATGACATTCCACATTAGCATCTCTGTGTGAGGAGAACACTTCCTATCTAGCATTTTTTGCCGTATTTTGTTACGTTTCTGTACATCCTTGCCGATCCACTTCTCCAAATTCCATGAGGTTCACAAGACGTACGATTCGCCTTCGGCTTCAGGGGCCTGAATGGGGCTGTCCCTTGGGCACAGAAGATTGTTAACAAAAATCTCCGCTTTGCCAGGTGAGATAAACACTCAAAATGAACCATCAGCAGACGTAAAGTAGCGGGGTATGGTATTTGAAAGCGGATCTTCTCATTATGAAGTTTGGTGCAGATAGAGCTGAAGGTCTTACGTTTTCTAGTGAACTCGATTAAATAGTCCTCAAACAACAGGATTTTATGACCTTGAATAATTCAGCAGGTGGTTCAGCTGTTTATAAGACCGGATGATATCCTATTTATCATTAAAGTCCAGAAATTTCATGATGACCTGTCGCGGTCTGGAAGTATCTCTGTGGATGTAGAAGGAGGAGGACCAATTCTATGGACTCTCTCCACCCTCCTACCTTCTGGTAGTTTCAGGTCTCTTGGTACATCATTTTCACAAAGATTTGTAGATATGACTCTGGTAGCCCCACTATACATAGATTGGTTCTGCGGGAGCAGTTCTTAAGATCATCGATGCGGTCTCTCAGGGTCAAATTTTCGCGTGTTAAAACTGACATTCTGACGTGGTCATTCTTTAGATCATCCTCAATGGACGATATTCGTGTTTCTAGCTCTGTCAGCTGCTCGGCTTGCTCATCCTGTCTATCTTGAAGATCCTTTAGGGCATTGTTAAGTGTGGACTGAATTATGGTTTTAATTTCAGGTAGCAGTTTAGCTGTAACCTCAGCCGCCAGGTCAATCTGCGTCACCCCTTTCCCTGAAGTAAATGTATGAGGTGGTTTAAGTATAAGGTCCGTTTTCCACATTGTCCTCAATTTGGAAGAATTGCTCAGTCAGATCAGGAGGGGGAGCCATCTTAGGGTTGACAGAGCCGTCAACCAGACAGGAAGAGATAGTCTGTTTTTGCCCACTACGTAAGAGGTAAGGGTCCATATAAGCAGATATTATTTATGTGTCACCTGTAATTCAGTGACCGCTACAAGGATAGAGAGGATGCAGAGATCAAAGGTCAGGTTGTAGAGTGGAATGAACAGGGGGAGAACATTTGAAGGTAATCTTAAATCACATGGTCGGCGCTTGAACAGGAAGACTTCACAGTTGTCCATTCACCCACTCCCCATCTCCAGCTGCTTCACCTTCTCCCTCCTCTCCTGGAACCACCGATTTTGCCCGAGCAGGAGCCGGCTCCTATTCTCCTCAGCAAGGTCAGAGCTCCCAGCGAGTAGACACACAATCCAACAAGACAGCACCCCCAGCGCACCCTGAAGCAACAGACATGTAGCGGAGGACAAGACCCAAAAATGGCGCTGGCTGGCAGGAGGAGCCACGAGGACCTGGACCGCAGGAGGAGCCACGAGGACCTGGACCGCAGGAGGAGCCACGAGGACCTGGACCGCAGGAGGAGCCACGAGGACCTGGACCGCAGGAGGAGCCACGAGGACCTGGACCGCAGGAGGAGCCACGAGCACCTGGACCGCAGGAGGAGCCACGAGCACCTGGACCGCAGGAGGAGCCACGAGCACCTGGACCGCAGGAGGAGCCACGAGCACCTGGACCGCAGGAGGAGCCACGAGCACCTGGACCGCAGGAGGAGCCACGAGCACCTGGACCGCAGGAGGAGCCACGAGCACCTGGACCGCAGGAGGAGCCACGAGCACCTGGACCGCAGGAGGAGCCACGAGCACCTGGACCGCAGGAGGAGCCACGATCTTCGCCGCTCGGGTCAGAAAGCCATTGTGAGGAAGATGGGGGGGAGACGTCTTGTAGGGGAATCCTGCGAAGGGGATCCAAGACACCAGGGAGCGGCGGTCGGCCACACACGGAGGCAACGTGGGGCAGGAGAGGGATCCAGGGGATTCCTACCTCAGGTATTGTAGCGGTGGTTGCCGGGGATTTCTCCCAGTTGTCCTCCCCAGGGGTCCAAATCGGGAAGATGGCGCACTGCCGCAGCCTCCGACTCTCACGCACTTAGTTCCACACTGCTTAGTATAGCCAGGAGCAAGTATTTTTCCACGGATAACAGTTCCAAATAGTATATAAAGGCTCCTGTTGCGTTTTGGGAGATAATAATGTCCATAACAGCACTTTTCTCCATAAAATCCCTGTTGGAACAGCTTTCCTCTATTTTATATGTTGTTTCAATACACACAAGGGCAATAAATATGTACATAACAAAAAGTGTAATTACAATAATTTTCAGGGAGGAATACTTCATTTCCTGGAACAATTTCAAGCGTGCCAACACTTTCGGCCATGACTATTCTTTTTAGGGATGGGTATTTCCCACTCATCAATCCATCAACTGGCTTGTTTAATTAAATTCACAAAAAGATGGATCTTTACAGATCTCTTTCCAGACTAAATACAAAATACAAATGTGTATCATCCGTATAACGCCCCACTTTTAACTAAAGCAGCTTAACATTCTAGGAATATTTTAACTTCCAGAACATCTCATATGCCAAAATCCTTTATTGCACAAATTCCCCTGAAGGTTTTAGAACATAAGCAATTTATTAATGCTATATGGCAACTTTACAATATCGACTCATCATAAAGGATGATGGTACACTACACACCGACTTAATAGTGTAAACCCACTGACAAAAGGCCTCCTGCATTATTCTAGCTGCCATCCCAAAGCCACTAAAAACTCCCTACAACGTTCACAATTTAAAAGAATAGTCTCAGATGGGACCTTGAGACTAGCAAGGATTACAGAAATGTCTAACAAATTCCTGACAAGAGGTTATCCCTTACACTTACTAGAGAACACCAAGAGAAATCTCAACACTCAATGGTCATCTACATGCAACTCCAACAGCCTGCACACAGCCACATCTAGCTCCACAACCTCTATCTCAATGCATTTGACTACACAATATCCTTTGATAATTCTGCTGGCTTCTTAGTAGTTCTAATATGATTTATGCCCATTATGTCCTTGATAAAGACCGTTGTTGATTGAAACAGTGGACCTTTTCTTGCCGGATCAAAATAACTCACTTATTGCATCTAGATCTTTATTATAATTTCGATGCCTAGGTTTTTTGCCTACCAACAATACAGTATACTATATGCAAACATTGGCCCTTACTAGGCCAAGCATAGCCACACATTAGGGTATTCCAAACACAACCATTTGTGTCTCAAAAGACCAAGTAACTGTAGGGTCGGCTTCTAAACAGCCTACCAGCTGAATTACACTGTCACTTTAAGAGACAATACTCCCCTCTGATGTGTGTACATGGACGAGTCCCCCCCCCCTGTAGCCTGCGGTGTGTTGGTTGGGATGTGGGGCAGTTGGTGTTGGTTGGGATGTGGGGCAGTTGGTGTTGGTTGGGATGTGGGGCAGTTGGTGTCGGTTGAGCAACGGACGAGGGGGACTCATGGATGCTGTGAGAGACTTTTGCCATGGTGAGCCGACTGCCGCTCTGAGAAAGAGACAGGCAAGACATTAAGTCTGTCCTAACAAGAGAAAAGAGAGTACCTGTCTACCACAGGATCGATCTCCAGGACTGTGTCAGAAGGAGAAAGGCGCATTGCTTATCCAGGGCAATCCTCCCCGAGTGCCTGTAATCTGATGGAGGAAAACTACTCTGTGGTACTTTCTGAATGTTCTCTAAAATTGATGGGTCTAATCACCTCATATGAAGAAACTAGGTTGCAAACTCTAAAAATGGACATTGATTTAATTAATGTTGAGCTCAACAAAATTTCAGAAACCTCAGAATATCATCAATTAAAGAAAAAGATGTCTGATAATCTCAATGCCTTGGAGGACAATATTCAACAAACAATCCAAGTTTAATAGAGATATATCAGATTACAATAATGATAAGATCTATACATGGAACAGAGACCCCTCCAAAAGGCCATTCACATCTATTTTGAAAGATCGCTCTGGTCACTATTCGCACCAGGAGACAAATAGAAGGTCCGTTTCTTTTTCATCATCGGACTTTAACTCATGTGATAGTGGTTCTGATACCTCAGCATCCGGCACAAGTATCAGACAGGAACGTGGCCAACAGTTTCCAAAAAACGTCGCAGGAGGAGGGGAGGCAGGAGAGCTAGGAACAGAAGATTGGAGACGCTACCCCATGAGACACAGAAAACACAGACATCATCGCTAGATAAAAATCTCCAGGGCGTTATTGTTTTGACTCCGTTTGTGTTGTCATCTGCGCAAATTGATGTCCTAGCTAAAGGATTAAATTTTGTTTCGTCACAAAATTTCAATTTATTACAAACCATCAGGGATGTTAATCGTTTTACACGTCTACTTACGGTCAAGAGACACTTTTTCAATGAGCAGCATTATTTTTCACCTACTGATGAGACTGATACCGTTCATGAACAAACTCATGATGCATCTCTTACAGTTTCGGAACAAATTGCCCTATTAACCTTGTCTTCATTACAGGACACTAACCAGCTTTCGGATAAACCAGCAGATGAGGATATTTGCGTCACTTCGTCTAATCCATCATATTATCCTTTACAATCGAGAGTTCCCTCCTTGGACCTTTTTCAATCTTTGGGTGAAATCCACTTCAATAGTAATTTTGATAAATCCCAGTCGGATTCTGTCGAAGATCTACAGCAACAATCCACACCTGACCATACGCCAGTCTGACATCGGAGGATGTGTTGTTGTGCTGGATACGGATCTATATTGTACAATGTTTTTTTCTATTCTAAATGATACTGACACTTATTTGAGGTTAAAGTCTGATCCCACAATTGCTTTTAAATCTGCATTGTCTGTGTGTTTAAATGAGTGTTTCAGGCTTGGTATCTTTAATTCTAATCTATTTAAACGGCTAATCCCTGAATTTCCTATTATTTTTATTTTTCATGGTTTGCCCAAGACTCATAAAGGGGTTTTTCCACCCCCTTTAAGACCCATAATAGCGGGCATAGGGTACCTAAATGAAAATCTTAGTGAATGGATTGATAGCTATCTCCAGCCCCTTATAGCCAGGACTCCGGGTTATTTGAAAGATACCTCCACAGTTTTGAAGGTTTTTGACAACTTTGCTTGGCATTCAGATTATTCCTTTGCAACATGTGATGTAATAAACTTGTATTCTTCTATTCCTCACAGCACAACCATGGTAGTCGTGAAATATCATTTGGACTATTATAGTGCTTATTCATTACCTCTCAAGCAGTTCATTTTATTGTCACTTGATTATTTACTTCAGCATAATTTTTTCATGTTTCAGTCAAAATTTTTTCTTCAGAAGTTGGGAACCCCAATGGGTTCGAAATTCTCACCTTCATTAGCTATTCTCTTCATGGCTTGGTGGGAGGAAATATATATTTTTTCTACTAACAATCCTTTTATTTCATCTTTGGTATGGTTTGGTAGATATGTGGATGACGTACTCCTGGTTTGGAAGGGGAGCGAGTCCACATATTCTGATTTTATTCTATGTTTGAATTCTAACAATTGCAATGTTCGGTTCACATGTAGTCATCTAACTACTAATACTCCTTTTTTGGATATTATGTTACATGGCAACCTTACCACCAATAGAGTTGATTCATCAGTATATAGGAAAGACACTGCTGGAAATACCATTCTTTTAGCCTCCAGTTCACACCCTAGGCATGTTACGAATGCTATCCCTAAGGGGGAATTTATTAGAGCTAGAAGGATTTGTTCTAGCGAAGAGGTTTTTGTTAAGGAAAGTAAAACTATTAAGAACAGGCTGAAAGATAGGGGATATAATAGGTCCAGAGTGAATCAAGCATTTGAAAAAGTGCATAATATTTCACGTGTTAATTTTTTATATGGTACAGGGAAATCACTAAAATCGGCTTCTCTCCCTACCATTGTTTTCACCAATGCCTTTAGCAATCAGTTTCATACTATTAAGGGCATTATCCAGAAATATTTACCAGTGGTAAATCAAGACAACCGCCTTCGTACAATTCTAGATGGTGGTTGTCAGGAGGTAGCTAAAAGAGGCCGATCACTTGGGGATATGCTATCGCACAATTCTAGATGGTGGTTGTCAGGCGGTAGCTAAAAGAGGCCGATCACTTGGGGATATGCTATCGTACAATTCTAGATGGTGGTTGTCAGGCGGTAGCTAAAAGAGGCCGATCACTAGGGGATATGCTATCATACAATTCTAGATGGTGGTTGTCAGGCGGTAGCTAAAAGAGGCCGATCACTAGGGGATATGCTATCATACAATTCTAGATGGTGGTTGTCAGGCGGTAGCTAAAAGAGGCCGATCACTTGGGGATATGCTATCGTACAATTCTAGATGGTGGTAGTCAGGCGGTAGCTAAAAGAGGCCGATCACTAGGGGATATGCTATCACCCAGCCTGACACACAATGTAAAACCCCCCTCATCTTGGCTTTCAGCTACAGGTTTTTACAAATGTGCATTGGGCAGATGCAATGTATGTCAGTATGCGGATAATAAGAAACACACTTTCAGTTCCTCTGAGGGCGTCATATTCTATCAAAACATTTATTAACTGTGAAACCAGTCATGTAATCTACTGCATACATTGCAAAATCTGCAATTTACAATATGTAGGTTACACCACACGTAAACTCAAAAAAAGGATAGCTGAGCAGATTGGTAACATCAGCAGTGGTAACTCTGGTTATTCTGGGGCAGCTAAACATTTTAGCACATTACATAGAGGAGACCTTTCCTGTTTGTCTTTTTTTGGGATTGAAAAGGTTGATCATTCCATTCGGGGGGGGGCAGCTGGCAGAAACAATTAGCTATAAGAGAAGCCTACTGGATATTCACCTTGGACACTAAACATCCCCGGGGCATGAATTTCAAAAATAACCTATTATTTATTAGTGATTGTGATTTTTTTTTTTGATACTGCTTGTTTAATAGTGATGTTGAGACACTGATTGCTAGGCTGTGTAATGCCGTTTGTCGATTTTTGTACCGGATTCCATTCTTTGTGTTACTGGCTGCCTGGCTGCGTATCTGATTTCATCCTGTGTGACAATGACTGCTGAATTGCAGCTTCCGTTAATTGCCATTATGTGAATTATTATTGCAATTATATTTGTCCATTCAGAATATTATTGCCATGTTGGGTATGCTTTATGAATTATTTATTATTCATTGCACTACATTTATTATCTTATGCTTGTCATCTGTATTGTTTGCAACTTCCCCCGCAGCACTGATTTGAGTTCCACCTATTGTTTTTGCTCATTTATTGCAAGTTTGGTATAAAGTCTGGTCTGTTACATGTTGCCTCAGTCATCCTATTGTAATAATGGGGAAGGACCTAGCCTTCCTTTGGCATTGATATAGTTAAAAAAAAAAAAAAGAAAGAAAAGAATGTTCCTGGAGTTAGACCACTCTGAACTGTTGTTAGGCCGAGCTAAGAGGGAACTTAGTGCCCTGATCAAGCCTCGAGTGTTTATAGAGTTTGTTCCTGACATAATTCCTTGTGGGCTGCAGTATTTATAACCAGCCACAAGATGCCACTGTCCCAGGTGCAGATGCCAGGTTGTCTGCCAGCAGTGTTACAGATAGTGATGGGGTTAATGTTGTGTGATGACAGCCCACAGAGGGTGGGCAGATTAGGAATCTCTGCTTAGCTTCCAGCAACAGAAAGTGATGGGTCAGTAAAGGTTAGGACAGTGAACTATACGGGCAGCCTGAGTATATGGTGGCGGCTAGGGTAGACGGGAGCTCCATACCCTCAGATAGTGGGATCATCAGTGTAAAGATCTCCCTGCGCAAGAGTCCTGTTAGCCGGCCGGAGAAGCTCAACAGAGGTATTGAGAACCCAGGGCACTTCTAGTCTGCAGGTAGCAGAGGAAGATAAATAGGACTCCAGGCTAAGACGTGGGGGAGATATTGGATCCGGAACACTGCTGGTATGGCAGAAGAGTCTCTTGGGCTAGAGATTAGAGTCACAGAGATGCTTCACCTAAAGAGGGAACCAGGGCTGAAGATGTTGCCAGCGCCTGTGAGGGAGATAATAACCTGTCGGGCCTTATCCATGATATCTGCCTGTAAATATTGTACATATTCCTCTTCCCCAAGTAAAGTCCAAGTTATGGTTAAGAATCTCGTGTCCTCTGAATTTATTGCTGCCCTGGTCCCAGAAGAGAAGTGCCTGGAAACAGCCGCGATCGGATGGTTTGAAGTAAGTGGAGAGTCCCACATACACAGCCACACATCAGAGGGAGGACACGAATTGTCTGTAGGGTGCCAGAGCGAGAGGGGGCTACAGCCCGCCCACGACTACGTCGCCGGGGCTCCTTACACTATGAATAAGGGTGTTGTATACACCAGAAAAGCGTCAGGTTTCTGAGGTTTCATTTTAGCATGTTTTAGTTTTTTCTTCAATAAAGAACAACTTTTTAATTATTTTCTGTTGGATGTGCCAGTGGATTTCCCTTTTCTTCTTCATTTGCTTGTGATCACCAATGGGTGCGGCACCCTCAGGATGGATTCCGGCTGACATATGGTTTTGAAATCGACAACGTGGTAAGCTTTCTACATTTCCTCTCCCCTCCTCCCTTCTACGCCATTCTCTGTGGTACCAGTAATCCTTAAACATTGAAAGTGGGAACGAAACTTGCCCGTTTCTGGAAGAGGACGGATCTATTAACCTGAAGGAAGAGCTCAACACAACAAAGTCTGCATCATCGAATCAGGACCAAATAGCAGTTATAAGATCATCTTCTAAGACTACAAAGCTGTGAGTGACACCGGTGTCAAACTGTTTCAGGGTGTAGAGTAGGTTTCTGTAGTTAGGGCGCTGTAGCAGCGCGGCCTGATTATCAGAAGCCAAATAGGAAATTAGCAGAGAGTAGCTGATAGAAATTGTTTTTACTGTTTGCACTGTAATTTGCATTGCTATAGCTGGAGCACGGCTTGTGTGACGCGCTCCAGCTAACTCTTCTTGTATTGACACTATTGTATTTTTCATTACAACTGTTAGTCTTATTTTCTGGCATATAATCCTCGGTCTCTCGATAAAGCCGGTGTTTTGTTTCTGTCTCCTCATCTACTGTACCGTATTTGAGACCTGCCTTGCGGTGTTCTTTGGACGCCGCTACATAACCTCCATTTTGTGAAATCGGACATTGCCAACCTACACAACAATTATTAGGCACTAGCAGGAAAGCAACATTACTTTGCTTACATTGCTTCAGCTATTCTAATGCAATCAAGCCGCATCATTTTCTACATCCACATATGGCTATAGCCTATCGGATCAATGGATTTTACACTAGCAAGGGAATATGACCTATTGTGATAACTCTAGTGAATGAAAGTCTTTTTTCTGTTGATATGATACTATCTTTGATATGTTGATCTGCTACATCACAGGGTTATTTCTATGTATTTTTTTACTTCCTTCTAGACACGTTGAAATGTACCACTACTGGATTGGTAAGTACACCAGTATCCACTGACACTTCTGACTACATTTCATTCTCTTCTGTTCCTGACATTTATTCTCCTTCCCAAGATTAGCCTCATTCTGCTCTTTATTCCCAACATGAATACTTCAGCTTTTCACCTACACTCTTCACTCGTCTTTCCCATTTATCTTTTTCCCTCTATCTTTTATACCATCCTTCTCTACCCATCCCATACCCCTTTATCTCCTGTCCCTTCATCTATTCCCACAGGCTCCTACATGCTTTCCTGTTGATGCGTCGCTCGCGAATCTCTTCAGACACAACCCTTCTAACGTGCTGTGTCATTGGCATGGGCTCACTTATACAAGCCCCCGGCTGGGACTCTCTCCTCTATCACGCTTCTATAACTACCTTCACCAGCACTGGCCACACTCCATTACATAACACGTGCAGTCACACGCCATAACACGAGCAGCCACTTCCGCTCGCCACTCTTATTTCAATAGATTCCCTCCTCAGCCAACCCATCAATGTTACGGCAGCTGCAGTAACTATCAGGATGCTATTAGCATCATACCTCAACTCAACTGCCCTCATTCTTCCATATGCCTCATCTCACCCAGTACCGGTGTACACCTCCACTAAGATTTGATGTTTTTTGCTAGTGGTATGATTATCCTTTCTTTCTGTTCATTTAATTGCTCTATGCCTCCAATATAAGAGCAACTGTAATCCATAGGGTCCCCATATATAAATGTAAACCTTCTATCTTGTGGCCAGTGCAGTTGGTGATGCAGAAAGAAGTGACAACGTGGCAGCTGGCTGAGGAACCATTTTTATTGGGAATGGTTGTGAGCTTGATGACACTGAGAAGCCTCTCATTGGATTGGAGATCTTGATCCCTAAATTATTCTAAAAGACAGCAGTGGCAGTGTACCTGCACAGAGAGAACGAAAGACACTAAATCAGGAAGGTTGAAGAAATACATGAAGGAAAACAAGGGCAGCAACATGGAAAAGAAAGCAGATAACAGCAGACAGAGCAACATCCCATCTGTTATCAGTAAGGAAAAAGCCTGATCCATTATACAAAACATCAAGGAAATCTTTATACTGTACAATTTATCAGGAATAAGTCAGTGAGGGGAGTCACCGGAGAGCGCGGAGGACCAGCGATTACTAAACATGTGACATATCGGCATTGAGCACAGTGACCTGACTAGGACTGAAACTGAGGAAACTACCTCCATCTTTATTGATATTTTCATAGGCCAAAGTCTACAACTGTCATTATCTTGGAGACATTAATCTGAGAGATTATTAAGAGATCTTCTATGTTTAAAGGTGCTATTAACACGAAATTCCCACCAGATGTCGGTCACTACCCACCCAATCCATACAGGCAAAGAAATCAAACCATAGATGTCTACTAATTATGTGTAACAATGAGAAATGACACAGGGAAAAAGTATTGAACACGCTTACTAAAATTTGACACCCCATACAAAAGCCTTTGTTGGCGATGACAGCTTAAAGGCGCCTCCTGTATGGAGAAACTACTTGCAGGCATTGCTCAGGTGTGAATTTGGCCCACTCTTTCACACAATCTTCAACTCCTCAAGGGGAGGAGGCATTTTGACAAAGCCGTGCACGGTACTTCCAGGACATACATGACCTATAAAGCTGCGGAGGAGGGCCGAAATTCAAATTCTTATGAACGCCTCCACACCACCCAACAATGTTATGGCGGTGTTTGAGTTTTCGGAGAGGTGGTAGCTTTCCAGAGAACCAAAACCACCCCATGGTCACGGAAGAAGGGCAGACGGCATCACCACCACCAACTCAGATGCAGCCACTGCCCTCACATTATGGGCATCACAAACACCCCACACACAGACGGAAACTGAAAACACAAAATGTGTTTATTTTATTCGCTTATATAGAACCATTAATTCCACAGCACTTTACAGACATTATGGGCACTGTCCCCATTGGGGCTCACAATCTAAGTTCCTTATAAGTATGTCTTTGGAATGTGGGAGGAAACCGGAGAACCCAAAGGAAACCCACGCAAACACGGGGAGAACATACAAACTCCTTGCAGATTTTGTCCTTGGTGGGATTTCAACCCAGGACCCCAGTGCTGCAAGTCTTCAGTGATAACCACTGGAATCACTGTTTATTTATTGTACCCGCTTATATAGCGCCATTAATTCCACAGCGCTTTACAGGCATCAGCTATTTTGTTTTATTTCCAGCAGTAATAAAAAGTAATGAAGATCCAGAGTTGAGTGATCAGTAACATGTGATGATAAATCCTATTGTCATTCAGAGCTGATAGGTGACAGATTGCTATATATTATGGCTTTCACTGGATTCTTGGCTGTTTCATTTTAAAAAAAAAGACTGAATATAAAAGTAACACCCTGGTAATAAAGAGATGAAGATGACTTGTGTGAAGTCTAAAAATAATGCTAAAATAGCTGTTACACCACTGCAGTTATGAGTAATAATAATTAATGACATTTCTGCCAGAAATAAATGTTAACGAAGACTTGCAAAAATCTAAAGACCCCCTGAATAAACCTAGAACAATACTACATAAACCCATCACTGCCCGCACTGTAAATCGAGACCAGCAATTGTGTAAGGACAGTTTGTGTTTATCATTGATAGGAACCTGTCGGGTCAGATAACGCTGTTAGGGCAAATCTGCAGGTTAATAGCGTTAGAGAGTTGTCCGGCCGATGTACTGAAAGTGAACTTTACCCCACACAGGAGACGCCAGCGCGGCTTCAACACTGCTGAAAACACTGTGCAGAACGGCTGTAAGCGCAGCACGCTCCGCACTAATGCACTGCATTAACCCCATATCTGCAGGTTCATTTTAAAGGTTTTTAGCGGCTCTTTCAGGTTGCAAATAATGTGAAAAAAAAAAGACAAGTATTTCCCATTTTTCATTATAACTTCCCCCTCCCGATATCATGAAAAAAGGAATATAAGAATAGCTTAAATATTAAGCCTTTTATGCTGCCATATCCGAACAGGGGAAATTAAAGAGGCAATAAAAGTGCACGCGCCATAAAACCCTCTAATGTCCTTGAGTCAGGAAAGGGGGAGAGGGTGGGGGGTAAATGATCCGGTCTCATGGTGTAGATTTGCTTTTAGCGATGGAGTCTGTGCATTTCTAACTACCCTGATGTTTGGCCTCATTCAGACGTCAGTGACTTTCTCCAACTAAAATAATCAGTCCGAGTTTCATCAGTGATTTTTTTATATGAGAGTTTGGTCGGGTGGCAATTTTTACCATCAACGTTTGTCTGAGTTTCATTCGTTGTTCTCAGATAAGCAGAAAATGTTTCTCTGTCCGTTAATGAAGAACGGACGGCGCACGGACGGCATCCGAGTGCAGACTGATGATTTATTCCTGGACCTATAGAGTCGCATTGCTGATTTATATCAGACACTTGGGTCAATATCGGATGTCTCCACCATTTTGGCGGAAGTCTCGGTCAGACATGGGAATAGCCCCGTTCACTTATAGATGCGAATGTGAAAAACATGGATCTGGTAAGAGAAAATCGGAGGTGTGAACGAGGCCTGAGGTGTCAGTAGTAATGTCTGATTATATACATAGAGGGTATATACACAGGACGTATATACACGATTTACTGCAGGTTTCGCCTGGTGACATGTTGGCTTCACAGGTATTCTTATTATCTTTCATTTCTTCCCTCTATATTCTGCAATGTTTTTTGTGTTTTCAGCCTCTGAGTGAAAGCAAAATGCTTGAATAAATGTAGTTTTTTTTTTTTGCATCTAACAATGTGAATTATTCCCTCCTTTTCCTGCCATCATTATTACGTGAATTTTTATGTTATGTTTTGCTGTAAAATCATTTTCCGGCCTGTTATGTGTCTTATTTATACTGAATGTGATTGTCGGCTCCTTTCTGAGCTCTGCGCGGCGTTTTCTCGCTCGTCCCCGTTATTTATACTGAATGTGATTGTCGGCTCCTTTCTGAGCTCTACGCAGCGTTTTCTCGCTCGTCACCCGTTATTTATACTGAATGTGGTTGTCGGCTCCTTTCTGAGCTCTGCGCGGCGTTTTCTCGCTCGTCCCCGTTATTTATACTGACTGTGATTATCGGCTCCTTTCTGAGCTCTGCGCGGCGTTTTCTCGCTCGCCCCCGTTATTTATACTGAATGTGATTATTGGCTCCTTTCTGAGCT
Source organism: Phyllobates terribilis (assembly GCF_046119375.1). Lineage (NCBI taxonomy): Eukaryota > Metazoa > Chordata > Amphibia > Anura > Dendrobatidae > Phyllobates > Phyllobates terribilis. Next base: position 16,784,006 of record NW_027362767.1, on the reverse strand, counting down.
CTGCGTGGCGTTTTCTCGCTCGCCCCCGTTATTTATACTGAATGTGATTGTCGGCTCCTTTCTGAGCTCTGCGCGGCGTTTTCTCGCTCGCCCCCGTTATTTATACTGAATGTGATTATTGGCTCCTTTCTGAGCTCTGCGTGGCGTTTTCCCGCTCGCCCCCGTTATTTATACTGACTGTGATTGTCGGCTCCTTTCTGAGCTCTGCGTGGCGTTTTCTTGCTCGCCCGTTATTTATACTGACTGTGATTGTTGGCTCCTTTCTGAGCTCTGCGTGGCGTTTTCTCGCTCGTCCACGTTATTTATACTGACTGTGGTTGTCGGCTTTCTGAGCTCTGAGCGGCGTTTTCTCGCTCGTCCCCGTTATTTATACTGACTGTGGTTGTCGGCTTTCTGAGCTCTGCGCGGCGTTTTCTCGCTCGTCCCCGTTATTTATACTGACTGTGATTGTCAGCTCCTTTCTGAGCTCTGCGCGGCGTTTTCTCGCTCGCCCCCGTTATTTATACTGACTGTGGTTGTCGGCTCCTTTCTGAGCTCTGCGCGGCGTTTTCTCGCTCGCCCCCGTTATTTATACGGACTGTGATTGTCGGCTCCTTTCTGAGCTCTGCGCGGCGTTTTCTCGCTCGTCCCCGTTATTTATACTGAATGTGATTGTCGGCTCCTTTCTGAGCTCTGCGCAGTGTTTTCTCGCTCGCCCCCGTTATTTATACTGACTGTGGTTGTCGGCTCCTTTCTGAGCTCTGCGCGGCGTTTTCTCGCTCGCCCCGTTATTTATACTGAATGTGATTGTCGGCTCCTTTCTGAGCTCTGCGTGGCGTTTTCTCGCTCGTCCCCGTTATTTATACTGAATGTGATTGTCGGCTCCTTTCTGAGCTCTGCGCGGAGTTTTCTCGCTCGTCCCCGTTATTTATAGTGACTGTGATTGTCAGCTCCTTTCTGAGCTCTGCGCGGCGTTTTCTCGCTCGTCCCCGTTATTTATACTGAATGTGATTGTATGCTCCTTTCTGAGCTCTGCGCGGCGTTTTCTCGCTCGTCCCCGTTATTTATACTGACTGTGATTGTCAGCTCCTTTCTGAGCTCTGCGCGGCGTTTTCTCGCTCGCCCCCGTTATTTATACTGAATGTGATTGTCGGCTCCTTTCTGAGCTCTGCGCAGTGTTTTCTCGCTCGTCCCCGTTATTTATACTGAATGTGATTGTATGCTCCTTTCTGAGCTCTGCGCGGCGTTTTCTCGCTCGTCCCCGTTATTTATAGTGACTGTGATTGTCAGCTCCTTTCTGAACTCTGCGCGGCGTTTTCTCGCTCGTCCCCGTTATTTATACTGACTGTGATTGTCAGCTCCTTTCTGAGCTCTGCGCGGCGTTTTCTCGCTCGCCCCCGTTATTTATACTGAATGTGATTGTCGGCTCCTTTCTGAGCTCTGCGCAGTGTTTTCTCGCTCGTCCCCGTTATTTATACTGACTGTGATTGTCGGCTCCTTTCTGAGCTCTGAGCGGTGTTTTCTCACTCGCCCCCGTTATTTATACTGAATGTGATTGTCGGCTCCTTTCTGAGCTCTGAGCGGTGTTTTCTCACTCGCCCCCGTTATTTATACTGACTGTGATTGTCGGCTCCTTTCTGAGCTCTGAGCGGTGTTTTCTCACTCGCCCCCGTTATTTATACTGACTGTGATTGTCGGCTCCTTTCTGAGCTCTGCGCAGTGTTTTCTCGCTCGTCCCCGTTATTTATACTGACTATGATTGTCGGCTCCTTTCTGAGCTCTGCGCGGCGTTTTCTCACTCGCCCCCGTTATTTATACTGACTGTGACTGTCGGCTCCTTTCTGAGCTCTGAGCGGTGTTTTCTCGCTCGCCCCCGTTATTTATATCTATAAACCTATTATTGAGCTTCGGTTTCAGCATTTTTGTGCTTTATGGCTTCAGCAATGTCTTTTTTTGATGGAATTTACACAGAATTGGCCGGTTTTCCCTGCTTTCCCCTCAGTTATGGTCTCTTGGCTCTGAGGGTCTCGGGGGTATTTTAGTGGTTTTTGTGCCTCGTTTGCTGTCGCTATCGATCATTTACCATCACTTTCCTTCTCTGCAGCAGTTTCTCCCTCATTGATAACAGCTCATGGATTATTCAGATATTTATAAATGGAGATTTTGGAGGCTTCTGCTATTTTACACTCCTGACTTCCCGCTACAGTTACTGACATGACCAGTATCTATAGATAGAGCTCAGCCGCTGCTCTGACTGACTTTCTTCACAGGAACCATCTTTTGTGAGGTCATTTTCCCTCATGGAATCACTAAATCGCTTGAACCTATTCACACTGAGGCCATTTACAGCGAGGAGCTGTCTGCAGTGTAACTATCAGAGCTTTGCTGTGTAATGGCGCCATACACAAGTTTCCTGCCCTCACACAGCTCAGGAACTCTCCTCCCAGCATCGCACATGTGATTAAAATGGCGCCGTCACCCTCGCATCGCTGCTTTTATACCCTCTGTGCACAGAGCATCGTAGCCTAGAAAGTCAGCGACACCTAGTGGTGGGAGGACGGATTGGTAGTTGATATTACACTGTGCTATAGGACCTTCCATGAAGTCACGCCCATGTGACCAGACTCCTAGCTGCGATGCCTGCTGTGTTACAGGACCTTCCATGACGTCACGCCCATGTGACCAGACTCCTATCCGCGTTACCTGATGTGTCAGGACCTTCAATGACGTCACGCCCATGTGACCACACTCCTAGCTGCATTAACTGCTGTGTTACAGGACCTTCAATGACGTCATGCCCATGTGACCAGTCTCCTAGCTGCTGCGTTACTTGCTGTGCTACAGGACCTTCAATGACGTCATGCCCAAGTGAGTATACGCATGCGCGTCACTCCTGGTGTCAGCGAGATGGGCGGCAAATTTAAACGCCGCTCTGCTGATTGGTCGCGGACGCCAGACGCTACCAATCAGCGAGATTGGCGCCAAATTTAATCAACGCTCTGCTGATTGGTTGCGGCTGCCAGACGCGACCAATCAGCGAGACTGGCGCCAAATTTAAACAACGCTCTGCTGATTGGTTGTGGTGGCCGGCCGCGACCAATCAGCGATTTTGGTGCCAATTTGAAACACCGCTCTGCTGATCGGTCGCCGGCCGCGACCAATGAGCAGTATTGGCGCCAAATTTAAACCCCGCTCTGCTGATTGGTCGAGACCGCCGGGCGCGACCAAAAAGCGATTTTGGCGCCAAATGTGAACTCCGGTCTGCTGATTGTTCGCTGTGGCCGGCCACAGCGAACAATCAGCAATTTTGGTGACAAATTTAAACAACGCTCTGCTGATTAGTTGCGGTCTCCGGCCGCGACCAATCAGCAGTATTGGCGCCAAATTTAAACACCGCTTTGCTAATTGGTCGTGGTGGCCGGCCGCAACCAATCAGCGATATTGGCGGCATATTTAAACACCGCTCTGCTCATTGGTCGTGGTTACCGGTCACGAATAACCAGCATTATTGGCGACAAATTTAAACACCGCTCTGCTGATTAGTCGCGGCCGTGACTAATCACCATTATTGGCGCCAAATTTAAATAACGCTCTGCTGATTGGTCGCGACCGCCGGCCGCAACCAATCAGCATTATTGCCGCCAAATTTAAACCGCGCTCTGCTGATTAGTCGCGACCGCCGGCCGTGACCAATCTGCGATATAGACGCCAAATTTTAACACCGCTTTGCTAATTGGTCGCGGTTGCCGGCCTCGACCAATCAGCGATTTTGGCGCCAAATTTAAATACCGCTCTGCTGATTGTGACGCGCCCCTGGGCCTGTGTCGCGCTGCGTTGCGCACGCGGGAGCTTACCCGGAGCCGGATCTGTTGAGGGTTGTAGTCTCGTGGCGGTGACCCGGTCCGTGCCCAGGGAGTCAAACTGAGCGGCGATGTATCAGCGGTAGATGTTGGACGACTACGCCACCCATTGAGTACAGCTAAGGAGCTGCTGCTGCAGGGCAGACCGCTGAGGCCGGTGGTACGATTGTGCAGCGTGATAGTATAACCCCCAACGGGAGGGGTATGGCCTCAGGGCAGCCGACGTGGATGATGGGGGTAGCAGGAACCACTCGGAGACGGTACGGTGTAGTTCAGGGTCTTTACTGGTGACAAAGATAGACCCTCCCGGAGTACTGGCTAGCGATTGGGGCCTGGTCAGTCCTTGAGCAGATGGGATCTCCCCTGGCCAGGCGGAGTTGTAGGCCTCCCAAACTAACTGTACTCTTCTGGCTACCTTGCTAGCGGCGGGTATAAGTAGCCCACGTCCCTGAGTGTACCGTGTGGTGCTCACCCGTATGGCCAGTGACTCGGGGCCTTCTAGTAGCTTCCGCTCCACGACGGCGGTGCTGGTCCCATGCGTGTGACCGTGCCTTCGTGTTTCTTGGCCAGAGGACCTGGAATCCCCTGCCTGACGGATTCTGCTGCTGGGTAGGAGTTAGTCCCCACAGCCTCGGACTCCGGGTCCGGTAAGAAATCTTCTCAGTCAGGGCGAGCTCTGCAGCTGCCAGCCCCTGACTCCTTGTAACACTGCTCCCACAGAGCTCCTGATGTTCTGTTCCTATATTTGCTTCTTTTCTCTGTCTCTACTTCTTCTCTACTCCCTAACCCTGCCTCAGCCCTAGGTTTATATAGGGGAAGTTCTTCCCCTCCCAGGACTGGGCAGGAGGTGTGGCATGCATAGGATTCCTGACCAAGAGACCTCCCACCTGCTCTCAGACATAACATTGCTGTTACTGTGGAAACCAGATCCCTGGGGTGCCACATTCCCCCCTAGTGAAATTTAGTACTCCGGGACTAAACATATTTTAGAAAAACATAACAAGATATAACAATAACAATACAATAAAGAAACACATAAAGGTGGTCACGGCATGTCCGTAACCGGGTGCAGTCTTTGAAGAAAGCAAGGTGTCCATTTCACCAAAACAGGGAGACGTAACCAGGTAGGGGTCTGTCCTGCCCCGAGTCCTTAACAGTCTTTAGTCCGTCCTGGGTTACGCTCCAACTATGTACACAGGATTCCCGGTAAATCCACCAAAGACTCCTATAAACAACTAGAAACACATAATTATACACAAGCAACAAGAAAAACAGGTAACCACAAATAAAACAATTTATACACTTCAAATCCTCCAATGTGCGGGTAACTGGCCTCTAGTGGCCCTAGTGGACCTACGGAGCTGACTGTCTGGCCCTGAACTACAGGGTGTAGGAGCTGTTAAGGGTAAACTGGGCAGCGGTCTACGGGCCCTTTGGCTCACTAGGGATATGGCAGGCTCACTGCAAGCAGAGGGTTGATCCTCCTGGTCTGCTGGTGTGGGGTCTTCTGCCTCCTGGTGGTAAGTAGTAGTGGGGCGTCTGTGGGTCACAACGCCACCTGGTGCCGGTTCTCGGAGCACCCGGATGGCTCTGTCCTTGAACTGTGCAAATCCCAGATGAGGGTCCTGTAAGGCCATTGCCCGCAACTGGGTTCGGTGGGCATTGCAATATAAACCCTCTATAAATTGTTCAGTCAACAGCCTGTCGTCGTCTCCCACGCCGTCAGGGTCGGTCTGCTTAATGGCTCTCAGGGCCTCTTGTAGGTTCAGGGCATAGTCCCTTATACTCTCATGTGCCCGCTGTTTGCACCCGTAGAATCTAAGCTTGATCTCGGCTGAGGTGCGGGTATCAAAGGTGTCCCTCAGCCGGGTTAGTATCCCTGCGACAGTCCTCCCCCCAGGTGGCCAGGACTTTACCTCCCTTCGGGCTGCCCCAGTTAATTGGGCCACCAGGATGCTCACTTTTTGCTCTTCTGTGAGGGGGTACACCTGGAAGAGGCTATCCAGCTTTTCTCTAAAGTCATGCAGGGTATGTGACTCCCCTGAGTACTGGGGTAGCCAGGCCGCTCCCGGGATATAGGGCATGGTGAAAGGCATGACTGCAGCAGCGATGGCGCTGGCGGGGGTTGAGACAGTGAAGCTCTCCTCCGTATCCGACATCCTCCTCCCCCCTAGTGGACCGTGGCCTACCTTGCGATGATCCTCTTCCGTAGGCCGCGGCTCCGCAGTAGATCGTCAGGGTTGAGGACCTTCCGTCGCGCTCCTGTGACGTCGGCGTCTGCTGGGCTCCTTCCAGGACCTTACGCGACGTCCACACGTGAGGCGGGGCTTCAGTTCTCGCGCGCTTTCGGAGTCCACGCCCCTCTTCTTCCCGCGCGACGTCTTCAAAATGGCGTCCAACGGCGGGAAAACTCCACGGAAGGCGGGAAGAAGGCTGAAAATGGCGCCGGATGGCGGGAATCTTCACCGATGGCGGGAAGAAGGCTGAAGATGGCGGGAATCTTCACCACAGGTAAGTTTGAACAGTCTCTTTCAGGCACGCAGTACCCGGTGGTTGCGGGCACGAAATCCTGCCGACTACGCCAAAAGTTGACACGCCCCTGGGCCTGTGTCGCGCTGCGTTGCGCACGCGGGAGCTTAGCCGGAGCCGGATCTGTTGAGGGTTGTAGTCTCGTGGCGGTGACCCGGTCCGTGCCCAGGGAGTCAAACTGAGCGGCGATGTATCAGCGGTAGATGTTGGACGACTACGCCACCCGTTGAGTACAGCTAAGGAGCTGCTGCTGCAGGGCAGACCGCTGAGGCCGGTGGTAGGATTGTGCAGCGTGATAGTATAACCCCCAACGGGAGGGGTATGGCCTCAGGGCAGCCGACGTGGATGATGGGGGTAGCAGGAACCACTCGGAGACGGTACGGTGTAGTTCAGGGTCTTTACTGGTGACAAAGATAGACCCTCCCGGAGTACTGGCTAGCGATTGGGGCCTGGTCAGTCCTTGAGCAGATGGGATCTCCCCTGGCCAGGCGGAGTTGTAGGCCTCCCAAACTAACTGTACTCTTCTGGCTACCTTGCTAGCGGCGGGTATAAGTAGCCCACGTCCCTGAGTGTACCGTGTGGTGCTCACCCGTATGGCCGGTGACTCGGGGCCTTCTAGTAGCTTCCGCTCCACGACGGCGGTGCTGGTCCCATGCGTGTGACCGTGCCTTCGGGTTTCTTGGCCAGAGGACCTGGAATCCCCTGCCTGACGGATTCTGCTGCTGGGTAGGAGTTAGTCCCCACAGCCTCGGACTCCGGGTCCGGTAAGAAATCTTCTCAGTCAGGGCGAGCTCTGCAGCTGCCAGCCCCTGACTCCTTGTAACACTGCTCCCACAGAGCTCCTGATGTTCTGTTCCTATATTTGCTTCTTTTCTCTGTCTCTACTTCTTCTCTACTCCCTAACCCTGCCTCAGCCCTAGGTTTATATAGGGGAAGTTCTTCCCCTCCCAGGACTGGGCAGGAGGTGTGGCATGCATAGGATTCCTGACCAAGAGACCTCCCACCTGCTCTCAGACATAACATTGCTGTTACTGTGGAAACCAGATCCCTGGGGTGCCACATTCCCCCCTAGTGAAATTTAGTACTCCGGGACTAAACATATTTTAGAAAAACATAACAAGATATAACAATAACAATACAATAAAGAAACACATAAAGGTGGTCACGGCATGTCCGTAACCGGGTGCAGTCTTTGAAGAAAGCAAGGTGTCCATTTCACCAAAACAGGGAGACGTAACCAGGTAGGGGTCTGTCCTGCCCCGAGTCCTTAACAGTCTTTAGTCCGTCCTGGGTTACGCTCCAACTATGTACACAGGATTCCCGGTAAATCCACCAAAGACTCCTATAAACAACTAGAAACACATAATTATACACAAGCAACAAGAAAAACAGGTAACCACAAATAAAACAATTTATACACTTCAAATCCTCCAATGTGCGGGTAACTGGCCTCTAGTGGCCCTAGTGGACCTACGGAGCTGACTGTCTGGCCCTGAACTACAGGGTGTAGGAGCTGTTAAGGGTAAACTGGGCAGCGGTCTACGGGCCCTTTGGCTCACTAGGGATATGGCAGGCTCACTGCAAGCAGAGGGTTGATCCTCCTGGTCTGCTGGTGTGGGGTCTTCTGCCTCCTGGTGGTAAGTAGTAGTGGGGCGTCTGTGGGTCACAACGCCACCTGGTGCCGGTTCTCGGAGCACCCGGATGGCTCTGTCCTTGAACTGTGCAAATCCCAGATGAGGGTCCTGTAAGGCCATTGCCCGCAACTGGGTTCGGTGGGCATTGCAATATAAACCCTCTATAAATTGTTCAGTCAACAGCCTGTCCTCGTCTCCCACGCCGTCAGGGTCGGTCTGCTTAATGGCTCTCAGGGCCTCTTGTAGGTTCAGGGCATAGTCCCTTATACTCTCATGTGCCCGCTGTTTGCACCCGTAGAATCTAAGCTTGATCTCGGCTGAGGTGCGGGTATCAAAGGTGTCCCTCAGCCGGGTTAGTATCCCTGCGACAGTCCTCCCCCCAGGTGGCCAGGACTTTACCTCCCTTCGGGCTGCCCCAGTTAATTGGGCCACCAGGATGCTCACTTTTTGCTCTTCTGTGAGGGGGTACACCTGGAAGAGGCTATCCAGCTTTTCTCTAAAGTCATGCAGGGTATGTGACTCCCCTGAGTACTGGGGTAGCCAGGCCGCTCCCGGGATATAGGGCATGGTGAAAGGCATGACTGCAGCAGCGATGGCGCTGGCGGGGGTTGAGACAGTGAAGCTCTCCTCCGTATCCGACATCCTCCTCCCCCCTAGTGGACCGTGGCCTACCTTGCGATGATCCTCTTCCGTAGGCCGCGGCTCCGCAGTAGATCGTCAGGGTTGAGGACCTTCCGTCGCGCTCCTGTGACGTCGGCGTCTGCTGGGCTCCTTCCAGGACCTTACGCGACGTCCACACGTGAGGCGGGGCTTCAGTTCTCGCGCGCTTTCGGAGTCCACGCCCCTCTTCTTCCCGCGCGACGTCTTCAAAATGGCGTCCAACGGCGGGAAAACTCCACGGAAGGCGGGAAGAAGGCTGAAAATGGCGCCGGATGGCGGGAATCTTCACCGATGGCGGGAAGAAGGCTGAAGATGGCGGGAATCTTCACCACAGGTAAGTTTGAACAGTCTCTTTCAGGCACGCAGTACCCGGTGGTTGCGGGCACGAAATCCTGCCGACTACGCCAAAAGTTGACGCGCCCCTGGGCCTGTGTCGCGCTGCGTTGCGCACGCGGGAGCTTACCCGGAGCCGGATCTGTTGAGGGTTGTAGTCTCGTGGCGGTGACCCGGTCCGTGCCCAGGGAGTCAAACTGAGCGGCGATGTATCAGCGGTAGATGTTGGACGACTACGCCACCCGTTGAGTACAGCTAAGGAGCTGCTGCTGCAGGGCAGACCGCTGAGGCCGGTGGTAGGATTGTGCAGCGTGATAGTATAACCCCCAACGGGAGGGGTATGGCCTCAGGGCAGCCGACGTGGATGATGGGGGTAGCAGGAACCACTCGGAGACGGTACGGTGTAGTTCAGGGTCTTTACTGGTGACAAAGATAGACCCTCCCGGAGTACTGGCTAGCGATTGGGGCCTGGTCAGTCCTTGAGCAGATGGGATCTCCCCTGGCCAGGCGGAGTTGTAGGCCTCCCAAACTAACTGTACTCTTCTGGCTACCTTGCTAGCGGCGGGTATAAGTAGCCCACGTCCCTGAGTGTACCGTGTGGTGCTCACCCGTATGGCCGGTGACTCGGGGCCTTCTAGTAGCTTCCGCTCCACGACGGCGGTGCTGGTCCCATGCGTGTGACCGTGCCTTCGGGTTTCTTGGCCAGAGGACCTGGAATCCCCTGCCTGACGGATTCTGCTGCTGGGTAGGAGTTAGTCCCCACAGCCTCGGACTCCGGGTCCGGTAAGAAATCTTCTCAGTCAGGGCGAGCTCTGCAGCTCCCAGCCCCTGACTCCTTGTAACACTGCTCCCACAGAGCTCCTGATGTTCTGTTCCTATATTTGCTTCTTTTCTCTGTCTCTACTTCTTCTCTACTCCCTAACCCTGCCTCAGCCCTAGGTTTATATAGGGGAAGTTCTTCCCCTCCCAGGACTGGGCAGGAGGTGTGGCATGCATAGGATTCCTGACCAAGAGACCTCCCACCTGCTCTCAGACATAACATTGCTGTTACTGTGGAAACCAGATCCCTGGGGTGCCACAATTGCGCCCGGTCGGCCGCATACCTATTGTAGAATACCCGATGCGTTAGAATCGGGCCACCATCTAGTTGTATAAATAAAGTTGTGTGACACTGGAGGCAGACTACAGAGGGCGCGGAGGCAGAGTGCAGAGCGTGTGGAGGCAGAGGGTGCGGAGGCAGACTGCAGAGTGTGCGGAGGCAGACTGCAGAGTGTGCGGAGGCAGACTGCAGAGTGTGCGGAGGCGGACCGCAGAGTGTGCGGAGGCAGACTGCAGAGTGTGCGGAGGCAGACTGCAGAGTGTGCGGAGGCAGACTGCAGAGTGTGCGGAGGCAGACTGCAGAGTGTGCGGAGGCAGACTGCAGAGTGTGCGGAGGCAGACTGCAGAGTGTGCGGAGGCAGACTGCAGAGTGTGCGGAGGCGGATTGCAGAGTGTGTGGAGGCGGACTGCAGAGGGTGCGGAGGCAGAGCGTGGGGAAGTGGCCCGCAGAGGGTTGAGCCTAGAATGTATGGGCTCCTTCCAGGTCCTGACAGCAGCCCATACATTCTAATTGGCTCACTAGTGAAGACGCTAGAATGTATGGGCTCCTGTCAGGTATATATTATTGGAGGCAGGAGAATGTATGGGCTCCTGTCAGGTATATATTATTGGAGGCAGGAGAATGTATGGGCTCCTGTCAGGTATATATTATTGGAGGCAGGAGAATGTATGAGCTCCTGTCAGGTATATATTATTGGAGGCAGGAGAATGTATGGGCTCCTGTCAGGTATATATTATTGGAGGAAGGAGAATGTATGGGCTCCTGTCAGATATATATTATTGGAGGCAGGAGAATGTATGGGCTCCTGTCAGGTATATATTATTGGAGGCAGGAGAATGTATGGGCTCCTGTCAGGTATATATTATTGGAGGCAGGAGAATGTATGGGCTCCTGTCAGGTATATATTATTGGAGGCAGGAGAATGTATGGGCTCCTGTCAGGTATATATTATTGGAGGCAGGAGAATATATGGGCTCCTGTCAGGTATATATTATTGGAGGCAGCAGAATCTATGGGCTCCTGTCAGGTATATATTATTGGAGGCAGCAGAATCTATGGGCTCCTGTCAGGTATATATTATTGGAGGCAGGAGAATCTATGGGCTCCTGTCAGGTATATATTATTGGAGCCAGCAGAATCTATGGGCTCCTGTCAGGTATATATTATTGGAGGAAGCAGAATCTATGGGCTCCTGTCAGGTATATATTATTGGAGGCAGCAGAATGTATGGGCTCCTGTCAGGTATATATTATTGGAGGCAGCAGAATCTATGGGCTCCTGTCAGGTATATATTATTGGAGGCAGGAGAATGTATGGGCTCCTGTCAGGTATATATTATTGGAGGCAGCAGAATCTATGAGCTCCTGTCAGGTATATATTATTGGAGGCAGCAGAATGTATGGGCTCCTGTCAGGTATATATTATTGTTGGCAGCAGAATGTATGGGCTCCTGTCAGGTATATATTATTGGAGGCAGCAGAATGTATGGGCTCCTGTCAGGTATATATTATTGGAGGCAGCAGAATCTTTGAGCTCCTGTCAGGTTTATATTATTGGAGGCAGCAGAATCTATGGGCTCCTGTCAGGTATATATTATTGGAGGCAGGAGAATGTATGGGCTCCTGTCAGGTATATATTATTGGAGGCAGGAGAATGTATGGGCTCCTGTCAGGTATATATTATTGGAGGCAGCAGAATGTATGGGCTCCTGTCAGGTATATATTATTGAAGGCAGCAGAATGTATGGGCTCCTGTCAGGTATATATTATTGGACGCAGCAGAATGTATGGGCTCCTGTCAGGTATATATTATTGGAGGCAGGAGAATGTATGAGCTCCTGTCAGGTATATATTATTGGAGGCAGGAGAATCTATGGGCTTCTGTCAGGTATATATTATTGGAGGCAGCAGAATCTATGGGCTCCTGTCAGGTATATATTATTGGAGGCAGCAGAATGTATGGGCTCCTGTCAGGTATATATTATTGGAGGCAGCAGAATGTATGGGCTCCTGTCAGGTATATATTATTGGAGGCAGGAGAATGTATGGGCTCCTGTCAGGTATATATTATTGGAGGCAGCAGAATGAATGGGCTCCTGTCAGGTATATATTATTGGAGGCAGGAAAATGTATGGGCTCCTGTCAGGTATATATTATTGAAGGCAGCAGAATGTATGGGCTCCTGTCAGGTATATATTATTGGAGGCAGGAGAATCTATGGGCTCCTGTCAGGTATATATTATTGGAGGCAGGAGAATGTATGGGCTCCTGTCAGGTATATATTATTGGAGGCAGGAGAATGTATGGGCTCCTGTCAGGTATATATTATTGGAGGCAGCAGAATCTATGGGCTCCTGTCAGGTATATATTATTGGAGGCAGGAGAATCTATGGGCTCCTGTCAGGTATATATTATTGGAGGCAGGAGAATGTATGAGCTCCTGTCATGTATATATTATTGGAGGCAGAAGAATGTATGGGCTCGTCTCAGGTATATATTATTGGAGGCAGCAGAATGTATGGGCTCCTGTCAGGTATATATTATTGGAGGCAGGAGAATCTATGGGCTCCTGTCAGGTATATATTATTGGAGGCAGCAGAATGTATGGGCTCCTGTCAGGTATATATTATTGGAGGCAGCAGAATGTATGGGCTCCTATCAGGTATATATTATTGGAGGCAGCAGAATGTATGGGCTCCTGTCAGGTATATATTATTGGAGGCAGCAGAATGTATGGGCTCCTGTCAGGTATATATTATTGGAGGCAGGAGAATGTATGGGCTCCTGTCAGGTATATATTATTGGAGGCAGGAGAATGTATTGGCTCCTGTCAGGTATATATTATTGGAGGCAGGAGAATGTATGGGCTCCTGTCAGGTATATATTATTGGAGGCAGCAGAATGTATGGGCTCCTGTCAGGTATATATTATTGGAGGCAGGAGAATGTATGGGCTCCTGTCAGGTATATATTATTGGAGGCAGCAGAATGTATGGGCTCCTGTCAGGTATATATTATTGGAGGCAGGAGAGTGTATGGGCTCCTGTCAGGTATATATTATTGGAGGCAGCAGAATGTATGGGCTCCTGTCAGGTATATATTATTGGAGACAGGAGAATGTATGGGCTCCTGTCAGGTATATATTATTGGAGGCAGGAGAATCTATGGGCTTCTGTCAGGTATATATTATTGGAGGCAGCAGAATGTATGCGCTCCTGTCAGGTATATATTATTGGAGGCAGGAGAATGTATGGGCTCCTGTCAGGTATATATTATTGGAGACAGGAGAATGTATGGGCTCCTGTCAGGTATATATTATTGGAGGCAGGAGAATGTATGAGCTCCTGTCGGGTATATATTATTGGAGGCAGCAGAATGTATGGGCTCCTGTCAGGTATATATTATTGGAGGCAGCAGAATGTATGGGCTTCTGTCAGGTATATATTATTGGAGGCAGCAGAATGTATGGGCTCCTGTCAGGTATATATTATTGGAGGCAGGAGAATCTTTGGGCTCCTGTCAGGTATATATTATTGGAGGCAGGAGAATGTATGGGCTCCTGTCAGGTATATATTATTGGAGGCAGGAGAATGTATGGGCTCCTGTCAGGTATATATTATTGGAGGCAGCAGAATGTATGGGCTCCTGTCAGGTATATATTATTGGAGGCAGGAGAATGTATGGGCTCCTGTCAGGTATATATTATTGGAGGCAGCAGAATGTATGGGCTCCTGTCAGGTATATATTATTGGAGGCAGGAGAATGTATGGGCTCCTGTCAGGTATATATTATTGGAGGCAGGAGAATGTATTGGCTCCTGTCAGGTATATATTATTGGAGGCAGGAGAATGTATGGGCTCCTGTCAGGTATATATTATTGGAGGCAGCAGAATGTATGGGCTCCTGTCAGGTATATATTATTGGAGGCAGGAGAATGTATGGGCTCCTGTCAGGTATATATTATTGGAGGCAGCAGAATGTATGGGCTCCTGTCAGGTATATATTATTGGAGGCAGGAGAGTGTATGGGCTCCTGTCAGGTATATATTATTGGAGGCAGCAGAATGTATGGGCTCCTGTCAGGTATATATTATTGGAGACAGGAGAATGTATGGGCTCCTGTCAGGTATATATTATTGGAGGCAGGAGAATCTATGGGCTTCTGTCAGGTATATATTATTGGAGGCAGCAGAATGTATGCGCTCCTGTCAGGTATATATTATTGGAGGCAGGAGAATGTATGGGCTCCTGTCAGGTATATATTATTGGAGACAGGAGAATGTATGGGCTCCTGTCAGGTATATATTATTGGAGGCAGGAGAATGTATGAGCTCCTGTCGGGTATATATTATTGGAGGCAGCAGAATGTATGGGCTCCTGTCAGGTATATATTATTGGAGGCAGCAGAATGTATGGGCTCCTGTCAGGTATATATTATTGGAGGCAGCAGAATGTATGGGCTCCTGTCAGGTATATATTATTGGAGGCAGGAGAATCTTTGGGCTCCTGTCAGGTATATATTATTGGAGGCAGGAGAATGTATGGGCTCCTGTCAGGTATATATTATTGGAGGCAGGAGAATGTATGGGCTCCTGTCAGGTATATATTATTGGAGGCAGCAGAATGTATGGGCTCCTGTCAGGTATATATTATTGGAGGCAGGAGAATGTATGGGCTCCTGTCAGGTATATATTATTGGAGGCAGGAGAGTGTATGGGCTCCTGTCAGGTATATATTATTGGAGGCAGGAGAGTGTATGGGCTCCTGTCAGGTATATATTATTGGAGGCAGCAGAATGTATGGGCTCCTGTCAGGTATATATTATTGGAGGCAGGAGAATGTATGGGCTCATGTCAGGTATATATTATTTGAGGCAGGAGAATATATGGGCTCCTGTCAGGTGTATATTATTGGAGGTAGGAGAATGTATGGGCTCCTATCAGGTATATATTATTGGAGGCAGCAGAATCTATGGGCTCCTGTCAGGTATATATTATTGGAGGCAGCAGAATGTACGGGCTCCTGTCAGGTATATATTATTGGAGGCAGGAGAATGTATGGGCTCCTGTCAGGTAAATATTATTGGAGGCAGCAGAATCTATGGGCTCCTGTCAGGTATATATTATTGGAGGCAGGAGAATGTATGGGCTCCTGCAAGGTATATATTATTGGAGGCAGAAGAATGTATGGGCTCCTGTCAGGTATATATTATTGTAGGTAGTAGAATGTATGGGCTCCTGTCAGGTAAATATTATTGGAGGCAGCAGAATCTATGGGCTCCTGTCAGGTATATATTATTGGAGGCAGGAGAATGTATGGGCTCCTGCTAGGTATATATTATTGGAGGCAGGAGAATGTATGCACTCCTGTCAGGTATATATTATTGGAGGCAGGAGAATGTATGGACTCCTGTCAGGTATATATTATTGGAGGCAGGAGAATGTATGGGCTCCTGTCAGGTATATATTATTGGAGGCAGGAGAATGTATGGACTCCTGTCAGGTATATATTATTGGAGGCAGGAGAATGTATGGGCTCCTGTCAGGTATATATTATTGGAGGCAGGAGAATGTATGGGCTCCTGTCAGGTATATATTATTGAAGGCAGCAGAATGTATGGGCTCCTGTCAGGTATATATTATTGGAGGCAGGAGAATGTATAGGCTCCTGTCAGGTATATATTATTGAAGGCAGGAGAATGTATGGGCTCCTGTCAGGTATATATTATTGGAGGTAGTAGAATGTATGGGCTCCTGTCAGTTATATATTATGGTAGTCAGCAGAATGTATGCTCTCCTGTCTCGTATATATTATTGGAGACAGCAGAATCTATGGGCTCCTGTCAGGTATATATTGTTGGAGGCAGGAGAATGTATGGGCTCCTGTCAGGTATATATTATTGGAGACAGGAGAATGTATGGGCTCCTGTCAGGTATATATTATTGGAGGCAGCAGAATGAATGGGCTCCTGTCAGGTATATATTATTGGAGGCAGGAAAATGTATGGGCTCCTGTCAGGTATATATTATTGGAGGCAGCAGAATGTATGGGCTCCTGTCAGGTATATATTATTGGATGCAGGAGAATCTATGGGCTCCTGTCAGGTATATATTATTGGAGGCAGCAGAATGTATGGGTTCCTGTCAGGTATATATTATTGGAGGCAGGAAAATGTATGGGCTCCTGTCAGGTATATATTATTGGAGGCAGCAGAATGAATGGGTTCCTGTCAGGTATATATTATTGGAGGCAGCAGAATGAATGGGCTCCTGTCAGGTATATATTATTGGAGGCAGGAAAATGTATGGGCTCCTGTCAGGTATATATTATTGAAGGCAGCAGAATGTATGGGCTCCTGTCAGGTATATATTATTGGAGGCAGGAGAATCTATGGGCTCCTGTCAGGTATATATTATTGGAGGCAGGAGAATGTATGGGCTCCTGTCAGGTATATATTATTGGAGGCAGGAGAATGTATGGGCTCCTGTCAGGTATATATTATTGGAGGCAGCAGAATCTATGGGCTCCTGTCAGGTATATATTATTGGAGGCAGGAGAATCTATGGGCTCCTGTCAGGTATATATTATTGGAGGCAGGAGAATGTATGAGCTCCTGTCATGTATATATTATTGGAGGCAGAAGAATGTATGGGCTCGTCTCAGGTATATATTATTGGAGGCAGCAGAATGTATGGGCTCCTGTCAGGTATATATTATTGGAGGCAGGAGAATCTATGGGCTCCTGTCAGGTATATATTATTGGAGGCAGCAGAATGTATGGGCTCCTGTCAGGTATATATTATTGGAGGCAGCAGAATGTATGGGCTCCTATCAGGTATATATTATTGGAGGCAGCAGAATGTATGGGCTCCTGTCAGGTATATATTATTGGAGGCAGCAGAATGTATGGGCTCCTGTCAGGTATATATTATTGGAGGCAGGAGAATGTATGGGCTCCTGTCAGGTATATATTATTGGAGGCAGGAGAATGTATTGGCTCCTGTCAGGTATATATTATTGGAGGCAGGAGAATGTATGGGCTCCTGTCAGGTATATATTATTGGAGGCAGCAGAATGTATGGGCTCCTGTCAGGTATATATTATTGGAGGCAGGAGAATGTATGGGCTCCTGTCAGGTATATATTATTGGAGGCAGCAGAATGTATGGGCTCCTGTCAGGTATATATTATTGGAGGCAGGAGAGTGTATGGGCTCCTGTCAGGTATATATTATTGGAGGCAGCAGAATGTATGGGCTCCTGTCAGGTATATATTATTGGAGACAGGAGAATGTATGGGCTCCTGTCAGGTATATATTATTGGAGGCAGGAGAATCTATGGGCTTCTGTCAGGTATATATTATTGGAGGCAGCAGAATGTATGCGCTCCTGTCAGGTATATATTATTGGAGGCAGGAGAATGTATGGGCTCCTGTCAGGTATATATTATTGGAGACAGGAGAATGTATGGGCTCCTGTCAGGTATATATTATTGGAGGCAGGAGAATGTATGAGCTCCTGTCGGGTATATATTATTGGAGGCAGCAGAATGTATGGGCTCCTGTCAGGTATATATTATTGGAGGCAGCAGAATGTATGGGCTTCTGTCAGGTATATATTATTGGAGGCAGCAGAATGTATGGGCTCCTGTCAGGTATATATTATTGGAGGCAGGAGAATCTTTGGGCTCCTGTCAGGTATATATTATTGGAGGCAGGAGAATGTATGGGCTCCTGTCAGGTATATATTATTGGAGGCAGCAGAATGTATGGGCTCCTGTCAGGTATATATTATTGGAGGCAGGAGAATGTATGGGCTCCTGTCAGGTATATATTATTGGAGGCAGGAGAATCTTTGGGCTCCTGTCAGGTATATATTATTGGAGGCAGGAGAATGTATGGGCTCCTGCTAGGTATATATTATTGGAGGCAGCAGAATGTACGGGCTCCTGTCAGGTATATATTATTGGAGGCAGGAGAATGTATGGGCTCCTGTCAGGTAAATATTATTGGAGGCAGCAGAATGTATGGGCTCCTGTCAGGTATATATTATTGGAGGCAGGAGAATGTAAGGGCTCCTGCAAGGTATATATTATTGGAGGCAGAAGAATGTATGGGCTCCTGTCAGGTATATATTATTGTAGGTAGTAGAATGTATGGGCTCCTGTCAGGTAAATATTATTGGAGGCAGCAGAATCTATGGGCTCCTGTCAGGTATATATTATTGGAGGCAGGAGAATGTATGGGCTCCTGCTAGGTATATATTATTGGAGGCAGGAGAATGTATGCACTCCTGTCAGGTATATATTATTGGAGGCAGGAGAATGTATGGACTCCTGTCAGGTATATATTATTGGAGGCAGGAGAATGTATGGGCTCCTGTCAGGTATATATTATTGGAGGCAGGAGAATGTATGGGCTCCTGTCAGGTATATATTATTGGAGGCAGGAGAATCTATGGGCTTCTGTCAGGTATATATTATTGGAGGCAGCAGAATGTATGCGCTCCTGTCAGGTATATATTATTGGAGGCAGGAGAATGTATGGGCTCCTGTCAGGTATATATTATTGGAGACAGGAGAATGTATGGGCTCCTGTCAGGTATATATTATTGGAGGCAGGAGAATGTATGAGCTCCTGTCGGGTATATATTATTGGAGGCAGCAGAATGTATGGGCTCCTGTCAGGTATATATTATTGGAGGCAGCAGAATGTATGGGCTCCTGTCAGGTATATATTATTGGAGGCAGCAGAATGTATGGGCTCCTGTCAGGTATATATTATTGGAGGCAGGAGAATCTTTGGGCTCCTGTCAGGTATATATTATTGGAGGCAGGAGAATGTATGGGCTCCTGTCAGGTATATATTATTGGAGGCAGGAGAATGTATGGGCTCCTGTCAGGTATATATTATTGGAGGCAGCAGAATGTATGGGCTCCTGTCAGGTATATATTATTGGAGGCAGGAGAATGTATGGGCTCCTGTCAGGTATATATTATTGGAGGCAGGAGAGTGTATGGGCTCCTGTCAGGTATATATTATTGGAGGCAGGAGAGTGTATGGGCTCCTGTCAGGTATATATTATTGGAGGCAGCAGAATGTATGGGCTCCTGTCAGGTATATATTATTGGAGGCAGGAGAATGTATAGGCTCATGTCAGGTATATATTATTTGAGGCAGGAGAATATATGGGCTCCTGTCAGGTATATATTATTGGAGGTAGGAGAATGTATGGGCTCCTGTCAGGAATATATTATTGGAGGCAGCAGAATCTATGGGCTCCTGTCAGGTATATATTATTGGAGGCAGCAGAATGTACGGGCTCCTGTCAGGTATATATTATTGGAGGCAGGAGAATGTATGGGCTCCTGTCAGGTATATATTATTGGAGGCAGGAGAATGTATGGGCTCCTGTCAGGTAAATATTATTGGAGGCAGCAGAATCTATGGGTTCCTGTCAGGTATATATTATTGGAGGCAGGAGAATGTAAGGGCTCCTGCAAGGTATATATTATTGGAGGCAGAAGAATGTATGGGCTCCTGTCAGGTATATATTATTGTAGGTAGTAGAATGTATGGGCTCCTGTCAGGTAAATATTATTGGAGGCAGCAGAATCTATGGGCTCCTGTCAGGTATATATTATTGGAGGCAGGAGAATGTATGGGCTCCTGCTAGGTATATATTATTGGAGGCAGGAGAATGTATGCACTCCTGTCAGGTATATATTATTGGAGGCAGGAGAATGTATGGACTCCTGTCAGGTATATATTATTGGAGGCAGGAGAATGTATGGGCTCCTGTCAGGTATATATTATTGGAGGCAGGAGAATGTATGGACTCCTGTCAGGTATATATTATTGGAGGCAGGAGAATGTATGGGCTCCTGTCAGGTATATATTATTGGAGGCAGGAGAATGTATGGGCTCCTGTCAGGTATATATTATTGAAGGCAGCAGAATGTATGGGCTCCTGTCAGGTATATATTATTGGAGGCAGGAGAATGTATAGGCTCCTGTCAGGTATATATTATTGAAGGCAGGAGAATGTATGGGCTCCTGTCAGGTATATATTATTGGAGGTAGTAGAATGTATGGGCTCCTGTCAGTTATATATTATGGTAGTCAGCAGAATGTATGCTCTCCTGTCTCGTATATATTATTGGAGACAGCAGAATCTATGGGCTCCTGTCAGGTATATATTGTTGGAGGCAGGAGAATGTATGGGCTCCTGTCAGGTATATATTATTGGAGACAGGAGAATGTATGGGCTCCTGTCAGGTATATATTATTGGAGGCAGCAGAATGAATGGGCTCCTGTCAGGTATATATTATTGGAGGCAGCAGAATGAATGGGCTCCTGTCAGGTATATATTATTGGAGGCAGGAAAATGTATGGGCTCCTGTCAGGTATATATTATTGGAGGCAGCAGAATGTATGGGCTCCTGTCAGGTATATATTATTGGAGGCAGGAGAATCTATGGGCTCCTGTCAGGTATATATTATTGGAGGCAGCAGAATGTATGGGCTCCTGTCAGGTATATATTATTGGAGGCAGCAGAATGTATGGGCTCCTGTCAGGTATATATTATTGGAGGCAGGAGAATCTATGGGCTCCTGTCAGGTATATATTATTGGAGGCAGGAGAATGTATGGGCTCCTGTCAGGTATATATTATTGGAGGCAGGAGAATGTATGGGCTCCTGTCAGGTATATATTATTGGAGGCAGCAGAATCTATGGGCTCCTGTCAGGTATATATTATTGGAGGCAGGAGAATCTATGGGCTCCTGTCAGGTATATATTATTGGAGGCAGGAGAATGTATGAGCTCCTGTCATGTATATATTATTGGAGGCAGAAGAATGTATGGGCTCGTCTCAGGTATATATTATTGGAGGCAGCAGAATGTATGGGCTCCTGTCAGGTATATATTATTGGAGGCAGGAGAATCTATGGGCTCCTGTCAGGTATATATTATTGGAGGCAGCAGAATGTATGGGCTCCTGTCAGGTATATATTATTGGAGGCAGCAGAATGTATGGGCTCCTATCAGGTATATATTATTGGAGGCAGCAGAATGTATGGGCTCCTGTTAGGTATATATTATTTGAGGCAGGAGAATATATGGGCTCCTGTCCGGTATATATTATTGGAGGCAGGAGAATGTATGGGCTCCTGTCAGGTAAATATTATTGGAGGCAGGAGAATGTATGGGCTCCTGTCAGGTAAATATTATTGGAGGCAGGAGAATGTATGGGCTCCTGTCACGTATATATTATTGGAGGCAGGAGAATGTATGGGCTCCTGTCAGGTATATATTATTGGAGGCAGGAGAATGTATGGGCTCCTGTCAGGTATATATTATTGGAGGCAGCAGAATCTATGGGCTCCTGTCAGGTATATATTATTGGAGGCAGGAGAATCTATAGGCTCCTGTCAGGTATATATTATTCTAGGCAGGAGAATGTATGAGCTCCTGTCAGGTATATATTAATGGAGGCAGCAGAATGTATGGGCTCCTCTCAGGTATATATTATTGGAGGCAGCAGAATGTATGGGCTCCTGTCAGGTATATATTATTGGAGGCAGGAGAATCTATGGACTCCTGTCAGGTATATATTATTGAAGGCAGCAGAATGTATGGGCTCCTGTCAGGTATATATTATTGGAGGCAGGAGAATGTATAGGCTCCTGTCAGGTATATATTATTGAAGGCAGGAGAATGTATGGGCTCCTGTCAGGTATATATTATTGGAGGTAGTAGAATGTATGGGCTCCTGTCAGTTATATATTATGGTAGTCAGCAGAATGTATGCTCTCCTGTCTCGTATATATTATTGGAGACAGCAGAATCTATGGGCTCCTGTCAGGTATATATTGTTGGAGGCAGGAGAATGTATGGGCTCCTGTCAGGTATATATTATTGGAGACAGGAGAATGTATGGGCTCCTGTCAGGTATATATTATTGGAGGCAGCAGAATGAATGGGCTCCTGTCAGGTATATATTATTGGAGGCAGCAGAATGAATGGGCTCCTGTCAGGTATATATTATTGGAGGCAGGAAAATGTATGGGCTCCTGTCAGGTATATATTATTGGAGGCAGCAGAATGTATGTGCTCCTGTCAGGTATATATTATTGGAGGCAGGAGAATCTATGGGCTCCTGTCAGGTATATATTATTGGAGGCAGCAGAATGTATGGGTTCCTGTCAGGTATATATTATTGGAGGCAGGAAAATGTATGGGCTCCTGTCAGGTATATATTATTGGAGGCAGCAGAATGAATGGGTTCCTGTCAGGTATATATTATTGGAGGCAGCAGAATGAATGGGCTCCTGTCAGGTATATATTATTGGAGGCAGGAAAATGTATGGGCTCCTGTCAGGTATATATTATTGGAGGCAGCAGAATGTATGGGCTCCTGTCAGGTATATATTATTGGAGGCAGGAGAATCTATGGGCTCCTGTCAGGTATATATTATTGGAGGCAGGAGAATGTATGGGCTCCTGTCAGGTATATATTATTGGAGGCAGGAGAATGTATGGGCTCCTGTCAGGTATATATTATTGGAGGCAGCAGAATCTATGGGCTCCTGTCAGGTATATATTATTGGAGGCAGGAGAATCTATGGGCTCCTGTCAGGTATATATTATTGGAGGCAGGAGAATGTATGAGCTCCTGTCATGTATATATTATTGGAGGCAGAAGAATGTATGGGCTCGTCTCAGGTATATATTATTGGAGGCAGCAGAATGTATGGGCTCCTGTCAGGTATATATTATTGGAGGCAGGAGAATCTATGGGCTCCTGTCAGGTATATATTATTGGAGGCAGCAGAATGTATGGGCTCCTGTCAGGTATATATTATTGGAGGCAGCAGAATGTATGGGCTCCTGTCAGGTATATATTATTGGAGGCAGCAGAATGTATGGGCTCCTGTCAGGTATATATTATTGGAGGCAGCAGAATGTATGGGCTCCTGTCAGGTATATATTATTTGAGGCAGGAGAATATATGGGCTCCTGTCCGGTATATATTATTGGAGGCAGGAGATTGTATGGGCTCCTGTCAGGTAAATATTATTGGAGACAGGAGAATGTATGGGCTCCTGTCAGGTAAATATTATTGGAGGCAGGAGAATGTATGGGCTCCTGTCACGTATATATTATTGGAGGCAGGAGAATGTATGGGCTCCTGTCAGGTATATATTATTGGAGGCAGGAGAATGTATGGGCTCCTGTCAGGTATATATTATTGGAGGCAGGAGAATGTATGGGCTCCTGTCAGGTATATATTATTGGAGGCAGCAGAATCTATGGGCTCCTGTCAGGTATATATTATTGGAGGCAGGAGAATCTATGGGCTCCTGTCAGGTATATATTATTCTAGGCAGGAGAATGTATGAGCTCCTGTCAGGTATATATTAATGGAGGCAGCAGAATATATGGGCTCCTCTCAGGTATATATTATTGGAGGCAGCAGAATGTATGGGCTCCTGTCAGGTATATATTATTGGAGGCAGGAGAATCTATGGGCTCCTGTCAGGTATATATTATTGGAGGCAGCAGAATGTATGGGCTCCTGTCAGGTATATATTATTGGAGACAGCAGAATGTATGGGCTCCTGTCAGGTATATATTATTGGAGGCAGCAGAATGTATGGGCTCCTGTTAGGTATATATTATTTGAGGCAGGAGAATATATGGGCTCCTGTCCGGTATATATTATTGGAGGCAGGAGAATGTATGGGCTCCTGTCAGGTAAATATTATTGGAGGCAGGAGAATGTATGGGCTCCTGGCAGGTAAATATTATTGGAGGCAGGAGAATGTATGGGCTCCTGTCACGTATATATTATTGGAGGCAGGAGAATGTATGGGCTCCTGTCAGGTATATATTATTGGAGGCAGGAGAATGTATGTGCTCTTGTCAGGAATATATTATTGGAGGCAGAAAATGTATGTGCTCCTGTCAGGTATATATTATTGGAGGCAGGAGAATGTATGGGCTCCTGTCAGGTATATATTATTGGAAGCTGGAGAATGTATGGGCTCCTGTCAGGTATATATTATTGGAGGCAGGAGAATGTATGGGCTCCTGTCAGGTATATATTATTGGAGGCAGGAGAATGTATGGGCTCCTGTCAGGTATATATTACTGGAGGCAGGAGAATGTATGGGCTCCTGTCAGGTATATATTATTGGAGGCAGGAGAATGTATGGGCTTCTGTCAGGTATATATTACTGGAGGCAGGAGAATGTATGGGCTCCTGTCAGGTATATATTATTGGAGGCAGGAGAATGTATTGGCTCCTGTCAGGTATATATTATTGGAGGCAGCAGAATGTATGGGCTCCTGTCAGGTATATATTATTGGAGGTAGGAGAATGTATGGGCTCCTGTCAGGTATATATTATTGGAGGCAGGAGAATGTATGGGCTCCTGTCAGGTGTATATTATTGGAGGCAGGATAATGTATGGGCTCCTGTCAGGTATATATTATTGGATGCAGCAGAGTGTATGGACTCCTGTCAGGTATATATTATTGGAGGTTGGAGAGTGTATGGGCTCCTGTCAGGTATATATTATTGGAGGCAGCAGAATGTATGGGGTCCTGTCAGGTATATATTATTGGAGGCAGGAGAATGTATGGGCTCCTGTCAGGTATATATTATTGGAGGCAGGAGAATGTATGGGCTCCTGTCAGGTATATATTATTGGAGGCAGGAGAAAGTATGGGCTCCTGTCAGGTATATATTATTGGAGCCAGCAGAATGTATGGGCTTCTGTCAGGTATATATTATTGGAGGCAGCAGAATCTATGGGCTCCTGTCAGGTATATTTTATTGGAGCCAGCAGAATGTATGGGCTCCTGTCAGGTATATATTATTGGAGGCAGCAGAATGTATGGGCTCCTGTCAGGTATATATTATTGGAGGCAGGAGAATGTATGGGCTCCTGTCAGGTATATATTATTGGAGACAGGAGAATGTATGGGCTCCTGTCAGGTATATATTATTGGAGGCAGGAGAATGTATGGGCTCCTGTCAGGTATATATTATTAGAGGCAGCAGAATCTATGGGCTCCTGTCAGGTATATATTATTAGAGGCAGCAGAATCTATGGGCTCCTGTCAGGTATATATTATTGGAGCCAGCAGAATGTATGGGCTCCTGTCAGGTGTATATTATTGGAGCCAGCAGAATGTATGGGCTCCTGTGAGGTATATATTATTGGAGGCAGGAGAATCTATGGGCTCCTGTCAGGTATATATTATTGGAGGCAGTAGAATGTATGGGCTCCTGTCAGGTATATATTATTGGAGGCAGGAGAATGTATGGGCTCCTGTCAGGTATATATTATTGGAGGCAGGAGAATGTATGGGCTCCTGTCAGGTATATATTATTGGAGGCAGGAGAATGTATGGGCTCCTGTCAGGTATATATTATTGGAGGCAGCAGAATGTATGGGCTCCTGTCAGGTATATATTATTGGAGGCAGCAGAATGTATGGGCTCCTGTCAGGTATATATTATTGGAGGCAGCAGAATCTATGGGCTCCTGTCACCTTTATATTATTGGAGGCAGCAGAATCTATGGGCTCCTGTCAGGTATATATTATTGGAGGCAGGAGAATCTATGGGCTCCTGTCAGGTATATATTATTGGAGGCAGGAGAATCTATGGGCTCCTGTCAGGTATATATTATTGGAGGCAGCAGAATGTATAGGCTCCTGTCAGATATATATTATTGGAGGCAGGAGAATGTATGGGCTCCTGTCAGGTATATATTATTGGAGGCAGCAGAATGTATGGGCTCCTGTCAGGTATATATTATTGGAGGCAGCAGAATGTATGGGCTCCTGTTAGGTATATATTATTGGAGGCAGCAGAATGTATGGGCTCCTGTCAGGTATATATTATTGGAGGCAGCAGAATCTATGGGCTCCTGTCAGGTATATATTATTGGAGGCAGCAGAATGTATGGGCTCCTGTCAGGTATATATTATTGGAGGCAGGAGAATGTATGGGCTCCTGTCAGGTATATATTATTGGAGGCAGGAGAATGTATTCGCTCCTGTTAGGTATATATTATTGGAGGCAGCAGAATGTATGGGCTCCTGTCAGGTATATAATATTGGAGGCAGGAGAATGTATGGGCTCCTGTCAGGTATATATTATTGGAGGCAGCAGAATGTATGGGCTCCTGTCAGGTATATATTATTGGAGGCAGCAGAATGTATGGGCTCCTGTCAGGTATATATTATTGGAGGTAGGAGAATGTATGGGCTCCTGTCAGGTATATATTATTGGAGGCAGCAGAATGTATGGGCTCCTGTCAGGTATATATTATCGGAGGCAGGAGACTGTATGGGCTCCTGTCAGGTATATATTATTGGAGGCAGGAGAATGTATGGGCTCCTGTCAGGTATATATTATTGGAGGCAGGAGAATGTATGCGCTCCTGTCAGGTATATATTATTGGAGGCAGCAGAATGTATGGGCTCCTGTCAGGTATATATTATTGGAGGCAGCAGAATGTATGGGCTCCTGTCAGGTATATATTATTGGAGGCAGGAGAATGTATGGGCTCCTGTCAGGTATATATTATTGGAGGCAGGAGAATGTATGGGCTCCTGTCGGGTATATATTATTGGAGGCAGGAGAATGTATGGGCTCCTATCAGGTATATATTATTGGAGGCAGCAGAATCTATGGGCTCCTGTCACCTTTATATTATTGGAGGCAGCGGAATCTATGGGCTCCTGTCAGGTATATATTATTGGAGGCAGGAGAATCTATGGGCTCCTGTCAGGTATATATTATTGGAGGCAGGAGAATCTATTGTCTCCTGTCAGGTATATATTATTGGAGGCAGCAGAATCTATGGGCTCCTGTCAGGTATATATTATTGGAGGCAGCAGAATGTATGGGCTCCTGTCAGGTATATATTATTGGAGGCAGGAGAATGTATGGGCTCCTGTAATGCACACGCCCGGGCTGAGCGGCGTGTGCGTGTGATTGTAGTGATTCCACTGGACCGTGCCGGAGAGTGAATGCCTGGAGGGGCGTAACTAGGTATTCACCCGATCCGACCAGGGTCGCACGACGGCATACGACGCCAGTGCACCAAGGAGGAACCGAGCAGAGGGACCAGGTGCTACTCCAGGACAGACCCCGGACACGGCTGTTGACCCACACAGGGGAATACAGGAACAGACTGGTTAGGCTGGCGCACAGACTGGTGGGTATAGGCAGGCACGACTGGTATGCAGGCAGGCGGGTATGCAGGCAGGGGGGTACAGGCAAGCACAGCTAGAGTGCAGACAGGGAGGCACTAGCAGGTAGGAACACAGGCGGGATAGGACCCAGTACACACTGGGACTCAGGAACAATACAGGCAGAGGGGTACAGGCAAGCACAGCTAGAGTGCAGACAGGGAGGCACTAGCAGGTAGGGACACTGGCGGGATAGGACCCAGTACACACTGGGACTCAGGAACAGAACCACAGATGTGGCGGACAAACACAGCAGAGTGAGGACGCCCAGAGAGGTGAGCGAGAACAGGGCAGGACAAGACCGCCTGGAGCGGTGAGCATGAGTAGAGCAGGACAAGGCCGCCAGGAGCGGTGAGCAAAGGGTCAGAGCTGAGCGAGACTGCCGGAGCAGTGAGCAAGAGTAAAGCAGGACGAGGCCGCCTGGAGCGGTGAGCAAGAGTGGAGCAAGACTGCCGGAGCAGTGAGCAAAAGGATAAGAGCGGAGCGAGACTGCCGGAGCAGTGAGCAAAAGGGTCAGAGCGGAGCAAGGCTGCCGGAGCAGCGAGCAAAGGAGTCAGAGCAGGCTAGAACCGCCGGAGCGGTGAGCAAAGGAGTCAGAGCAGGCAAGAACCGCCGGAGCGGTGAGCAAAGGAGTCAGAGCAGGCAAGAACCGCCGGAGCGGTGAGCAAAGGAGTCAGAGCAGGCAAGAACCGCCGGAGCGGTGAGCAAAGGCGTCAGAGCAGGCAAGAACCGCCGGAGCGGTGAGCAAAGGAGTCAGAGCAGGCAAGAACTGCCGGAGCGGTGAGCAAAGGAGTCAGAGCAGGCAAGAACCGCCGGAGCGGTGAGCAAAGGAGTCAGAGCAGGCTAGAACCGCCGGAGCGGTGAGCAAAGGAGTCAGAGCAGGCTAGAACCGCCGGAGCGGTGAGCAAAGGAGTCAGAGCAGGCTAGAACCACCGGAGCAGTGGGCAAAGGAGTCAGAGCAGGCTAGAACCGCCGGAGCGGTGAGCAAGGCAGAGCAGGGGGGACAGGGCTCTGTTCACACGGAACAGACAGGAAGAGAAAGGCAGAGCCAGATACCCACAGGGTACTTGCAGTGAAGTAGCAAGTGGACCACAAACTCACAAACGGGAGTACAGAGACAACAAGCAGGAGTTAGGTACGAGTTCAGACTCTGCAGAAAAAGGAAGGGAACGGACATCGGACATAGAGGCAAAACAGGTAAAGGATAGGAGAGAGTTCAGACTGGAACTGAGTGTACGGAGGAGACCGACACTGCAGAGGGATACAGGAGCGGGTCTGGGAATACGGCCCCCAGAGAGGCGGGACGAACAGGCAAGGAGCGTGTTCAGACAGGACAGACAAGATACAGGAGCGGGTCTAGGTAATCAGCCCCTAGAAGGCGGGAGGAACAGGCTAGGAGCGTGTTCAGACAGGCCTGGAAATACAGCCTCCAGGAAAGGCAGACAAGAGAACACAGAACGGGACCTGGCACCTTCAGAGTGCAAGCACACACTGAATGAAACACTATGCTCAGGCAGGGATTGATTGGAGCAGCTGAGCTATATACCAGGTGACAGACAGCAATAGGCTGAGGACGCACAAGGGGTGTGACCCACAGCAGGTACAAAAAGCAGGAAGTGATCGGGCGCCGCCCTTAAGCAGCAGAAACAGACACAAACAGACAGCATGGAGGGAAGCCAGAGAGACATTCTGGACTGGAGATCAAGTGCGCGCTCTTGCACAGTGGGAGATGGACCACTATGCAAGGACGCCGCCAGGTATGTTACAGTACCCCCCCCCTTACGCCCCCTCTTCTTCAGGCCTGCCAGAATCTTCCGCAGGGAACTCGAGGACCAGTCGTTCACTTCAAGGAGATCACTTCCACTGTCCACAGGAAAAACTGATCTCATCTGGTTAGCTAGGATGCTACCTCCTATCCAGCCATCCTCAGCAACAGACGAAACGGGTGGAGTACCAGGAACAGCACACAAGGAAGTTTCTCTCCACATATTTTCAGGTGGCACCCCAGAGGGTACAGGAGACAACTGGAAGTCCTTCACCGGGTTGGAGGGGGACAGAGACTTGGGGGTAATCTCTGCTTCGAGGTACATCTTGTCAAGCTCACAGGAAGAAATAGACGGGTTATCAGGTACATAATGAGGAAAAGTCACTGTCTCTTTGTTATCTGGTGGTACCCCGGAGGATTCAGGAAACAACTGGAGGTCCTCCGCCGGGTCAGAAGAGTGCAGAGGCTCAGAGAAAACATCTGCTTCAGAGTACACTAGGTCGGACTCACTGGACGAAGCAGGCGAGGTATCGGGTACCGAGTATAGGAAAGTCTCTGTCCATTCACCACCAGGTGGCACCCCGAAGGGTTCTGGAGACAACTGGCGGTCCTCCGCCTGGTCAGAGGGGTGTAGAGACTCACGGGTAACCTCTGCTTCAGAGTACACTAGGTCGGACTCACTGGACGAAGCAAGCGAGGTATCAGATCCAGGATATAGGAAAGTCTCTGTCCATTCACCACCAGGTGGCACCCAGAAGGGTTCTGGAGACAACTGGAGGTCCTCCGCCTGGTCAGAGGGGTGTAGAGACTCGGGAGTAACCTCTGCTTCGGAGTACACTAGGTTGGACTCACTGGACGAAGCGAGCGAGGTATCAGGTACAGAGTATAGGAGGGTCTCTGTCCTTCCGCTACCAGGTAGCACCCCGAAGGGTTCTGGAGACAACTGGAGGTCCTCCGCCTGGTCGGAGGGGTGTAGAGACTCGGGCGTAACTACCACTTTGGGGTACCCATTGTCAGGCTCACAGGACGAAGCGGACAAAGTATCGAGTACCGGGTGTAGAGAAGTCTCTCTCCATTTGTCATCGAGTGGTATCCCGGAGGATTCAGGAGGCAACAGGGGGTCCTCCGCCAGGTAGTAGAGGTGCACAGACTCTGAGGTAACCACAGCTTTGGAGCATCCTTGGACATGCACACCGGTTAAAGTGGGTGAAGCATCTGATGCCTGGTGCAGGAAGTTCTCCTGTGTGGAGTCTGGATGGGCAGAAGTCTCTTCGGGCAGGAGAACCGGTGCACTACCCACGCACATTACCCGTTGGGGCTTCTCCGGGATACAGGGAGATGAAGCTTCAGTAGGGACTTCAAGGTTGGGGTCAGGAGGTCTCAGGGAGGACAGACCCTGGCGTGACGGCTTGCCTCTACGTCTAGCACGTCTGGACTGCCTCTTGAGGTTGGGAGAAGTATTCCGGAAAGCGTAATCACCCTGTGAGGATTCTGGGTGGGCAGTAGTCTCATTGGGCTGGAGGACTATTGCGCTACCCACACACATTACCCATCGGGGTTGCTCCGGGATATTGGGAAGTGAAGCTTCAGCAGGAGCCTCCGGGTTAGGATCATCAAAGACCATTAGAAAGGCCACCAGGAAGGCCATTAGGTCCAGGAGGATCGGATCCTGTGTTTCATATAGGGGGTTGATCCATTCCAAGGCATCACCCGCCAGGTAAGACATAATGAATGCCACCTTAACCCGATCGGTGGGAAAACATAGAGGGTAGAACTTGAAGTGTAGCATGCATTGCTCCACAAATGCACGACTTTGTCTTGGATCCCCATAGTAACGTAGCAGATCCGCAGGAACGAGAGCAGATAGATCCATCTGGACGGGTGCGTAATTTGCCTGGAACTCAGCTAAGAAAAAATTTTTTTTTATTTATTTATTTTAATGCATGTATTCGCTGGAAAACTTCTCAGAGAGCGAAGGCCGTGGGGCTCAACGGGAACCATGGCC
This sequence comes from Phyllobates terribilis, assembly GCF_046119375.1. Taxonomy (NCBI): domain Eukaryota; kingdom Metazoa; phylum Chordata; class Amphibia; order Anura; family Dendrobatidae; genus Phyllobates; species Phyllobates terribilis. The sequence continues at coordinate 16,752,872 of NW_027362767.1, read as the reverse complement.
TGAGCATGCTGTAATGCACACGCCCGGGCTGAGCGGCGTGTGCGTGTGATTGTAGTGATTCCACTGGACCGTGCCGGAGAGTGAATGCCTGGAGGGGCGTAACTAGGTATTCACCCGATCCGACCAGGGTCGCACGACGGCATACGACGCCAGTGCACCAAGGAGGAACCGAGCAGAGGGACCAGGTGCTACTCCAGGACAGACCCCGGACACGGCTGTTGACCCACACAGGGGAATACAGGAACAGACTGGTTAGGCTGGCGCACAGACTGGTGGGTATAGGCAGGCACGACTGGTATGCAGGCAGGCGGGTATGCAGGCAGGGGGGTACAGGCAAGCACAGCTAGAGTGCAGACAGGGAGGCACTAGCAGGTAGGAACACAGGCGGGATAGGACCCAGTACACACTGGGACTCAGGAACAATACAGGCAGAGGGGTACAGGCAAGCACAGCTAGAGTGCAGACAGGGAGGCACTAGCAGGTAGGGACACTGGCGGGATAGGACCCAGTACACACTGGGACTCAGGAACAGAACCACAGATGTGGCGGACAAACACAGCAGAGTGAGGACGCCCAGAGAGGTGAGCGAGAACAGGGCAGGACAAGACCGCCTGGAGCGGTGAGCATGAGTAGAGCAGGACAAGGCCGCCAGGAGCGGTGAGCAAAGGGTCAGAGCTGAGCGAGACTGCCGGAGCAGTGAGCAAGAGTAAAGCAGGACGAGGCCGCCTGGAGCGGTGAGCAAGAGTGGAGCAAGACTGCCGGAGCAGTGAGCAAAAGGATAAGAGCGGAGCGAGACTGCCGGAGCAGTGAGCAAAAGGGTCAGAGCGGAGCAAGGCTGCCGGAGCAGCGAGCAAAGGAGTCAGAGCAGGCTAGAGCCGCCGGAGCGGTGAGCAAAGGAGTCAGAGCAGGCAAGAACCGCCGGAGCGGTGAGCAAAGGAGTCAGAGCAGGCAAGAACCGCCGGAGCGGTGAGCAAAGGAGTCAGAGCAGGCAAGAACCGCCGGAGCGGTGAGCAAAGGAGTCAGAGCAGGCAAGAACCGCCGGAGCGGTGAGCAAAGGAGTCAGAGCAGGCAAGAACCGCCGGAGCGGTGAGCAAAGGAGTCAGAGCAGGCAAGAACCGCCGGAGCGGTGAGCAAAGGAGTCAGAGCAGGCAAGAACCGCCGGAGCGGTGAGCAAAGGAGTCAGAGCAGGCTAGAACCGCCGGAGCGGTGAGCAAAGGAGTCAGAGCAGGCTAGAACCGCCGGAGCGGTGAGCAAAGGAGTCAGAGCAGGCTAGAACCACCGGAGCAGTGGGCAAAGGAGTCAGAGCAGGCTAGAACCGCCGGAGCGGTGAGCAAGGCAGAGCAGGGGGGACAGGGCTCTGTTCACACGGAACAGACAGGAAGAGAAAGGCAGAGCCAGATACCCACAGGGTACTTGCAGTGAAGTAGCAAGTGGACCACAAACTCACAAACGGGAGTACAGAGACAACAAGCAGGAGTTAGGTACGAGTTCAGACTCTGCAGAAAAAGGAAGGGAACGGACATCGGACATAGAGGCAAAACAGGTAAAGGATAGGAGAGAGTTCAGACTGGAACTGAGTGTACGGAGGAGACCGACACTGCAGAGGGATACAGGAGCGGGTCTGGGAATACGGCCCCCAGAGAGGCAGGACGAACAGGCAAGGAGCGTGTTCAGACAGGACAGACAAGATACAGGAGCGGGTCTAGGTAATCAGCCCCTAGAAGGCGGGAGGAACAGGCTAGGAGCGTGTTCAGACAGGCCTGGAAATACAGCCTCCAGGAAAGGCAGACAAGAGAACACAGAACGGGACCTGGCACCTTCAGAGTGCAAGCACACACTGAATGAAACACTATGCTCAGGCAGGGATTGATTGGAGCAGCTGAGCTATATACCAGGTGACAGACAGCAATAGGCTGAGGACGCACAAGGGGTGTGACCCACAGCAGGTACAAAAAGCAGGAAGTGATCGGGCGCCGCCCTTAAGCAGCAGAAACAGACACAAACAGACAGCATGGAGGGAAGCCAGAGAGACATTCTGGACTGGAGATCAAGTGCGCGCTCTTGCACAGTGGGAGATGGACCACTATGCAAGGACGCCGCCAGGTATGTTACAGCTCCTGTCAGGTATATATTATTGGAGGCAGGAGAATGTATAGGCTCCTGTCAGGTATATATTATTGGAGGCAGGAGAATGTATGGGCTCCTGTCAGGTATATATTATTGGAGGCAGGAGAATGTATGGGCTCCTGTCAGGTATATATTATTGGAGGCAGGAGAATGTATGGACTCCTGTCAGGTATATATTATTGGAGGCAGGAGAATGTATTCGCTCCTGTCAGGTATATATTATTGGAGGCAGGAGAATGTATAGGCTCCTGTCAGGTATATATTATTGGAGGCAGGAGAATGTATGGGCTCCTGTCAGGTATATATTATCGGAGGCAGGAGAATGTATTCGCTCCTGTCAGGTATATATTATTGGAGGCAGGAGAATGTATAGGCTCCTGTCAGGTATATATTATCGGAGGCAGGGGAATGTATGGGCTCCTGTCAGGTATATATTATTGGAGGCAGGAGAATGTATGGGCTCCTGTCAGGTATATATTATTGGAGGCAGGAGAATGTATGCGCTCCTGTCAGGTATATATTATTGGAGGCAGCAGAATGTATGGGCTCCTGTCAGGTATATATTATTGGAGGCAGCAGAATGTATGGGCTCCTGTCAGGTATATATTATTGGAGGCAGGAGAATGTATGGGCTCCTGTCAGGTATATATTATTGGAGGCAGGAGAATGTATGGGCTCCTGTTGGGTATATATTATTGGAGGCAGGAGAATGTATGGGCTCCTATCAGGTATATATTATTGGAGGCAGGAGAATGTATGGGCTCCTGTCAGGTATATATTATTGGAGGCAGCAGAATCTATGGGTTCCTGTCAGGTATATATTATTGGAGGCAGGAGAATGTATGGGCTCCTGTCAGGTATATATTATTGGAGGCAGGAGAATGTATGGGCTCCTGTCAGGTATATATTATTGGAGGCAGGAGAATGTATGGGCTCCTGTCAGGTATATATTATTGGAGGCAGGAGAATGTATGGGCTCCTGTCAGGTATATATTATTGGAGGCAGGAGAATGTATTCGCTCCTGTCAGGTATATATTATTGGAGGCAGGAGAATGTATAGGCTCCTGTCAGGTATATATTATTGGAGGCAGGAGAATGTATGGGCTCCTGTCAGGTATATAGTATTGGAGGCAGGAGAATGTATGGGCTCCTGTCAGGTATATATTATTGGAGGTAGTAGAATGTATGGGCTCCTGTCAGGTATATATTATGGTAGTCAGCAGAATGTATGCTCTCCTGTCAGGTATATATTATTGGAGACAGCAGAATCTATGGGCTCCTGTCAGGTATATATTATTGAAGGCAGGAGAATGTATGGGCTCCTGTCTGGTATATATTATTGGAGACAGGAGAATGTATGGGCTCCTGTCAGGTATATATTATTGGAGGCAGGAGAATCTATGGGCTCCTGTCAGGTATATATTATTGGAGGCAGCAGAATGTATGGGCTCCTGTCAGGTATATATTATTGGAGGCAGGAGAATGTATGGGCTCCTGTCAGGTATATATTATTGGATGCAGGAGAATGTATGGGCTCCTGTCAGGTATATATTATTGGATGCAGGAGAATGTATGGACTCCTGTCAGGTATATATTATTGGAGCCAGCAGAATGTATGGACTCCTGTAAGGTATATATTATTGGAGGCAGCAGAATGTATGGGCTCCTGTCAGGTATATATTATTGGAGGCAGCAGAATGTATGGGCTCCTGTCAGGTATATATTATTGGAGGCAGCAGAATGTATGGGCTCCTGTCAGGTATATATTATTGGAGGCAGGAGAATCTATGAGCTCCTGTCAGGTATATATTATTGGAGACAGGAGAATCTATGGGCTCCTGTCAGGTATATATTATTGGAGGCAGGAGAATGTATGAGCTCCTGTCAGGTATATATTATTGGAGGCAGAAGAATGTATGGGCTCCTGTCAGGTATATATTATTGGAGGCAGCAGAATGTATGGGCTCCTGTCAGGTATATATTATTGGAGGCAGCAGAATGTATGGGCTCCTGTCAGGTATATATTATTGGAGGCAGCAGAATGTATGGGCTCCTGTCAGGTATATATTATTGGAGGCAGCAGAATGTTTGGGCTCCTGTTAGGTATATATTATTTGAGGTAGGAGAATATATGGGCTCCTGTCCGGTATATATTATTGGAGGCAGGAGAATGTATGGGCTCCTGTCAGGTATATATTATTGGAGGTAGGAGAATGTATGGGCTCCTGTCAGGTATATATTATTGGAGGCAGCAGAATGTATGGGCTCCTGTCAGATATATATTATTGGAGGCAGGAGAATCTATGGGCTCCTGTCAGGTATATATTATTGGAGGCAGGAGAATGTATGGGCTCCTGTCACGTATATATTATTGGAGGCAGGAGAATGTTTGGGCTCCTGTCAGGTATATATTATTGGAGGCAGCAGAATGTATGGGCTCCTGTCAGGTATATATTATTTGAGGCAGCAGAATGTATGGACTCCTGTCAGGTATATATTATTTGAGGCAGCAGAATGTATGGGCTCCTGTCAGGTATATATTATTGGAGGCAGGAGAATCTATGGGCTCCTGTCAGGTATATATTATTGGAGGCAGGAGAATCTATGGGCTCCTGTTAGGTATATATTATTGGTGGCAGGAGAATGTATGGGCTCCTGTCAGGTATATATTATTGGAGGCAGGAGAATGTATTGGCTCCTGTCAGGTATATATTATTGGAGGCAGGAGAATGTATGGGCTCCTGTCAGGTATATATTATTGGAGGCAGCAGAATGTATTGGCTCCTGTCAGGTATATATTATTGGAGGCAGGAGAATTTTATTATTATTATTATTATTATTATTTATTATTATAGCGTCATTTATTCCATGGCGCTTTACATGTGAAAAAGGGGGTATAATACAAGAACAATTTCAATAATCTTGAACACAATGTGACAGCGACTGGTACAGGCCGAGCGAGGACCCTGCCCGCGAGGGCTCACAATCTACGAGGGATGGGTGAGGATACAGTAGGTGAGGGTAGAGCTGGTCGTGCAGCGGTATGGTGGAGCGGTGGTTACTGCAGGTTGTAGGCTTGTCGGAAGAGGTGGGTCTTCAGGTTCCTTTTGAAGGTTTCCATGGTAGGCGAGAGTCTGATACGTTGGGGTAGAGAGTTCCAGAGTAGGGCGGAAGCACGGGAGAAATCTTGTATACGGTTGTGGGAGGAGGAGATAAGAGGGGAGTAGAGCAGGAGATCTTGTGAGGATCGGAGGTTGCGTGCAGGTATGTAACGGGAGACTAGGTCGGAGATATATGGAGGAGACAGGTTGTGAATGGCTTTGTATGTCATGGTTAGGGTTTTAAACTGGTGTCTCTGAGCAATGGGGAGCCAGTGAAGAGATTGACAGAGAGTAGAGGCCGGGGAATAGAGGGGGGACAGGTTGATTAGTCGAGCAGCAGAGTTTATGATAGATTGGAGGGGTGCGAGAGTGTTAGAGGGGAGGCCACAGAGCAGGAGGTTGCAGTAGTCAAGGCGGGAGATGATGAGGGCGTGCACTAGTGTTTTTGCAGATTCATGGTTTAGGAATGTGCGGATCCGGGAGATATTTTTAAGTTGGAGTCGGCAGGAAGTGGAAAGGGCTTGGATATGTGGTTTGAAGGAGAGTTCCGAGTCCAGGGTTACCCCGAGGCAGCGAGCTTGAGGGACTGGGGAGAGTGGGCAGCCATTGACGATGATGGATAGGTCAGTTGGGAGGGTTGAATGAGATGGCGGAAAGATGATGAATTCTGTTTTGTCCATGTTAAGTTTTAGAAATCTAGCAGAGAAGAAGGATGAAATAGCAGACAGACATTGTGGGATTTTGGTTAATACGGAGGTGATATCGGGTCCAGAGAGGTAGATCTGTGTGTCATCAGCATAGAGGTGATAATGAAAGCCATGAGACTCTATGAGCTGTCCCAGGCCTAAGGTGTAGATGGAGAAGAGCAGGGGTCCTAGAACTGAACCTTGGGGGACACCGACAGATAGGGGGCGAGATGAAGAGGTGGTGTGTGAGTGGGAGACACTGAATGTCCGGTCTGTTAGGTATGAGGAGATCCAGGATAGGGCCAAGTCTGTGATGCCGAGAGATGAGAGAGTCTGTAGTAAGAGGGAATGGTCCACTGTGTCAAAGGCAGATGACAGGTCTAGGAGGAGGAGGACAGAGTAGTGTCGCTTAGATTTGGCGGTTAGTAGGTCGTTTGTGACTTTAGTCAGTGCAGTTTCAGTAGAATGGTGCGGTCGGAAACTAGATTGTAGGCGGTCAAAGAGGGAGCAGGAGGAGAGGTGGGAGGACAGTTCAGAATGGACATGTTGTTCCAGTAGTTTTGAGGCATAGGGGAGAAGTGATATGGGGCGATAGCTAGACACAGAGGATGGGTCAAGGGAGGGCTTTTTGAGGATGGGTGTGATTGAGGCATGTTTGAAACATGAGGGGAAGACACCAGTTGTTAGTGACAGGTTGAAGAGGTGGGCTAGGGCTGGGATGAAGATAGTGGTAAGGTTTGGGATGAGGTGGGACGGGATTGGGTCAAGTTTACAGGTGGTGAGGTGTGATTTGGAGAGTAAGGAGGAAAGTTGATCTTCAGAAATGGTGGAGAATGTAGTTTTGGAGGAGGAGGGTTGAGTAGGTGTGGGGAGGGGCTGTGGGGGCTTTAGGCAAAAGCTTTGTCTGATGGTGTCAATCTTCTGCTTGAAGAATGAGGCAAAGTCTTCGGCTGAAATAAGAGGAGAGGGAGGAGGCACTGGGGGACGGAGGAGAGAATTGAAGGTGTTGAATAGTTGTTTGGGGTTGTGGGACAGGGAGGATATGAGAGATGTGAAGTATGTTTGTTTTGCTGCAGTGAGTGTGGACTTGAAGGTAGTGAGGGACTGTTTGAATGCGATGAAGTGCTCATGGGAGTGGGACCTTTTCCATCTACGTTCAGCAGCCCTGGAGGCCCGTCGCAGTTCTTTAGTTAGGCTGGTGTGCCAGGGTTGTCTGTTGATTGTGCGAGTCTTGGTATGCATGAGGGGGGCGACCGAATCGAGAGCTGCAGCTGTTGTGGTGTTGTATAAAGTGGCAGCAGCATCTGCATCATGTAAGGAACTAATGTCTGTAAGAGGGAGGAGGGATTCAGAGAGAGAGTGTAGGTCAAGGTGTTTGAGATTTCTACGAGGGTATTCAAGTTTGTGGAGTGGGGATTGTTGCCCCGGGGAGGAGAGAGAAGAGAATGTGAGTAGGTTGTGGTCAGAGAGAGGGAGAGGTGAGTTAGAGAGGTTAGATAGGGAACAGAGGCGGGTGAAGATGAGGTCCAGCGTGTGGCCGTCTTTGTGGGTGGGTGTGGAAGACCACTGGGTAAGACCAAAGGAGGAAGTGAGGGATAGAAGCTTAGAGGCAGCTGAGAGGGAAGTATCAATGGGGATGTTAAAGTCGCCCATGAGGATAGTGGGGATGTCAACAGAGAGGAAATGAAGTAGCCAGGTGGTGAAGTGGTCAAAGAAAGTGGTGGCTGATCCTGGGGGCGGTAGATGACAGCCAGTTGGAGGTTGGAGGGGGAGTAGATGCGCACACAGTGCACTTCAAAAGACGGGAGAGTAATTGCGGGCGGCAGTGGGATCTGGGTGAAGGAGCAGTTTTCTGAGAGGAGGAAAATTATTCCTCCACCGTGCTTGCCGTTGGGGCGGGGGGTATGGGAGAGGTGGAATCCGCCATACGAAAGTGCAGCAGGAGAGGTTGTGTCGGAGGGGGTGAGCCAGGTTTCAGTGATTCCGAGGAAGGAAAGCTTGTTAGTGATGAAGAGATCGTGAATGTAGGAAAGTTTATTGCAGACAGAGCGAGCGTTCCATAGAGCTCCTGTTAGAGGGACTGGGGAAGCGGAGGCTGGGCGGATGGGTATAAGGTTAGAAGGGTTACGAGAGTTTGGGATAGATCGGGGGTAGGAGGTGGAAGTGAATGTAGGGATGTGGTGAGGAGGGCCAGGATTTGGAGAGATGTCGCCGGCAGTAAGGAGGAGCAGAGAAAGCGTTATTAGGTGGGAGCAGGAGAGGGCATGAGGTGGCTGTCTGTGTTTGGAGACAAAGGATTGTATGTTGTGGAATAGCTCTGAGGAAGAGGTGAGATGGGTGGGGAGAATGGAGGGAGAGATGAAGAGTTCCTTTCCAGGTGTAGGGATTAGGGGTGGTTGAAAGAAGTGAAGGATTAAGGGGGTGAGAGTGAAAACAAAAACAAACATTGTTTACTGTGATTTAGTGTGACTTATATATTCAGCTCTGGCTGGGAATAGCACTCGTGCTGGGTCACGCGTGCAATAGATTTTAAGTGCAATAATTACAAGTGCAGTTAGACCATGGCCGGAAGCTGTTAATCCACTCTCCTCTCTTCTTCTTCACACAGGTATTTAATCCATCCATCCGTTTGTGTGCTGTCTGATAAGTGTGAACAGAGTCATATTCTCTAGCAACATTTTTCCATGGTATTTAATCCATCCGTTTGTGTGCTGTCTGATAAGTGTGAACAGAGTCATATTCTCTAGCAACATTTTTCCATGGTATTTAATCCATCCATCCGTTTGTGTGCTGTCTGATAAGTGTGAACAGAGTCATATTCTCTAACAACATTTTTCCATGGTATTTAATCCATCCATCCGTTTGTGTGCTGTCTGATAAGTGTGAACAGAGTCATATTCTCTAGCAACATTTTTCCATGGTATTTAATCCATCCATCCGTTTGTGTGCTGTCTGATAAGTGTGAACAGAGTCATATTCTCTAGCAACATTTTTCCATGGTATTTAATCCATCCATCCGTTTGTGTGCTGTCTGATAAGTGTGAACAGAGTCATATTCTCTAGCAACATTTTTCCATGGTATTTAATTGTTTGGTCCTGCATCTTTTTGTCTTTTTGTTTTGTTTCTATTTTAAAATGTTCAAAGCCTTCTCTTTCACTGGTTTATGGCCTCTGTGTTTATCTTACATAGCATTGCCTGCTCTAGCCCAGTGCTAATTGGCTAATTACTCAGTATGACCAATTGGTGCTGGCCTCTAGCAGACATTTCATTTCATATATATTCAGCTCTGGCTGGGAATAGCACGCGTGCTGGGTCACGCGTGCAATAGATTTTAAGTGCAATAATTACAAGTGCAGTTAGACCATGGCCGGAAGCTGTTAATCCACTCTCCTCTCTTCTTCTTCACACAGGTATTTAATCCATCCATCCGTTTGTGTGCTGTCTGATAAGTGTGAACAGAGTCATATTCTCTAGCAACATTTTTCCATGGTATTTAATTGTTTGGTCCTGCATCTTTTTGTCTTTTTGTTTTGTTTCTATTTTAAAATGTTCAAAGCCTTCTCTTTCACTGGTTTATGGCCTGTGTTTATCTTACATAGCATTGCCTGCTCTAGCCCAGTGCTAATTGGCTAATTACTCAGTATGACCAATTGGTGCTGGCCTCTAGCAGACATTTCATTTCATATATATTCAGCTCTGGCTGGGAATAGCACGCGTGCTGGGTCACGCGTGCAATAGATTTTAAGTGCAATAATTACAAGTGCAGTTAGACCATGGCCGGAAGCTGTTAATCCACTCTCCTCTCTTCTTCTTCACACAGGTATTTAATCCATCCATCCGTTTGTGTGCTGTCTGATAAGTGTGAACAGAGTCATATTCTCTAGCAACATTTTTCCATGGTATTTAATTGTTTGGTCCTGCATCTTTTTGTCTTTTTGTTTTGTTTCTATTTTAAAATGTTCAAAGCCTTCTCTTTCACTGGTTTATGGCCTGTGTTTATCTTACATAGCATTGCCTGCTCTAGCCCAGTGCTAATTGGCTAATTACTCAGTATGACCAATTGGTGCTGGCCTCTAGCAGACATTTCATTTCATATATATTCAGCTCTGGCTGGGAATAGCACGCGTGCTGGGTCACGCGTGCAATAGATTTTAAGTGCAATAATTACAAGTGCAGTTAGACCATGGCCGGAAGCTGTTAATCCACTCTCCTCTCTTCTTCTTCACACAGGTATTTAATCCATCCATCCGTTTGTGTGCTGTCTGATAAGTGTGAACAGAGTCATATTCTCTAGCAACATTTTTCCATGGTATTTAATTGTTTGGTCCTGCATCTTTTTGTCTTTTTGTTTTGTTTCTATTTTAAAATGTTCAAAGCCTTCTCTTTCACTGGTTTATGGCCTCTGTGTTTATCTTACATAGCATTGCCTGCTCTAGCCCAGTGCTAATTGGCTAATTACTCAGTATGACCAATTGGTGCTGGCCTCTAGCAGACATTTCATTTCATATATATTCAGCTCTGGCTGGGAATAGCACGCGTGCTGGGTCACGCGTGCAATAGATTTTAAGTGCAATAATTACAAGTGCAGTTAGACCATGGCCGGAAGCTGTTAATCCACTCTCCTCTCTTCTTCTTCACACAGGTATTTAATCCATCCATCCGTTTGTGTGCTGTCTGATAAGTGTGAACAGAGTCATATTCTCTAGCAACATTTTTCCATGTTATTTAATCCATCCATCCGTTTGTGTGCTGTCTGATAAGTGTGAACAGAGTCATATTCTCTAGCAACATTTTTCCATGGTATTTAATTGTTTGGTCCTGCATCTTTTTGTCTTTTTGTTTTGTTTCTATTTTAAAATGTTCAAAGCCTTCTCTTTCACTGGTTTATGGCCTCTGTGTTTATCTTACATAGCATTGCCTGCTCTAGCCCAGTGCTAATTGGCTAATTACTCAGTATGACCAATTGGTGCTGGCCTCTAGCAGACATTTCATTTCATATATATTCAGCTCTGGCTGGGAATAGCACGCGTGCAATAGATTTTAAGTGCAATAATTACAAGTGCAGTTAGACCATGGCAGTTGGACAGGACAGGAGACAGGTAAGGTGCATAAAATTTTCATACAAACATGCTTCTTGGTCAGTCATAGTGCATTATGCATTAGTCTTATCAATCTGCTTTTTATTTGTTTTCACTGCTGCTTTCTCACATCTCGCCCGCCCTTCAAAACATTCTGTGCACTCTCTCTATATCAGCCCTTCCCTTCTCCCCTCTCCCATGTAGAACTCTGAGGCTCTACTGACATTCCTCACCCACTGCAAACCATCCACTACCTCCATACAGCACTCAAAACGTTCAGACAAATCATTGCACCACCTGATCTTTCTCTTCTTTCTCCTTTTACTAGTCGCAGGCGACATCTCCCCCAACCCTGGGCCCCCCTCCACTAGCGTACACCACTCTCCTCCAGCTGCATATAGAAACCCTGCTAATCTTATTAACGTTCAGTGCATGCCTTCTCCTATTGATTTCCATTGCGCTCTCTGGAACGCACGGTCTGTGTGTAACAAACTAACTTACATCCATGATTTTTTCCTCTCTAATTCTCTTAACCTTCTGGCTATCACAGAAACCTGGATTCAGCAGCTAGACACCACCGCTGCTGCTGCTCTCTCGTTTGGTGGGCTGAAATTTTCACATACCGCCAGACATGGCAACAGACAGGGTGGAGGTGTTGGTCTGCTCCTTTCCTCACAATGTGCTTTCCAGGTCATCCCCCCGGTTCCCTCACTTATGTTTCCTTCCTTTGAAGTCCACACCATGAGACTCTTTAAACCCTTCTCCCTGCGAGTGGCAGTCGTGTATCGCCCTCCAGGCTCCGCCCGCCAGTTCTTGGATCACTTTGCCACCTGGCTTCCTCACTTTCTATCCTGTGACATCCCCACCCTCATCATGGGCGACTTTAACATCCCCATCGATGACCCCCTCTCCCAATCTGCCTCTCATCTACTTTCTCTAACTTCTTCATTCCGTCTCTCACAGTTTACGAATTCTCCTACCCATGAAGACGGGAACACTCTGGACCTGTTTTTTTCCAGTCTCTGCTTGCTGGATGACTTTACCAACTTCCCTCTCCCGCTCTCGGACCACAACCTTCTCTCCTTCTCTGTTAAGAATTGTCTCCTCACCCGGGACACCCCCACTTACCACACTTATAGGAATACACATACCATTAATACCCAGCAGCTTATGGACAATCTCCACACATCTTTAGCCCCCATCTCCTCCTTCTCCTGTCCAGACTTGGCATTGTCACACTACAACAATACACTGAAGAGCGCCCTAGATGAAGCAGCTCCTTCTACTCGCAGAAAGATCCGACACAGACAACGGCAGCCCTGGCACACGATGCAAACACGCTTTCTTCAACGTTGCTCGAGGTGTGCTGAGCGTCAGTGGAGAAAATCTCTTTTAGCAGAGGACTTCATCCACTATAAATTCATGCTCAAAACCTATAACTCTGCCCTTCATCTGGCCAAACAATCCTATTTCACCACCCTCATCACTTCAATGTCCAACAACCCAAAACGACTTTTCGAAACCTTAAACTCCCTCCTGAAACCTAAAGCACAGGCCCCCACCACCAACCTCAGCAGTGAGGATCTGGCCACTTATTTCTTGGAAAAAATCAACCACATCCATCAGGACATCTCAGCCCAATCTCCTCAGTGCCTGGATCCCCTTCCCTACTGCACTTCAAGCTCACTAGCCATCTTTGAGCCTGTCACAGAAGAAGAGGTTACCCAGCTCCTCGCTTCTTCTCGGCCTACAACCTGCAACAGTGACCCCATTCCTTCACATCTCCTGCAGTCTCTCTCACCGGTGGTCACCACTCACCTGACTAAAATATTTAACCTCTCTCTTTCGTCAGGTATCTTTCCCTCCTCATTTAAACATGCCATCATAACCCCTTTACTTAAAAAGCCATCCCTGGACCAGAACTGCACTGCTAACTATAGACCTGTCTCTAATCTTCCCTTCATCTCTAAACTCCTGGAACGCTTGGTCCACTCCCGTCTAATCCGCTATCTCTCAGATAACTCTCTCCTCGACCCTCTACAATCTGGTTTCCGCTCCTTACACTCCACTGAAACTGCCCTCACTAAAGTCTCTAACGATCTACTAACAGCCAAATCCAAAGGTCACTGCTCCCTGCTGATTCTCCTGGATCTCTCTGCAGCATTTGACACTGTGGATCACCAGCTCCTCCTCAATATGCTCCGCTCTATAGGCCTCAAGGAAACCGTTCTCTCCTGGTTCTCCTCCTACCTCTCTGACCGCTCCTTCACTGTATCTTTTGCCGGCTCCTCTTCCCCTCCTCATCCCCTTACTATCGGGGTTCCTCAGGGCTCAGTCCTAGGCCCCCTCCTCTTCTCTCTATACACTGCCCCTATTGGACAAACAATCAGCAGATTTGGGTTCCAGTATCATCTCTATGCTGACGACACCCAACTATACACTTCTTCCCCTGACATCACCCCTACCCTAATACAAAACACCAAGGATTGTTTATCTGCTGTGTCTAGCATCATGTCCTCCCTCTATCTCAAATTGAATCTCTCCAAAACTGAACTTCTTGTGTTTCCCCCCTCTAGTAACCTAACTCTACCTAATATCGAAATTACCTTGGAGGGGTCAACCATAACTCCCAAGCAGCACGCCCGCTGCCTTGGGGTCATATTCGACACTAACCTTTCCTTTACTCCCTATATCCGATCACTCACTCGCTCTTGTCACCTGCATCTTAAAAACATCTCCAGAATCCGACCTTTTCTCACTTTGGAAACTGCTAAAACTCTTACTGTCGCTCTTATTCACTCTCGTCTGGACTACTGCAACTCTCTTCTGATCGGTCTCCCTCTTACCAAAATTTCCCCTCTCCAATCTGTCCTGAATGCGGCAGCCAGGGTCGTATTTATGTCCAGCCGCTTCACCAATGCCTCCACCTTGTGCCAGTCATTACACTGGTTACCCATTCACTACAGGGTCCAATATAAACTCATTGCTCTCACCCACAAAGCTCTCTACAGTTCTGCACCACCTTATATCTCCTCTCTCATCTCAGTCTATCGTCCTACACGTGCCCTCCGTTCCACAAATGACCTAAGGCTAACATGCCCCATAATCCGAACCTCACACCTCCGTCTCCAAGACTTCTCTCGTGCTGCACCAGTTCTCTGGAATGCTCTACCCCAGACGATCCGATTGATGCCTAGCCCCGATGTCTTCAAGCGCGCTTTAAAAACCCATCTCTTTAAACAAGCCTACCACCTCAACTACTCAGTAAACTAACTTTCCCGTTCCCTCCTAAATACTATTCGGAATCTGCTCCCTACTGTTCATCTGTTTCTACACCCTCCATGCACTCGATAACTGCACTCGGTAATTGAGTATTGCACTTTAACATACAGGCTGATGACCGGATCATACAGCTTTATATGATAATCCCGACTTATTATAATTGCCAGACCTGAAATAACAAGCACTTTCCACCTATTGTGTCCCCCCATTTCCTTGTAGAATGTAAGCTTGCGAACAGGGACCTCACTCCTGATGTAACTGTTAAACTGTCTCACCTTGTATTGAATTTATTGTTTGTACATGTCCCCGCTTAATTGTAAAGTGCTGCGGAATATGTTGGCACTATATAAATAAAAATTATTATTATTATTATTATTATACCACACCTCGGTCTGAGGTGCAGTACCCCTGTGGCGACTGAACCGTCAGGGGCGCCACATTATTCTGTATGGAGCACTGTGTGGGGCCAATTATACTGTATGGAGCACTGTGTGGGGCCCATTATACTGTATGGAGGATTATGTGTGGCCATTATACTGAAGGAGCACTATGTGGGGCCAGTATACTGTATGGAGTACTATGTGGGGCCCATTATACTGTATGGAGCACTATGTGGGGCCCACTATACTGTATGGAACACTATGTGGGGCCCTTTATACTGTATGGAGAACTATGTGGGACCCATTATTCTGATATGGAGGGCTATGTGGGGCCCATTATTCAGTATGGAGGACTATGTGGGGCCCATTATTCAGTATGGAGGACTATGTGGGGCCATTATTCTGTATGGAGGACTATGTGGGGCCATTATTCTGCATGGAGGACTATGTTGGACCCATTATATTGTATGGAGGACTATGTGGGGCCATTATTCTGCATGGAGGACTATGTGGGGCCATTATTATGCATAGAGGACTATGTGGGGCCATTATTCTGCATGAAGGACTATGTGGGACCCATTATACTGTATGGAGTACTATGTGGGGCCATTATTCTGCATGGAGGTCTATGTGGGACACATTATACTGTATGGAGGACTATGTGGGGCCATTATACTGTATGGAGGACTATGTAGGGCCATTATACTGTATGGAGGACTATGTGGGCCATTATTCTGCATGGAGGACTATGTGGGCCATTATACTGAATGAAGGACTATGCGGGGCCATTATACTGTATGGAGGACTATGCGGGGCCATTATACTGTATGGAGGACTATGTAGGGCCATTATACTGTATGGATGACTATGTGGGGCCATTATTCTGCATGGAGGACTATGCGGGGCCATTATACTGTATGAAGGACTATGCGGGGCCATTATACTGTATGGAGGACTATGTAGGGCCATTATACTGTATGGATGACTATGTGGGACCATTATTCTGCATGGAGGACTATGCGGGGCCATTATACTTTATGAAGGACTATGCGGGGCCATTATACTGTATGGAGGACTATGCGGGGCCATTATACTGTATGGAGGACTATTCAATGTTATATTTGATAAGGGAAAACTTCCTCAATTGTAGACATTTTTTAAATAAATATCACGGTTGTCTTGCGACTTTGTCCAAGCTTTTCATTTTGGCCCTCCGGGTATTTGAGTTTGACAAAATATAAAGGGATGTCTGGGCATACAGTATTGCCATATCGCACTGCGTCATAATTCAGCTGTCACAGAGAGAGACTGCAGACTTTTCTTTTGCAAGCAGAAAACCCTATAAGATATAAAGGGATGTCCGGGCATACAGTATTGATGACCTATCTACATCTACAGGATAGGTCATCAATAGCAGATCAGTGGGGGTCCGACACCTGGCGCCCCCAAGAGCAGCTGTTTGCTCAGGCGGCATTACTGAGCGGCTGCTGCTGGTTCTGCAGCTCAGCTCCTGTTCATTTGAATAGTAGTGACTACAGTACCAGCAGCAACTGGCAGAGGCCACTACACTCTGGATAGAGCTGCGCTTGCTCCGGAGCTTGTAACAGCTGACCGATGGGGGCACCAGCTGTCAGACCCCACCTATCTGCTTTTCATGACCTATCCTGTATATATAGAGAGGTCATCAATCCCATATGCCCGGAAATATCCTTTACTCTCTTATAGTTGTTTTCTGGTCACAAGAGAAAAGTCTGCAGTTACTCTGACTGCAGACAGCTGAATTATCACACTGTCACGATTTGCGCACACTGTCTCGATTTTCCTGTATTTTAATGCGGGAGGGCGGTCACTTGACCTCATGTATGCGATTTACATACTTGCAGTCACATGCCGACTAGTCTCATCCAGATTCTTTCAATTCTCTTATATTGAGTGGAGCAAGATGAGTCTCGTCCGCACATGACTGCAAGTATGTAAATAACATACATTTAAAGGAAAATTCCTTTAACGAGAATTTCCAACCTTCTTGAAAATTTTACAGGGGACAGGGTTTGTTTTAAGAAAAAGAAAAACAACCTTAAAGGGGTTGTCCAGCTTTAGGCTACAAGCCTGCAATTTCTCTGTGCGCGCTGTGAGGATTCTCAGGTGTCGGTGCCCGATGTGAATTGAGTGCAGCCGAACACAGTCTAGTCAGAATGTGGCCAGAAGTAGAAGTATGCGTATCACATGCTTGTGGTCACACACCCGACACCTGAAAATCCTCACAGAGAGCAGGGGTGCAATGTGAGGATTCACAGGTCTGCAGTCACATAAAGTGACTGCAGTCTTGTAGCTTAAGGCAGCTTGCACCTGTTCACACTTGCTTTATTCTGTTCGGAGGTGCTGGTCAAGTTTTTTTTATAGTTTACTTTTGGAGGTTGTGACAGCCTCCTTTTCTGACTGTGCACTCCTCTGATCAGCCTAAGGCCCCCTTCACATGTACGTGTCTGCGTTACGTGTGGCATCCGTTTTTTCCATGGATACCACACGTGCCCATTATAACCTACTAGCTATTCAACCCGTTCTACGCCCGGGTGGCAAGCATTTTTATTGGTATATGGTCTCTCATGCTGGTATGTGCTGCCCCCCTCCTGGTATTTGTGCTACCCCCATCCTGTCCCCACCATCCCATCCTGGTATGCATGGCGCCTCTCACCCCCAATCCTGGTATGCAAGGCACCCCTCACCCCCAATCCTGGTATGCATGGCATCCCTCACCCCCAATCCTGGTATGCATGGCACCCCTCACCCCCAATCTTGGTATGCATGGCACCCCTCACCCCCAATCCTGGTATATGTGGTACCCCATCCCTCATCTCTATCCTGGTATGTATGGTATCCCAGATCCTGGTATGCATGGGCCGCTCACCTTCATCCTGGTATGCATGGCACCCCTCATCCCCATCCTGGTATGCATGGCACTCCTCATCCCTATCCTGGTATGCATGGGCCCTCATCCCCAATCCTGGTATACATAGTACCCCTCATCACCAATCCTGGCATACATGGTACCCCTCATCCCTATCATGGTATGTATGGTACCCCTCATCCCTATTCTGGTATGCATGGCACACCTCACATCCCTATTCTGTTATACATGGCACCCCTCACCCCCCAATCCTGATATGCATGGTCCCCTCACCCCCCAATCCTGGTATGCATGGTCCCCTCACCCCCCAATCCTGGTATGCATGGTCCCCTCACCCCCGAATCCTGGTATGCACGGTCCCCTTAACCCCCAATCCTAGTATGCATGGTCCCCTCACCCCTTAACCCTGGTATGCATGGTCCCTCACCCCCCAATCCTGGTATGCATGGTCCCCTCACCCCCAGTCCTGGTATGCATGGTCTTCTCATCCCCCCAATCCTGGTATACATGGTCCCCTCAACCCCCAATCCTGGTATGCGTGGTCCCCTCACCCCCCAATAATGGTATGTGTGGTGCCCCTCATCCTGGCATGCATGGTCCCCTCACCCCCCAATCCTGGTATGCACGGTCCCCTCACCCCCCAATCTTGGCATGTGTGGTACCCCTCACCCCCCAATCCTGGTATGCATGGTCCCCTCACCCCCAATCCTGGTATACATGGTCCCCTCAACCCCCAATCCTGGTATGCGTGGTCCCCTCACCCCCCAATAATGGTATGTGTGGTGCCCCTCATCCTGGCATGCATGGTCCCCTCACCCCCCAATCCTGGTATGCACGGTCCCCTCACCCCCCAATCTTGGCATGTGTGGTACCCCTCACCCCCCAATCCTATTATGTGTGGTACCCCTCACCCCCCAATCCTGGTATGCATGGTCCCCTCACCCCCCAATCCTGGTATGCGTGGTACCCCTCATCCTGGTATGCTTGATCCCCTCACCCCACAATCCTGGTATGCATGGTCCCCTCACCCCACAATTCTGGTATGTGTGGCCCCCTCATCCCTTTCATACTGTACACACATACAAAAAAATAAACAGTTATACTCACCTTTCTTCTCTGTGCTCCAGCGCTGCTGCGTCCTGTTCTGCCGGAGGCAGGGGGAGGAGTGTGGTGACGGAGCACCGCGCTGTCCGGCGCCATCTTGCTTTAGACACACTGCAAATGTATCTTCAGTAAAATGTCGCAAGATAGCGCTATGTGCATGCGCCGATCCGGCGCCCCACTCCTGCCCCGATCTCCGGTGAAGAGAGGCGCTGCGGCAACGCTCCTCCCGGTCAGGTAAGTATGTAAGTATGGCGTCGGAGATCGCGGTATGCGTTCAGTGCCTACGCCAATCTCCGGCGCCATACACTCCTCTTACCTGTAACGGCTGGATGGGTGATTCTGTCTGGAGCCAGACTGCGCGTCGCGCATGCGCAGTCTATCGAGGCTTCAGACAGAGACACGCTTGCAGTGTTATATTATAGATGGTGTTTTTCCGGTAACGGTTTTATATGAATTTATGAAGGTGCCTAAGGCTTTTAATCAATGCTGGATCCTACCTGCCCTTTACATTTTTACGCTTATAGCCCGGGAGAGGCATGACTGATAAATATTAGGATTAGGATCCCATCAAAGAAAGGTCACCTTGTCACGGCTAGTGGGCTCTCCTGAATTTGCCAATTTATGTGCTAAATACTGTCATTTTTATAAGTAAATTCTATATAGCAGTAATGCGGTTCAAATGTGATATATTCAATGTTTGCAGCACTTACAGGGGCGGCTGTATTCTCCTGTATCTATACTGAGGAGAGGGTGGACATGCCTTGGTGTTTGGGACCTGATCTTTTAAGACCCTAACAACGCCCCCGCTGCTATCCGTCCTTGGTGACACTGTTTACCTCTTGGTATCACTTTGCAGCAGCCAACAGAATGTCTCCGCACTGTGACCCCAAACTACATTCTCACTTATCTTTTTGCAAAGGACCAGAAAAAGAGGGGAGGAGACATCCCACCATGTGAGCACATCCCGCCCACTTTTACTGCAGTCTTAATGCAATCTAACACTACACTAGATTCATGGGAAATGTCTGCAGCTGCTCCCCCTAGTGTTTAAAAGTTGAAAATATCAAAACTTTTACAATTTTTATATTTTTTTACCATTAAAAGATTTTTTTTTTTTAATTAAAACTTTAGTGCTTTACATTTTTTCAATTGTTGCTGCGAGACCTCTGAAGATGATGAGTATTATACTATCCATTTCTGAGCTTTACGTTGCTTTACTCCCTTCTTCACAGTACACTGACGTTGAGTATGGTCTCATCCATATGGGGTCACAAAGGTTCAGCTAATGTTATCGCCTTTTGCAGGGCTTTTCATACTGGATCCATCACCGTCCATCATATGAAAGTCCAACCATAAACAATATTCCATGGACCCTCAAGGTAAATCCCAAACTTCTCCCTGATCTTCTCT
The DNA here is from genome assembly GCF_046119375.1 of Phyllobates terribilis. Taxonomy (NCBI): domain Eukaryota; kingdom Metazoa; phylum Chordata; class Amphibia; order Anura; family Dendrobatidae; genus Phyllobates; species Phyllobates terribilis. The sequence continues at coordinate 16,732,794 of NW_027362767.1, read as the reverse complement.
ATGGGATATTCATGAAGCTGCTTTATATTTTATCCATGACTGTATAATAACAAGGGCTCTCTGGTTGATTAGATTATGTATAAGAGAATTTCTAAATGTTTTTTTTTTATTACAGGATGACCCACTACGTGTGGTTCCCTGGAGAAATTCCTCTGAAGATTCCATCAAGCTTCCTCTTTGGATCTTCCGTGCCACAGTTTTTGTTGCGCTGATGACACTTGTGACAATACTAGAGAACTTGGCTGTAAAGCGCACCTGTCAGCAGGATTGTGCTTAGTAAACCACATACACTGACCGGTGGGCGCCATTACACTGAGTAAAATGATAGCTTTGTTGATGAAATCCGTCCAGAGGTTCTTTTATAATCTTTAGTTTCAGTTTTGCCATAATGAGATACTCGTGCTCTGGGGCGGGACTTTAGGGAGGTGCTGTAGCTGGTGCTCTCATTATGTATGCCTATCTCTGACAGGTCACTGTGCTTTCAGTCGCCGGCCTAATATTTTAAATATTGCCTTTGTAATTTCTCTGCCAATTTGAAATTGACATCCCCAAAATGGCCGCAAAGGTCCGCGCATGCGCAGTAGCATGTTTCGGTTGCCGAAAGAGGCTACTGCACACGTGCGGTCGCCATTTTGCTAAAGGAAGAAGAAACTTGCCTGCTGCAATATGGCACCCAGCAACCGAAAGATGCTACTGCGCATGCGCGGGCCCCGGCGGCCATTTTGGGGGATGTAAATTTCAAATTGACAGAGAAATTACAAAGGCAATATTTAAAATAGAAGCAGAAGCACAGTGACCTGTCAGAGGCCAGAGATAGGAATACATAATGAGAGCACCACTTACAGCCCCTCCCTAAAGTCCCACCCCAGAGCAAGAGCATATCATTATGGCAGAACTGAAAATAAAGATTACAAAAGAACCTCTGGACGGATTTCATCAACAAAGGTATCATTTTACTCAGTGTAATGGCGCCCACCGGTCAGTGTATGTAGTTTACTAAGCACAGTCCTGCTCACATGTGCGCTTTAAGGCTTGTCTTGAGCAAGAAGGCAAAGTCTAAACCTGGTGAAACAACTATAAAACCCACTCTTAAGAACAAAAACATTCTGGAAGAACAAAGTACTTGTAAGGAACCAATTTGTATCCCTCAGATTCAGGAGCAAGTTTCCAGGAGAATAACTGTTCTGCCAAATGGCAAATGTTCTGGTCCATCCATGGCTCCTGCACCATAGGATGCGAATAAAGTTCCTAGACACAACTATAAAGAGGGTTTCAGTGATATTGTCTGGGTCCATACTGTACCATATTACAGCAGAAGAAGAGCTCGAAGTTCTACAGAGCAAAAAGAGGTTTCTGATCTTTGAATGAAACCAATAACCAATAACCTAGAATTTCAGAGCCGAGAACGCCAGAGTTGAGCACACCAGTACCAAGAATACCAGAGCCTAGAGACTCAGAACCTTGAATGCTGGAGCCTAGAAAGCCCACAATACTGCAACACAGAATCGAGAGGAGAAGATTTTTCTGTAGATGTCTAAGAGGCAAAAAAGATTGAGAAAACATCTGCCTGTAGTTTCCATCGCTTGCATCTCACCTATTCCCGATCCATCACAGATTTGAGGGATACCTCCTGATGTCATCAGCATCGTAACCATCTGTGGTTCACATCCTACAGATGACGATAAACTTGAAGTTCAGATTTCTGGGTGGCTAAATGCTGGAGGGTGATGACCTATTGATGGCCCACAGCCAGAGGTTCATTACCTGTTGATGGTACACAGCTGGACAGTGGGTCAATAACTTTTGATGGGACACATCCAGGTTCCTCCCTGATTACAAGGGACCCTAGTGAATACTGATCATTCTGAACCCCCACTGACTATATACTTGCTCCACCTCAGCCTACACCATCATGGAGGACACTTCCACCTGTGTCCACTGTAAGGTTGGACTTTCTTTTATAATTACAGCAGATTAATAAATATCATAAAGCTGAAAAAGTGTCGAGTAATTTTATTATTAATAAATATAAAGTATAATATATATCTATAGAGGGCACATAAGATGACTAACTATAGAAAGCATGGTATCGCCTGATATATACTGTATATTCTAGATGGCGCTATTACACTAAATACATCACAACCTCCAGGGTGATATTACCGTACAATGCGAGATCACTAATAATGGCCACAGATTATGAGAAAATGACCAGCTCCATAGTCCTGGAGTTATTATAAATGTCTCTAGTGTGAGGCAGGGACTGGACGAGTGTTGGAGGGAGGTATATTCCCCCAGGACGTCCTTTATGTATCCATGCTGTAGAATCTGCCGTATACTTCTGTTCTAGCAGTCAGACATTTCACTCTGCAGATCACAGGCTCAACATTGTGTAAAACTACCACCGTATATAAGAGCACTCAGAATAAAAACTAGCGGCATGCCGTGCACTGCCCACGTCATGTGTACGGGATACAGGACCTGCAGGACCTGCTACGGCCATTATAGTTGATAGATTAATGATACCTGTGCAGATGAAGGGAAAAAAATATGTGCAACAACAGGAGGAGAAAGTCTCAAAATGTAATTTGAAGAGTATGAGATGCAGATATGTGGTACCAGGGAGAAACGTAAGTGTAGTCAGACAACACAATGACCTGGAAACGGGTCAAGCAGAGCCAGGTATGTGGTAATAATAAATGGGCAGGGAAATGAGTTGAAGTTTTGGTAATCATGGTGTAACAGACCGGGCAGACTGACTGGGCAGGAGAGAATTTTATGTTCTTTTGATTATAGAATCATTCGGAGAATTCCTGCTCCTTAATATTTAAAGGGGTTGTCCGGGACTATTTTTTTTTTTTACCGTGGACCTAAGAACTTACAGGCCGATCTTTGCCTGCTAACAGTGGTCACAGCCCGCTCCTGCTGGTGATTCTCCAGCTCCCGCTCTGCTCTGTTGATGGGGCATGACTGCTGGTGTCATGCTGACTGACAGCTGGCTCCCCGCTGCCTAACAGCAGGGAGCCGGCTGCCAATCAGCATGAAGTTGGCAGTCATGCCTCCATGACAGAGCAGATAGGAAAAAGAAGAGCTGTCCTGTTGACGTGAAACACCAGAATTGCTGTTAGGAGCAGTTCAGGAGCGATTTGAGTCGCCACCGGCTAAAACAGGCAGGTAGTTAGCAATTACCTGCCTGTTAGTTCTTAGTAATAACTCATAGGAAATAGTAGCATGTTAAAGCCAGTATAAAAAAATCAAGGGTTATATACAGTGGTGGTCAAAAGTATTGGCACCCCTGCAATTCTGTCAGATAATGCTCTGTTTCTTCCTGAAAATGATTGCAATCACAAATTCTTTGGTCTTATTATCTTCATTTAATTTGTCTTCAATGAAAAAACACAAAAAGAATTGTCCTAAAGCCAAACTGGATATAATTCCACACCAAACCTAAAAAAGGGAGTGGACAAAAGTATTGGCACCATTTGAAAAATCATGTGGTGCTTCTCTAATTCGTGTAATTAACGCACCTGTAACTTACCCGTGGCACCTAACAGGTGATGGCAATAACTAAATCACACTTGCAGCCAGTTAACATGGATTAAAGTTGACTCAACCTCTGTCCTGTGTCCTTGTGTGTACCACATTGAGCATGGAGAAAAGAAAGAAGACCAAAGAACTGTTTGAGGACTTGAGAAACCAAATTGTGAGGAAGCATGAGCAATCTGAAGGCTACAAGTCCATCTCCAAAGACCTGAATGTTCCTGTGTCTTCCGTGCCCAGTGTCATCAAGAAGTGTAAAGCCCATGGCACTGTGGCTAACCTCCCTAGATGTGGACGGAAAAGAAAAATTGACGAGAGATTTCAATGCAAGATTGTGCGGATGGTGGATAAAGAACCTCGACTAACATCCAAACAAGTTCAAGCTGCCCTGCAGTCCGAGGGTACAACAGTGTCAACCCGTACTATCCGTCGGCGTCTGAATGAAAAGGGACTGTAAGGTAGGATACCCAGGAAGACCCCACTTCTTACCCCGAGACATAAAAAAGCCAGGCTGGAGTTTGCCAAAACTTACCTGAGAAAGCCTAAAACGTTTTGGAAGAATGTTCTCTGGTCAGATGAGACAAAAGTAGAGCTTTTTGGGAAAAAGCATCAACATAGAGTGTACAGGAAAAAAAGAGGCATTCAAAGAAAAGAACATGGTCCCTACAGTCAAACATGGCGGAGGTTCCCTGATGTTTTGGGGTTGCTTTGCTGCCTCTGGCACTGGACTGCTTGACCGTGTGCATGGCATTATGAAGTCTGAAGACTACCAATAAATTTTGCAGCATAATGTAGGGCCCAGTGTGAGAAAGCTGGGTCTCCCTCAGAGGTCATGGGTCTTCCAGCAGGACAATGACCCAAAACACACTTCCAAAAGCACTATAAAATGGTTTGAGAGAAAGCAATGGAGACTTCTAAGGTGGCCAGCAATGAGTCCAGACCTGAATCCCATAGAACACCTTTGGAGAGATCTCAAAATGGCAGTTTGGAGAAGGCACCCTTCAAATATCAGGGACCTGGAGCAGTTTGCCAAAGAAGAATGGTCTACAATTCCAGCAGAGCATTGTAAGAAACTCATTGATGGTTACCGGAAGCGGTTGTTCGCAGTTATTTTGGCTAAAGGTTGTGCAACCAAGTATTAGGCTGAGGGTGCCAATACTTTTGTCTGGCCCATTTTTGGAGTTTTGTGTGAAATGATCAAGGATTTGATTTTTGCTTCATTCTCTTTTGTGCTTTTTCCTTGCAAGCAAATTAAATGAAGATAATAAGACCAAAGAATTTGTGATTGCAATCAATTTCAGGAAAAAACTGAATATTATCTGACCGAATTGCAGGGGTGCCAATACTTTTGGCCACCACTGTAATGGCATAATACACATGCAGGTATTGAAGGACTCAGGTGGACAACTCGTCATGAAATACATAAATACAGAGACAAAAAATGACGAGCAATAGTCCAGGGTAATGTACAAAAGTAGGAAAAAACAAGGAGTGATCCGGCATCCAAAAGTCTTCTTTAAAATCAATAATCCTATATTGGAAAACTATTTTAAAAATCATATGCAGAAAAGTCACATCATACAATGATTAAGGACCATAAGGTCTGAAACTCGTCTGTACATCACCTCCTCCTGTGGGGGCTGTGATTTCTCTGCATATGATTTTTAAAATAGTTTTCTAATATAGGATTATTGATTTTAAAGAAGACTTTTGGATGCCGGATCACTCCTTGTTTTTTCCGGCTAATCTCCCGGGGCACTGCCGGCTGTTCCGTGCACCTGATGTCTGAGTAAGTTGAGCTGACTTTTTTTTCCTCTTTTGTTTCAATGTTCAAAAGTAGAAAATTTATTGATGGATAAAAATCTACATGAACAGGGCAGGGGGGAATAGGACACACATCCACGTGTGAAGACAAACTGTGGAAAAAAGGGGCACGCAATATAGGAACATTAATAATAGTATATACCAAATATCATATACATTATCATATGTACTATCATAACAGATATAAAGGAATACTATGTCATAAAAAAGAAATCCTGCCGTTATACCAATAAATAGCGTTATCAAGGTATATGTGACAAATGATCCCACTAGAACTATGCTAATGCACCAAACAAGAAGCATTATGAAATACTTTGGACACCAATGATGCAGAAGCTCTAACTATTAGTGCGTCCGCCCCTGACGCGCATTTCGAACCAGCCTTCGTCAGGTGGCACGGTCTCTACTTCTTCCCTGACTTATACACTACGCCAGATGAAGAAAAAAGGCGATGTAGTGCAGCCCTGCTCAGTAACAGGACCTCCCTTTTGTTTCCCCCATGGAACACCAATACATTTCAATTGAATGTGGGTCCTCGGATGTACATTCAGTTGAAACCAGTGGGCCCACTCTATGTCCTGCTCGGGGACACGCCAAAGATCTGGGCCCACCGAAGAGTTGTCCGATGTCCCATTCAGGGGTGGATTAAGAGTAGCAAGGGCCCCGGGCAGTTTAGAAGGCGCGCCCCCCCCCCCACACACACACACCTGATTTATCACGTGACATGTCACATGATCCCCTGTGATAGATCATGTGATAGTTCACGTGAAATTAATTTGGCACAATATTAATTATAATATTTTTCCGCTGCAGAAACGCTTAAAAAACGCTTGGTAGAAGGCCTGCCATGTTCCCCAATGATAATCCGCATGTGCTGTGTACATGCTGCGGATTATCATTGCGGAAAAATCCGCAGCACTACCAATTATTTTGTGGAAGCGCTGCGTTTTCGCCGCCATTGACTTGCATTAGAACGCATGGAATCCGCATCACTGGATCTGTACATGCGGATTCCATGCGTTTCAATGTGCGGATGGTACCCGGGTGTGGAGGACAGGAGACTCTCCTCCGGACCCAGGTACCATAGTACCTGTAAAAAAAGAATAAAATAAAACATAAATATTATACTTACCTTCTGATGGCCCCCGGTGTCTTTATCCGATGTGTCCTGGCTTGCCGGCAGCTCGCGATGGTCTGAAAAGGACCTGCCGTGACGTCATTTAGTCATGTGACGGGTCACTCGACCGCTGACGTCGGCAGGCCATCAGAAGGTAAGTATATATTTTTTTATTTTTTACCATTCTTTTACGGGCACACTATATAAATCCATGCCGGTTGCATGGATTTATATAGTGTGACCAAGTTGTCAAGCACTTTCCAAGTGATGCTAAAATCGCTTTGAAAGCGCTTGTCAACCCGCACGCGGAAATGCATGTGAAGAACGCTTCACATCCGCTTATCCCTGGCAGGAAAAACGCATGTAAAATCCGCATGTACAATCCACATGTAAAATCCGCATGTACAATCAGCATGTAAAATCCGCATGTACAATCCGCATGCGTTTTTTCTGCCAGGGAGATGCAGAAACGCTCAAAAAAAATCCGGAACATTTCTGTATCGTGGGCACATAGCCTTACATTAATTGTATGACTCAATATTGAGCACACGTAGCCATCTATACACAGCGCGAGGCAGCACGGTGCCATCTATACACAGCGGGAGGCAGCACGGTGCCATCTATACACAGCGTGAGGCAGCACGGTGCCATCTATACACAGTGGGAGGCAGCACAGTGCCATCTATACACAGCGGGAGGCAGCACGGTGCCATCTATACACAGCGGGAGGCCGCACGTAGCCATCTATACCCAGCGGGAGGCCGCACGGCGCCCCCCCCAGAGACAGCAGGAGGCCGCATGTAGCAATCTATACACAGCAGGAGGCCGCACGTAGCCCCCCCCAGAGACAGCAGGAGGCCGCACGTAGCCATCTATACACAGCAGGAGGCCGCACGGCGCCATCTATACACAACATGGGGCCGCACGGCGCCATCTATACACAGCAGGGGGCCAGACGGCGCCATCTATACACAGCAGGGGGCAGCACGGCGCCATCTATACACAGCAGGGAGCCGCATGGCAAGATCTATACACAGCAGGGGGCCGCACGGCGCCATCTATACACAGCAGGGGGCCGCACGGCGCCATCTATACACAGCAGGGGGCCAGATGGCGCCATCTATACACAGCAGGGGGCAGCACGGCGCCATCTATACACAGCAGGGAGCCGCATGGCAAGATCTATACACAGCAGGGGGCCGCACGGCGCCATCTATACACAGTGGGAGGCCGCACGGCGCCCCCCTCCCCCCCCCAGAGATAGCAGGAGGCCGCACGGCGCCATCTATACTCAGCAGGAGGCCGCACGCAGTCATGCACGCAGTCACGCACACACACACAAACATATACAGATATACATACACGCATAAACACATTTGAAACACAAAAATACATATAAACAGACATCACACAATGATATCTTCATGCACACACACACACGCACACACACACACATACATATATACATGCACGCACGCATGCACACACACATACACACAGACAGACAGACTCCCCATCCCCCGACTCCATTCCTCCTGCCTGCTCTGACTTCTCCGGGGCAGCAGTGCAGGCCGGGCGCGCACCGCGTGATGTCACAGCTAGGAGACACGGCCGCGCACAGGACCGTGTCTCCTAGCAGTGACGCGGCCGGGCCAGCACAGGGAAGTTAACTGCTGCAGTGCTGGCCCAGCCGATGAAGAAGTAGCGGCCGTGCGCCGCTCGCTGCTGGGGGAGCGGTCCGGGCCCCCCCTCCCACCACTGCTGCCGGAATGTGCCGCGGCGGCCCGCACATATAATGAGGGCAATCCGGCCATAGACTCCCCGCCCGGAGCCTTGGGCCCCCTGAAGGCTCGGGGCCCCGGGCGGTCGCCCGGATTGCCCTCATTATAATCCGCCTATGGTCCCATTGCTCCAGTCCGGCCCTGGTTACAGTTCATGCTAGTCCAGACAACAGATATCACGTCCATCGCACATGTATCTAGTCAGCAACTACAGTCCTCACATACATAGTGTAGCGCCGGCGTCCCTGCCCTCTGCTAGGCAGGGACGCTGTTCCCCTCACCCCTCTGCTCCAAGCCCGGCATCCTCCTCCCGCTCTGCTGGCAGTGCGCGCTCCTTCCCGGCCACTGTGCTTAGGGCGCGCGCGCGCTCCCTCCCTCTTAAAGGGGCCGCGCGCGCCGTCCTAAGGAGTCCCTGGCCAATGGCCGGAGGACTTCACCATATATAAGGCACCTCCTTCAAAATGGAGGTGCCCGAGCAATGTTGTTGCACTGTTCACTACTCTGCTTCAGCCCTCAGGTCCCGTTGCCAGTTACCTGCCAGATTCCTGCCAGTTTGCTGTCTGATTCCTGCCTGATATTCCGCTTACCTGCCTGCTAGCCTGAGGTCCGACGGTCTGCCTACCGACTCCTGTCAGTCTGTCTAAGGACCAGCTTGCCCGCTCACCTGGGAGCGCACTTCTGCTACCTGCCTGCTAGCCTGAGGTCCGACGGTCTGCCTACCGACTCCTGTCAGTCTGTCTATGGACCAGCTTGCCCGCTCACCTGGGAGCGCACATCTGCTACCTGCCTGCTAGCCTACCTGGAGGCTCCGCCGTCACGTGCTGTGACCACCCGCCTGTCCAGAGACTCCTGCCCGCTCACCTGGGAGCGCTCATCTGCTGCCTGTCTGCTAGTCTACCTGGAGGCTCCGCCGTCACATGCTGTGACCACCCGCTTATCCAGAGACTCTCGCCTGCTCACCTGGGAGCTCACGTCTACCATCTGCCTGCTAGCCTACCTGGAGGCTCAGCCGTCACAGGTCGTACCAACCCTTTACCCAGAGACTGCCCCGGTCACTTGCCGTGACCTCCTGCCCGTTCATCCAGAGACTGCCCCGGTCACTTGCCGTGACCTCCTGTCCATTCACCCAGAGACTGTCCCGGTCACCTGCTGTGACTGCCTGCCCGTCTTCCCTGGTCGCCACCCGCTCCCTTACAAGGACCGCCCCCTTGTATAGTAGCTCAGAGGTTCTGCCTCCCAGACCCGTTACAGTTTGCTCGGGCCATGGAACCCGGTGGCACCCAAGCTCCCTCACTCTCGGACCTGTGTCATGAACTGTCCCGTCAGAGGTCCCAACATCCTGGGTCACCTGCGGAATGTCAATTCTCGCCTGGACACTCTGACTGCTCCACCAGCAACCACCGCCCGTGCCATGACTTGCAATCCGGCAGCTCCGCTGCCCACCAATACTATGGTATCCTACCCCGGACCCCGGCTTTCTGCACCTCCTCGCTTCGGAGGCGACTCCGCTCAGGCTCGGGGCTTTATAAATCAGTGCACCCTGCACTTTGAACTCCTGTCCCACCAGTTTAACTCCGACCTGGCCAAAATTGCCTTCATCATGTCCCATCTCACCGGGGAGGCCCTGGCCTGGCTAAATCCTCTATGGGAGAGAGGAGACCCCCTGGTGTCCGACTTGCCTGCCTTTCTCACGGCTTTCCGGAAAGTCTTCGACGAACCCGGACGGAAGACCTCATCCGCATCATCTCTGCTATGCCTCCGTCAGGGAAGTCTCACCGTGGGCCAATATGCCATACGGTTCCGTACCCTTGCCTCGGAGCTGGCCTGGGATAACGACGCTCTGGTATCTGTCTTCTAGGAGGGTCTGTCCGGCCGTATTAAAGATGAACTCGCCGGTCGAGACATTCCTACCACTCTCGATGACCTAATAACTCTTGCCACCCGGATTGACCTACGGTTCCAGGAGCGTGCCAAAGAAGTCACCCGTGAGAGGAGGTTTCCACGTCTAGCTCCTACTTTTCAGAAACCCGTCACTCCCTCCGTTTCTCCCCAGGTACACTCTCCTGAGCCTATGCAGGTCGACCAGACCAAGATGGTCAAAACCCGGCAGGACTTACGCCGTGCCGAGGGGAGCTGCTTCTACTTTGGCAGCAAGGAGCACCGGATTCATACCTGCCCGGAGAGGTCGGGAAACGCCTGTGTCTAGGTTCGCTCAGAGAGGTCGACCTAGACAAGAATAAATCCTCTCCATCTCTGCTACTGTCAGTCTCAATTATCTGCGGGGAGAATCGTTATTTCGAACTAGCCCAACTTGACTCTGGAGCGGCCGGGAATCTTATTTCACAGGCCCTGGTAGAAAAATACCGCATTCCCACCAAACCTCTGGTTATACCATTATCTGTCGCTGCTGTGGATGGGGGCCTCTTACCACGTCCCATCCAACTCATCACCGAATCCATAACTCTGCAGGTGGGAATGCTGCATTCTGAGAGCATCTCTTTTCATGTTCTGCCTGGACTCTCTCACGCCCTCTTACTAGGTCTACCTTGGCTCCAGAGACATGCACCCGTGCTTGACTGGCAGACCGGAGAAGTCCTTCGCTGGGGACAGGACTGTCATAAGACTTGTTTGGTTCCTGTTCATCCCGCCCGTCCTTCTCCTACCCCAACTAATCTACCTGGACTTCCGATTCCCTATTGGTCATTTGCTGATGTCTTTAATAAAAAGGAGGCAGAGACATTACCCCCTCATAGACCATACGACTGTCCTATCGACCTGTTACCCGGTACTACGCCTCCCCGTGGGCGTATTTACCCATTGTCCGCTGCTGAGACCCGGTCGATGTCCGAATATATTGAGGAGAATTTGGCCAGGGGATTCATCCGGAAATCTACCTCCCCGGCGGGAGCAGGCTTCTTTTTCGTAAAAAAGAAGGACGGCTCTCTCCGTCCCTGTATAGACTATAGAGGCCTTAACCAGATCACGGTGAAGAATAAGTACCCCCTTCCGCTCATTCCAGAATTATTTGATCGTCTGAGGGGGGCTAGAATCTTCACCAAACTGGACCTCCGTGGGGCGTACAACCTGGTCCGTATCCGTCAAGGGGATGAATGGAAGACTGCATTCAACACCCGGGACGGCCACTATGAATATCTGGTAATGCCCTTTGGTCTCTGTAACGCTCCTGCCGTCTTTCAAGAGTTGGTCAATGACATCTTCCGGGACCTTCTCTACTCCTGCGTAGTGGTGTACCTGGACGACATCTTGGTCTTCTCTCCGGATCTCCAGACTCACCGGAGGGATGTTCGTCAGGTCCTGCTCAGGCTCAGGCAGAATCACCTCTTCGCTAAATATGAGAAGTGCCTCTTTGAGCAGACCTCGCTTCCGTTTTTGGGCTACATTATTTCTCAGACCGGCCTACGAATGGATCCAGAGAAACTGTCTGCCATCGAGAAATGGCCCCGACCGGAGGGGTTGAAGGCCATTCAGCGGTTCCTGGGCTTCGCCAACTACTACCGCCTCTTCATACCGCACTTCTCTTCCCGGACTGCCCCAATTTCCGCGCTCACCCGTAAGGGCACTAATCCCAGAGAGTGGCCGCCCGAAGCAGAGGAGGCCTTTCTTTCCTTAAAACAGGCCTTCTCTTCCGCCCCGATGCTGCATCGCCCAGATGGCAACAAGCAGTTCTTCCTGGAGGTTGACGCCTCCTCCTCTGGAGCCGGAGCGGTACTTACCCAAAAATCATCTTCCGGGAGAATGGTAACTTGTGGCTTCTTCTCCAAACTCTTCTCCTCTTCTGAGCGCAACTATTCCATAGGAGATCGAGAGTTATTGGCCATCAAGCTGGCATTGGAGGAGTGGCGTTACCTGCTCGAAGGGGCTCTTCATCCGGTAATAATTTACACTGACCACAAGAACTTGGCTTACCTCCAGCATGCCCAGAGACTTAACCCGCGCCAAGCTCGGTGGTCCTTGTTTTTTGCTCGCTTTGATTTTATTCTTCATTTTCGCCCGGCTGACAAAAACATCAAGGCGGACGCCTTGTCCTGATCCTTTCTGGTGTCTGATCTCGAGGAGGAACCGAAACACATCATCGATCCCGCCAGAGTAATGCAGGTGGCTCCCGTGAGTCGAAATCGTCTCCATCCCGGTAAGACGTTCGTATCAGTACCTGATCGGGAGAAGATCCTACACTGGGGTCACTCGTCTAAACTAGCTGGCCACGCCGGTCAGAAAAAGACCCTCCAGCTTATTACCCGGCACTACTGGTGGCCTACCCTGCACAAGGACGTAATAGACTTTGTTTCTGCCTGTGTGTCCTGCGCCCGCAACAAGGTTCCGAGACATCAGCCAGCCGGTCGCCTCCTTCCGCTCCCAGTACCTGCTGCCCCCTGGCAGCATATAGCAATGGACTTTATAACTGATCTCCCCGTCTCTGCCGGTTGTACGGTCATTTGGGTGGTCGCTGACCGCTTTTCCAAGATGGCTCATTTCGTTCCCCTGCCAGGCCTCCCGTCTGCACCCGAGCTGGCTAAAGACTTTATCCGCCACATCTTCCGTCTTCATGGACTGCCCCTCCACATAGTATTGGATCGTGGGGTACAGTTCACCTCACGCTTCTGGAGAGCCACTTGTAAACTGTTAGACGTCACCCTGGACTTCTCCTCCGCTTACCACCCACAGTCTAATGGTCAAGTGGAGCGGATCAATCAGAACCTGACCAGTTACCTCCGGCACTTCGTTAATGCCCACCATTCAGACTGGGTGGATCTCCTGCCATGGGCCGAATTTTCTTACAACAATCACGAGAGCGAATCTTCCTCCAAATCCCCGTTTTTTGTTGTCTTCGGTCAGCATCCTCGAATCCCATTTCCCGTCTCCACCTCGGTGGACAATCCGGCTGCGGAATCTCTTGTTACCAAATTTTCCTCCATATGGGAGAGCACCCGGTCCGCACTCCTTCTGTCATCCGAGCGTATGAAAAGACATGCTGACAAAAAACGTCTGGATCCTCCTCAATTCCGTCCAGGGGATAAGGTCTGGCTCTCGTCCAAGTATGTCCGGCTCAAGATTCCTTCCTATAAGTTAGGGCCTCGGTTCATCGGTCCTCTGGAGGTCATCAGTCAGATCAACCCGGTGGCCTATAAATTGAAACTCCCGGCCAACTTGCGGATCCCTAACTCCTTCCATGTATCTCTCCTCAAACCTGTGGTACTTAACTCTTTTTCCAAGTCTACAGGTACGCCTCCTGCTCCGGTTTCCGCTGAAAACGAATTTGAGGTAGAGAACATTCTGGCCACCAAAAGGGTAAGAGGGAAGACCTTTTTTCTAGTAGATTGGAAGGGGTTTGGTCCTGAAGAGAGAACGTGGGAGCCCCGGGAGAACATCCATGCCCCTCTCATCCTAGCTAAATTTCTCTCTGGCCTAAAAAAGGGGGGGCCTAAAGGGGGGGGTACTGTAGCGCCGGCGTCCCTGCCCTCTGCTAGGCAGGGACGCTGTTCCCCTCACCCCTCTGCTCCGAGCCCGGCGTCCTCCTCCCGCTCTGCTGGCAGTGCGCGCTCCTTCCCGGCCACTGTGCTTAGGGCGCGCGCGCGCTCCCTCCCTCTTAAAGGGGCCGCGCGCGCCGTCCTAAGGAGTCCCCGGCCAATGGCCGGAGGACTTCACCATATATAAGGCACCTCCTCCAAAATGGAGGTGCCCGAGCAATGTTGTTGCACTGTTCACTACTCTGCTTCAGCCCTCAGGTCCCGTTGCCAGTTACCTGCCAGATTCCTGCCAGTTTGCTGTCTGATTCCTGCCTGATATTCCGCTTACCTGCCTGCTAGCCTGAGGTCCGACGGTCTGCCTACCGACTCCTGTCAGTCTGTCTAAGGACCAGCTTGCCCGCTCACCTGGGAGCGCACTTCTGCTACCTGCCTGCTAGTCTGAGGTCCAACGGTCTGCCCTCCAACTCCTGTCAGTCTGTCTATGGACCAGCTTGCCCGCTCACCTGGGAGCGCACATCTGCTACCTGCCTGCTAGCCTACCTGGAGGATCCGCCGTCACGTGCTGTGACCACCCGCCTGTCCAGAGACTCCTGCCCGCTCACCTGGGAGCGCTCATCTGCTGCCTGTCTGCTAGTCTACCTGGAGGCTCCGCCGTCACATGCTGTGACCACCCGCTTATCCAGAGACTCTCGCCTGCTCACCTGGGAGCTCACGTCTACCATCTGCCTGCTAGCCTACCTGGAGGCTCAGCCGTCACAGGTCGTACCAACCCTTTACCCAGAGACTGCCCCGGTCACTTGCCGTGACCTCCTGCCCGTTCATCCAGAGACTGCCCCGGTCACTTGCCGTGACCTCCTGCCCGTTCATCCAGAGACTGTCCCGGTCACTTGCCGTGACCTCCTGCCCGTTCATCCAGAGACTGCCCCGGTCACTTGCCGTGACCTCCTGTCCGTTCACCCAGAAACTGTCCCGGTCACCTACTGTGACTGCCTGCCCGTCTTCCCTGGTCACCACCCGCTCCCTTACAAGGACCGCCCCCTTGTATAGTAGCTCAGAGGTTCCGCCTCCCAGACCCGTTACACATAGTTCATTACATACAGACGATGGATACCATGACCGTAGAACATCTATCTAACTCCAGCAACATATAGTACAGTCTCAACTGGGGTTCTCCAAACTTATTTGTGGGTTCAGTGTTGGGCAGAGGAGCAGACCTGTATTCCACCAGATGGAGCCATGGTGTTTTGGACTGTTACTGAAGAGACCCTCTGGAGTGGGAGTCAGAGACTTTATACCCACAGTTCCCATTCAGGACATTCCTCCACAGGATTGGAGAAGTTGGGGGGAGGTGATACTTCACTGTTCAACTAACCAGCATATTTGTCCTAAATTGTGTAATTAGTAAACTGCAGTGGGCTGATGCAATATATACTCAGCAGGCATTTACAAATGAACATACCACAAGAGTGAACGTACAGTCTCATGTGAAACAATGACTCAATTGAGGCCTCTGAGAGACTAACAACAGTAATGGAACGATTGATTTACCTGATTACCAATTTTGCGTCTGGCCTTATGGATACATAAGATCCAGCTTGCATGTCTTTCTCTGCTTACTATTACTGAATGGAAACAGTGATTCCCGATGCTGAACGCTCTCCAGGAGAGACCCGTGCACCTCAATCTCATGAGCAAGCAAATCTCCAATAAAACACAACAATAAGACCGACATAACCAGTGCTCCGTGCTGGAAAAAGTCTGTATCCCTTAGAGACGTGCACTCTGCTCTACGTCCATTGGTCCAATAGTCTTTAGTCCGTGGCCAGCTCCTCACACTGATGAAACTGGTGTAACGCCTGTACAAGAGATAGCAGCCACAACACTTATTACTCACATCTTCATCTGTTTTGCATAGAGGCAGAATCATTTTATATCCTGGTGGTGGTGCTTCACTTGTAAATGACTTTAAAGCAGTACAGTTGCTGGGCCTGAAAACTCCATTCCTTTTTTTCTGCCCTTTACTGACCACAGCTCTTCCAGTAATTCCCTTGCCCCAGCCTGGAAAGTCCAGTATTTACTCACTATGACTCCCAGGTGTAGCCTACACGTTACCTTCTCTTCAGTCGTACTGTCCATTGACAATATGGAAAAGAGTCTGCTGCTCACTGAGCAGCTGCTCACTGGGGTAGATGTATGGGAGGGTGGTAGTAGGAAGCTGCAGGACAGTGAGGGGGGGTAGAGGGAAGAGTACCAGGGAGGCTAGTCCTGATCTGGCACACCCCAATAAGTTTGCAAAGTTGGCATATGAGGGGGGGTGACGGTACAGGGGTAGCACTGCTGCAGCAAGACATGTCCCCTGAAAGCCAGAGGAGTGTCAGCTCCAGTAAGGAGGGAAATAGGAGAGCAGGGCAGGCCAGGCAGGTGCTGGTAGTGGGGGAGTCAATTATTAGGGAAACAGATAGGGCAATCTGTCACAAAGACAGGGATCGTCGAACAGTGTGCTGCCTACCTGGCGCTCGAGTCCGGCACATCGCTGATCGGGTTGACAGATTACTGGGAGGGGCTGGTGAGGACCCAGCGGTCATGGTGCACATTGGAACAAATGACAAAGTTAGAGGTAGGTGGAAGGTCCTTGAAGATGATTTCAGGGAATTAGGCTGCAAGCTGAAAGCAAGGACCTCCAAGGTGGTATTCTCTGAAATACTACCGGTACCACGTGCCACGCCAGAGAGGCAACCGGAGATTAGGAAGATAAATAAGTGGCTCAAGAACTGGTGTAGGAAGAAGGGATTTGGGTTCCTGGAGAACTGGGCTGACTTCTCAGTTGGCTACAGACTCTACGCTAGGGACTGGCTGCACCTCAATGGGTGCTGGGGGAGAAAATGGCTAGCAGGTTGGAGGAGTGTTTAAACTAGGGATTGGGGGGAGGGTATTCATTTTATAGGTGGGGAAGATAGTGCAGATAGTGACCTGCGCACAAATAAAGAAATTGGAGGTGGGGTTAGAACAGTCAATAAAGTAAGAAAGAATAGAGGTACAGAGAGATACATAAAATGCATGTACACTAATGCCAGAAGCCTCACCAACAAAATGGAGGAATTAGAATTAATTTTGTTGGAAAATAATTATGACATGGTGGGGATATCTGAGACGTGGCTGGACGAGAACCATGACTGGGCAGATAATTTACAGGGCTATAGTCTGTTCAGAAATAACCGTACAAACAATCGAGGGAGGGGGTTGTTTATATGTAAAATCATCCTTAAAAGCCATCTTGCGGGAGGATATATGTGAATCTAATGGAAATGTAGAGTCCCTGTGGGTGGAGATAAGGGGAGGGGGAAAAAATAATAAATTACTGATAGGGGTTTGTTATAAGTCTCCAAAAATAATGGAAGCAGCGGAGAATATCCTCGTAAAGCAAATAGATGAAGCAGCGACTCAAGGAGAAGTCATTATTATGGGGGACTTCAACTACCCTGAAATACATTGGGGGACAGAAACCTGTAGTTCAAGCAAAGGTAATAGGTTTTTGACAACTATGAGAGACAATTACCTTTCACAACTGGTTCAGGACCCAACAAGAAGGGGGGCACTGCAAGACCTAATATTAACCAACAGGCCAGACCGCATATCAAATATACGAGTTGGGGGTCACTTGGGTAATAGTGATCACAAAATAATACATTTTCATGTAACCTTTAATAAGATGTGTAGTAGAGAGGTTTCAAGGACACTAAACTTCAGGAAGGCAAATTTCCAACGGTTGAGAGATGATCTTAGTGCAATAAACTGGGACGATATCCTGAGACATAAAGCTACACAAAGCAAATGGGAGACATTTATTAGCATCCTGAATAGGACCTGTGCACAATATATACCCTATGGGAATAAACATGCTAGAAATAGGAGGAAACCACTATGGCTAAATAGAGCTGTAAGGGGCGCAATATGTGACAAAAAGAAAGCATTTAGAGAACTAAAGCAAGTAGGTAGTGATGAGGCATTAAATAAATATAGAAAATTAAATAAATTCTGTAAAAACCAAATCAAGGCAGCAAAGATTGAGGCAGAGAGAATCATTGCCAGAGAAAGTAAAAATAACCCCAAAATATTCTTTAGCTACATAAATAGTAAAAAACTAAAAAATGATAGTGTTGGCCCCCTTAAAAATAGTCTAGGGGAAATGGTGGATGAGGATGAGGAAAAAGCCAATATGCTAAATGATTTTTTTTCAACCGTATTTACACAAGAAAATCGCATGACAGAAAACATGATCAGTGCTAACAAAAATTCTCCATTAAATGTCACTTGCTTAACCCAGCAGGAAGTACGGCGGCGTCTAAAAATCACTAAAGTTGACAAATCCCGGGGCCTCAATGGGATACACCCGCGAGTACTGCAGGAATTAAGTAACGTCATAGATAGACCATTATTTTTAATCTTTAAAGATTCCATAATAACAGGGTCTGTACCACAGGACTGGCGTATAGCAAATGTGGTGCCAATATTCAAAAAGGGGACAAAAACTGAACTTGGAAATTATAGGCCGGTAAGCTTAACCTCTACTGTGGGTAAAATCCTGGAGGGTTTCCTAAGAGATGCTATACTAGAGTATCTGAAGAAGAATAACCTCATGACCCAATATCAACATGGGTTTACGAGGGACCGTTTCTGTCAAACTAATCTGATCAGCTTTTATGAGGAGGCAAGTTCCGGACTGGACCGAGGAAATGTAGTGGATGTTGTGTATATGGACTTTTCAAAAGCTTTTGATACGGTTCCACACAAAAGGTTGATACATAAAATGAGAACAATGGGGATAGGGGAAAATATATGTATGTGGGTTAAGAATTGGCTCAGTGATAGGAAACAAAGGATGGTTATTAATGGAAAACACTCAGACTGGGTCTCAGTTAACAGTGGGGTACCACAGGGGTCAGTATTGGGCCCCCTTCTTTTTAACATATTTATTAATGACCTTGTAGGGGGCATACAGAGTAATATTTCAATATTTGCAGATGACACTAAACTCTGCAGGGTAATCAATACAGAGGAGGACAATTTTATATTACAGGAGGATCTATGTAAACTAGAAGCTTGGGCTGATAAATGGCAAATGAACTTTAATGGGGATAAATGTAAGGTAATGCACTTGGGCAGAGGAAATAAAATGTATAATTATATGCTTAATTGTAAAACACTGGGCAAAACTGTAACTGAAAAAGACCTGGGTGTATTGGTGGACGACAAGCTCACGTTTAGTGGCCAGTGTCAGGCAGCTGCTGCAAAGGCAAATAAAATAATGGGATGCATTAAAAGAAGCATAGATGCTCATGAGGAGAACATAATTTTACCTCTATACAAGTCACTAGTGCGACCACACTTAGAATACTGTGTTCAGTTCTGGTCTCCGGCGTATAAGAAAGACATAGCTGAACTAGAGAGGGTGCAGAGAAGAGCGACAAAGCTTATTAGAGGACTGGGGGGTCTGCAATACCAAGACAGGTTATTACACTTGGGGTTATTTACTGTGGAAAAACGAAGGCTTAGGGGTGATCTTATTACTATGTACAAGTATATGAGGGGACGGTACAAAGACCTTTCTACTGATCTTTTTACTCTGAGGCCAGAGACGGGGACAAGGGGGCATCTTCTACGTCTGGAGGAAAGAAGGTTTAATCATAATCACAGACGGGGATTCTTTACTGTAAGAGCAGTGAGACTATGGAGCTCTCTGCCGCATGATGTTGTAATGAGTGATTCACTAATAACATTTAAGAAGGGCATGGATTCCTTTCTTGAAAAGTATAATATTACAGGTTATATATACTAGATTCCTTGATAGGGCGTTGATCCAGGGAACTAGTCTGATTGTCGTATGGAGTCGGGATGGAATTTTTTTCCCCAATGTGGAGCTTAGTGTTTGCCACATGGTTTTTTTTTTTGCCTTCCTCTGGATCAACATGTTAGGCTATGGGTTGAACTAGATGGACTTAGTCTTCCTTCAACCTTAAAAACTATGTTACTATGTTACTGACGCGCCCCCTGGGCCAGTGTTGTTTGGGGGATTACCCGGAGCCGGATCAGGTGGGGGTTGTAGTCTCCGAGTGGCGGTGACCCGGTCCGTGCCCAGGGTGTCAAGCTCCGTGTGTGGCAGTCCTACAGATGTTACTGGATGTTCTTTAGTGTCGACTACGCCACCCGTTGATTTGCGGTCAATACGGCCGCCGCTGCAGCAGGGTCCGCTGAGGCTGATGGTGTGTGTGCAGCTTCTGATAGTATAACCCCCAACGGGAGGGGTATAGCCTCAGGGGGTCAGTTGTAGAGGGTGGTGGTTGTGGTGGTGCAGTGAGGGTGGTAATAAGACTCAGAGTCGGGCTGTGCAGTTCAGGGTTTTTACTTACTGCTGTTGTTCTGGTCACTCCGGCCTTGAGTGACCGCCCGAGCCGTGCTGCGTCCACCATGTCCTGGACTCGGCCAACCCCCAGGTAATTCTGGAGCGTGATCCTGAGCTCCCTTTCTGACTTGTCCTTCTCTCTGGCCTTCCCCACCAGGGATCCACCTATGTCCGGCTCCCTCGGGCCTCTTGTTGGTAAAACCCTTGTCTCTGGGTTCCCTGACCCTATGCACGGTTTGCCTTCCGGGTGGATTTAGTGGGTGGTCGTGGCAGATCCTGCCCACGACCTCCGGTCTCTGTCTAAGGATTAGTGCCCTCCACCAGCTTGGGATCCGGTACCCTTGTGCCAACTCTTCACCCTCTGGTCTAATTTTGGGTTCCTGGAGTTCCCTCTTCTCCCCCTCTGGGTCCTTCTTTTCTCCTCTCTCTCACTTGGCCTTGGAGCTGGCTGAGCTGCTCTGCTCCTCTGACTCAACTCTGACAGACTGACCCTGATCTAAGATGGTGCCCACCTTATATACTCCCTCTATGTGTGAGCTCAGGTGACCAGCACCCAATGAGCTCCTAGCCTTACCCAGACTGCTCCCCCTATCTGCCCCTACACTACTGGGATGTTCCACCCCCCTCCCACTCCAGCCAGGGACAGACACTGTCGTACCTGCACATTTCTCTAGTGGGAGTACCATCGGTCTGTCCCCCGGAAATGGGATGTATGTAGTGCATGCAGCCTACTAAGCTCAGTTCCACACTCCATCCTTACCCGGGAGTGGAATATCACACCTCTGGCTGAGGTGCAATGCCCCTGTAGCAGCCGAATCCTCAGGGTGCTACATTACTTTGCCTGTGCTGTCTCAGGGTTACCCGCTAACCCACAGCTCTACCTCCTTAAGCTCCTGGCCGTATCCAGTGCAGCTGACCTCTTTCTGTCTATAGTCCACTTCACCACACAGGGTACAGGCTGCTCCGGCCATATTACTCTGCCACTGGATCCAGTTACAGAATCTTGCTATCTCTGTTCTGCTTCTTTCCAGTCTCACACTCCTCACTATGCGGCCTCATCTGTCACACTCTCTGTATTTGGCGTCACCTCACTACTCATTCCAGTGCTGACTTCTCTAAGCAGGAAGAAACTCTCTTCTTACTTCCAAACACTCCTCCCATCTGTAGGGCCAGCTGACTGTTAAGTCTTCCTTACCCAGTTGTCCAATCTACTACAGCTCTGATGGGAGATATTACATTAAATTCAGCATTAAACATTGCTCAACCATTATACATGTTATAATGACACAAACTGTAAAAGTCTTCTGGGACGGTGTCCGACATCTTCACACACTTTTACTGTATAACCACGAGTCACTTAAATGTCAGGGACATCGATCTGTCTAGTTAGGGGCAGAAGTGATTGTGAATCAATGTCACCTCTTCTGGTGCAGATGAAAGTGACAACAGGAGCCCGGGAAAGGAACAGCGAGACACCCCGAAAGAGGCAATGGTGCAGATAGTGGCCTATTATGACTGCACAAGCCCATGTACATTGGTAGCGTACAAACAAGGGGAACAAATACCTGAACCTGGCAGATCCAAATTCAGACTGGTAGAAGCACTACTCTGACCCTGGTCTGTCCCTACATGATGGTGGAGGTTGGCACCCTAAGATAATGCAATGGCGCCCCCTATCAATGGTGGCTCACCCTGAATGCTCCTAACAACTCCTAGTTTATCTATGCTTGTGTAGCAACTTACTTGGGAAAATAGGTTAAACACTAAAAACTACAACTGACCCTGCTTGCTCCTCTACAGACTAGATACCTTGACTACACAGTCCCCAGCGGTACCTGCGGGTGAAGAGATAGACCTAACCAAAGACTAGGAGATGGCAACTATGGCCTAAACTGCCTAAAAGGCAGACAAGTTGCTTCACGTTCCTCCTAAAGAACCAGAGGGCAGAGCAGAGTGTGAATTATCTAAAAGAAGAGAAGTGTGCTGAACAAAGGAATAATCCCAAAGCAAGTAAAGTAAGAAACAAAATACCAAACAAAGAATACAGCAAGTTCTGTTAACAAATATACTGCCTATTTTCAAATGATAAAAAGAAGAAAAGTGCAAAGTATAGCAAATAAACAGCAAAGCGAAAAACCCTAGCTCCAAATATCAACAGAATGTCAGAATATCCAAATGAATCTATCACCAGCAGGAAACGCAGACTATAAAGCTGCACCCAAAATGTGATAGGCATCCAAATAAAAATACAAATGTGTAAAGCTAAGCAGGCTGCAGCCAGAAAAGCACAACCCAAACACCCAGTGAAAAGGTGTGTGTCCTGTGGCTCGGCAGAAAGAGAAGCCGACCACAGAACACAAACTGAAGGGATCAAATCCTGAAGCACGACATTGCCACAGACAATTCCTCTCTCTTCCTCCTCCCTGACTTCTCTAGTTTTCCATTTCTGTTGTGTCTTGGTAATTGTGGGTAACATGAGGCGGCCCATTCAGGTTGTACAGGTGGTCTGGCTCTGCCAGGGCGGCATCCATACGTGCCGTCACAAGAAGGTTTGCTATATCTCGCAGCACAGTCTCAAGAGGACGGAAACAAACTCCATGTGGACGGCATGAGGGGCCAATATCCTGTAGTGGGCAAGGGACAAATACCGCCACACCATGACCAGATCACATATTACCACCACATAGTGACCGAATACTACCATACTGAGCATTAATACAAAAACAGAATACTAATATTACCATTACTAATAGTGCCATTATTCACAGGAGCTCTGTGTATAGTATACAGTGTATAGTGTCAGTGTACAGATAACACACTGACTCACTGGTGATGTCTCTAGTTGAAGTCCTTCATCTCCACTTTTCCTCTTCATCCATCGCAGACCGCCATCACTTCTTCTCGCCAGGACTCGTCTCTGCATAAAATAACACAGTTATCTAGAGCAGCTTACAGAGCACATTCCCCAATATTTCCCCAACTTCTACACTACACCAGATGAAGAAAAAAGTAATATAGTGCCGCCCTGCACAGTAACATGAACCCCCCACAGAAAACAGTATCCTCAAAAATAAAATACATTACAGCAGTAATAATATCCTTTAATTAGCCCCTACAGTAATAATGTCCCACATCCTACTCCCATTGTCTTCATCCTGCCCCCATTGTCTCCATCCTGCCCCCAATGTCTCCATCCTGCCCTCATGTTTCCATTTGTCACCATCCTGCCCCCAGTGTCTCTCCATCCTGCCCCCAATGTCTCTCCATCCTGCCCCCAATGTCTCTCCATTCTGCCCCAATGTCTTTCCATTCTGCCCCAATGTCTCTCCATCCTGCCCCCATGTTTCCATTTGTCTCCATCCTGCCCCCAATGTCTCTCCATCCTGCCCCAATGTCTTTCCATTCTGCCCCAATGTCTCTCCATTCTGCCCCCATTTCTTTCCATTCTGCCAATGTCTCTCCATTCTGCCCACGTCTCCATTCTACCTCCATGTGTCTATTTCGCCCCATGTCTCCATTCTGCCCCTAATGTCTCTCCATTCTGCCCCCAATGTCTCTCCATCCTGCCCCCAATGTCTCTCCATTCTGCCCCAATGTCTTTCCATTCTGCCCCAATGTCTCTCCATTCTGCCCCCATTTCTTTCCATTCTGCCAATGTCTCTCCATTCTGCCCACATCTCCATTCTGCCTCCATGTGTATATTTTGCCCCATGTCTCCATTCTGCCCCCAATGTCTCTCAATTCTGCCTCCAATGTCTCCATTCTGCCCCGTCTCAATTCTGCCCCGTCTCCATTCTGCCCCCAATGTCTCTCCATTCTGCCTCCGATGTCTCCATTCTGCCCCGTCTCCATTCTGCCACCATGTTTCTATTCTGCCTCCATGTTTCTATTATGGACCCAATGTCTCCATTCTGCTCCCCTTTCTCCATTCTGCCCCCCTTGCCTCCATTCTGCCCCAATGTTTCAATTCTGCCCCAATGTCTCCATTCTGCCCCCCTTGTCTCCATTCAACCCTCCCTGTCTCCATTCTGCCCCCTGTCTCCATTCTGCCCCCCTTGTCTCCATACTACCCCCTGGTTTCTATTCTGACCCCAATGTCTCCATTCTGCCCCGTCTCCATTCTGCCCCCAATGTTTCTATTCTTCCCTCCATGTCTCCATTCTGCCCCCCTGTTTCTATTCTGCCACCCTTGTCTCCATCCATACTGCCCTCTGGCTTCTATTTTGCCCCCAATGTCTCCATACTGTCCCCATGTCTCCATTCTGCCCCCATCTCCATTCTGTCCCCCGGTCTCTATTCTGCCCCGTCTCCATTCTGCCCCCTATCTCCATTCTGCCCCCTGTCTCCATTCTGCCCCCTATCTCCATTCTGCCCCCCGGTCTTTATTCAGCCCCGTCTCCATTCTGCCCCACTGTCTCCATTCTTCCCCCATGTTTCTATTCTGCCACCCTTGTCTCCATCCAAACTGCCCTTTGGTTTCTATTCTGCCCCCAATGTCTCCATACTGTCCCTATGTCTCCATTCTGCCCCCTATCTCCATTCTGCCCCCCGGTCTCTATTCTGCCCCGTCTCCATTCTGCCCCCCCTGTCTCCATTCTGCCCCCTATCTCTGTTCTGCCCCCCGGTCTCTATTCTGCCGCGTCTACATTCTGCCCCCCTGTCTCCATTCTTCTCCCCTGTCTCCATTCTGCCCCGTCTCCATTCTGCCCCCATGTCTCCATTCTGCCCTCAATGTGTTTCCATTCTGCCTCCAATATGACTCCATTCTCCCCCAATGTGACTCCATTCTGCCCCCAATGTCTCCCATTCTGCCTCCATGTTTCCCATTCGACCCCCCCATGCCTCCATTCTGCCCTCAGTGTCCCTCACCCTGCCCCCACCCTGTGCGGTTTTGGTGATTTTTTTCCTCTATAGACTTCTATGTGGAGCATAAAAAAACGTCTGTAAGAAACTGCAGATACTTTTTTAAGTGCAGAATCAAAGCTTTTCTGTACTGTAAAAAACAATTAAAAACGCGGTTTCACATCTGCACCAAAATGCATCAAATAAGGGGGAAAAAGCCTAAAATAGTGCACCAAAGATGCAATAACCAGAGGAGATTGTTATTGTGTAGATTGGTGCACAGTATTTATGCTACGTGTGAACACGGCCTTACAGACACAAAAAAGCCAGATGTCATATAGTGAAACTACACAGAGATGAGAAAGTTCTGAAGGGTCCGACTGTGAATGAGGGAACAAAAAATAATCCACAGGTCCGAACTAGAGAAGAGCAGGACGCACAGATGATATTGCAGCAGCCCGGGCTAATCTAAAGCCGCGACAGGGCCTCCCGTCCAGCCACCAATTACCACTGACCTGGATGCTGGACCTGAGTCCCATGAGTCGATCCTCTCATCTCTAGTCCCAGCCGTCCTGGATACAGCAGACAGTCCCGGATTTAGGTCTATGCCCTGCAGTCCCGAGTTTCTGCTGAATGTCCCTCACTGCCACCGCCCCTCTGATAACTCTTCCTGCCGGGGGAGAAAGACATGGTAAATGGGCGTGGCTTGGGGTGTGGATAGGGGCGTGGTCAGACTACGCATGCCGCATGGTTTCGCCCTCTTTCTAGTCCTCATAGGTTGGCGGTATGCTTGTACTGAGGAGATCTGGGATATCAGTGATTAGGTCCCATATTGTGCACTGTAAGGTCTGGAAAAGCTCCTTCTATCGGTCTCTGTAGCACCAGAGGAAGAACAGAGGGGAAAAGACAGGATTTTCTACATGTCGCGTTATGTAGATGTTCTGCAGATTTATCACAACCGTCCACAAGAAGAAACTGCCATCACAGAGCCGCCTTTAGCTGTTGGAAAAGTTTAAACTTAGTTTTAAATAGTTGCTATAGGCAACAGGGACCGTTTCTATTTACGCTGCGTCACATGATGCTGGTGCTGGGTGATGTCATGTGACGGAATGTTGTGGGTGATGATGTCACAGAGGGCGTTGTGATGTCACCCTTGGGGTATATAAGGGGGCTCCATCCACCTGCAGCTCATATCTCATTGGCCATATCTTGGTGCTGAGATACCCCCTGGAGACAATGAGGATCGCCATATTGTTTCTGTGCTGTACCCTGTTCTACCCTGTGAATTACCATAGGCTGCCGGTGAGTACCTGTCTATTATTACATATGGAGGACGTTTAGAATCAGCTGCGGCAGGGGAAGGGGATGGGGAGGGGGGTCCTGTAAGAATTTACCTGCGGGAATAAGAGGTTATGGCAGGGAAAGGAGCTTAGGAAGTGACAGTCAGAGGGGATATAAGTGTGGGGTGACCCCTCTGACTCCCACATTCCTGCCTTGCCCTTGTAGTGATTAATGACTTTGGTGTTGTCCCTTATATATCACTTTGCAGTCACCAGTGATCGCTCCGCACTGTGATCCTAAACTACAGTCTCATTTACCTTTTTGCAAACGCCCAGAAGGGGAGGAGTGACATCACACCCATGTGAGCAGATCCCGCCCACTTTTACTGCAGTCGTAATGCGAGCTAGCTGTATTCTGTTTTCATGGAAATGTCAGCAGCTGCTCCCCCTAGTGTTTACAAGATGAAAACATCAAAAGAGTTAAAATATTTTTTTCAGATTTTATACCATTAAAACCTTTTTAAATATATATGTGTATTTATATATAAATATAAATACTTTACAATTTTACAATTGTAAAAAAATTGATGACACTTTCCCTTTAAAAGATCTAAAGACGTTCTGCTTCATGTGCCATTGTGACCAATCACAGCACAGATTATATTTTTTAAACTTTTCTTGAAAAGCTGAAGCTGCTCCGTGATTGGAAATCATGTGGAAGGGTTCTCTTTTAGACATTTAGTTAGGTCCAAAGTATCAGTGACATGATGGATAGAACTGTGCAATGATGTCACAGGGGGCTTTGTGATGTCACCCCTGGGTATATTAGAAGCCTCGGCCCATCTGCAGCTTGTATCTCATTGACCATACCTTGGTGCTGAGAGACCTCTGGAGATGATGAGTATCATCCTATCATTTCTGTGCTTTACGTTGCTCTACCCCCCACATTACAGTACACTGAGGGCGAGTATGTTCTCATCAATATGGAGGTCACAAGGATCAGCTAATGAGAATATCGCCTCTTGCAGGACTTCTCATACTGGACACGTGACCGTCCGTCATATGAAAGTCCAACTGTAAATAATATTCCATGGACCCTGGAGGTGAATCCCAAACTTCTTCCTGATCTTCTCAATGGGATATTTCTGAAAGTTGCTTGATAATGTATCCATCACTGTATAATAACAAGGGCTCTCTGTTTGACTGGATTGGGTATAAATATACAGGACTTTATTATGTTTTTTTTCTTTATTATAGGATGACCCACTACCCGTGGATCTCAGGAGAAGCACCTATCAAGCTTCCATCAATCTTCCTCTTTGGCTCTTCCGTGACGCAGTTTTTGTTGCGGTGATGACACTACTGACAATACTAGAGTATTTGGCCTTAAGTCTTGTCCTGAGCAAGTGGGCAATGTCTGAACCTGGTGAAACAATCAGAAAACTCCTGAGAACAAAACCATTCTGAAGGAACAAAGTGCTTGTAAGGAGCCGATTTGCATCCCTCAGATTCAGGAGCAAGACTCCAGGAGAACACCTGTCCTGCCCAATGGCAAATGTTCTACTCCATCCATGGCTCCTGCACCGCAGGATGCGAAAAAGGTTCCTAGCTGCAACTATAAAGTGGCGTTCAGTGATATTGTCTGGGTCAGAACGATCCCTCACAACAATATAGGAAGAAGAACTCGAAGTTCCACGGAGCATAAAGAGAGGTTACTGATTTTTCAGAGAAGCCAACAACCCAGAATTCCAGAGCCAAGAGCACCAGAACCTAGAACACCAGAACCTACCATGTCAGAACCTAGTATGTCAGAACCTAGAATGTCAGAACCTAGAATGCCAGAGCCTGAAATGCCTACAACACCTCCACCCAAAATCAAGAGGAGAAGATGATTCCTTAGACGTCCTAGAGGCGAGGAAGATTGAGAAGGCAACTGCTTGAACTTTCCCATTGCTCGTGTTTTCATCACAGGTTAGTCCTATACATGCTGTCTGATGGGCACCATCTTACTACATACAATGCAGCATTGCACCTGAAATCGAATGGATATTTTGTCACACACTTGCACTTTAGCACCTTATCATATGGCGCATATATCTATGAACGCTTTGCTAAGTATCACTGTCTAGTATGTGCTTCTGATGAACCTATTTTAGGAAAACGTGTCGAGGTTTGGCATACTATGTACTTGAGTTTGGCGTACTATGTGCTTGTTGGTAAATTCTATTGCCATCTATAATCTACTAGATATTATAATGTCTCTGGTGGGATGCCCCATGCCGAATTGTTGATAACTGACTATGAGCATTGTCCTCTATTTCTTATCTAATATGGTTACAGGTTGATGTGAAGTAATGTTTTAGAGTAGTGTATGTTCTGTGAGCTAAATAGTCATACTTACCGTTTATACTCGAGCATAAGCCGACTCAAATATAAGCCGAGGATCGCTGAGCTGCAGCAGGAAGCAGGCGGCTGCGACTGATACTGCGCACTATTAAAGAAAATGAATATTCACTTCTCTCCACTTACTTGGGCATGGAGAAGAGTGAACATTCAATTTTTTTAGCAGCGGGCTACTGCCTGTGCCTCGCTCCTCTGCCGCCCAAACACCCCCACCACCTTTCACTGCCGGAATATAAGTATACACTCGAGTATAAGCCGAGGGTTTTTTTTTCAGTATAAAAAATGTGCTGAAAAAGTCGGCTTATACACGAGTAAATACGGTATATACTAGATAGATTATAAATTTTGATGCTTATGTACTAGATAGATTATTAGTTTAATTGGTGATTTTTTTTATTCTTTATTCTTAAGGAAGCTCGAGGATTGCATCTTACAGAAGACGAGAAGTCTAAATGCCAAAAGGTGATGGCCTCCAGCCGGAGGGTCAATACCTGTTGATGGCACACAGCCGGAGGGTGATGACCTATTGATGGCCATAGCCAGAGAGTCATTACCTGTTGATGGCGCACTGCTGGATGGTCATTACCTGTTGATGGCACACAGCCGGAGGGTGATGGCCTATTAATGGTCCAAAGCTGGAGAGTCATTACCTATTGTTGGCCACAGTCAGAGGGTCATTACCTGTTGATGGCACACAGCTGGCCAGAGGATCATTATGTGTTTATGGCACACAGCCGGACAAAGGATAAGATCTTTTGATTGCATACACTGGGTCCCTCCCTGATAACAAGGAACCCTGGGGAATACTGGTCATCTTGATCCCCCACTGACTATATACTTGCTCCACCTCAGCCTACACCATCATGGAGGACACTTCCACCTGTGTCCACTGTAAGGTTGGACTTTCTTTTATAATTACAGCAGATTAATAAACATCATAAAGCTGAAAAAGTGTCGAGTAATTTATTATAAATTATTATAAAGAAATATAAAGTATAATAGATAGCTATAGAGGGCACATAAGATGACTAAGTATAGAAAGCATGGTATCGCCTGATATATACTGTATATTCTAGATGGCGCTATTACACTAAATACATCACAACCTCCAGGGTGATATTACCGTACAATGCGAGATCACTAATAATGGCCACAGATTATGAGAAAATGACCAGCTCCATAGTCCTGGAGTTATTATAAATGTCTCTAGTGTGAGGCAGGGACTGGACGAGTGTTGGAGGGAGGTATATTCCCCCAGGACGTCCTTTATGTATCCATGCTGTAGAATCTGCCGTATACTTCTGTTCTAGCAGTCAGACATTTCACTCTGCAGATCACAGGCTCAACATTGTGTAAAACTACCACCGTATATAAGAGCACTCAGAATAAAAACTAGCGGCATGCCGTGCACTGCCCACGTCATGTGTACGGGATACAGGACCTGCAGGACCTGCTACGGCCATTATAGTTGATAGATTAATGATACCTGTGCAGATGAAGGGAAAAAAATATGTGTAACAACAGGAGGAGAAAGTCTCAAAATGTAATTTGAAGAGTATAATAGAGAAATGGGAAACTTCTGGAGATGCAGATAAGTGGTACCAGGGCGAAACGTAAGTGCAGTCAGACAAGAGAATGCCAAGAGTGTGCAAAGCAGTCATCAAAGCAAAAGGTGGCTACTTTGAAGACCCTAGAATATAAGACATATTTTCAGTTGTTTCACACTTTTTTGTTAAGTATATAATTCCACATGTGGTAATTCATAGTTTTGATGCCTTCAGTGTGAATGTACAATTTTCAAAGTCATGAAAATACAGAAAAATCTTTAAATGAGAAGGTGTGTCCAAACTTTTGGTCTGTACTGTATATAGATAACATATATTTTGCACCATTAATTTTGTTGTAAATCCATATATATAGAAGTATTTAAGGTCATCACAGAGGAGATATGTATCATCCACTTTTAAACAGTTGGTGATGGAAACCCATATTTGTAACTACAGGGTCAAAGATGCTGAGAGACTTATTTGTCTTTTCACTGAGCTGGGTTTTTTGTGAACAGCTGAAGAGATGGGTGGGACGGCTGTTCACCATATCTCCTCTCTGGCTCTAATTCATGTGGATAGAGACATCGCTACATAGATATATATTCATATATATCTCTATTTATATCTTAAAAAATTGTAGATTTTAGACATATATTATACATAGATATATGATAGATATTATATACTTTAAATAATTCTATATTTTTAGTACATACAGTACATACATCATAGCTAAACACATACATATATATGTTTGTTAATGTTGTTATATATATATATGCAAATTGCCTCTTCAGAGAAAAAGAGGACTTGTACTCTATAGCGCCACCTATTGGAAGCAGCAATCCTACAAGTCACAATCAACCCTTTAACGAGTCGTGCAATATGACTTAGGATAAAAGCCAAATCAGAATCTCAATTTGCAGACACGGTGTTTCGGGCTGTTGGCCCTCGTCAGTGCAAAGTATGAGAAGTGATTGGGCGAGGTGAGAGGCTCTGGACTGAGGACTTTTTCTCTGAAGAGGCAATTTGCATATTCAATTTCCCAGAGAAGCATTGCATGGCGAATAAGCCTCCTTACCTTGACGTGCCAGAGCCGGTGTGTCACTCTCCATAAGGAGAAACGCTGCCCCTTAGACATATCATATATATATATAGATTGAGGAGACATTATAGATACATACTTACATAGTTTCACCATATATACATAAATAATATATTTATATCATATAATAATATTGATTCATTTATATAGCACTATTAATTCCATAGTGCTTTACATACATTTGCAGCACTGTCCCCATTGGGGCTCACAATCTAAACATCCTATCAGTATGTCTTTCAGGTTTCATAGTTCCATCTATCTATCTAATACATAAAACTAGAATAGAATAACATTTCTATGGATGGTCTTTCTGTTCCTATGATGTAAAGTATGAAGCGTTGCCATTATTTGTGACATGGTAATAAATTGTTTCCTTTCACTTCCTTTCTGTTTTTTTGCTCCACCTTGGAAACGGACAATCACACACACATCAAACTCCACAAAACAATGGACCACATCCAATTCTAGTCCCAACAGCTTCCAAGAGACCATATAGTGTAAACCTGCACACAGGAGACACCACATAGTGACCACCACTCAAGAAACACAACACCAGATCCCAAACTACAGCACCCAACAAGGAAGAGACAGTGCACAGGTGTGAACGACGTCCAATGATGCCACAAATACAAGACACAAATGCGGAAGGATGATAGAGAACAGGGATGGTGGAAAGCGCAAATGGTGGGACACATGGCCACTGCTCCTGTTAGCACCACTAAGGGCACCCAGAGGTTCATTTCACCGCACTCCCGATGCAATAGCATCCGGCCTATTTCTAGTATATATATAATGCAAAATCACATAAGAGGCAACGAAAATGAATTCTTGCAGCAGACTATAGATTATATTCTAAGCGTCCTGTTTCTCCAAAGAAATGATTAGTGTCTCTCCACATCTCAGAGTCAGTTGTTTCTGACCGCAAAGAGAACATCTGTCTACTTTCCACTCATTCTAGGACCTTTCAGTAAAACTATATATACTGTATATATACTGTATATATATATACACACACACACATATATATACACACATTATATAGTTATTACAAAAATGATTATAACATTCCCCCTTTTGTAAATGTCAATATCACATCTCTGTACCCATCAGGGCTTTTGTTCTCTTATTACGGTTTTCACAGGACCCATCGGATTTCAGAGTCTGGTTTATTTTCGGGGAAGGTGTAGCATCGGCGTCTCTGCCCCGTTCTAGGCAGAGACGCCGTCCCTCTCACCTCCCCGCTCCTGGCGCGGCGTCCTCCAGCGCTGCTCTCCCCGCTGCTTCCGGCACGCGCTCCTTCCCAGGCTGTGTGCTTAGGGCGCGCGCGCGCGAGCTCCCCCTCTCTTAAAGGGACCGCGCGCGCCGTCCTAAGGAGTCCCCGGCCAATTGCCGGAGGACCTCCCATATAAAGGGCACCTCCTCCAAAATGGAGGTGCCCGAGCAATGTTGTAGCACTGTTCACTACTCTGCTTCAGCCCTCAGGTCCCGTTGCCAGTTACCTGCCAGATACCTGCCAGTCTGCTGTCTAATTCCTGCCTGATATCCTGCTACCTGCCTGCTAGCCTGAGGTCCGACGGTCTGCCTTCCAACTCCTGTCAGTCTGTCTAAGGACCAGCTTGCCCGCTCACCTGGGAGCGCACATCTTCTACCTGCCTGCTTGCCTGAGGTCCGACGGTCTGCCTTCCAACTCCTGTCAGTCTGTCTAAGGACCAGCTTGCCCGCTCACCTGGGAGCGCACGTCTGCTATCTGCCTGCTAGCCTACCTGGAGGCTCCGCCGTCACGTGCTGTGACCACCCGCCTGTCCAGAGACTCCTGCCCGCTCACCTGGGAGCGCTCATCTGCTACCTGTCTGTTGGTTCTCCTGGAGGCTCCGCCGTCACATGCTGTGACCACCCGTTCATCCAGAGACTCTCGCCTGCTCATCTGGGAGCTCAAGTCTATCATCTGCCGCCACAGGTCGTACCAATCCTTTACCCAGAGACTGCCCCGGTCACTTGCCGTGACCTCCTGCCCGTTCATCCAGAGACTGCCCCGGTCACTTGCCGTGACCTCCTGCCCGTTCATCCAGAGACTGCCCCGGTCACTTGCCGTGACCACCTGCCCGTTCATTCAGAGACTGTCCCGCTCACCTGCTGTGACTGCCTGCCCGTCTACCCTGGTCGCCACCCGCTCCCTTACAAGGACCGCCCCCTTGTATAGTAGCTCAGAGGTTCCGCCTCCCAGACCCGTTACAGTTTGCTCGGGCCATGCAACCCGGTGGCACCCAAGCTCCCTCGCTCTCGGACCTGTGTCATGAACTGTCCCGTCAGAGGTCCCAACAGGAGTCCATCCTGGGTCACCTGCGGAATGTCAATTCTCGCCTGGACACTCTGACTGCTCTGCCTGCAACCACCGCCAGTGCCATGACTCGCAATCCGGCAGCTCCACTGCCCACTAATAACATGGTATCCTACCCCGGACCCCGGCTTTCTGCACCTCCTCGTTTCGGAGGCGACTCCGCCCAGGCTCGGGGCTTCATAAATCAGTGCACCCTGCACTTTGAACTCCTGTCTCACCAGTTTAACTCCGACCGGGCCAAAATTGCCTTCATCATGTCCCATCTCACCGGAGAGGCCCTGGCCTGGCTAAATCCTCTATGGGAGAGAGGAGACCCCCTGGTGTCCGACTTGCCTGCCTTTCTCACGGCTTTCCGGAAAGTCTTCGACGAACCCGGACGGAAGACCTCATCCGCATCATCTCTGCTACGCCTCCATCAGGGAAGTCTCACCGTGGGCCAATATGCCATACGGTTCCGTACCCTTGCCTCGGAGCTGGCCTGGGATAATGACGCTCTGGTTTCCGTCTTCTGGGAGGGTCTGTCCGGCCGTATTAAAGATGAACTTGCCGGTCGGGACATTTCTACCTCTCTCGATTACCTAATTACTCTTGCCACCCGGATTGACCTGCGGTTCCAGGAGCGTGCCAAAGAGGTTACCCGTGAGAGGAGGTTTCCTCGTCTAGCTCCTACTTTTCAGAAACCCGTCACTCCCTCCGTCTCTCCTCAGCTACACTCTCCTGAGCCTATGCAGGTCGACCAGACCAAGATGGTCGGTTCTCGCCAAGAATCTCGCCGAGCCAAGGGAAGCTGTTTCTATTGTGGCAGTATGAAGCACTTCATCCGTTCCTGCCCTGAAAAGCCGGGAAACGCCAGTGTCTAGGACCACTCGGAGAGGTCGTCCTAGACAAAAGTAAGCCCTCTCCGTCTCTGACCTTACCGGTCTCTATTGCTTGGGGAGAAAACCGTCTCTTTGAACTCGCCCATCTGGATTCTGGAGCTGCTGGAAACCTCATCTCCCAGTCTCTGGTAGAGTGATACCATATTCCCACCAAGTCCCTGGCTGAACCATTGTCAGTCGCCTCCGTGGATGGAAGACTTCTCTCGGAGACCATCCTGCTCGTCACCGAACCCATAACCCTGCAGGTGGGAATGCTGCACTCTGAGGAGATCTCATTCCATGTGCTGTCCGGACTTTCTCACTCCCTGTTGCTAGGTCTACCTTGGCTCCAGACACATGAACCCATATTGAACTGGCGGTCCGGTGAAGTACTCCGTTGGGGCCCTGACTGTCATAGGACCTGCCTGGTCCCGGTCCGTCCACTTCGCCCTCAGCCTACTCCAGCTAACTTACCTGGTCTTCCGGCTCCCTACTGGCCCTATGCGGACGTCTTTGGTAAGAAGGAAGCTGAGACGTTGCCACCCCATAGGCCATACGATTGCCCGATCGACCTGGTACCTGGCACCACTCCTCCCCGTGGGCGTATCTACCCGTTGTCTGCAGCCGAGACCCGAGCCATGTCTGAGTACATTGAGGAGAATCTGGCTAGGGGATTTATCCGAAAATCTACCTCCCCGGCTGGAGCCGGATTCTTCTTTGTCAAAAAGAAAGACGGCTCGCTACGTCCCTGTATTGACTACAGAGGACTCAATCTCATCACGGTAAAAAACAAATATCCCCTGCCACTCATCTCCGAATTGTTTGACCGTCTCAAGGGCGCCAGGATCTTCTCGAAGCTGGATCTACGAGGAGCGTATAATCTGGTCCGTATCCATCAAGGAGACGAGTGGAAGACGGCATTCAATACCCGGGACGGTCACTACGAGTACCTTGTGATGCCCTTCGGTCTCTGTAATGCTCCCGCGGTTTTTCAGGAACTAGTCAACGACATCTTCCGTGACCTCCTGTACTCCTGCGTAGTGGTATACCTGGACGATATCTTGGTCTTCTCTCCGGATCTCCCCACACACCGGAGGGATGTTCGTCAGGTCCTGCTTAGGCTTCGGCAGAACCACCTTTACGCCA
The DNA here is from genome assembly GCF_046119375.1 of Phyllobates terribilis. Classification (NCBI taxonomy): domain Eukaryota; kingdom Metazoa; phylum Chordata; class Amphibia; order Anura; family Dendrobatidae; genus Phyllobates; species Phyllobates terribilis. The sequence goes on along the minus strand of NW_027362767.1, from coordinate 16,697,128 downwards.
AATACGAGAAGTGCCTCTTCGATCAGACCTCCCTTCCGTTCTTGGGCTATGTCATCTCCCAAACAGGTCTGCAAATGGATCCCGAGAAGCTCTCTTCCGTTCTAAAATGGCCTCGTCCTGAAGGTTTGAAGGCGATACAGCGATTCCTGGGCTTCGCTAATTATTATCGTCTTTTCATCCCACACTTCTCGTCTCGGACTGCTCCCATATCTGCACTTACCCGTAAGGGGGCTAGCCCCAGGACATGGTCGCCTGAAGCCGAGGAGGCCTTCCTTTCCCTAAAGAAAGCCTTCGCCTCTGCTCCCGTCCTGCACCGTCCGGACTGTAATAAACAATTCTACCTGGAGGTTGATGCCTCCTCCTCCGGAGCCGGAGCGGTGCTCACCCAGAAGTCTTCTACCGGGAGAATGGTAACGTGCGGCTTCTTCTCAAAAATCTTCTCCTCGTCGGAGCGCAACTACTCCATTGGAGACCGGGAATTGCTAGCCATCAAATTGGCACTGGGAGAGTGGCGCTATCTGCTTGAAGGGGCTCTCTACCCGGTAATTATCTACACGGATCACAAAAACCTGGCATATCTCCAAAATGCCCAGAGACTCAATCCTCGCCAGGCCCGGTGGTCGTTGTTTTTTGCCCGCTTCGACTTCATTCTTCATTTCCGTCCGGTGGACAAGAACGTCAAAGCTGATGCCTTGTCCCGGTCCTTCCTGTCCTCCGATCAAGAGGAGGAACCTATGCACATCATCGACTCCTCCAAGGTGATGAATGTGGCCCCCTTGGATCTGACTCGTCTTCCACCCGGTAAGACGTTCGTAGGTGTGCCAGATCGGGAGAGGGTTCTTCGCTGGGGACATTCTTCTAAACTAGCTGGCCATGCTGGCCAAAAGAAGACCTTCCAACTTATTACCCGGCATTACTGGTGGCCTACCCTGCGTAAGGACGTGGTAGACTTCGTCGCGGCCTGTTCTTCCTGTGCCCGTAACAAAGTTCCCCGACATCTACCTGCCGGCCATCTCCTGCCCCTTCCCGTACCTGCTGCTCCTTGGCAACACATCGCTATGGACTTTATCACCGACCTTCCAGTTTCTGCCGGTTGTACTGTCATTTGGGTTGTCGCTGACCGTTTTTCTAAGATGGCCCACTTCATTCCCCTGCCTGGCCTTCCGTCTGCACCCGAGCTGGCTAAAGACTTTATCCGCCACATCTTCCGTCTCCATGGTCTGCCCCTCCACATCGTGTCGGATCGTGGGGTTCAGTTCACCTCTCGCTTCTGGAGAGCCACATGTAAGCTGCTGGACATTACTCTGGATTTCTCCTCCGCTTACCACCCTCAGTCCAATGGTCAAGTGGAGCGGATCAATCAGATCTTGACCAGCTACCTCCGGCACTTCGTTGATGCTCACCACTCGGACTGGGTGGATCTCCTACCATGGGCCGAGTTCTCTTATAACAACCATGAGAGCGAGTCCTCTTCCAAATCCCCGTTCTTTATAGTCGGTGGCCAACATCCCCGGATTCCACTTCCTGTCTCCGTTTCTGTGGACAACCCTGCTGCGGAGTCTCTTGTCAGCAAATTTTCTACTATTTGGGAGAGCACCAGGTCCGCTCTTCTTCTCTCCTCTGAGCGGATGAAGAGATATGCTGATAAGAGACGTCTGGATCCGCCCCAATTCCGTCCGGGAGACAAGGTTTGGCTCTCATCCAAACATGTGCGGCTCAAAGTACCCTCTTACAAGTTGGGTCCTCGATTCATCGGCCCCTTCGAAGTCCTCAGTCAAATTAACCCTGTGGCCTACAAATTAAAACTCCCGGCCACCCTGCGGATCCCCAACTCCTTCCACGTATCTCTCCTCAAACCCGTTGTCTTTAATTTTTTTTCCAAAAATCCAGGTGCCCCTCCTGCTCCGATTTCCGCTGATGACATCTTTGAGGTAGAGAGTATTCTGGCCTCCAAGAGGGTAAGAGGAAAAACCTTTTTTCTGGTAGATTGGAGGGGGTTTGGTCCTGAGGAGAGAACTTGGGAACCCAGGGAGAACATCAACGCCCCGCTTCTCCTTGAGAAATTTCTTTCTGGCCAAAAAAAGAGGGGGCCTAAAGGGGGGGGGTACTGTAGCATCGGCGTCTCTGCCCCGTTCTAGGCAGAGACGCCGTCCCTCTCACCTCACTGCTCCTGGCGCGGTGTCCTCCAGCGCTGCTCTCCCCGCTGCTTCCGGCACGCGCTCCTTCCCCGGCTGTGTGCTTAGGGCGCGCGCGCGCGCGCTCCCCCTCTCTTAAAGGGACCGCGCGCGCCGTCCTAAGGAGTCCCCGGCCAATTGCCGGAGGTCCTCCCATATAAAAGGCACCTCCTCCAAAATGGAGGTGCCCGAGCAATGTTGTAGCACTGTTCACTACTCTGCTTCAGCCCTCAGGTCCCGTTGCCAGTTACCTGCCAGATACCTGCCAGTCTGCTGTCTAATTCCTGCCTGATATCCTGCTACCTGCCTGCTAGCCTGAGGTCCGACGGTCTGCCTTCCAACTCCTGTCAGTCTGTCTAAGGACCAGCTTGCCCGCTCACCTGGGAGCGCACATCTTCTACCTGCCTGCTTGCCTGAGGTCCGACGGTCTGCCTTCCAACTCCTGTCAGTCTGTCTAAGGACCAGCTTGCCCGCTCACCTGGGAGCGCACGTCTGCTATCTGCCTGCTAGCCTACGTGGAGGCTCCGCCTTCACGTGCTGTGACCACCCGCCTGTCCAGAGACTCCTGCCCGCTCACCTGGGAGCGCTCATCTGCTACCTGTCTGTTGGTTCTCCTGGAGGCTCCGCCGTCACATGCTGTGACCACCCGTTCATCCAGAGACTCTCGCCTGCTCATCTGGGAGCTCAAGTCTATCATCTGCCGCCACAGGTCGTACCAATCCTTTACCCAGAGACTGCCCCGGTCACTTGCCGTGACCTCCTGCCCGTTCATCCAGAGACTGCCCCGGTCACTTGCCGTGACCTCCTGCCCGTTCATCCAGAGACTGCCCCGGTCACTTGCCGTGACCTCCTGCCCGTTCATTCAGAGACTGTCCCGCTCACCTGCTGTGACTGCCTGCCCGTCTACCCTGGTCGCCACCCGCTCCCTTACAAGGACCGCCCCCTTGTATAGTAGCTCAGAGGTTCCGCCTCCCAGACCCGTTACAGAAGGTATAATGTTCAGAATCATTATCATCAGGTTCCATAGTCTCCATTCCTCCATACATAGTCTTTGTTATGGCAGAGTCAATAAGTCTTTGTGCGAGTCCTCTAATGCACAGTATAGCACAACAGCCACAAACAGGGAGTCCACTGGCCACAATGGCCAGAGATATCAGCGCGGAAGTGACCTGGCCAGACCATTTCCCAAACCATCCTTCAATCCAGGAAGAAAAATTGTCAACATATCCAGAGTTCTCAGCCAGTTTATTAGATAGGGCAGTCAGTCCATCAAGGGCATTGGTGATGCTACCATCAGCAGCTGTAGTATTATTAGGGATGAAATTGCAACAAAATCCTCCAACATACTACATACATCTTCTCTTTCTGCTAAGAGGATGCCTAATGCCATTCTGTTCTGCCAAGCCATGAGGGAAGTTGGTCCTAGCTGCTCAGCTATCCCTTTAGCTGCATCTCGAGTGTAATTAACAAATCTCTGTTGGTTGTAGTATATGTAGTTTATCCAGTCTACATTTTTATTTATTGTCACCCACCATATGATGGACTCCCATCCAGCTGCTACCTGGTTCCTAGCCTTGTATTCGTTGGGCACTCCTCTGGGAACTCCAATGTCATCTATGTATACACTAAAATCTAAGGATTCTCGGGGGGGTGTCACGCTTCTGTCTACTCCCACCACATACCTTTGACCATGTTCCTGTTGACAATAGGTGGAAGGGCATGACTAGCTGGATAACCGCACAATCCCTTTTAGAACCATACGGCAATCTGGCTGGTATTCTTTTGTCACCACATGACCACCATATGTCTTCTCTCAGGGTGGTCCATTTTGACCATATGACTGAGTAGGTGGTGTTGTGGGAAACATTGATTAGTTCTCTACAAAAGTCGTCCTGGAGTTCGTCATGTCCGTTCCCAGGAAGAATGAAACAAGTATAGTTACCAGGATAAGCAATCACCTGTTGTTGGATATCTGTTTTTTTTAAGTGGGGGAAATAAAAGTGATAATGTTTTGCATTTTCTTTCCTTATCTGAGGGGACAGGAAGTTTTCCATATAGTTTAATTATGTACTGAAACCCTTCTGGGTCCTCCTGATCATGTAGGGGAAAAGGGACAGTACCTAGCTGTGGTTGTTATGATCTGCTACAGGGACTAAGGAAAGACAGGAGATCTGTCCCTACAATAGAACTAAACTAGATCCCTACGATGTAACGGGGAACCTGATCCTGCGATCAGACCCGCTAAAGTCCTCGGCTAGTCTGTACGAAGACCTATAGATGTGAGGGAGGGATCCCTACAAGAACTAGGGACTGGGATAAGTTGGACACCTCCTAGCAGAAATAGTAGCAGTCAAATACAAACACACAACAAAAAGCATAGAGGTCAGAAGACCTAGCAAAACTAACAGAGAACGGCAACAGAGCACCAAGCTAGCTCAAGAGCAGTAAATACAATGAAGTCCAGCAAGGCCAGGAGGGCAGAGCCGGATTAAATAGGCAAAAATGGTCATGTGACCAGCAAACTAAAAAAAACCTAACAGGAGAGTTCTAACAGTGGTCTGGCTGTTGCTCAAGCTACACAGTTTAGTTTGTTAAGGCTTTCTGCAGTATATCTAAGCAATTCTAACCATTCATTTTTCTCCTCATAGATTGTCTCTAGAGCTAGTTTATCTTCATAGATTAAGTTAGTGAACCCAACTGTGGGACCCATGGACTCCATTATGGTTCTTTCTGACATACTTTCCTTGGGGCATGTTTTGGTATTATTCTGAACTTCTATGTAGAAATGTCCTATTGGGTCTGTTCCTGATGCATCAGATCCAATACCATATAACCTTTGGTCTCTCATCTTAGGTTTTTTTTTAAGATTAATACTAATTTTGCTACAATCATCCTTTTTTGTGCAACGGGAAGTTTATTTTTTCCTAATGAGGAACCTGGATTTCAAATCTGTGTGGCCATAAATTTTACACCCATAGTCTTGGTTGTCCATCCAGCAAGGGACCAACTAGTAAACATTCGGACTCCCCTGTTATTTTGGTTTATAACACAAACATATTTTTCTGACCCAGTTAGTTTGGCAGCTTGTTCTCCATCTTCACGTCCTTTATATAACAGGCAGAAGTCCATCAAAAAGGTGACCGTCTGACCTACTTCAAAAGTGAGATTTAAATTATTAAATCCAAAACCTCTCCAACCCTCTGGACTTTCCCACCCTGCTGGATCTATTACCTTCCAATTTCCCATAACCATGTGTAGGAGTCCCAAAATAACTGTCCCTAGTACATCTTTTTTTTCTTCTACTGCCTACCCTGTCTCCGTCCACCAGGAAAAGGGAAGTGGGTGTCTTCACCGGTTTGAGATGAATTCTCCCTTCTGGAGAACCCCCCTTTGTAGCCGGGTTTATGCTTCAGGAGACTGAGTTTGTTCCCTGCCTAACTTTCCCTAGACTTCCGTCAACTCTTTTAATAGTGGGACAGATGTATCCGTGATGTACGTTCAGCAATTTTGACAGCAGTGGGAGTGGTCAATAGGACTTGGTAAGGACCTTCCCACTTAGACTGGTGCCAGTGTTTCTTCTTTATCACCTTCACAAGGACCCAGTCAGCACGTTTCACAACCTCAGGTTTCGGTAGCAGTTCTCCTGAGAAAAAATTAGGGGTAGAGACTTATTTGAGTGTTGTTATCTTAGCCAATTATTCTGCTAATGTACAGTCTGATTCCACATCTATTCTCTTGAAGGGTTTTCGCTGAGGTAACAGAAAGTAAAGTAACCAAATGTGTTGGAATAGGTGTAGGATCGGAGCAAAACCTTCAGTACTGTCAACATTGTCCCACCTGAGTGTATCATGACATGGGGTCTATTTATCCGGAAACAGAGAGACAACTTAACCCAGAGTTAGGTGATTTGGATTCCAGTATCATCTCTATGCTGATGACACCCAATTATACACTTCTTCCCCTGACATCACCCCTACCCTAATACAAAATACCAAGGATTGTTTGTCTGCTGTGTCTAACATAATGTCCTCCCTCTATCTTAAACTGAATCTCTCCAAAACTGAACTTCTGGTGTTTTCCCCCTCTACTAACCTAACTCTACCTAACATCGAAATTACCTTGGAGGGTTCAACCATAACTCTCAAGCAGCTCGCCCGCTGCCTTGGGGTCATATTCGACACTAACCTCTCCTTTACTCCCTATATCCGATCACTCACTCGCTCTTGTCACCTGCATCTTAAAAACATCTCCAGAATCCGATCTTTTCTCACTTTTGAAACTGTTAAAACTCTTACTGTCGCTCTTATTCACTCTCGTCTGGACTACTGCAACTCTCTTCTGATCATTCTCCCTCTTACCAAAATTTCCCCTCTCCAATCTGTCCTGAATGCGGCAGCCAGGGTCGTATTTCTGTCCAGCCGCTTCACTGATGCCTCCACCTTGTGCCAGTCATTACACTGGTTACCCATTCGCTACAGGGTCCACTATAAACTCATTGCTCTCACCCACAAAGCTCTCCACAGTTCTGCACCATCTTATATCAACTCTCTCATCTCAGTCTATCGTCCTACACGTGCCCTCCGTTCCACAAATGACCTAAGACTAACATCCCCCATAATCCGAACCTCGCACCTCCGTCTCCAAGACTTCTCTCGTGCTGCGCCAGTTCTCTGGAATGCTCTACCCCAGACGATCCGATTGATGCCTAGCCCTGATGTCTTTAAGCGCGCCTTAAAATGTGACTCCGCAGCTCCAGGCGTCGGGCACAGCCACCACCGTCCTTGCGACCAGGGGACCGCAGAGAGTATCCGACCCATGCCCGGCATACTGGAGGGTCTAGGCCCTGCGCTCCGGTGCCTATCACACATATAGCCAACAACTATAAAAATCAATATCTATCATGAACACTGACATACAGACACTTAGCCAATATTATATAATAACTTGTGAAATGAGTCAATCTGGCATCTTAAGAGATTTGGTATAAGATATAACATGCCAGGTGACAATAACACTCAGGTGTATTCTACTTCAACACTTACGACAGACAATGGTTCCAATAATGGACAAGAAAGCAGGTGAGACAAAACTTTGAGTAGTTAGTAAAGTCTCATGCTGTAAACACTTTATGATCTTTACCATCTCTCCTGTGCTATGGCTCAACACTGCAGCATATCTAAAGAGGTTACTGGGCAATATATATTTGTTTTCTGCAGATACGTATATGCCATCTTTGAAGATAGCACCTTTTATTACCCATGTAGTTTGGTCAGATTTTGGGGATGCTTGTTGCGTCTCTTTGAGGATTTGTAGGTCAATAAGACTAGTCTCATGTAATGTCAGTATGTTGCGGTGGCTGCTTGTGCTGATAGGTGTTTCGGAGTGCTTTGGCCATCAGGACTTTATCCTGAGTTACTACTGCATATTCTGTGGCATTTGTGCCATCTGGGTTATTTTTTGTCTGTCAGGGCATTCTCGAAGAAAATGCCCAATCTTCCTGCAATGCCAACAAGATGTTTTGTCGCCCACTCCCCTACCTCTTCCTCTACCTCTCCCCTACCTCTGTAACCCTGTTCTTCATTCAAGTCTTTCTGTGTGAGGACAATATCACACCCATCCTGGATTACTAACACCAGTCCCTTTTTATCCTTCTTTTTGTCTTTATAATATTTTTCGGCATGTCGGCCATTTTCTCTCTTTCAGGCTTCACACAACCATATATTTGCACTTGTAAGTCCAGACTTTTTGAATTTCTCACTGCACTTTCCTATTTCTTCCACCAAATTTTCACATTTCATCAAACTAAGTTTCTCATCAGATCCAAACCTTTTCTGCCATCTGTCCCCATACTTTGCACATTCTGGGTGTATTTTCTGGATATACTTCACATCGCCTTCTAGTGCTCCATTCTTCTGATAACACCATAAACATTCACATTCATGACCCTTACCTGAGACATCTCCCATGTTTAGAGTAAAACCCTTTGTAAGGACGTCTAATTTGACTATGGCCGCACATTGTTCAGGCTGATCTATATTAAGAGGACTATTATCTTTTGGATAATATAATTTTCCTTCTTCGATTTCACATATTTTCGGTTGTTTCACACTTTTTTGTTAAGTATATAATTCCACATGTGATAATTCATAGTTTTGATGCCTTCAGTGTGAATGTACAATTTTCATAGTCATGAAAATACAGAAAAATCTTTAAATGAGAAGGTGTGTCCAAACTTTTGGTCTGCACTGTATGTGCACACGTTAAATACTTTCTGCAGACATTTCTGCACCAAAAACGTCTTGTGGCAGGAAAAACACAACAGAACATAAATACGCACACTTTTACCGTATTTTTTACTTGCATTTCCCCCCCATACATCCGATGAAAATCACTGAATGGATTGACAGGCTGCAAATATAAAACTGCTTCTAATCTGCAAGGAAAAAAGAAGCAGCGTGTGCACGAGGCCTCAGGAATCTCATTCACTTTGTTGGTAGGAGGAAATGCTGCAACAAATACTTAAATATGCCCAAACCCAAAGCTCTAATCTCTCAGGCTCCAGAGTGCCGAAGCAGTTAACCCCTTCCTGACAGGGCCAATTTCTGTTTTTGAACTTTAGTTTTTTCCTCCCCTTCTTCCCACAGCCATAACTTTTTTACTTTTCTGTCCACATAGACATATGAGGGCTTGTTTTTTGGGGGACGAATTGTAATTTTGATTGACACCATTGATTTTACCACTTTGTACTGGAAAACAGGAAACAAAAATTCCAAGTTCGGTGAAATTGAGAAATACACGCAATCTGACATAGTTTCTTGGAAATTATTTTTACAGTGCACATTTTGTGGTAAAAATGACCTTGCAGTGTGATTCTGCTCATCGGTACGATTACAGCGACACCAAACAAGTCCAGTTCTTTCATTATTTTACCGGTGAAAAGAAATCAGAAGTTTGAAATAAAACCATTTTTGGGTTGTCGCCATTTTCCGAGACCCGTAACGTTTCTATATTTTTATTGATACCATTTTGGAATGGATATGACATTTTGATCACTTGTTACAGCATTTTTAGGGGTATTGCAGAAAATAATGTCATTTTGGCGTTTTTGAATATTTTTCTGTTTTATGGTGTTTATGAATCGTGTTGCTTGTGGTTTTATTTTGATAGATCAGACTTTTCTGAATGCAGCGATATCTCATATGTGTATTTTTTACATTTTTTAATATCTTTATTTTTAATGCAGGAAAATGGGGGCGATTGGAACTTTTATGTTTTTTTTTTAAATATCTTTTAAAACTTTTTAAAATAGCTTTTAACTTATAGCTTGTGCTATATACAGCGATGCCACAGTATTGCTGCAGTTAGTGAAAATCACGGTCTCCTTTGAAGCACGGCTATAGTCAGGATTTCAAGGGAGGTCCGTAATGGAGCACTGTGTTGTGCCATTATACAGTATGGAGCACTATGTGAGGCCCATTATACAGTATGGAGCACTATGCGAGACCATTATTCTGTATGGAGCACTATGTGTGGTCCATTATACAGTATGGAGCACTGTGTTGTGCCATTAAACAGTATGGAAGACTATGTGTGGCCATTATACTGTATGGAGGACTATGTGGGGCCCATTATACTGTATGGAGGACTATGTGTGGTCCATTATACTGTATGGAGGACTATGCGAGGCCATTATACTGTATGGAGAAGTATGCGGGGCCCATTAAACTGTATGGAGGACTATGTGGGGCCATTATACTGTATGGAGGACTATGTGGGGCCATTATACTGTATGGGAGATGACGCGCCCAGGGGATTGGGGGAGGGACGACTCGGCGCTCGGGCCTTAGTTGTTGTTAGCCTGACGTTGGGGGGGGGGGATGTCGCGGTGGTCGGCTCCTGGGCCCGTACTCTGGGGTCACTCTTTAAAAAGGGAAAAAGAAGGGGGGGAGGTTTGTGTGGGAAAAAGGGGATTGTTCGTGCCGCCACCTGTAGTTTCTGGTGAGGATCACCAGCGCTCCGGCAGTCCTCTGAGGCCGGTGTTCAGGCAGCTTAGCTGGTGCGGCTCCCCACAGGTGGAGCAGGGCCTCAGGGCAGCGTAGAGAAGAGAGAGTGAAGTAAAGCGTTGGCGGGTGCAGGGCCGCGGAGGAAAGAGCAGACAGAGACAGTAGTTGCAGTCATCCAAGTCTTTACTCACAGATTTGATCGTTCAGCTCAGAGCTTCTCTCTGCTGTCACACGGCGAGTTGTGGCCGCCAGGGTGGGGCTCAGCACACTCCAGGTAGTTCAGGAGCACTTGACAGGACCCCCGCTCTAGTGTGTTCCTCTCTTCTCCTACTTCACCTTCTCTCTCCTTCTCCCCACTGAGTCCCGTACGGGTACTGCAATGTCCTTTTTGGGTAACTTGAAGCTCCCGGACCGACTGGGTGCCCTTTTTGGTGACTTGTGGTGAGAACGTGGTGTAAGGCCGGGTCCCTCTGGATAAACTCAGATTAGGGAATACAGGTGGCGACTCCGTCCGTATCCCCCTGGGATCCACATAAGCCTCCAGACTTTTCAGACAGAGACGTGAAGTGCAAAGTCAGATAATCGGGGACCGGTACCCCCTCTTGTGGCAGGGTTTCTCTGGCTGGGCCAGAATGAGGTATACAGGTGGCGACTCCGCTCTGTCAGCACCCCCTGAGATCCTTTCGCCTGTGGAGCTTGTCTCCTCTGCTCCCCTCCTAGGCCTTCTTAGTTGGACCCTGACCGGGGACAGAGCCAGTTATAACTCTGCCCCGACCCCCCGTCTCGAGGCCTGAGACTGGGAACCGTGGACCCTCAGCCAGCCGCAGCCTTGTGCTGACTTGCCGACCGAAAGACCCACGACAAAGACCTTGTTGCTAAAATTGCCTCTGATTATATATGATTCTAGTTAAGTGCTGTAGATTAATGCTTCCTCCACCCTCACTCACTACTTGGTTCCCCCTAATCTTTGGTTCCCCCCAACTCCTCCATTCAGGCCCTGGGCAGCACTATGGTGGATTAGGCCCCCTTCAGAACTGGAGTGGTGTAGTGTTGAGTGTGTGGTTGGGGTCCTGTGCAGTACTCCATCCTTACCTAAGAGAGGAGATACCACACCTCATTCTGAGGTGCAGTACCCCTGTGGCGACTGAACCCTCAGGGGCGCCACAAAAGCAATGTAGGGCCCTGTTATACTGTATGGAGGATTATGTGGGGCCCATTATACTATATGGAGAACTATGTGGGGCTCATTATTCTGTATGGAGCACTGTGTGGCCATTATACAGTATGAAAAGCAATGTAGGGCCCTGTTATACTGTATGGAGCACTGTGTGGGGCCCATTATACTGTATGGAGCACTGTGTGGGGCCATTATACTGTATGGAGCACTATGTGGGGCCAGTATACTGTATGGAGCACTATGTGGGGCCCATTATACTGTATGGAGCACTATGTGGGGCCCATTATACTGTATGGAGCACTATGTGGGGCCCATTATACTGTAGAGAGCACTATGTGGGGCCCATTATACTGTATGGAGCACTATGTGGGGCCCATTATACTGTATGGAGCACTATGTGGGGCTCATTATACTGTATGGAGGACTATGTGGGGCCCATTATACTGTATGGAACACTGTGTGGGGCCCATTATACTGTATGGAGCACTGTGTGGGCCATTATACTGTATGGAGCACTATGTGGGGCCATTATACTGTATGGAAAGCAATGTAGGGCCCTGTTATACTCCATGGAGCACTGTGTGGGGCCATTATACTGTATGGAGGATTATGTGGGGCCATTATACTGTATCGAGGACTATGCGAGGCCATTATCCTGTATGGAGTACTATGTGGGGCCCATTATTCTGTATGGAGGGCTATGTGAGACCATTACACTGTATGGAGGATTATATGGGGCCATTATACTGTATGTAGGACTATGTGGGGCCATTATACTGTATGGAGGACTATGTGGGGCCATTATACTGTATGGAGGACTATGTGGGGCCATTATACTGTATGGAGGACTATGTGGGGCCCATTATTCTGTATGGAGGGCTATGTGAGACCATTACACTGTATGGAGGATTATATGGGGCCATTATACTGTATGTTGGACTATGTGGGGCCATTATACTGTATGGGGGACTATGTGGGGCCATTATACTGTATGGAGGACTATGCGGGGCCATTATACTGTATGGAGGACTATGTGGGGCCATTATTCTGCATGTAGGACTATGTGGGGCCATTATACTGTATGGAGGATTATGTGGGACCCATTATACTGTATGGAGGATTATGTGGGGCCATTATACTGTATAGAGGATTATGTGGGGCCCATTTTACTGTATGGAGCACTATGTGGGGCTCATTATTCTGTATGGAGCACTGTGTGGCCATTATACTGTATATAATAAGCAATGTAGGGCCCTTTTATTGTGACGCTCAAGCCCTCCCTGGGAAGGTGAACTCGGACGGTGGGCCTGTAGTTGTGGGGGATGTCATCGTGGCCTTGGCCCAGTCCGTGCCCAGGGCTGTCACATAAAAAATTATGGGCTTCTGGATGAGTGGTTGTTTGACTACGCCACCTGTGGTTTTTGGTGAAGGTCACCAGCGCTGCAGCAGGCCGGTGTTCAGACAGCTCGGATGGTACGGCTCCCCACAGGTGGAGCAAGGCATCAGGGCAGCATAGAGAGAGAGAGCGTGGAATAGAGCGTTGGCGGGTTCAGAGCTGCGGAGTAAGGTACAGACAGAGACAAAGGTTGAAGTCATCCAAGTCTTTACTCACAGGTGTAGTGGTTCCGCTCAGAGCTTCTCTCTGCTGTCACACAGCGTGTTGCGGCCACCAGGATGGGGTTCAGCACACTCCAAGTACTTCAGGTGAACTTGACAGGACCCCAAGCTCTAGTGTGTTCATCTCTTCTCTTACTTCTCCTTCTCCCTCCTTGTGTTCCCCACTGAGTTCCGTACAGGTACTGCGATGTCCTTTACAGGTTTCGTGTAGCCCCCGGACCGACTGGGTGCCCTTATTGGTGACTGGTGGTGAGAACTTGGTGTAAGGCCAGGTCCCTCTGGAAAAACGCAGATTAGAGGATACAGGTGGCGACTCCGCTCCGTCCGTATTCCCCTGGGATCCACATAAACCTCCGGACTTTTCTGACAGAGACGTGAAGTGCAAGGTCAGATAATCGGGGACCGGTACCCCCTCTTGCGGCAGGGTCTCTCTGACTAGGCCAGAATGAGGCATGCAGGTGGCGACTCCGCTCTATCCGCACCCCCTGAGATCCTTTCGCCTGTGGAGCCTATCTCCTCTGTTCCCCTCCTGGGCCTTCTCGTGTGGACTAAGACTGGGAACAGAGCTGGCTATAACTCAACTCTGCCCCAATCCCCAGTCTCGAAGCCTGAGACCGGGAATCACAGAATCCTAGAACAGCTGCCGCTTGTACTGACTAACCACTCCAGGGAACTGCGACCAAAGACCCGGTATTAAAGATGGCATCTGTTTATATATGATTCTATTAAGGTGTGTTATAAAGTGCTTCCTCCACCCTCACTCACTACTTGGTTCCCCCTTACTTTGGTTCCCCCCAACTCCTCCATTCAGACCCAGGGTTGCACTATGGTGCTTTAGATCCCCGTCCTGAACTGGAGTGGTGTAGTGTTGAGTGCGTGGCAGGGGTCCTGTGTAGTACTCCATCCTTACCTTGGAGAGGAGATACCACACCTCGGTCTGAGGTGCAGTACCCCTGTGGCGACTGAACCCTGAGGGGCGCCAAATTCCCCCCCCGGTGAAACACAGCATGTCCGCGGGCTGCAATAGAGTAAATACATGGTATATTTCAGACTTCAAAAATTTTTAAATGCTTTTGTAAACAACAGAAACAATCTTCCCATTATGGGAGGCATTTTTCTTAAACGTTGCAGATTAAATATATATTAAGACATTATATAAACATAGAAAACCAGTAGAAATTCTTGTGCAAGTGCAGGCTCAGCAGCATGAGGGACCTGTCCAAAGAAAACCCTCCACGTAGGGCCTGGAGTGGCTGCAGGGCATGGCGATCCTGAGTTGGATCTCCAATGGTGCCACCCAGACAGGTTTTTGTTCTGAGATCTGTTGTTGCACATGTAAAACCAATAGGGAGCACCTGAATAGGTGCAAACTATTTACAATCCAGTCTGTTGACTGCTCACCGTCCGCTGGCATAACGTCTTTTCAAAATGAACGGCAACAAGGAGAACAAAAAAAAAAACAATAACAAGGAAGTTCAGCCGCCGGGGCCGCATTACAGGTGGCATCCCCACCGGGGGTACAGCTCATGCTTTCCCACTGATCCTGACCGGTCACTTGTGGGAACGCGCGGAGAGTCGTCTTCCTTAAACACCCGGCGTACCTCCAGGGCGTACCACCCGCGCACCCCGTGGTGGCGGGTGTAGGAGACCAAGTCTCCCGGGTATAGGTTGCGGTCAGGGTCTCCTTCCTCCAGATGGGGCTCCACGTCCCACCTATTTACAAACACGTCTTGAGCGAACTGGGGGCTGGGGATAAAGTCCCATCCCGCCTCCTGGAGGAATCTGACTATGAGTCCTTCCTCCCGGGGGCTGAAGCGGGAGGCCTGCCCCTGGCGGGCTCGGGCCTTAGCGGCTTTTGACCGCACCTCCAGCTGCTCGCAGCGGACCCTCTGTGCATGCCGTTCTCGCTCTAGCTGGAGGAGCTCATGCCGGCAATACTCCTCCGCTGTTGAGCCTCAGCTTGGGTCTCCCGGGGAAACCTCATTAGATCACCCCCCGGTTGTCCCATCTAAACTCCTCTCACTTTGGGCTTGTAACCGGGGGTGCTGGTAACGGTGTTAGCGGGGGCCGCTGTTGGTCCTCCATCTTGGCGGACCAGTCCGGGTTGGTGTGTGAGTACACTCAGGCGAGGGCAGGTGGTGACGGCTCCGGGAGTGTGAGGGGCAGCAGGCTTCCGGAGGCTGCGACAGCTTGGGCCTCAGGGTCCGGGGTTAGTAGCTGCTCCCAAACGGTAGCGCCCGGGGATGGAGGTGGCGGCAGGAAGTCTAGGAGGAGGTTGACGCACTTGGCGCCCGGGGCAGGGGTTGTTTCCTTACCCGCTCCTGGGCTGGATGCGGCCTCCTGGTCTTGTTCCATTTCCGCCGGGGCTGGAGTATCGCTGACAGGGCGCGGAACCTCCGGGTGTCGGGCTGCAAGCTTCTCCCACATCTCCTTCCTCCATTCCTCGATTGCTCTCCGCTGGGCCTCTTCCACTCTCCGGGTCAAGTTCTGCTTCTCGCCGCGGTGGAACTCGGCCTCCTCCGGTGCTAATCGAACGCTGTATCCCTCCAGCGTGAGGGAGGTGGATGGCGGTGGGCCAGCGGCAGAGGTTGATTCCTGGTCTCCTTCCATTGCGGCCTCCAGGTGTGGTCTGTCTAGACTTGGTCGAACCACGCCTTGTCTCCCTCTCTCTCTCCTCCTCTTTCAGGGGCGGTTCAATGGCTGCTTGCAGACGGGCATTCCCTGGGACGTCCCATCTGTTTTGACGGACACATTCATGCGGACAGTCTCTGTAGCAAGGGGCGGTCTGTATTTTTGGCGCCATTTGAGAACCTTGCCCACGATGGGAGGTCTTAAGAGGTTGTTGTTTTCCCTGCACATAATGGCGTCCGTTCTTCTTGGGTGGGCGCCACATGGAATGTGGAAATACAGTCTTTAGAAAGGCGCACAGTACCCATTGGCAATGGGTATAGACTTCTGCCGTTGCCACGGGCACGAAATCCTGCCGACTACGCCAAGTTGTGACGCTCTAGCCCTCCCTGGGACATAAAAAATTATGGGCTTCTGGATGAGTGGTTGTTTGACTACGCCACCTGCGGTTTCTGGTGAGGGTCACCAGCGCTGTAGCAGTCCTCTGAGGCCGGTGTTCAGACAGCTCAGATGGTACGGCTACCCCCAGGTGGAGCAAGGCCTCAGGGCAGCATAGAGAGAGAGAGTGTGGAATAGAGCGTTGGCGGGAGCAGAGCCGCGGAGTAAGGAACAGACAGAGACAAAGGTTAAAGTCATCCAAGTCTTTACTCACAGGTGTAGTGGCTCAGCTCAGAGCTTCTCTCTGCTGTCACACGGCGTGTTGCGGCCACCAGGATGGGGTTTGTGGCGCCCTGCTGTGCATGGAGCCACAGATTCTGAAGGGGTGTATTAAAGGATTTCTCCACAAGATGCCCTCGGAGCATACACACACCTCCACCCTACCTCAGTCCACCAGAGGGAGCCCGGATAGGGATATAAATACGGAGGGTGGAGCTAGGCAGAAACGGTCTGTGAGTTTGTTCTCCTCAGGAAGTGAGTGGAGACAGAACAGTCTGGAGTCCACAGCCAGTTCCTGCAGAGTGAGACACAGAAAAACAGGTCAGTCTGCAGTGGAGCTCAGTCAGACTCAAGCAGCTCGAGTTAAGTGAGCTAGGAGCGTTGCTGACGCTCAGAGAGCAGCAGAAGAGGCAGCAGCTAACTGCCAGTGTGTATAGCCTAGTGAGCGCCCGAGTAGGCCGAAGGCTAGAGGAGCGATTAGCATTGGGGGCAGAGGGACTTTACCAGCTCACCCCAGAAACCATATACCGGACAACGGGTCCGAGTCTGCAGGGATTCTTTACACCCAGCAGAGGACAACCGGAACCCCTGGCGAACTACATGTCCCAGGAATACCAAACGCTGACTGTTATACCAGGGTCAGGAGTTACCGAGGCCCCATATACCAGGGGGTGTGTACTCTAACAGAAGGCCCTGCCACAGGATCATCCGGTGCAGGACAGAAACAAAGTTAGGCCTAGCTCCATGCAGGTCAGAAACTTACTACAGAGAGGCAAGAGACAGGCGGCCGTACACCCGCTCACTGGGGAGAATCCGGACGTGCACCCCTCACCCTACAGCGCTCCGGGGTGTTCCTGAACTATTTCCAGTAAAGGTACAGAAGTGACTTTTGTGTGTGCTTCCCCTTCTTGCTCTGACCAGGCTGGGTCCCCTCTGTCCTGCATCCCCAACTCCTACGCTGCCCTGAGGCCCCGCTCTGCCTGTGGGGAGCGATTCCATCTAAGCTGCAACAACACCAGCCTCAGTGGACGGCCGCAGCGCTGGTGATCCTCACCAGACACCACAGGTGGCGTCACGAACTTTGACATTTCATTTTCCCCTTTTTAAGAGAGACCCCAGGGTACGGGCCCGGGAGCCGACCACCACGACATCCCCCAAGAACAGGCATTAAGGCCCGGGCGCCGAGTAGTCCCCATCCCCTGGGCGCCACATCTCTCTAACTGGCGTCACGAACAGGATTGTGTGCCCGTTGCCACCGGGTACTGTGCTCCTTAAGAAACTGTAAAACTCACAGTGGTGAAGCTTTTCCCGCCACTGGCCGCCATCTTTCCAGTCGCTGGAAGCGCGCGAAGTCGAGGACACGCCCCGCCCTTGACGTCGAATCAGGAAGCGTCAGGTCCTGGAAGGAGCCAGAGGACGCCCTGACGTCGGACGCAAGCGACGCAAGGTCCTACCAGATGACCGACACCTGCGGAGCTGCGGCCTACAGAAGGAAGGTAGGCCACGGTTCACTAGGGGGGTGCCAAGATGTTGCAGCAACAACCCGACGTCGCGGCCCAGGCTGACAGCCCCGATGATGCAACCGCGGCCGCCGCCGCGCAAGACGGAGCATACGCTCCATCACCAGGGCCTGTAGCCTCTATCGTACCATTGACTTTACCATACATGCCTGGAGCAAAGTGGCTCCCCCAGTACAGCGGCAAGCCAGACACCCTGTCTGGATTCAAGCGCAAAATATGCAGCATCCTGGACATGTATTCTATGACGGGCAAACAAAGAGCTGCAGTTGTTGTAGGACAATTGACTGGTGCTGCGGAGAGAGAAGTAGAGACCTGGTCGGCCGCAGACCAGGAGTCAGTGTCCGCAATTTTCAAAAAATTACAGACTGCCTTTGAGGACCGCACTGAAGCAGACCTCCAGATGAGGTTGTACCAATGCTCTCAGAAACCGGAGGACAGAGTTCGGGACTATGCCTGCCATTTACAAGGGGACCTGCGAGCTCTAAAACAGGTTAGTCCAATTAGCATAACAAATGAGAGTAAAATGCTAAAAGAACAATTTGTCCGGGGGCTGAGGTCCCAAGCGGAGAGCAGGACTGTGCGTTGGTGGTCCTTGGATCATCCAGATGCTACCTTTGACACCCTTAAGGATATGGCTATAAAGGGACTGCAACCCCTGGAGACGGCAGATACTGCAATCCAACGTTACCAGGGTGGGGCCACTCTAACGCCAGCAGCACCCACCTTTTCCCCGCTGGCTGCTGACGCCAAAGTGCAGGCAGCGCCCCCTACTGAGCTGGACTGTCTGCGCTCAGAAGTGTGCCAGCTGCCCAAAAACCTGGCCACTGTAATGAGTGCCCTGCAACTACGGACGGAGCCAGAGACGGAGGGAAATATCCTGCTAGCCGACTGCCCTGAGGATGTCCCCTGGATGAACCGGAGGAGAAGGAGAACGTCGCCACCCCAGAGGAGGACATCGCCAACCCGGAGGAGGACAACGCCGCCCCCAGGAAGGACCAACAACCAGCGCCATCCTCACCAAGAGTTCGTCTGCCACCGCTGCCAGAAGGCAGGTCACACAGTGCACCAGTGTCCTTTAAACAAGCAAACCCTGGGTCCGAGGGACAACACCCAGGAATAGACTCAGCAGGCCCCTCAGACTGGCACCACAGGTTCGTGGGAGGAAGACCTTTCCTATCCATCATACTGGACGGCATTGCGATACCTGCCCTGCTGGACACCGGATCCCAGGTAACAATCATACCTGATATCCTCTATAGCAAATACTGGTCCATGGACAGTCTCCAACCCCCAAACCCAGACTTTTCAGTATATGCCTCTTACGGCCTCCCTCTTGACCTACTTGGGGTTAAGAATGTAGCAGTAAAAGTGGGGAGAGTGGAGTTAAAGGACTAGGGGCTCATTGTAGTGAAGACTGTCAATGAGGAAAATGGACTGAATGTAGTACTAGGCACTAACATTGTGGGTAACTGTTTGGAGGAGGTTGTGTTTTTACTCCAACAGCTTGCTGACACCGCCAGACCGGGGCAGTGGAGAGCACTCCAGAGGGAGATTCGAGCCCTGATGTACCAGCAGCAAGTAAAGCTAACCGGTGGTGCGGGTAACAGACCCCGTACCCATTTTGATTCCACCAATGAGTGAAATGCTTATCTGGTGTAGAGCAGCAATAGGTCTTAAAGGACATAGCTACCAGGCGGTAGTAGAACCCCTTATCTCAGAACACAGACCTACACTCTTAACTGCCAGGGGGGTAGTAGATGTACGCAATGGGAGGGTGCCCGTCCGTCTTCTCAACTATGGGGACGACAAGGTCAGATTACCACGTTATGCCACTGTTGCCAAACTTTACACTGTAAATAATAACTCTATTCACACGGCGGAGTCCTTAACCTCCCCAGACCAAGTGGAGGATAATGATCCTACAACACAGGTGGAGGATTGGTGTTAACAGCTCCACGTTGGGACAGACACCACTCCTGCCCACCAGAAACAGGGAGTACACCGGGTGGTTCAGGAATACGCGCAGGTATTCAGCAAACACCCACTTGACTTTGGGAGGATTAAGGGGGTACAACATCACATCCCCACAGGCAACCATCCCCCCATCAAGGAACTGTACAGGCCTATACCTCCAGCACACTACCAGAAAGCCAAGGAGATGTTGCATGACATGAAGAAGGCATGGGTAGTTGTAGTCCCTGGGCAGCTCCCCTAGTTCTAGTCAGGAAGAAGGATGGAAGCATGAGAATGTGTGTAGATTACAGACAAGTAAATCGCATTACACATAAAGATGCATACCCTTTACCCCGTATTGAGGAATCCCTGGCTGCCTTAAAGTCTGCAAATTACTTTTCCACCCTTGACCTTACTAGTGGGTACTGGCAAGTAGCTGGGGCTGAGGAGGATCGGGAGAAGACGGCCTTCACCACCCCAATGGGACTCTGCGAGTTCAACAGTATGCCGTTTGGACTCTGCAACACCCCTGGAACGTTCCAGAGATTGATGGAGAGCTGCCTGGGAAACCGCAACTTTGAGACTGTGTTGCTATACCTGGATGACGTGATAGTGTACTCCAAGACGTATGAGGACCACTTGAAGCACCTGGCAGAGGTATTTGAGTCACTGTCCCAGTATGGGATGAAGTTGAAACCCTCAAAGTGCCACCTGCTCAAGAGAAAGGTACAATAACTGGGGCACATTGTCAGCCCAGAAGGGGTAGCACCAGACCCGGAGAAGGTCACTGCCATACAGAAATGGCCGGTGCCGAAGAACCTCAAAGACGTGCATCAGTTCTTGGGACTGATAGGATACTACCGGAGGTTTGTTCAAGACTACACTAAGAAAGCAGCGCCTCTGCAAGACCTCCTGGTAGGACAGTCCCCCAAGGGCAGAAATCCCCCATTCCACTGGAGTAAAGAACAGGCTGAATCATTTCAAGAAATGAAGGAGATCCTGACAGGTGATGAGATCCTAGCCTACCCTGACTACAGCCAACCGTTCCTGCTGTATACTGATGCCAGCAATGAAGGATTGGGAGCTGTCCTAAGTCAGAAGCAGAATGGCCAGGAGAAAGTCATCGCATATGCAAGCAGGAAGCACCGCTCGACTGAGAGGAACCTAGAGAACTATAGCAGCTTTAAGTTAGAGTTCCTGGCCTTGGTCTGGGCCATCACAGAAAGGATCAAGCACTACTTAGCCTCCAGCAAGTTCACTGCCTACACTGACAATAACCCCTTAACTCATCTTGAAACAGCCAAGCTGGGAGCCATGGAACAACGATGAATGGCTCGGCTGTCAAACTACCAATTCACAATAAAGTAGTGGGCGGGCCACAAGAACGCCAATGCCGTTGCCTTGTCCAGGATGCCTCACCAGTCAGACATAGAAGAAGAAGTGGATGACCTGGAAGAGATTGAGCTACCTGCCTTTCATCGGAATGGGATGATCCACGAGCAACGAGCCTCCAGGAGGCAGCGTGGTAAGACGTTAAACCCTTTGCCTCACCACAGCTGGAAAGAGACCCAGGACAGTGACCCGGTTGTCAGCCATATCAAAGAGCTGATAACCCAAGAAAGTTCCTCCCTGGAGAAGGATGCGTCTCTCCAAGCAAAACAGCTGTGGAATGAGAGAAGCTGGCTGTTTATCTACCGTGAGAAGCTGTGCCGGAGGTACGTCAATCCAAAAACCCATGAGATGGTATGGCAGATAGTGGTCCCCAAGACGGACATCCAGATGGTGTTGGAGGCCTACCACAATCAGGCGGGGCACTTTGGCTGGAAAAAGCTAGAGACCCTGTTGAAGTGTCGATTCTACTGGGTGGGAATGCGCAGCTCCATTGAGAGGTGGTGCAGAGACTGTGGACCCTGTAGCCTCAGAAGAAAAGACTACAGTAGCCAGAAGGCACACCTGCAGCCCATCAAGACGACTCGACCCCTGGAGATCGTGGCCCTGGACCATGTCAAGTTGTCACCCAGCCGGTCAGGATATGCCTATGCCCTGACCATGGTGTATCACTACTCCAGGTTCCTGGTGGTCGCCCCTGTCAAAGACCTGACAGCAGAGACAGCAGCGAAGACGTTCCAAGCGTACTTCTGCAGACCCCATGGATACCCTGAGCAGGTACTGATTGACCAAGGCCCGGCCTTTGAGGCTGAATTGTTCAAAGAGTTCTGCCATCTGTACGAGTGTAAAAAGATCAGGACTACACCGTACCACCCCCAAACTAACGGTCTCTTTGAAAAGATGAATAACATCATCATCGATCTACTGAAGACTATACCACTAGAAGAGAGAAACCAGTGGCCAGACCTACTACCTGACCTAGTGGATCTGTATAATCACATACCAGTAAGTTCCACCAATTGCACTCCGGCATATCTCATGCAGGCAAGACCAGGAAAGCTGCCCATGGACCTGGAGCTTGGTGTTGTAGAACCAGAAGCAGATGTGACCACTGAAGACTGGGACACGACCAGAGAGGAGCAGTACAGAAGAGTACAAGCATGTGTCGAAGACAGTCTCACTCGGGTGAGGGATAAACAAGAAGCACAATACAACAGAAGTGCACCAGCAGAACCATTCACACCAGGAGAAGTGGTATTGAAAAGGAAGCGGAGGAACCACAAGCTTGATGACAAGTGGGAGAGAGAACCTTACACTGTGTTGAATTCAAGGTTTGACAACAGGAAGACATGTCTGATCAGCAAAGATGGAGGAAGAACAACTGCAACAGTATCTAGGGACCACCTGAAGTTGTGTCCAGATCTGCTAAAACCCCAAGAAGAAGTGCCTCTCATTTTCCCGGAGGAACCTGATGAAGGAGTAATACATACTGATTTAGGAGACTTCCCGGCAGATTGGCCTCAAATCGGAGGAGCAGTCATAATTCCAGTACTCCAATTCTTCCAACAGCCAGAAGACCCTCCACAGCAAGTTGAACCTGTAAGTGCTGCAGAAGAGCCTAGTGCCACAGAAAAGACTGCTCAGGAAGAAACCCCGGAAGAAGGAACCCCGGCAGAAGCAGAGCAAGAAGGCCCAGCCAATGGTGAACTTGCCAGCCCATTAGCGAGGTTAAGGCAGTTTTTCAATACCATCACTAGTAGAACAAACAGGGTAGCTGAGAGAAACACTGACACTACACAGACCACCGCACTACGCAGATCTACACGTAGCATGAAAGGTCAACTCCCTGTCAGGTACACTAAGTAAAATAGTTAAACCCCGACAGATGTAGATAGTTATCCCTGGGGTATGGTATTGTATTGTATAATACTGTATATTATTGCATTATCCTGTGTATGTATTGCTATGTATTTATTGCCTTTTACAGGCCTTTAACTTATATTTTGCCCCTCTAATGGACAATCCAAGTGAAATGGACACTTTACTTATTTGCTTCCCATTACCCGCTTGGGTATCTAAGAACTCTGTGGCTGAGGACTATGTGCAGCCCAAAGACTTTATTTGTACATATTTGCACTCCCTGAGTGCCCCTTTGCGCAACCTCTCCGGAAGTGACTTGGACTTTCTGGTTGCTCATTACCTACTGTTTATTGAACTATATATGTATATTTATCCATGTTCTGGTAATGCAACATTCAAGCGTCCTAACCTCCCATAAAGGGAAGCTTGTTATTGTTGTTGTTACAAAATGTGCTTCGGCCCGGGAGTGCTGAGTTCAACTAGGGGGGAATGTGTCGCCCTGCTGTGCATGGAGCCACAGATCCTGGAGGGGTTTATTAAAAGATTTCTCCACAAGAGGCCCTCGGAGCATACACACACCTCCACCCTACCTCAGTCCACCAGAGGGAGTCAGGATAGGGATATAAATACGGAGGGTGGAGCTAGGCAGAGGCGGTCTGTGAGTTAGTTCTCCACAGGAAGTGAGTGGAGACAGAACAGTCTGGAGTCCACAGCCAGTTCCTGCAGAGTGAGACACAGAAAAACAGGTCAGTCTGCAGTGGAGCTCAGTCAGACTCAAGCATCTCGAGTTAAGTGAGCCAGGAGCGTTGCTGACACTCAGAGAGCAGTAGAAGAGGCAGCCAGCTAACTGCCAGTGTGTATAGCCTAGTGAGGGCCCGAGTAGGCCGAAGGCTAGAGGAGCGAGTAGCATTGGGGGCAGAGGGGCTTTACCAGCTCACCCCAGAAACCATATACCGGACAACGGGTCCGAGTCTGCAGGGATTCTTTACTCCCAGCAGAGGACAACCAGAACCCCTGGTGAACTACATGTCTCAGGAATACCAAACGCTGACTGTTATACCAGGGTCAGGAGTTACCGAGGCCCCATATACCAGGGGGTGTGTACTCTAACAGAAGGCCCTACCACAGGATCAGCCGATGCAGGACAGAAAATAAGTTAGGCCTAGCTCCAGGCACGTCAGAAACTTACTACAGAGAGGCAAGAAACAGGAGGCCGCACACCCGCTCACTGGGGAGAATCCGGACGTGCACCCCTCACCCTACAGCGCTCCGGAGTGTTCCTGAACTATTTCCAGTAAAGGTACAGAAGTGACTTTTGTGTGTGCTTCCCCTTCTTGCTCTGACCTGGCTGGGTCCCCTCTGTCCTGCATTCCCAACTCCTACGCTGCCCTGAAGCCCCTATCCGCCTGTGGGGAGTGATTCCATCTAAGCTGCCACAACACCGGCCTCAGTGGATGGTCACAGCGCTGGTGATCCTCACCAGACACCTTACGTGGCGTCACGAACTTTGACATTTCATTTTCCCCTTTTTAAGAGAGACCTCAGTGTACGGGCCCGGGAGCCGACCACCGCGACATCCCCCAAGAACAGGCATTAAGGTCGAGTAGTCGCCACAGGGTTCAGCACACTCCAAGTACTTCAGGTGCACTTGACAGGACCCCAAGCTCTAGTGTGTTCCTCTCTTCTCTTAATTCTCCTTCTCCCTCCTTGTGTTCCCCACTGAGTCCCGTACGGGTACTGCGATGCCCTTTACGGGTGGAGAGTAGCCCCCGGACCGACTGGGTGCCCTTATTGGTGACTCGTGGTGAGAACTTGGTGTAAGGCCGGGTCCCTCTGGATAAAGGCAGATTAGAGGATACAGGTGGCGACTCCGCTCCATCCGTATCCCCCTGGGATCCACATAAGCCTCCGGACTTTTCTGACAGAGACGTGAAGTGCAAGGTCAGATAATCGGGGACCGGTACCCCCTCTTGCGGCAGGGTCTCTCTGACTAAGCCAGAATGAGGCATGCAGGTGGCGACTCCGCTCCGTCCGCACCCCCTGAGATCCTTTCGCCTGTGGAGCCTATCTCCTCTGCTCCCCTCTTTTGCCTTCTTGTGTGGACTAAGACCAGGAACAGAGCTGGCTATAACTCAACTCTGCCCCAATCCCCAGTCTCGAGGCCTGAGACCGGGAATCACAGAATCCTAGAACAGCTGCAGCTTGTACTGACTAACCACTCCAGGGAACTGCGACCAAAGACCCGGTACTAAAGATGGCCTCTGTTTATATATGATTCTATTAAGGTGTGTTATAAAGTGCTTCCTCCACCTTCACTCACTACTTGGTTCCCCCTTACTTTGGTTCCCCCCAACTCCTCCATTCAGATCCAGGGCTGCACTATGGTGCTTTAGATTCCCGTCCTGAACTGGAGTGGGGTAGTGTTGAGTTCGTGGCAGGGGTCCTGTGTAGTACTCCATCCTTACCTTGGAGAGGAGATACCACACCTCCGTCTGAGGTGCAGTACCCCTGTGGCGACTGATCCCTCAGGGGCTCCACATTATACTGTATGGAGCACTGTGTGGGGCCAATTATACTGTATGGAGCACTGTGTGGCTCCCATTATACTGTATGGAGGATTATGTGGGGCCATTATACTGAAGGAGCACTATGTGGGGCCAGTATACTGTATGGAGTACTATGTGGGGCCAGTATACTGTATGGAGTACTATGTGGGGCCCATTATACTGTATGGAGCACTATGTGGGGCCCACTATACTGTGTGGAACACTATGTGGGGCCCATTATACTGTATGGAGAACTATGTGGGACCCATTATTCTGATATGGAGGGCTATGTGGGGCCCATTATTCAGTATGGAGGACTATGTGGGGCCATTATTCTGTATGGAGGACTATGTGGGGCCATTATACTGTAAGGAGGACTATGTGAGTCCATTATTCTGCATGGAGGACTATGTTAGACCCATTATATTGTATGGAGGACTATGTGGGGCCATTATTCTACATGGAGGACTATGTGGGGCCATTATTATGCATGGAGGACTATGTGGGGCCATTATTCTGCATGGAGGACTATGTGGGACCCATTATACTGTATGGATGACTATGTGGGCCATTATTATGCATGGAGGACTATGTGGGGCCATTATACTGTATGGAGGACTATGTGGGGC
The DNA here is from genome assembly GCF_046119375.1 of Phyllobates terribilis. Lineage (NCBI taxonomy): Eukaryota > Metazoa > Chordata > Amphibia > Anura > Dendrobatidae > Phyllobates > Phyllobates terribilis. Next base: position 16,670,975 of record NW_027362767.1, on the reverse strand, counting down.
CATTATACTGTATGGAGGACTATGAAGGGCCATTATACTGTATGGAGGACTATGTGGGGCCATTATACTGTATGGAGGACTATGAAGGGCCATTATACTGTATGGAGGACTATGTGGGGCCATTATACTGTATGGAGGACTATGTGGGCCCATTATACTGTATGGAGTACTATGTGGGCCATTATTCTGCATGGAGGACTATGCGGGGCCATTATACTGTATGGAGGACTATGTGGGGCCATTATACTGTATGGAGGACTATGTAGGGCGATTATACTGTATGGATGACTATGTGGGCCATTATTCTGCATGGAGGACTATGCGGGGCCATTATACTGTATGAAGGACTATGCGGGGCCATTATACTGTATGGAGGACTATTCAATGTTATATTTGATAAGGGAAAACTTCCTCAATTGTAGACATTTTTTAAATAAATATCACGGTTGTCTTGCAACTTTGTCCAAGCTTTTCATTTTGGCCCTCCGGGTATTTGAGTTTGACAAAATATAAAGGGATGTCTGGGCATACAGTATTGCCATATCGCACTGCGTCATAATTCAGCTGTCACAGAGAGAGACTGCAGACTTTTCTTTTGCAAGCAGAAAACCCTATAAGATATAAAGGGATGTCCGGGCATACAGTATTGATGACCTATCTACATCTACAGGATAGGTCATCAATAGCAGATCAGTGGGGGTCCGACACCTGACGCCCCCAAGAGCAGCTGTTTGCTCAGGCGGCATTACTGAGCGGCTGCTGCTGGTTCTGCAGCTCAGCTCCTGTTCATTTGAATAGTAGTGACTACAGTACCAGCAGCGACTGGCAGAGGCCACTACACTCTGGATAGAGCTGCGCTTGCTCCGGAGCTTGTAACAGCTGACCGATGGGGGCACCAGCTGTCAGACCCCACCTATCTGCTTTTCATGACCTATCCTGTATATGTAGAGAGGTCATCAATCCCATATGCCCGGAAATATCCTTTACTCTCTTATAGTTGTTTTCTGGTCACAAGAGAAAAGTCTGCAGTTACTCTGACTGCAGACAGCTGAATTATCACACTGTCTCGATTTTCCTGTATTTTAATGCGGGAGGGCGGTCACTTGACCTCATGTATGCGATTTACATACTTGCAGTCACATGCCGACTAGTCTCATCCAGATTCTTTCAATTCTCTTATATTGAGTGGAGCAAGATGAGTCTCGTCCACACATGACTGCAAGTATGTAAATAACATACATTTAAAGGAAAATTCCTTTAACGAGAATTTCCAACCTTCTTGAAAATTTTACAGGGGACAGGGTTTGTTTTAAGAAAAAGAAAAACAACCTTAAAGGGGTTGTCCAGCTTTAGGCTACAAGCCTGCAATTTCTCTGTGCGCTCTGTGAGGATTCTCAGGTGTCGGTGCCCGATGTGAATTGAGTGCAGCCGAACACAGTCTAGTCAGAATGTGGCCAGAAGTAGAAGTATGCGTATCACATGCTTGTGGTCACACACCCGACACCTGAAAATCCTCACAGAGAGCAGGGCGTGCAATGTGAGGATTCACAAGTCTGCAGTCACATAAAGTGACTGCAGTCTTGTAGCTTAAGGCAGCTTGCACCTGTTCACACTTGCTTTATTCTGTTCGGAGGTGCTGGTCAAGTTTTTTTTATAGTATGCACGGTCCTCTCACCCCCCAATCCTAGTATGCATGGTCCCCTCACCCCTTAACCCTAGAATGCATGGTCCCCTCACCCCCCAATCCTGGTATGCATGGTCCCCTCACCCCCAGTCCTGGTATGCATGGTCTCCTCATCCCCCCAATCCTGGTATATATGGTCCCCTCAACCCCCAATCCTGGTATGCGTGGTCCCCTCACCCCCCAATAATGGTATGTGTGGTGCCCCTCATCCTGGTATGCATGGTCCCCTCACCCCCCAATCCTGGTATGCATGGTCCCCTCACCCCTCAATCCTGGCATGTGTGGTACCCCTCACCCCCCAATCCTGTTATGTGTGGTACCCCTCACCCCCCAATCCTGGTATGCATGGTCCCTTCACCCCCCAATCCTGGTATGCGTGGTACTCCTCATCCTGGTATGCTTGATCCCCTCAAACCACAATCCTGGTATGCATGGTCCCCTCACCCCACAATTCTGGTATGTGTGGGCCCCCTCATCCCTTTCACACTGTGCACACATACAAAAAAATAAACAGTTATACTCACCTTCTCTGTGCTCCAGCGCTGCTGCGTCCTGTTCTGCCGGAGGCCGGGGGAGGAGTGTGGCGATGGAGCACTGCGCTGTCCGGCACCATTTTGCTGAAGACACACTCCAAATGTGTCTTCAGTAAAATGGCGCAAGATAGCGCTATGTGCATGCGCTGATCTGGCGCCCCACTCCTGCCCCGGTCTCCGGCGAAGAGAGGTGCTGCAGCAACGCTCCTCCCGGTCAGGTAAGTATGTAAGTATGGCGTCGGAGATCGCGGTATGCGTTCGGTGCCTACGCATACCGCGATCTCTGGCGCCATACACTCCTCTTACCTGTAACGGCTGGAGGGGTGATTCTGTCTGGAGCCAGACTGCGCGTCGCGCATGCGCAGTCTATCGAGGCTTCAGACAGAGACACGCTTGCAGTGTTATATTATAGATGGTGTTTTTCCGGTAACGGTTTTATATGAATTTATGAAGGTGCCTAAGGCTTTTAATCAATGCTGGATCCTACCTGCCCTTTACATTTTTACGCTTATAGCCCGGGAGAGGCATGACTGATAAATATTAGGATTAGGATCCCATCAAAGAAAGGTCACCTTGTCACGGCTAGTGGGCTCTCCTGAATTTGCCAATTTATGTGCTAAATACTGTAATTTTTATAAGTAAATTCTATATAGCAGTAATGCGGTTCAAATGTCATATATTCAATGTTTGCAGCACTTACAGGGACGGCTGTATTCTCCTGTATCTATACTGAGGAGAGGGTGGACATGCCTTGGTGTTTGGGACCTGATCTTTTAAGACCCTAACAACGCCCCCGCTGCTATCCGTCCTTGGTGACACTGTTTACCTCTTGGTATCACTTTGCAGCAGCCAACAGAATGTCTCCGCACTGTGACCCTAAACTACATTCTCACTTATCTTTTTGCAAAGGACCAGAAAAAGAGGGGCAGAGACATCCCACCATGTGATCACATCCCGCCCACTTTTACTGCAGTCTTAATGCAATCTAACACTACACTAGATTCATGGGAAATGTCTGCAGCTGCTCCCCCTAGTGTTTAAAAGTTGAAAATATCAAAACTTTTACAATTTTTATATTTTTTTACCATTAAAAGATTTTTTTTTTTTAATTAAAACTTTAGTGCTTTACATTTTTTCAATTGTTGCTGCGAGACCTCTGAAGATGATGAGTATTATACTATCCATTTCTGAGCTTTACGTTGCTTTACTCCCTACTTCACAGTACACTGACGTTGAGTATGGTCTCATCCATATGGGGTCACAAAGGTTCAGCTAATGTTATCGCCTTTTGCAGGGCTTTTCATACTGGATCCATCACCGTCCATCATATGAAAGTCCAACCATAAACAATATTCCATGGACCCTCAAGGTAAATCCCAAACTTCTCCCTGATCTTCTCTATGGGATATTCATGAAGCTGCTTTATATTTTATCCATGACTGTATAATAACAAGGGCTCTCTGGTTGATTAGATTATGTATAAGAGAATTTCTAAATGTTTTTTTTTATTACAGGATGACCCACTACGTGTGGTTCCCTGGAGAAATTCCTCTGAAGATTCCATCAAGCTTCCTCTTTGGATCTTCCGTGCCACAGTTTTTGTTGCACTGATGACACTTGTGACAATACTAGAGAACTTGGCTGTAAAGCGCACCTGTCAGCAGGATTGTGCTTAGTAAACCACATACACTGACCGGTGGGCGCCATTACACTGAGTAAAATGATAGCTTTGTTGATGAAATCCGTCCAGAGGTTCTTTTATAATCTTTAGTTTCAGTTTTGCCATAATGAGATACTCGTGCTCTGGGGCGGGACTTTAGGGAGGTGCTGTAGCTGGTGCTCTCATTATGTATGCCTATCTCTGACAGGTCACTGTGCTTTCAGTCGCCGGCCTAATATTTTAAATATTGCCTTTGTAATTTCTCTGCCAATTTGAAATTGACATCCCCAAAATGGCCGCAAAGGTCCGCGCATGCGCAGTAGCATGTTTCGGTTGCCGAAAGAGGCTACTGCACACGTGCGGTCGCCATTTTGCTAAAGGAAGAAGAAACTTGCCTGCAGCAATATGGCACCCAGCAACCGAAAGATGCTACTGCGCATGCGCGGGCCCCGGCGGCCATTTTGGGGATGTAAATTTCAAATTGACAGAGAAATTACAAAGGCAATATTTAAAATAGATTCAATATTTAAAAGGATCAGCAGCCGTACCAGAGCAGTCCCCTTGAGGAAGGCAATAGCGCCGAAACGCGCGTCGGGGATACACGCATTGTGCAGGTTGTGCAGGCTTCGCCCTCCCCACCAAGGTAAATATGAGTGATTACCATGGGATATAATGTGAGGGTAGGATATAGGTTTATCTGAATGGGGGCATCTTGGACACATATAGATCGCTCTTCTTGTATATCTACATATATATCTTCTCTGCTATACAATGTCTTTGTGCAATAGGGATTTGACAATAGAGGAATCTGTACTTTGCGTGATACTTGCTTGTTTTTAATCAGGTTTTTAGGCTTGTGTATGTATTTTTTGCATTCAATAGTCTCTCCAGACTTCCTGTGGTTATATGTTTAATAAAGATTGTTTCACATTTTTCAATATAATTGGCTATAGATCGTTGTTTTGTGCTTCGGCTCCCTCTTGAATATAGTCTATTTGACGATCAGCCTCCTTATATATATCCAATGAGTAAGTTGCAATATGGATAGTATGTTTATATTTTATTTTATAACCTTGGTAGTATGCAACTTGATACTCTATCCTAATTATCCCGTTTGTGTTCTATTTACTGTGTCTAGCACAGGTTTACCTATTAGGAGTATGGATTATAAAGCCAAGGAAAAAGCTTGGCTTAATCAAGTGGAACAGGTGTTTGGGGCTGACAGCTGTGCTTCCCAACAGGATGGTGACCAGAAATGGGATGATGAGTTCTCTGGAATACAGGATTTAATCATCAAATGTACCCGGTTATGGTGGAATAGGACATTTTTGGAGATCTATCTTACTCGCAAAATTATACCTAGGGGACTACGTGTGCGGATCATCCCGTCTTTTCTTGTGGAGGATACCTCCTTTATCTCTAAATGGGAAACAATATGTGATGAATGTTCAATTAAATTAATGAAGCAATTAATTGAGCTAAATACAGGCAAGATTACGCAATTAGATATGTCTATTGACATTGCTCAATCATCTTTGCGGTCAGGGTGCCCTCCGGATAAGTTGCCAATTTTTGATTCTAAGTTGGAGAAAACTTTGGACGGCATTGTCAAAAAAATATAAGAGATTCAAGTCTCTAAAATAAATCGTGATATGCGAGATTATCAGGCAAAAAATGTATATCGTTGGTGACAAATATTTACTCACCAACCCTGCCTATCTCGTACACCATCACTTACATCAGGGTCTTCAGCTGGTGAAATCAGTGATGAAGCATCAACATCAACATCAATGGTAACTAGGTCCGGCACATACACCAGAAAACAACGCGACTTTAATTATCATCCGTATAAGCGACAAGATTTTCGGTCTCCCGAAAAGAAAAAAAGAGATAACAAGGTAATAAATTTGAGTAAATATCAGTTTTCAAGTGCTGACCTCTCCCTCCTCAGTAGAGGCCTATCCTTTTCACCTGCTTCTGGCTTTGATGAGTTCACTCTAATTAAGGATTTACATATTTTTGCTAGGTCTCTTATCTTTAAGAAATATTTTCATGATGATAATCTATGGAAATTATTTCCCTCAGAGGAGGAACAACTGGCATTAAGAACTTTTGAGGAACTTGCAGTGGAACACAACACATTGGATAGTGGTAAGATACCTCCATCTATTGCAAAGCGCTCCAAGCGATTCCCCCATCTTTCTAGCAACATGAATGTTGAGATGTTTGTTCAAATTGTGTCTAAGGAACTTTGTAAGATACCGAGACATATCTCATGTGATAATCTAAGTAGAGAGGAGAGGCAGAGATTAAAGTTCCTTAAGAATTTGCCAGACATAGTGGTTAAGCCGGCGGATAAGGGTGGGAACCTGGTGGTGTGGCCACAGCAGATGTATGAATCTGAAGTTTTTCGCCAACTACGTGATAAAACATGTTATAACAAGCTCACATATAACCCCCTATCTACATATGAGAAAAGCAAAGTAATATCTTAACTAAAGCTACTAATAGGGGAGTTATTACAAAGGAGTTGGCATCTGCACTTGCTGTGGCCGAACCTACGGTCCCCACCCTATACCTCCTTCCCAAATTACATAAAAATATGGACAAGTCTCCCGGAAGACCAATAATATCGGGTAGGGGGAACTACTTGGAGCCAACCAATAGATGGATTGATTCTAAATTAAACCCATTGGTTGAAAATCTTCCCTCTTTTTTGAGGGATACAGGAGACCTACTGAGGAGGGTAGATGGCCTGTATCTTGAATCTGATTCCTTAATGGTGACAGCTGATGTTGAGTCGCTATACACTAGTATTAGACACATTGATGGGTTGAGAGCCATCAAATATTTCCTGGAGGGATCTTCCATATCTGGTGATATGCAAACATTGATTATGGAATTACTGGAATTCACGCTAACTCATCATTTTTTTGTGTTTAAGGGGTCCTTCTACCTACAGCTCCAGGGGACGGCTATGGGGGCGGCCTTTGCCCCCTCCTATGCTAATCTCTTCCTGGAGCTGTGGGAGAGGGACCTTTCCCTGCCTGATCAGGAGTCGTCGATGAGCTGTGTCCTCTCTTGGACGCGGTACATCGATGACATCTTTTTGATCTGGCAGGGATCACGTATCCATCTTGATACATTTATGCAAGACCTCAACACAAATATGTTGAATATACGTATCACATATGTATGTGATTCGGATAAAATTGAATTCCTAGATGTATGTTTGACAAGAGACAATGACAATGCCATCCAAACTAATATCTTTAGGAAATTGACATCGACCAATACTCTTCTCCATGCTTCATCCGCTCACCCGTCACATATGATACAATCTGTTCCGGTGGGGCAGTTTCTGCGGCTTCGCAGAGTCTGTTCCACTGAACAAGATTTTGAGATACAATCATTGGAGTTGAGGGAACGCCTCTATGAACGTGGATACAGTCATAGAATGGTGAAAAGAGCTTATAATCGAGTTAAACATTCCTCCAGACAGGATTTACTATATAAATCCCATGATAAACAACAAAATGATATGGTGAGGTTTATTACAACATTCCATACACAGATACCAGCAGTTAGAAATGCTCTTGCTAAAGCATGGCCGGTCCAGAGAGTGGATCCGGTATTAGCCAAATATGTTTCCATGGAACCTACAATTACATTTCGGCGTGCGAAAAATCTCCGCGACCACTTAGTCCATAGTCATTATGAGGGAGATGTAATACATACATTTATGGACAAGGCAACAATTCGTCAAGGTTGCACACCATGTGGCCGATGTGTTGCTTGTCCCAACGTAATTAGAAGTACCACATTTTTTGATTCTATAGGCAAGCGTTCTTTTGAGATTAAAAAATACATCACATGTACGTCACGCAATATGGTATATTATGCCACATGCCCGTGTGGTCTTATTGACGTTGGGATGACCACACGTTGTCTGAAAACACGCATTAGAGAACATGTATTGGGGATATTGGCGGCTGCGGAACAAAACGATATGTCCATGCTCAAAACTATACCAAGGCACTTTAAATCCCATCATGACTGTAATGCCAAACTATTAGAGGTAAGGGGGATAGATATGATAGTTGCAGGAATACGGGGTAGCCCGGTGTCTAAGAGACTTGCCCGTAGTGAGACGAGGTGGATTTGGACCCTAAGAACATTATACCCCGATGGTCTTAATGAGAGCAATAGTTTTGTCCCGTTTCTGTAACTTAGTCCAGTTGGTACATCATTGCACCTATGCAATTTATGCATATGTAGCACCCTGAGGATTCGGCTGCTACAGGGGTATTGCACCTCAACCCAGAGGTGTGATATTCCACTCCCGGGTAAGGATGGAGTGTGAAACTGAGCCCAGAAAGCTGCATGCACTACACACATCCCATTTCCGAGGAACAGACCAACGGTACTCCCACTTAGAAATGTGCAGGTACGACCGAGTCTGTTCCTGGCTGGAGTGGGAGGGGGGTGGTACATCCCAGTAGTGTAGGGGCAGATAGGGGGAGCAGCCTGGGTAAAGATAGGAGCTCATTGGGTGCTGGTCACCTGAGCTCACACATAGAGGGAGTATTTAAGGTGGGCACCATCTAAGAACAGGGTCAGTCTGTCAGTCTTTTGTCAGAGCAGAGTAGAGGAAGAGGAGCAGAGCAGCCCCAGAGAGAGAGAGAGAGGAGAAAGAGAGACCCAGAGGGGGTGAAAGAAAAGGACTCTGAGAACCCAAAGTCCATCATCGGGTGAAGAGTTGGCAAAAGGGTACCGGATCCCAAACTGGTGGGGGCTAAAGCACACCTCAGCCAGAGACCGGAGGCCGTGGGCAGGATCTGCCACGGCCACCCACCACATCCACCCTGAAGGCAAACCACATGTAGGGTCAGGGAACCCAAGGCCAAGGGTTTCCCAACAGAAGGCCCGAGGGAGCTGGACCTAGGTGGATCCCTGGTGGGGACGGCCAGAAGACAGGACAGGAAGGAGGGCTCAGGGTCACGCTCCGGACTTGCTTGGGGGTTGGCTGAATCCAGGACCTGGTGGACGCAGCACGGCTCGGGTGGTCACTTGAAGCTGGAGTGACCGGAACATCAGCAGTAAGTAAATACCCTAAACTGCACAACCCGACTCCGTCTTTAATTACCATCTATGCTGCACCACCACAACCCCCATCCTCTGCACCTGACCCCCTGAGGCTATACCCCACCCGTTGGGGGTTATACTATCAAAAGCTGCACCAACACCATCAGCCTCAGCGGACCCTGCTGCAGCGGCGGCCGTAGTGACCGCAATACAACGGGTGGCGTAGTCGACATAAAGAACTTTATAACATCTGTAGGACTGCCACATACTCTGAGCTTGACACCCTGGGCACGGACCGGGTCACTGCCACTCGGCGACTACAACTCCCGTCTGATCCGGCTCCGGGTATTCCCCTAAAGAATATGGCCCAGGGGGTGCGTCAACTTTGGCGTAGTCGGCAGGATCTCGTGCCCGCAACACCCGGGTACTGCGTGCCTGAAGAAAAGAACAAGTTTACCTCAAAAAGAAGTCTCCTGCCGGTTCCGGAGGGTCCCCGCCATCGGACTCCATCACAGGTCGATTCCCGCCGGTTGTCCGCCATTAACAGCTTTTTCCCGCCATCTGCAGAGTTCCCCGCCACTGGGAGACGATTCCCGCCATTTCCAAAGGTTTCCCGCCTTGGAAGAGCGGACGCCATTATGGGCGTGCCAGAGGGTGGCAAGAGGCCGCCTCCCATCGTGGGCCAGGACCGAAAATGGCGCCAAAAGTGGAAACCGCCCCCACCAACAGAGACTGTGATGCTGGAGGTGTCTGTCAGCGTGAAAGAACTACCCCTGGAGCTGACAATCACCAAGTGGCCCCGGGACCGCCCTCGAAGTGGGAGGACTGAGAAGAAGAGAGCAAAGATGGGTGTCGCCTGGAGCAGTCTGGAGAGAGCGCACCCGGAGACAAGAAGCCTAGAGCTGAGTCCAGAAGAAGCTTACCCGCAGATGGGAGAAGAGCAGAGCAGCACCGGCCCGCTGGCCAGGAGCCTGCCGGGAACAGCAGAAGGAGAGCAGAGCAGCACCGACCCGTTGGTCAGGAGCCTGCTAGAAGCAACGACCCCACTAGGCTTAGTGGAGGTCTTGGCACAGCTCCCCCGAGATCGGGAGTGTGCACAGACCGCGCTGGAGGGCCTCGCAAGGAGGATGGCCCGGGTGCAACGAGAGACGTTGGCGCAGTGGAGCCGAGAGATGGCCCAGCAGACCGAGACTCGTCAGCGGAGCACGCCACCCGAGACGAGGAGACAGACCGCCTCTGAGGATGGCGCAGGAGGACTGAAGGCCGGAGACGGCGCCGAGAAGGGAGCCGAACGAAAGGAGGCAGGTAAAGGGGACGTCTCTACCCCAAACCGGGAAACCGCGTACCTGCCCCAGCTCCCCGTCGCAGAGCCCGAAGTACCCCCTGCCGTGCCCGTAACCGCAACGTCACCGCCACAGACTAGGCCTCAACCGGAAGCCGCAGCCGCGACCCCTGTGACGTCACACGCCTCGACCCCGAGCGTGACCAAGCAGGAAGTACCACCAGCCTGGTCGCAAGGCCTAGTACCCCCGGGCGCCGCAATACCAACAGCGCCCCCTACCTCCGCGGAGCCACCGGCCTGGTCGCAGGGCCAAGTAGCCCAGGGCGCTGCCGTCCTTACGGTGCCCTTCACTTTCCAGGTGCCCCAGGCCTGGCCGCAAGGCCTGGGCAACCCGGGCGCCGCCACCACCACCGCGCCCATAAAACCTAAAGTGCCGCATCTGGGAGAAGATCTGTTCGCCCAACACACATGGCCGGACGGGCAGCCCTTTGTCTGGCCCAGGGAGTACTACGAACAAGAGCTCCAAAAGAGGGCAAGGCCCATGTGTGAACCCCTGATCCCGGCTCCAAAGCCCGTTAAGAGGATCTCGCCCCCGCTAGCAGAGGCACAGTTTGAGTGGGACCCCACCGGAGAAGATCTCATGGGGTTCACTCAGGAGACTCGGGCAGCCGCAGCGGAGCGTGCAGAGTGCTGCCGCCAGCAGCTCGAGGTCTTTGAGAGGGAGCGGAGAGAGAGGCGGGTCCGGGAACAACAAGCCCAGATAAGGAGCGCGGAGCAGAAGAGCCGGGCCAGGAGAGACCCCCGTGCAGCGCATAGTCCCCGCACCACCGGGACTGTGATCAAGTTTAACATGCAGCATGGGTGGGGCTTCATCCGAGACCACCGCACCCCAGGCGACGTCTTCGTGACCAGGAGAGACGTTGAGTCCCACCTACCGGAGGGACACAGAGGTCGTGACCTTTACATCGGGGACGAGGTCACCTTTACCCGGCACAAGTGTCCCAAAGGACCCTACGCCCTCCATGTGCATCGCCTGACGGAGGAAGAGCTGCGGTGTGAGGAGGAAGAACAAGAGGACCCGGACGGGTCTGAAGCTAAAGGTAACCACAAAGAAAGAGCAGGAGGACGCCGTCGTTAAGTACAGCAGAGTACAGGCTGTATATAGTTGCCCGTCGGGGCACAGTGAACTGTTGCTGCTATTATAGTCCCCGTTGGGACCAGCAAGTGTGAACTGTTTACCCGTTTATCCCTTAAATCCCACTGACCGAGGACTGAGAGCGGTCATTCCTCCCTAATACCTGGCCGAGGACTGAGAGCGGCCATATCCGTTGTAAATAGTTGCGCGTCCTAAAGCGCCCCCTACTGGTTTTATAGGAAAGCCACGAGTTCCAAAGACTGTCGCACTTTACCCGGTCACACGTTGCACAGTGACCGGAGGAGGAGCCAGAGGCGACGAGAATGTTTTATATGAAAAATTTTATGATGCTGCTAATATATGTTGTTTTATATGTTTTATTATGTTGTTTATGCAAAAATGTATGTTTGGTGTTGTTTTATATCTTACAGCCCGAGGACGTGCTGTGATTTACCAGGGGGGAATGTAGCACCCTGAGGATTCGGCTGCTACAGGGGTATTGCACCTCAACCCAGAGGTGTGATATTCCACTCCCGGGTAAGGATGGAGTGTGAAACTGAGCCCAGAAAGCTGCATGCACTACACACATCCCATTTCCGAGGAACAGACCAACGGTACTCCCACTTAGAAATGTGCAGGTACGACCGAGTCTGTTCCTGGCTGGAGTGGGAGGGGGGTGGTACATCCCAGTAGTGTAGGGGCAGATAGGGGGAGCAGCCTGGGTAAAGATAGGAGCTCATTGGGTGCTGGTCACCTGAGCTCACACATAGAGGGAGTATTTAAGGTGGGCACCATCTAAGAACAGGGTCAGTCTGTCAGTCTTTTGTCAGAGCAGAGTAGAGGAAGAGGAGCAGAGCAGCCCCAGAGAGAGAGAGAGAGGAGAAAGAGAGACCCAGAGGGGGTGAAAGAAAAGGACTCTGAGAACCCAAAGTCCATCATCGGGTGAAGAGTTGGCAAAAGGGTACCGGATCCCAAACTGGTGGGGGCTAAAGCACACCTCAGCCAGAGACCGGAGGCCGTGGGCAGGATCTGCCACGGCCACCCACCACATCCACCCTGAAGGCAAACCACATGTAGGGTCAGGGAACCCAAGGCCAAGGGTTTCCCAACAGAAGGCCCGAGGGAGCTGGACCTAGGTGGATCCCTGGTGGGGACGGCCAGAAGACAGGACAGGAAGGAGGGCTCAGGGTCACGCTCCGGACTTGCTTGGGGGTTGGCTGAATCCAGGACCTGGTGGACGCAGCACGGCTCGGGTGGTCACTTGAAGCTGGAGTGACCGGAACATCAGCAGTAAGTAAATACCCTAAACTGCACAACCCGACTCCGTCTTTAATTACCATCTATGCTGCACCACCACAACCCCCATCCTCTGCACCTGACCCCCTGAGGCTATACCCCACCCGTTGGGGGTTATACTATCAAAAGCTGCACCAACACCATCAGCCTCAGCGGACCCTGCTGCAGCGGCGGCCGTAGTGACCGCAATACAACGGGTGGCGTAGTCGACATAAAGAACTTTATAACATCTGTAGGACTGCCACATACTCTGAGTTTGACACCCTGGGCACGGACCGGGTCACTGCCACTCGGCGACTACAACTCCCGTCTGATCCGGCTCCGGGTATTCCCCTAAAGAATATGGCCCAGGGGGCGCGTCACATACAATAATTTTTATTGGTTGTTATGGTGTGATATTAATTTTAATTTTTTTAGCAGGTCCAATATGTTTCTCTGCTCTGGTCGAATGTATGGTCATTTATGAATCTACGGCAAAACATCGTCTTTGAAACAAAGAATGAGAATCTTAACCAAAGAATATACTCAGGGACTTCCTCTTGAGAAGATACGAATCTTGAATAATATGATTATATACATGAGGGATTACATTTATAGTTCTGTATTAATCTCTGGCTGTATGATATTTTTTTTTTCATATAAATTATGATATATCCACCTACTGTGCCGACATATCCGGGGAGGCATTACTGGTTAGTATTGTCCTATGTAGGTAGTTTCCAGGTACTTCTTTGGTTGCAATTTATTATCGCATATATTGTCATAGTGATCCAAATACAAAAATTCTGTCCTAATTCAGCGATATTTTCTATTTAAGTTTTAATATGTACTTTGCCAATATTATGTAAGATGGCTCATAATCATTTGCATGTATTTGGTTATGATGGGGATATATGTATATTTATATATGTGCAAAGGATAAGTGTGAACGCCATGTTGGCAATGAGAATGATGTATGCCCTATATATTTGTATGTATATATACATTTGTCGCCGATATATTATTAGATTATACATTATGGATACATTATGGATTTATGAATATATTTATGCACAGTGGATGGAATCTATATCTATCTTTATTTTCTTTAAGGACAAATGAGTGATATGCCTCTTGTTCTTTTGGAGGTTTCCTCTATGGTTGTGGGGCTGTGATGCGCTAGCAGGTGTACACATGGACTAATTATCTATATACCACATATTATCTGTGACTCAGTACGCAGGGGCACCGCCGTCCTCATACCCCTGACTCCCTTCGACATCCTTGGGTGGCCTTTCTCTGCCGCAATGCCGCCGGAGTCGGGTGTCTTAGTTACGGCGACGCAACCTGCGTCACTTCCGGTGAGTCGCGGTGCATTGCTGGGTAGCATCCCCGTTCACATAGTAACACACACATGTGATCCACCACTTCCGTTCGGAGCGTCAATGTCGCCCGGTTGGTTAGTTTCTCGCGCGATTCAATATTTAAAAGGATCAGCAGCCATACCAGAGCAGTCCCCTTGAGGAAGGCAATAGCGCCGAAACGCGCGTCGGGGATACACGCATTGTGCAGGTTGTGCAGGCTTCGCCCTCCCCACCAAGGTAAATATGAGTGATTACCATGGGATATGATGTGAGGGTAGGATATAGGTTTATCTGAATGGGGGCATCTTGGACACATATAGATCGCTCTTCTTGTATATCTACATATATATCTTCTCTGCTATACAATGTCTTTGTGCAATAGGGATTTGACAATAGAGGAATCTGTACTTTGCGTGATACTTGCTTGTTTTTAATCAGGTTTTTAGGCTTGTGTATGTATTTTTTGCATTCAATAGTCTCTCCAGACTTCCTGTGGTTATATGTTTAATAAAGATTGTTTCACACTTTTCAATATAATTGGCTATAGATCGTTGTTTTGTGCTTCGGCTCCCTCTTGAATTTAGTCTATTTGACGATCAGCCTCCTTATATATATCCAATGAGTAAGTTGCAATATGGATAGTATGTTTATATTTTATTTTATAACCTTGGTAGTATGCAACTTGATACTCTATCCTAATTATCCCGTTTGTGTTCTATTTACTGTGTCTAGCACAGGTTTACCTATTAGGAGTATGGATTATAAAGCCAAGGAAAAAGCTTGGCTTAATCAAGTGGAACAGGTGTTTGGGGCTGACAGCTGTGCTTCCCAACAGGATGGTGACCAGAAATGGGATGATGAGTTCTCTGGAATACAGGATTTAATCATCAAACGTACCCGGTTATGGTGGAATAGGACATTTTTGGAGACCTATCTTACTCGCAAAATTATACCTAGGGGACTACGTGTGCGGATCATCCCGTCTTTTCTTGTGGAGGATACCTCCTTTATCTCTAAATGGGAAACAATATGTGATGAATGTTCAATTAAATTAATGAAGCAATTAATTGAGCTAAATACAGGCAAGATTACGCAATTAGATATGTCTATTGACATTGCTCAATCATCTTTGCGGTCAGGGTGCCCTCCGGATAAGTTGCCAATTTTTGATTCTAAGTTGGAGAAAACTTTGGACGGCATTGTCAAAAAAATACAAGAGATTCAAGTCTCTAAAATAAATCGTGATATGCGAGATTATCAGGCAAAAAATGTATATCGTTGGTGACAAATATTTACTCACCAACCCTGCCTATCTCGTACACCATCACTTACATCAGGGTCTTCAGCTGGTGAAATCAGTGATGAAGCATCAACATCAACATCAATGGTAACTAGGTCCGGCACATACACCAGAAAACAACGCGACTTTAATTATCATCCGTATAAGCGACAAGATTTTCGGTCTCCCGAAAAGAAAAAAAGAGATAACAAGGTAATAAATTTGAGTAAATATCAGTTTTCAAGTGCTGACCTCTCCCTCCTCAGTAGAGGCCTATCCTTTTCACCTGCTTCTGGCTTTGATGAGTTCACTCTAATTAAGGATTTACATATTTTTGCTAGGTCTCTTATCTTTAAGAAATATTTTCATGATGATAATCTATGGAAATTATTTCCCTCAGAGGAGGAACAACTGGCATTAAGAACTTTGGAGGAACTTGCAGTGGAACACAACACATTGGATAGTAGTAAGATACCTCCATCTATTGCAAAGCGCTCCAAGCGATTCCCCCATCTTTCTAGCAACATGAATGTTGAGATGTTTGTTCAAATTGTGTCTAAGGAACTTTGTAAGATACCGAGACATATCTCATGTGATAATCTAAGTAGAGAGGAGAGGCAGAGATTAAAGTTCCTTAAGAATTTGCCAGACATAGTGGTTAAGCCGGCGCATAAGGGTGGGAACCTGGTGGTGTGGCCACAGCAGATGTATGTGACGCGCCCCCTGGGCCAGTGTTGTTTGGGGGATACCCGGAGCCGGATCAGATGGGGGTTGTAGTCTCCGAGTGGCGGTGACCCGGTCCGTGCCCAGGGTGTCAAGCTCAGTGTGTGGCAGTCCTACAGATGTTGCTGGATGTTCTTTAGTGTCGACTACGCCACCCGTTGATTTGCGGTCAATACGGCCGCCGCTGCAGCAGGGTCCGCTGAGGCTGATGGTGTGTGTGCAGCTTCTGATAGTATAACCCCCAACGGGAGGGATATAGCCTCAGGGGGTCAGTTGTAGAGGGTGGTGGTTGTGGTGGTGCAGTGAGGGTGGTATTAAGACTCAGAGTCGGGCTGTGCAGTTCAAGGTGTTTACTTACTGCTGTTGTTCTGGTCACTCCGGCCTTGAGTGACCGCCCGAGCCGTGCTGCGTCCACCAGGTCTTGGACTCGGCCAACCCCCAGGTAATTCTGGAGCGTGATCCTGAGCTCCCTTTCTGACGTACCTTTTCTCTGGCCTTCCCCACCAGGGATCCACCTATGTCCGGCTCCCTCGGGTCTCTTGGTGGGTACACCTCTTCTGGGTTCCCTGACCCTATACTTGGTCTGCCTTCCTGGTGGATTTAGTGGGGGGTCGTGGCAGATCCTGCCCACAACCTCCGGTCTCTGGCTGAGGATTAGTGCCCTCCACCAGCTTGGGATCCGGTACCCTTGTGCCAACCCTTCACCCTGTTGCTTGTATTTGGGCTCTTGGGGTTCCCTCTTCTTCCCCTCTGGGTCCTTCTGACTCCTCTCTCTCTTCTTCCAGGACTGCTTGACCCTCTACAACAGACTGACTAGTAGCTGTCTGCCTGTCTGACCCTGATCTAAGATGGTTCCCACCTTATATACTCCCTCTATGTGTGAGCTCAGGTGACCAGCACCCAATGAGCTCCTAGCATTACCCAGACTGCTCCCCCTATCTGCCCCTACACTACTGGGATGTTCCACCCCCCTCCCACTCCAGCCAGGGACAGACACTATCGTACCTGCACATAAACTGGTGGGAGTACCGTCGATCTGTCCCCCGGAAATGGGATGTATGTAGTGTATGCAGCCTACTGAGCTCAGTTCCACACTCCATCCTTACCCGGGAGTGGAATATCACACCTCTGGCTTGAGGTGCAATACCCCTGTAGCAGCCGAATCCTCAGGGTGCTACATTTGAATCTGAAGTTTTTCGCCAACTACGTGATAAAACATGTTATAAAAAGCTCACATATAACCCCCTATCTACATATGAGAAACAGCTAAGTAATATCTTAACTAAAGCTACTAATAGGGGAGTTATTACAAAGGAGTTGGAATCTGCACTTGCTGTGGCCGAACCCAATGTATTAGACACATTGATGGGTTGAGAGCCATCAAATATTTCCTGGAGGGATCTTCCATATCTGGTGATATGCAAACATTGATTATGGAATTACTGGAATTCACGCTAACTCATCATTTTTTTGTGTTTAAGGGGTCCTTCTACCTACAGCTCCAGGGGACGGCTATGGGGGCGGCCTTTGCCCCCTCCTATGCTAATCTCTTCCTGGAGCTGTGGGAGAGGGACCTTTCCCTGCCTGATCAGGAGTCGTCGATGGGCTGTGTCCTCTCTTGGACGCGGTACATCGATGACATCTTTTTGATCTGGCAGGGATCACGTATCCATCTTGATACATTTATGCAAGACCTCAACACAAATATGTTGAATATACGTATCACATATGTATGTGATTCGGATAAAATTGAATTCCTAAATGTATGTTTGACAAGAGACAATGACAATGCCGTCCAAACTAATATCTTTAGGAAATTGACATCGACCAATACTCTTCTCCATGCTTCATCCGCTCACCCGTCACATATGATACAATCTGTTCCGGTGGGGCAGTTTTTGCGGCTTCGCAGAGTCTGTTCCACTGAACAAGATTTTGAGATACAATCATTGGAGTTGAGGGAACGCCTCTATGAACGTGGATACAGTCATAGAATGGTGAAAAGAGCTTATAATCGAGCTAAACATTCCTCCAGACAGGATTTACTATATAAATCCCATGATAAACAACAAAATGATATGGTGAGGTTTATTACAACATTCCATACACAGATACCAGCAGTTAGAAATGCTCTTGCTAAAGCATGGCCAGTCCTGAGAGCGGATCCGGTATTAGCCAAATATGTTTCCATGGAACCTACAATTACATTTCGGCGTGCGAAAAATCTCCGCGACCACTTAGTCCATAGTCATTATGAGGGAGATGTAATACATACATTTATGGACAAGGCAACAATTCGTCAAGGTTGCACACCATGTGGCCGATGTGTTGCTTGTCCCAACGTAATTAGAAGTACCACATTTTTTGATTCTACAGGTAAGCGTTCTTTTGAGATCAAAAAATACATCACATGTACGTCAAGCAATGTGGTATATTATGCCACATGCCCGTGTGGTCTTATTGACGTTGGGATGACCACACGTTGTCTGAAAACACGCATTAGAGAACATGTATTGGGGATATTGGCGGCTGCGGAACAAAACGATATGTCCATGCTCAAAACTATACCAAGGCACTTTAAATCCCATCATGACTGTAATGCCAAACTATTAGAGGTAAGGGGGATAGATATGATAGTTGCAGGAATACGGGGTGGCCCGGTGTCTAAGAGACTTGCCCGTAGTGAGACGAGGTGGATTTGGACCCTAAGAACATTATACCCTGATGGTCTTAATGAGAGCAATAGTTTTGCCCCGTTTCTGTAACTTAGTCCAGTTGGTACATCATTGCACCTATGCAATTTATGCATACAATAATTTTTATTGGTTGTTATGGTGTGATATTAATTTTAAATTTTTTTAGCAGGTCCAATATGTTTCTCTGCTCTGGTCGAATGTATGGTCATTTATGAATCTACGGCAAAACATCGTCTTTGAAACAAAGAATGAGAATCTTAACCAAAGAATATACTCAGGGACTTCCTCTTGAGAAGATACGAATCTTGAATAATATGATTATATACATGAGGGATTACATTTATAGTTCTGTATTAATCTCTGGCTGTATGATATTTTTTTTTCATATAAATTATGATATATCCACCTACTGTGCCGACATATCCGGGGAGGCATTACTGGTTAGTATTGTCCTATGTAGGTAGTTTCCAGGTACTTCTTTGGTTGCAATTTATTATCGCATATATTGTCATAGTGATCCAAATACAAAAATTCTGTCCTAATTCAGCGATATTTTCTATTTAAGTTTTAATATGTACTTTGCCAATATTATGTAAGATGGCTCATAATCATTTGCATGTATTTGGTTATGATGGGGATATATGTATATTTATATATGTGCAAAGGATAAGTGTGAACGCCATGTTGGCAATGAGAATGATGTATGCCCTATATATTTGTATGTATATATACATTTGTCGCCGATATATTATTAGATTATACATTATGGATACATTATGGATTTATGAATATATTTATGCACAGTGGATGGAATCTATATCTATCTTTATCTTCTTTAAGGACAAATGAGTGATATGCCTCTTGTTCTTTTGGAGGTTTCCTCTATGGTTGTGGGGCTGTGATACGCTAGCAGGTGTACACATGGACTGATTATCTATATACCACATATTATCTGTGACTCAGTACGCAGGGGCACCGCCGTCCTCATACCCCTGACTCCCTTCGACATCCTTGGGTGGCCTTTCTCTGCCGCGATGCCGCCGGAGTCGGGTGTCTTAGTTACGGCGACGCAACCTGCGTCACTTCCGGTGAGTCGCGGTGCATTGCTGGGTAGCATCCCCGTTCACATAGTAACACACACATGTGATCCACCACTTCCGTTCGGAGCGTCAATGTCGCCCGGTTGGTTAGTTTCTCGCGCGATTCAATATTTAAAAGGATCAGCAGCCGTACCAGAGCAGTCCCCTTGAGGAAGGCAATAGCGCCGAAACGCGCGTCGGGGATACACGCATTGTGCAGGTTGTGCAGGCTTCGCCCTCCCCACCAAGGTAAATATGAGTGATTACCATGGGATATGATGTGAGGGTAGGATATAGGTTTATCTGAATGGGGGCATCTTGGACACATATAGATCGCTCTTTTTGTATATCTACATATATATCTTCTCTGCTATACAATGTCTTTGTGCAATAGGGATTTGACAATAGAGGAATCTGTACTTTGCGTGATACTTGCTTGTTTTTAATCAGGTTTTTAGGCTTGTGTATGTATTTTTTGCATTCAATAGTCTCTCCAGACTTCCTGTGGTTATATGTTTAATAAAGATTGTTTCACATTTTTCAATATAATTGGCTATAGATCATTGTTTTGTGCTTCGGCTCCCTCTTGAATATAGTCTATTTGACGATCAGCCTCCTTATATATATCCAATGAGTAAGTTGCAATATGGATAGTATGTTTATATTTTATTTTATAACCTTGGTAGTATGCAACTTGATACTCTATCCTAATTATCCCGTTTGTGATTTAAAATAGAAGCAGAAGCACAGTGACCTGTCAGAGGCCAGAGATAG
The DNA here is from genome assembly GCF_046119375.1 of Phyllobates terribilis. Classification (NCBI taxonomy): domain Eukaryota; kingdom Metazoa; phylum Chordata; class Amphibia; order Anura; family Dendrobatidae; genus Phyllobates; species Phyllobates terribilis. Next base: position 16,650,406 of record NW_027362767.1, on the reverse strand, counting down.
GAATACATAATGAGAGCACCACTTACAGCCCCTCCCTAAAGTCCCACCCAAGAGCAAGAGCATATCATTATGGCAGAACTGAAAATAAAGATTACAAAAGAACCTCTGGACGGATTTCATCAACAAAGGTATCATTTTACTCAGTGTAATGGCGCCCACCGGTCAGTGTATGTAGTTTACTAAGCACAGTCCTGCTCACGTGTGCGCTTTAAGGCTTGTCCTGAGCAAGAAGGCAAAGTCTAAACCTGGTGAAACAACTATAAAACCCACTCTTAAGAACAAAAACATTCTGGAAGAACAAAGTACTTGTAAGGAACCAATTTGTATCCCTCAGATTCAGGAGCAAGTTTCCAGGAGAATAACTGTTCTGCCAAATGGCAAATGTTCTGGTCCATCCATGGCTCCTGCACCATAGGATGCGAATAAAGTTCCTAGACGCAGCTATAAAGAGGGTTTCAGTGATATTGTCTGGGTCCATACTGTACCATATTACAGCAGAAGAAGAGCTCGAAGTTCTACAGAGCAAAAAGAGGTTTCTGATCTTTGAATGAAACCAATAACCAATAACCTAGAATTTCAGAGCCGAGAACGCCAGAGTTGAGCACACCAGTACCAAGAATACCAGAGCCTAGAGATTCAGAACCTTGAATGCTGGAGCCTAGAAAGCCCACAATGCTGCAACACAGAATCGAGAGGAGAAGATTTTTCTGTAGATGTCTAAGAGGCAAAAAAGATTGAGAAAACATCTGCCTGTAGTTTCCATCGCTTGCATCTCACCTATTCCCGATCCATCACAGATTTGAGGGATACCTCCTGATGTCATCAGCATCGTAACCATCTGTGGTTCACATCCTACAGATGACGATAAACTTGAAGTTCAGATTTCTGGGTGGCTAAATGCTGGAGGGTGATGACCTATTGATGGCCCACAGCCAGAGGTTCATTACCTGTTGATGGTACACAGCTGGACAGTGGGTCAATAACTTTTGATGGGACACATCCAGGTTCCTCCCTGATTACAAGGGACCCTAGTGAATACTGATCATTCTGAACCCCCACTGACTATATACTTGCTCCACCTCAGCCTACACCATCATGGAGGACACTTCCACCTGTGTCCACTGTAAGGTTGGACTTTCTTTTATAATTACAGCAGATTAATAAATATCATAAAGCTGAAAAAGTGTCGAGTAATTTTATTATTAATAAATATGAAGTATAATATATATCTATAGAGGGCACATAAGATGACTAACTATAGAAAGCATGGTATCGCCTGATATATACTGTATATTCTAGATGGCGCTATTACACTAAATACATCACAACCTCCAGGGTGATATTACCGTACAATGCGAGATCACTAATAATGGCCACAGATTATGAGAAAATGACCAGCTCCATAGTCCTGCAGGACCTGGTACGGCCATTATAGTTGATAGATTAATGATACCTGTGCAGATGAAGGGAAAAAAATATGTGCAACAACAGGAGGAGAAAGTCTCAAAATGTCATTTGAAGAGTATGAGATGCAGATATGTGGTACCAGGGCGAAACGTAAGTGTAGTCAGACAACACAATGACCTGGAAACGGGTCAAGCAGAGCCGGGTATGTGGTAATAATAAATGGGCAGGGAAATGAGTCGAAGTTTTGGTAATCATGGTGTAACAGACCGGGCAGACTGACTGGGCAGGAGAGAATTTTATGTTCATTTGATTATAGAATCATTCGGAGAATTCCTGCTCCTTAATATTTAAAGGGGTTGTCCGGGACTATTTTTTTTTTTTTACCGTGGAGCTAAGAACTTACAGGCCGATCTTTGCCTGCTAACAGTGGTCACAGCCCGCTCCTGCTGGTGATTCTCCAGCTCCCGCTCTGCTCTGTTGATGGGGCATGACTGGTGGTGTCATGCTGACTGACAGCTGGCTCCCCGCTGCCTAACAGCAGGGAGCCGGCTGCCAATCAGCATGAAGTTGGCAGTCATGCCTCCATGACAGAGCAGATAGGAAAAGGAAGAGCTGTCCTGTTGACGTGAAACACCAGAATTGCTGTTAGGAGCAGTTCAGGAGCGATCTGAGTCGCCACCGGCTAAAACAGGCAGGTAGTTAGCAATTACCTGCCTGTTAGTTCTTAGTAATAACTCATAGGAAATAGTAGCATGTTAAACCCAGTATAAAAACATCAAAGGTTATATAATGGCATAATACACATGCAGGTATTGAAGGACTCAGTTGGACAACTCGTCATGAAATACATATATGAAGTGACCGCGGGCAAGGCCGCGCATTGGTATCTATGATCTGGCCCAGCAAGATCCCCACACACAGACTCCATCTTGATAACCGTATCTTTACTCGTATACATTTTTAACAGCAAAGAAAAAAAACAATAAATGACAACAGTAAATATGCACAGTAATAACGTGTACTGATAAGCTGACCCTCACTGTCCCTACTCACACGTTACCAGTCCTTTACTCCATAAGGATGTGTCCCCCATCGCAGGCCTGTCTGTCTTTGCAGGAGGGCGTCCCAGCCGAAAAAAAAAAACAGGAACAGCAGAATTCGCGGAAAGAAAGGAAGGGGTACTTCGGCCTCTCGCTAGAGGTCCCGCTTACAGTCTCTCTGATCCGGATAGAAGCTCTGGTGGGTCCCCTTATGTAGTCCACACTCCAGTAGCAGGGAGTGTAACAGCTGAATCCTTCAGCAGTGCAGGAGCTGGGGAAGGCTCTGAGGATATGGTGTCAGATAGAAGAAATCACGTTGAGAGTCTCTCCTGCGCCCCACACGAGGACCTGCACACCGTCCTGGCTCTTTTCACAGACCACAGCAGACTCTTCGCGCGCTTTTTCCTGCTTCCCACTTTGGTCACGTGACTCTCTAGGGCGGGACACAGGAGGCTCAGTCTTTTTCTCTGTCATCACACCCTGCGCAGGTGCAACCTCTGGCCACAAGGTGGCAACATCATCCTGTGTAATCACTTCTGTAACAGGCTCTATATCAATTATCACAGAACAGCCAGAGCCGGCCAGCTCACTACACGCCCCCCCACTCATAGGTTGGCAGTCCCTGCCAACGACCGGCTCCAGGGCGGCGATGGCTGTGGATGTGACAGGGGGCGGCTAGGAAGAGGGCCACACATATTGGTCTTTGTAGGACTGTCCTGGAGGTACCCCTGCAGTGGTCCTCATTGTCCGCCTAACGGGTTGGATCCCCTCTCTCCTATCAGTCACCCCACTCTCTTTCCCAGTCGACATGTCAGTAGAGGAGGTAATCAGTTCAAGTGCGTCAGTCGGACGGACAGGGGTAGGCATGTATTCAGTCTCTACATCCCCGGGGTCAGTGTCTCCGACAATATTAGTGATATCCATCTCTCTAGGTATCACGGTAGGGGAGTCAGGCTGGGAACGGCAGGGGCGCAACATATTACGGTGCAAAGTTCGGATGCTGCCGCTGTCTTCGCCCTGCACTCGATAGACGGGGCCACCGGGGTACGGCTGTCCAATTACTCGATAGACTTCGGTCTCCCACTTGGGCCGGAGTTTCCCTTGCGGCTTCTTTATTCGGACTAGGACCAGTTGACCTACATTCAGTGGGTCTTCTTGTACCGGAAGTGGGTCAGCGTGCACTTGATCCTAAATTTGTCAGCCTACTAGCCGGTAGACAGTCTCCATTCTCTGGCGGTGTGTTTGTAGCCAGGAAGGATAGGTACCACAGGTATCTTCTTCGGAGCTAGACAGTTGCAACTCATGGATGTCTTTGCCTGGACGGCCAAAGAGAAGGGTGTATGGGGTGTATCCGGTGACGGAATGGACCTGATTATTATAGGCCCACAGCAGTTCCGGGAGGAATCGAGGCCAGTCGGGCTTTTTGTCTTCAGCCAAAGTCCGGATCAGTTGTAAGAGGGTCCGGTTAAAGCGTTCACACGCGCCATTCCCTTGTGGATGGTAAGGGGTGGTCCTGGACTTCTTGATTCCATACATCCGTTGGAGTTCTTCAATGACTCGCCCTTCGAAACAAGCCCCCTGATCAGAGTGTAGCCGCTCCGGACACCCGTAGACCCGAACGAATTGCTGACAGATAGCCTGTGCAGCTGATTCAGCAGTCTGATCCTTGGTAGCAACAGCGACAGCCAATTTCGTGAAGTGGTCCACCATCACCAGACAGTACTGGTAGCCACTATTCGCCGTTCCGATCAACAGATAGTCCACTATCAACAGCTCGAGGGGCCTCGACGTCTTAATAGTCTGGACGGGGGCACGCTGCTCCGCGGACTTGTGGAATTCACAGGTACGGCATACTTGACAGACGTTTTCAACCAACTTACGGAGCCCCGGACAAAAAATGAACTGCTGGGTCCACCGGAGGGTCTTGTCTATGCCGAAGTGGCCGTTCCTCCTGTGAGCTTCGCCCACCATCTCATGGGCCAACTGCACCGGGACGACAATCTGCAAACACTCCTCCAGCATATTGGATAAAAGGGCCCTGCGACACAGGACTCCATCTTTCACGATCAGCCGATCCCACTGGGCAAGCAGAGCCAAGGCTCCGGTCGATAGTCGGGCTCTCACTTCGGAGGGCGGTTTCTCTTGTTTATTCACATACTGTTTCAGTAAGACGTGCTCGGGATCTCGATCTTGAAGCTTGGCCCATTCTTGTTGGGACAGGGGAGATCCCACTACGGCTTCAATCCCTCCTACCGCATACTGGCGGCTATCTTCTATTAGCTTTGCGAGCCGGGCAAAGTCAGGCATCTCATCTTCCTCCAACTCTTCATCCCGGTCCCCCACTGGCGGGGATGATGTCACTCTAGACAGGCCGTCAGCATTCTGATTCTCGTTCCCCGCTCTGTATTTAATTTTGTACTGGAATCTAGAGAGCCTGGCCATCCAGCGCTGTTCCATTGCCCCTAGTTTGGCATTCTCTAGGTGGGCAAGAGGATTGTTGTCCGTCATGACCAGCACCTCCGCTCCTGTCAGATAGCCGGCAAATTTCTCCGTCATAGCCCAAGTCAGAGCCAAGAGTTCCAAGCGGAAGGAGCTGTAGTTGACGGGATTCTTTTCGGTGTCACGGAGAGACCTACTGGCATAGGCTATCACGCGTTCTTTATTATCTTGAACTTGAGAGAGGACCGCCCCTAGACCTTGAAGGCTGGCGTCGGTGTGCAACTGAAACGGTAATGTGTAGTCTGCATATGCCAGAGCAGGGGGTGATGCTAGAGCAGCCTTAAGTGCCTGAAAGGATTTTTCTCGGTCAGGCCCCCAACTGATGCGTCGTCCTCTGGGGCTGTTCGCGGTCCCTCGGAGAACCTCATGCAGTGGTTCAGCAAGCCGAGCAAAGTCCTTGACAAACCGACGGTAGTAGCCTGCTAGCCCCAGAAAAGCCCGGACTTCTTTGACGGTAGTTGGCTGCGGCCACTCTTGAACGGCTGCTATCTTCTCCGGAGAGGGCTGGACGCCTTCGGCCGAGATCCGGTGACCCAAGTAGTCGATTTCCTGCTGGAACAGACGGCACTTGCTGGGCTTCAACTTCAAGCCGTGTCGCCTCAAGCGCTGGAACACTTGGCCAAGCTTGTGAAGATGATCTTCAAAGGTGGCGGAGTATACCACGATGTCATCAAGGTATATCAGCGTAAACTCAAAGTTGAAGTCCCCCAGACAGCGTTCCATTAGTCTCTGAAAGGTCTCCGGTGCGTTATTCAAGCCAAACGGCATCCGGTCGAACTCATACAGGCCCATGGGAAGGATGAAGGCGGTCTTTTCCCTGTCCTTCTCACTCATTGGAACCTGCCAATATCCACTGGCCAGGTCTAGGGACGAAAAATATTTGGCCTTCTTCAGGGCGGTCAGTGACTCTTCGATCCGGGGAAGTGGATATGAGACCCGGATAGTGCAAGCGTTCAGCCTATGGTAGTCCACGCAAAATCTCAGGGAACCATCTTTCTTTTTGACTATCACCACGGGTGCAGCCCACGGGCTCTGGCTTTCAAATACCACTCCGGCGTGTAGCATAGATTCTAACAGGCTTTTCACCTCCTGGTATTGCTGAGGTGGTATCTGCCGGTACCTCTCGCGGATAGGGGGGGGTATCGCCCGTGGGTATCTCGTGCTGGATACTGGTGGTACACCCAAAGTCTGTGTCATGCTTTGCAAAGGAGTCTTGGTGTTCCCGCAGGAGTTCCTCCTCTTGAGACACTTCTTGTTTGGTCTACTGAGACGTGTCTAGCTGCACTTTTTCCCGTAGTTTTCGCCCAATGTCTTCATCGTCTACTTGAGCGTTTATGGCTGAGACGGTTACCGTCCAGTAGCCTTCTGTAGACGGGGTGAATTCTAGGGGCCCAATGGGATTCACTTCCGTGGGTAGAGCATATACCCGGGCAAGTTGAGTGCCGGCTTCAAGGGCTAGGCCTACATCTGCGGTGTTGTTTAGCCTGACAGGGACTCTCCCGTTCCTCACGACGGCTAGAGTGCGAGCAACTAGTGGGTTTAGCTTACCCCCACTTGGGGTCCTCGGCTCGATCAACACTTCAACCCCCTCAAGTTGTCGGTGGGTGTTAAGGGGTAAGGAAATGACTGTCTCTTTTTCAGCGGGCAAAGTAATCCGGGTACGGCGTGGCACCGTAATGGCGGCTAGGGGTAGTTGTTCCTCTGCCATCTGTTGAAGTCCAACGGTCCGGATTACGCGCTGGAATGCCAGACGAGTCGGCTTATGTTTGGTGACTTTCTGCCAGTATTTGGGTCCTTTTCTTGTCAACAGCATAAGATCTAGGTCTTTCAAGATGTTCATTCCAACTATCACTGGGGTTTCGGAGCCGAAACCTTCCTTGACGATGACGATCCCTCGTTTCCCTAAGTCCTGTCCGCAGGCCTTTGTGTCCATCCAAGCAACTCCGGTCACTGGAATGGGTAGATTATTAGCCGCAATAATCTTAATGGCGGTGTCTGGGTCACGAGCAGTTCTTGGTTTGAGGTAATTTTTGTAAAACTGTTCAGAGATCGTGGTCACTTGTGACGCAGTGTCCATCAGTCCCTGTACGGCAATTCCTTCCAGGACAACTTCAAGTGTCGGGCTATTCGAGGCAAGAGCACTCCGCCATCGGCTCTGTTTTTCCACACCCCTCTCCTTGGCCTCCCCTGCTGCGCGAGCCTCAGCTGCAGGGGTGTCTAGTTTAACGGCGGCCATTGTGGTGAGGCCCGGCGTGGTAGCTCTGCTTGTGGATATGGCTGGGGTTCCATTCGCTGGTCTGATCGAAATTCCCTTCGCTGGGGTGACTGAGGGTTTGGTGGTTGGTGCGACGGAGGTTGTTGCGGAGGGAAGTGTTGAGGACAACGATTTGCCCTATGGCGAGGATCACCGCATGACCAACACTGTCCCACGGGACGACTAGGCTGTCTTCGCTGGTCTCCCTGTCGGTCTAATGTTAACTGTAATATCTGTCTCTGTAAGTGACGCGCCCCCTGGGCCAGTGTTGTTAGGGATACCCGGAGCCGGATCAGATGGGGGTTGTAGTCTCCGAGTGGCTGTGACCCGGTCCGTGCCCAGGGTGTCAAGCTCAGTGTGTGGCAGTCCTTACTGATGTTACTAAAGTTCTTTATGTCGACTACGCCACCCGTTGAATTGCGGTCACTACGGCCGCCGCTGCAGCAGGGTCCGCTGAGGCTGATGGTGTTTGTGCAGCCCAGGTAGTATAACCCCCAACGGGAGGGGTATAGCCTCAGGGGGTCAGGTGCAGAGGATGGTGGTTGTGGAAGTGCAGGGATGATGGTAATGAGAGTCAGAGTCGGGTTGTGCAGTTCAGGGTTCTTTACTTACTGCAGATGTTCCGGTCACTCCGGCCTTGAGTGACCACCCGAGCCGTGCTGCGTCCACCAGGTCCTGGACTCGGCCAACCCCCAAGTAGTTCTGGAGCGTGGTTCTGAGCTCCCTTTCTGTCCTGTCCTCGTCTCTGGCCTTCCCCACCAGGGATCCACCTATGTCCGGCTCCCTCGGGCCTTCTGTTGGTAACCCTTGACTCTGGGTTCCCTGACCCTATGCGTGGTCTGCCTTCCGGGTGGATATGGTGGGTGGCCGTGGCAGATGCTGCCCACGGCCTCCGGTCTCTGGCTGAGGTATGCTGTAGCCCCCACCAGTTTGGGATCCGGTACCCTGTTGCCAACTCTTCACCCTGTGATTGTATTTGGGTTCTCAGAGTTCCTTCTTTCTCCCCCTCTGGGTCTTTCTTTCTCCTCTCTCACTCTTGCTCTGGGGCTGCTCTGCTCCTCTGCTCTCTTCCACTCCTCTGCAAAGACTGATGTCTCTCTGACTTCTCACAGACTGACCCTGATCTAAGATGGTTCCCACCTTATATACTCCCTCTATGTGTGAGCTCAGGTGACCAGCACCCAATGAGCTCCTAGCTTTACCCAGGCTGCTCCCCCTATCTGCCCCTACACTACTGGGATGTACCACCCCCCCTCCCACTCCAGCCAAGGACAGACTCGGTCGTACCTGCACATTTCTAAGTGGGAGTACCGTTGGTCTGTTCTCCGGAAATGGGATGTGTGTAGTGCATGCAGCCTTCTGAGCTCAGTTCCACACTCCATCCTTACCCGGGAGTGGAATATCACACCTCTGGCTTGAGGTGTAATACCCCTGTAGCAGCCGAATCCTCAGGGTGCTACATTCCCCCCTGGTAAATCACAGCACGTCCTCGGGCTGTTAGATATAAACAACATCCAAAACATACAATTTTTTCATAAACATTAACATATAAAACATCATATATATATCAGCATAAACTTTTCATATAAACTTTCTTATCTTCTGGTTCCTCCGGTCACGGTGCAACTTGTGACCGGGTAAAGTGCGACAGTCTCTTTTAGTAAAAACAACAGTTTCCTATAAAACCGGTAGGGGGCGCTTTAGGAAGCGCAACTATATACAAGGGGATATGGCCGCTCTCAGTCCTCGGCCAGGTATTAGGAAAGGGATGACCGCTCTCAGTCCTCGGTCAGTGAGAATAGGGACACACGGGGTTAACAGTTCACTCTTGGCTGGTCCCAACGGGGACTATATTTTAACTAGAACAGTTCTTATACCCTGACGGGTAACTATGTACAGTCTCTCTCTACCGTACTTCAGCGACGGCGTCCTCCTGCTCCTTCTTTGTGGACAGTTTCAGTTTCAGACCCGTCCGGGTCCTCTTGCTCCTCCTCACACCGCAGCTCCTCCTCCGTCAGGCGATGCACATGGAGGGCGTAGGGTCCTTTGGCACACTTGTGCCGGGTGAAGGTGACCTCGTCCCCTAAATACAGGTCACGACCTCTGTGCCCCTCCGGTAGGTGGGACTCAACGTCTCTCCTGGTCACGAAGACGTCGCCTGGGGTGCGGTGATCCCTGATGAAACCCCACCCATGCTGCAGATTGAACTTTATCACAGTCCCGATGGTACGGGGACCATGCGCTGCACGGGGGTTTCTCCTGGTCCGGCTCTTCTGCTCCGCGCTCCTTATTTGGGCTTGTTGTTCCCGGACCCGCCTCTCTCTCCGCTCCCTCTCAAAGACCTCGAGCTGCTGGCGGCAGCACTCTGCACGCTCCGCTGCGGCTGCCCGAGTCTCCTGAGTGAACCCCATGAGGTCTTCTCCGGTGGGATCCCACTCAAACTGGGTCTCTTCTAGCGGGGGCGAGATCCTCTTTATGGGCTTTGGAGCCGGGATCAGGGGTTCGCACATGGCCCTTGCTTTTTGCAGCTCCAGCTGGATGTATTCCTGGGGCCATACGAAGGGCTGCCCATCCGGGCACGTATGCTGGGCGAACAGGTCCTCACCCAGGTGCGGTACTTTGGGTGTTATGGGCGCCGTGGTGGTAGCGGCGCCCGGGTTAACCAGGCCTTGCGACCAGGCTTGGGGCACGCTAAAGGAAAAGGGCACCGTAAGAACGGCGGCGCCCGTGGTTACTCGGCCCTGCGACCAGGCCGGGGGCTCCGCGGAGGTAGGGGGCGCTGTTGGTATTGCGGCGCCCGGGGGTACTAGGCCTTGCGACCAGGCCGATGGTACTTCCTGCTTGGCCACGCTCGGGGTCGAGGCGTGTGACGTCACAGGGGTCGCGGCTTCCGTTTGAGGCCTAGTCTGCGGCGGTGACGTTGCAGCGACGGGCACGGCAGGGGGTACTTCGGGCTCTGCGACGGGGAGCTGGGGCAGGCACGCGGTTTCCCGGCTCTGGGTAGTGACGTCCCCTTTACCTGCCTCCATTCGTTCGGCTCCCTTCTCGGCGCCGTCTCCGGCCTTCAGTCCTCCTGCGCCATCCTCAGAGGCGGTCTGTCTCCTCGTCTCGGGTGGCGTGCTCCGCTGTCGAGTCTCGGTCTGCTGGGCCATCTCTCGGCTCCACTCCGCCAACGTCTCTCGCTGTACCCGGGCCATCCTCCATGCGAGGCCCTCCAGCGCGGTCTGTGCACACTCCCGGTCTCGGGGGAGCTGTGTTAGGATCTCCAGCAGGCCTTCTGGAGTGGCGACCTGCAACAGGCTCCTGACCACTGGGTCGGTGCTGCCTGGAGTGGCGGCCCGCATCAGGCTCCTGACCGCTGGGTCGGTGCTGCCTGGCTCTCCCTCCAGACGTCTTGTCTCCGGGTGCGCTCTCTCCAGACTGCTGCAGGCGACACCCATCTTTGTTCTCTTCTTCTGTCTCCGCCCACATCGAGGGTGGTCCCGGGGCAACTTCAGTTCCAGGGGCAGTTCTCTTACGCTGATGGACACTTCCAGCATCACAGTCTCTGTTGGTGGGCGCGGTTTCCGCTTTTGGCGCCATTCTTCGACCTGGCCCACGATGGGAGGTGGCCTCTTGCCACCCTCTGGCACGCCCATAATGGCGTCCGCTCCCCCAAGGCGGGAAATCTTCGGAAATGGCGGGAATCGTCTCCCAGTGGCGGGAAACTCCATGGATGGCGGGAAAAAGCTGCAATAGGCGGACAACCGGCGGGAAACGACCTGTGATGGGGCCCGATGGCGGGGACCCTCCGGAACCGGCAGGAGACTTCTTTTTGAGGTAAATGCGATCTTTTCTTCAGGCACGCAGTACCCGGTTGTTGCGGGCACGTGATCCTGCCGACTACGCCAAAGTTGACGCGCCCCCTGGGCCAGTGTTGTTAGGGATACCCGGAGCCGGATCAGATGGGGGTTGTAGTCTCCGAGTGGCTGTGACCCGGTCCGTGCCCAGGGTGTCAAGCTCAGTGTGTGGCAGTCCTTACTGATGTTACTAAAGTTCTTTATGTCGACTACGCCACCCGTTGAATTGCGGTCACTACGGCCGCCGCTGCAGCAGGGTCCGCTGAGGCTGATGGTGTTTGTGCAGCCCAGGTAGTATAACCCCCAACGGGAGGGGTATAGCCTCAGGGGGTCAGGTGCAGAGGATGGTGGTTGTGGAAGTGCAGGGATGATGGTAATGAGAGTCAGAGTCGGGTTGTGCAGTTCAGGGTTCTTTACTTACTGCAGATGTTCCGGTCACTCCGGCCTTGAGTGACCACCCGAGCCGTGCTGCGTCCACCAGGTCCTGGACTCGGCCAACCCCCAAGTAGTTCTGGAGCGTGGTTCTGAGCTCCCTTTCTGTCCTGTCCTCGTCTCTGGCCTTCCCCACCAGGGATCCACCTATGTCCGGCTCCCTCGGGCCTTCTGTTGGTAACCCTTGACTCTGGGTTCCCTGACCCTATGCGTGGTCTGCCTTCCGGGTGGATATGGTGGGTGGCCGTGGCAGATGCTGCCCACGGCCTCCGGTCTCTGGCTGAGGTATGCTGTAGCCCCCACCAGTTTGGGATCCGGTACCCTGTTGCCAACTCTTCACCCTGTGATTGTATTTGGGTTCTCAGAGTTCCTTCTTTCTCCCCCTCTGGGTCTTTCTTTCTCCTCTCTCACTCTTGCTCTGGGGCTGCTCTGCTCCTCTGCTCTCTTCCACTCCTCTGCAAAGACTGATGTCTCTCTGACTTCTCACAGACTGACCCTGATCTAAGATGGTTCCCACCTTATATACTCCCTCTATGTGTGAGCTCAGGTGACCAGCACCCAATGAGCTCCTAGCTTTACCCAGGCTGCTCCCCCTATCTGCCCCTACACTACTGGGATGTACCACCCCCCCTCCCACTCCAGCCAAGGACAGACTCGGTCGTATCTGCACATTTCTAAGTGGGAGTACCGTTGGTCTGTTCTCCGGAAATGGGATGTGTGTAGTGCATGCAGCCTTCTGAGCTCAGTTCCACACTCCATCCTTACCCGGGAGTGGAATATCACACCTCTGGCTTGAGGTGTAATACCCCTGTAGCAGCCGAATCCTCAGGGTGCTACATAAGTCTGCTACCATCTGTTTCAGGTCTTCCGTGTCACTGTTCGGATTTTTAATGTCAGATATGGATCTGCACGCAGCATCTGGAATCCCCACATCCATGACGGGTCCCCTTGAACGTTCTATGGCTTCCTGTTTGACTTCAGCAAAAGTAAGAGCCGGCATCATCCGGATCAAGTCCTGTAACGTGCGGTTAAGATACTGGTCTCTCAGTCCTATTACAAATTGGTCTCTCAGTACCAGGTCACGAGAAGCCATACCAGCTAGTTGCTCCCCTTTTCCACAGGTTTGTTCAAGGAGTACCTGAAGGGCGTTCGCATATTGGGGAATATCCTCCCATTCAAGCTGCGTCCGTCTAAAGAACATGTGTCTCAGTGTTCCCTGGTATGTGGTCGGCCCATAGGTGTTCTCCAGCACCTGCACCAAATCATCTACTGTACGCTGGCCCCTGACCGTCTCCAGTCTGACTGTCGTCCATGCCTCCGACTCTAGCGTCAGTACCGCCATTTCTGCCAAGGTCTTAGGGTCAATATTATACATTTCCCCCAGTATCCGGACTTGTTCCGCCCACTCTGGTACAGGGTAGTTTCGTCCGCCAAATTTCCTGACCTGATTCACAATAGACACCGGCGGGGCTTTCTGACTGTACACATGGCCTGGGTGGGAATCCTGTTGGTCACAGATCCTGCCGACTACGCCAGATGAAGTGACCGCGGGCAAGGCCGCGCGTTGGTATCCATGATCTGGCCCAGGAAGATCCCCACACACAGACTCTATCTTGATAACCGTATCTTTACTGGTATACATTTTTAACATAGCAGAACACAATAAATGACAATCGTAAATGTTCACAGCAATAACGTGTACTGATAAGCTGACCCTCACTGTCCCTACTCACACGTTACCAGTCCTTTACTCCAGAAGGATGTGTCCCCCGTCGCAGGCCTGTCTGTCTTTGCAGGAGGGCGTCCCAGCCGAAAAAAAAAACAGGAACAGCAGAATTCGCGGAAAGAAAGGAAGGGATACTTCGGCCTCTCGCCAGAGGTCCCGCTTACAGTCTCTCTGATCCGGATAGAAGCTCTGGTGGGTCCCCTTATGTAGTCCACACTCCAGTAGCAGGGAGTGTAACAGCTGAATCCTTCAGCAGTGCAGGAGCTGGGGAAGGCTCCGAGGATATGGTGTCAGATAGAAGAAATCACGCTGAGAGTCTCTCCTGCGCCCCACACGAGGGCCTGCACACCGTCCTGGCTCTTTTCACAGACCACAGTAGACTCTTCGCGCGCTTTTTCCTGCTTCCCACTTTGGTCACGTGACTCTCTAGGGCGGGACACAGGAGGCTCAGTCTTTTTCTCTGTCATCACACCCTGCACAGGTGCAACCTCTGGCCACAAGGTGGCAACATCATCCTGTGTAATCACTTCTGTAACAGGCTCTATATCAATTATCACAGAACAGCCAGAGCCGGCCAGCTCACTACATATATACGGAGACAAAAAATGACGAGCAATAGTCCAGGGTAATGTACAAAAGTAGGAAAAAACAAGGAGTGATCCAGCATCCAAAAGTCTTCTTTAAAATCAATAATCCTATATTGGAAAACTATTTTAAAAATCATATGCTGAAAAGTCACATCATACAATGATTAAGGACCATAAGGTCTGAAACTCGTCTGTACATCACCTCCTCCTGTGGGGGCTGTGACTTCTCTGCATATGATTTTTAAAATAGTTTTCTAATATAGGATTATTGATTGTAAAGAAGACTTTTGGATGCCAGATCACTCCTTGTTTTTTCCGGCTAATCTCCCGGGGCACTGCCGGCTGTTCCGTGCACCTGATGTCTGAGTAAGTTGAGCTGACTTTTTTTTCCCTCTTTTGTTTCAATGTTCAAAAGTAGAAAATTTATTGATGGATAAAAATATAGATGAACAGGGCAGGAGGGAATAGGACACACATCCACGTGTGAAGACAAACTGTGGAAAAAAGGGGCACGCAATATAGGAACATTAATAATAGTATATATCAAATATCATATACATTATCATATGTACTATCATAACAGATATAAAGGAATACTATGTCATAAAAAAGAAATCCTGCCGTTCTACCAATAAATAGCGTTATCAAGGTATATGTGACAAATGATCCCACTAGAACTATGCTAATGCACCAAACAAGAAGCATTATGAAATACTTTGGACACCAATGATGCAGGAGCTCTAACTATTAGTGCGTCCGCCCCTGACGCGCATTTCGAACCAGCCTTCGTCAGGTGGCACGGTCTCCACTTATTCCCTGACTTATACACTACGCCAGATGAAGAAAAAAGGCGATGTAGTGCAGCCCTGCACAGTAACAGGACCTCCCTTTTGTTTCCCCCATGGAACACCAATACATTTCAATTGAATGTGTGTCCTCGGATGTACATTCAGTTGAAACCAGTGGGCCCACTCTATGTCCTGCTCGGGGACACGCCAAAGATCTGGGCCCACCGAAGAGTTGTCCGATGTCCCATTGCTCCAGTCCGGCCCTGGTTACAGTTCATGCTAGTCCAGACAACAGATATCACGTCCATCGCACAAGTATCCAGTCAGCAACTACAGTCCTCACATACATAGTTAATCACATACAGATGATGGATACCATGACCGTAGAACATCTATCTAACTCCAGCAACATATAGTACAGTCTCAACTGGGGTTCTCCAAACTTATTTGTGGGTTCAGTGTTGGGCAGAGGAGCAGACCTGTATTCCACCAGATGGAGCCATGGTGTTTTGGACTGTTACTGAAGAGACCCTCTGGAGAGGGAGTCAGAGACTTTATACCCACAGTTCCCATTCAGGACATTCCTCCACAGGATTGGAGAAGTTGGGGGGAGGTGATACTTCACTGTTCAACTAACCAGCATATTTGTCCTAAATTGTGTAATTAGTAAACTGCAGTGGGCTGATGCAATATATACTCAGCAGGCATTTACAAATGAACATACCATAAGAGTGAACGTACAGTCTCATATGAAACAATGACTCAATTGAGGCCTCTGAGAGACTAACAAGAGTAATGGAATGATTGATTTACCTGATTACCAATTTTGTGTCTGGCCTTATGGATACATAAGATCCAGCTTGCATGTCTTTCTCTGCTTACTATTACTGAATGGAAACAGTGATTCCCGATGCTGAATGCTCTCCAGGAGAGACCCGTGCACCTCAATCTTATGAGCAAGCAAATCTCCAATAAAACACAACAATAAGACCGACATAACCAGTGCTCCGTGCTGGAAAAAGTCTGTATCCCTTAGAGACGTGCACTCTGCTCTACGTCCATTGGTCCAATAGTCTTTAGTCCGTGGCCAGCTCCTCACACTGATAAAACTGGTGTAACGCCTGTACAAGAGATAGCAGCCACAACACTTATTACTCACATCTTAATCTGTTTTACATAGAGGCAGAATCATTTTATATCCTGGTGGTGGTGCTTCACTTGTAAATGACTTTAAAGCAGTACAGTTGCTGGGCCTGAAAACTCCATTCCTTTTTTTCTGCCCTTCACTGACCACTGCTCTTCCAGTAATTCCCTTGCCCCAGCCTGGAAAGTCCAGTATTTACTCACTATGACTCCCAGGTGTAGCCTACACGTTACCTTCTCTTCAGTCGTACTGTCCATTGACAATATGGAAAGGAGTCTGCTGCTCACTGAGCAGCTGCTCACTGGGGTAGATGTGGGGGAGGGTGGTAGTAGGGAGCTGCAGGACAGTGAGGGGGGGTAGAGGGAAGAGTACCAGGGAGGCTAGTCCTGATCTGGCACACCCCAATAAGTTTGCAAAGTTGGCATATGAGGGGGGTGACGGTACAGGGGTAGCACTGCTGCAGCAAGACATGTCCCCTGAAAGCCAGAGGAGTGTCAGCTCCAGTAAGGAGGGAAATAGGAGAGCAGGGCAGGCCAGGCAGGTGCTGGTAGTGGGAGACTCAATTATTAGGGAAACAGATAGGGCAATCTGTCACAAAGACAGGGATCGTCGAACAGTGTGCTGCCTACCTCGCGCTCGAGTCCGGCACATCGCTGATCGGGTTGACAGATTACTGGGAGGGGCTGGTCAGGACCCAGCGGTCATGGTGCACATTGGAACAAATGACAAAGTTAGAGGTAGGTGGAAGGTCCTTGAAGATGATTTCAGGGAATTAGGCTGCAAGCTGAAAGCAAGGACCTCCAAGGTGGTATTCTCTGAAATACTACCGGTACCATGTTCCACGCCAGAGAGGCAACCGGAGATTAGGAAGATAAATAAGTGGCTCAAGAACTGGCGTAGGAAGAAGGGATTTGGGTTCCTGGAGAACTGGGCTGACTTCTCAGTTGGCTACAGACTCTACACTAGGGACCGGCTGCACCTCAATGGGTGCTGGGGGAGAAAATGGCTAGAAGGTTGGAGGAGTGTTTAAACTAGGGATTGGGGGGAGGGTATTCATTTTATAGGTGGGGAAGATAGTGCAGATAGTGACCTGGGCACAAATAAAGAAATTGGGGGTGGGGTTAGAACAGTCAATAAAGTAAGAAGGAATAGAGGTACAGAGAGATACATAAAATGCATGTACACTAATAACAGGAGCCTCACCAACAAAATGGAGGAATTAGAATTAATTTTGTTGGAAAATAATTATGACATGGTGGGGATATCTGAGACGTGGCTGGACGAGAACCATGACTGAGCAGTTAATTTACAGGGCTATAGTCTGTTCAGAAATAACCGTACGAACAATCGAGGGGGGGGGTGTTTATATGTAAAATCATCCTTAAAACCCATCTTGCGGGAGGATATATGTGAATCTAATGGAAATGTAGAGTCCCTGTGGGTGGAGATAAGGGGAGGGGGAAAAAATAATAAATTACTGATAGGGGTTTGTTATAAGTCTCCAAAAATAATGGAAGCAGCGGAGAATATTCTCGTAAAGCAAATAGATGAAGCAGCGACTCAAGGAGAAGTCATTATTAAGGGGGAATTCAACTACCCTGAAATACATTGGGGACAGAAACCTGTAGTTCAAGCAAAGGTAATAGGTTTTTGACAACTATGAGAGACAATTACCTTTCACAACTGGTTCAGGACCCAACAAGAAGGGGGGCACTGAAAGACCTAAAATTAACCAACAGGCCAGACCGCATATCAAATATACGAGTTGGGGGTCACTTGGGTAATAGTGATCACAAAATAATACATTTTCATGTAACCTTTAATAAGATGTGTAGTAGAGAGGTTTCAAGGACACTAAACTTCAGGAAGGGAAATTTCCAACGGTTGAGAGATGATCTTAGTGCAATAAACTGGGACGATATCCTGAGACATAAAGCTACACAAAGCAAATGGGAGACATTTATTAGCATCCTGAATAGGACCTGTGCACAATATATACCCTATGGGAATAAACATGCTAGAAATAGGAGGAAACCACTATGGCTAAATAGAGCTGTAAGGGGTGCAATATGTGACAAAAAGAAAGCATTTAGAGAACTAAAGCAAGTAGGTAGTGATGAGGCATTAAATAAATATAGAAAATTAAATAAATTCTGTAAAAACCAAATCAAGGCAGCAAAGATTGAGGCAGAGAGAATCATTGCCAGAGAAAGTAAAAATAACCCCAAAATATTCTTTAGCTACATAAATAGTAAAAAACTAAAAAATGATAATGTTGGCCCCCTTAAAAATAGTCTGGGGGAAATGGTGGATGAGGATGAGGAAAAAGCCAATATGCTAAATGATTTTTTTTCAACCGTATTTACACAAGAAAATCGCATGACAGAAAACATGATCAGTGATAACAAAAATTCTCAATTAAATGTCACTTGCTTAACCCAGCAGGAAGTACGGTGGCATCTAAAAATCACTAAAGTTGACAAATCCCCGGCCCCGAATGGGATACACCCGCGAGTACTGCAGGAATTAAGTAACGTCATAGATAGACCATTATTTTTAATCTTTAAAGATTCCATAATAACAGGGTCTGTACCATAGGACTGGCGTATAGCAAATGTGGTGCCAATATTCAAAAAGGGGACAAAAACTGAACTTGGAAATTCTAGGCCAGTAAGCTTAACCTCTACTGTGGGTAAAATCCTGGAGGGTTTCCTAAGAGATGCTATACTAGAGTATCTGAAGAAGAATAACCTCATGACCCAATATCAACATGGGTTTACGAGAGACCGTTTCTGTCAGACTAATCTGATCAGCTTTTATGAGGAGGCAAGTTCCGGACTGGACCGAGGAAATGTAGTGGATGTTGTGTATATGGACTTTTCAAAAGCTTTTGATATGGTTCCACACAAAAGGTTGATACATAAAATGAGAACAATGGGGATAGGGGAAAATATATGTATGTGGGTTAAGAATTGGCTCAGTGATAGGAAACAAAGGATGGTTATTAATGGAAAACACTCAGACTGGTTCTCAGTTAACAGTGGGGTACCACAGGGGTCAGTATTGGGCCCCCTTCTTTTTAACATATTTATTAATGACCTTGTAGGGGGCATACAGAGTAATATTTCAATATTTGCAGATGACACTAAACTCTGCAGGGTAATCAATACAGAGGAGGACAATTTTATATTACAGGAGGATCTATGTAAACTAGAAGCTTGGGCTGATAAATGGCAAATGAACTTTAATTTTAATGGGGATAAATGTAAGGTAATGCACTTGGGCAGAGGAAATAAAATGTATAATTATATGCTTAATTGTAAAACACTGGGCAAAACTGTAACTGAAAAAGACCTGGGTGTATTGGTGGACGACAATCTCCTGTTTAGTGGCCAGTGTCAGGCAGCTGCTGCAAAGGCAAATAAAATAATGGGATGCATTAAAAGAGGCATAGATGCTGATGAGGAGAACATAATTTTACCTCTATACAAGTCATTAGTGCAACCACACTTAGAATACTGTGTTCAGTTCTGGTCTCCGGCGTATAAGAAAGACATAGCTGAACTACACAGGGTGCAGAGAAGAGCGACAAAGCTTATTAGAGGACTGGGGGGTCTGCAATACCAAGACAGGTTATTACACTTGGGGTTATTTACTGTGGAAAAAAGAAGGCTTAGGGGTGATCTTATTACTATGTACAAGTATATGAGGGGACAGTACAAAGACCTGTCTACTGATCTTTTTGCTCTGAGGCCAGAGACGGGGACATGGGGGCATCTTTTACGTCTGGAGGAAAGAAGGTTTAATCATAATCACAGACGGGGATTCTTTACTGTAAGAGCAGTGAGACTATGGAGCTCTCTGCCGCATGATGTTGTAATGAGTGATTCACTAATAACATTTAAGAAGGGCCTGGATTCCTTTCTTGAAAAGTATAATATTACAGGTTATATATACTAGATTCCTTGATAGGGCGTTGATCCAGGGAACTAGTCTGATTGTCGTATGGAGTCGGGAAGGAATTTTTTTCCCCAATGTGGAGCTTAGTGTTTGCCACATGTTTTTTTTTGCCTTCCTCTGGATCAACATGTTAGGCTATGGGTTGAACTAGATGGACTTAGTCTTCCTTCAACCTTAAAAACGATGTTACTATGTTACTTTGCCTGTGCTGTCTCAGGGTTACCCGCTAACCCACAGCTCTACCTCCTTAAGCTCCTGGCCGTATCCAGTGCAGCTGACCTCTTTCTGTCTATAGTCCACTTCACCACACAGGGTACAGGCTGCTCCGGCCATATTACTCTGCCACTGGATCCAGTTACAGAATCTTGCTATCTCTGTTCTGCTTCCTTCCAGTCTCACACTCCTCACTATGCGGCCTCATCTGTCACACTCTCTGTATTTGGCGTCACCTCACTACTCATTCCAGTGCTGACTTCTCTAAGCAGGAAGAAACTCTCTTCTTACTTCCAAACACTCCTCCCATCTGTAGGGCCAGCTGACTGTTAAGTCTTCCTTACCCAGTTGTCCAATCTACTACAGCTCTGATGGGAGATATTACATTCAATTCAGCATTAAACATTGCTCAACCATTATACATGTTATAATGACACAAACTGTAAAAGTCTTCTGGGACGGTGTCCGACATCTTCACACACTTTTACTGTATAACCACGAGTCACTTAAATGTCAGGGACATCGATCTGTCTAGTTAGGGGCAGAAGTGATTGTGAATCAATGTCACCTCTTCTGGTGCAGATGAAAGTGACAACAGGAGCCCGGGAGAGGAACAGCGAGACACCCCGAAAGAGGGAATGGTGCGGATAGTGGACTATTATGGCTGCACAAGCCCATGTACATTGGTAGCGTACAAACAAGGGGAACAAATACCTGAACCTGGCAGATCCAAATTCAGACTGGTAGAAGCACTACTCTGACCCTGGTCTGTCCCTACATGATGGTGGAGGTTGGCACCCTAAGATAACGCAATGGCGCCCCCTATCAATGGTGGCTCACCCTGAATGCTCCTAACAACTCCTAGTTTATCTATGCTTGTGTAGCAACTTACTTGGGAAAATAGGTTAAACACTAAAAACTACAACTGACCCTGCTTGCTCCTGTACAGACTAGATACCTTGACTACACAGTCCCCAGCGGTACCTGCGGGTGAAGAGATAGACCTAACCACAGACTAGGAGATGGCAACTATGGCCTAAACTGCCTAAAAGGCAGACAAGTTGCTTCACGTTCCTCCTAAAGAACCAGAGGGCAAAGCAGAGTGTGAATTATCTAAAAGAAGAGAAGTGTGCTGAACAAAGGAATAATCCCAAAGCAAGTAAAGTAAGAAACAAAATACCAAACAAAGAATACAGCAAGTACTGTTAACAAATATACTGCCTATTTTCAAATGATAAAAAGAAGAAAAGTGCAAAGTATAGCAAATAAACAGCAAAGCGAAAAACCCTAGCTCCAAATATCAACAGAATGTCAGAATATCCAAATGAATCTATCACCAGCAGGAAACGCAGACTATAAAGCTGCACCCAAAATGTGATAGGCATCCAAATAAAAATACAAATGTGTAAAGCTAAGCAGGCTGCAGCCAGAAAAGCAGAACCCAAACACCCAGTGAAAAGGTGTGTGTCCTGTGGCTCGGCAGAAAGAGAAGCCGACCACAGAACACAAACTGAAGGGATCAAATCCTGGAGCATGACATTGCTACAGACAATTCCTCTCTCTTCCTCCTCCCTGACTTCTCTAGTTTTCCATTTCTGTTGTGTCTTGGTAATTGTGGGTAACATGAGGCGGCCCATTCAGGTTGTACAGGTGGTCTGGCTCTGCCAGGACGGCATCCATACGTGCCGTCACAAGAAGGTTTGCTATATCTCGCAGCACAGTCTCAAGAGGACGGAAACAAACTCCATGTGGACGGCATGAGGGGCCAATATCCTGTAGTGGACAAGGGACAAATACCGCCACACCATGACCAGATCACATATTACCACCACATAGTGACCGAATACTACCATACTGAGCATTAATACAAAAACAGAATACTAATATTACCATTACTAATAGTGCCATTATTCACAGGAGCTCTGTGTATAGTATACAGTGTATAGTGTCAGTGTGCAGATAACACACTGACTCACTGGTGATGTCTCTAGTTGAAGTCCTTCATCTCCACTTTTCCTCTTTATCCATCGCAGACCGCCATCACTTCTTCTCGCCAGGACTCGTCTCTGCATAAAATAACACAGCTATCTAGAGCAGCTTACAGAGCACATTCCCCAATATTTCCCCAACTTCTACACTACACCAGATGAAGAAAAAAAGTGATATAGTGCCGCCCTGCACAGTAACATGAACCCCCCACAGAAAACAGTATCCTCAAAAATAAAATACATTACAGCAGTAATAATATCCTTTAATTAGCCCCTACAGTAATAATGCCCCACATCCTACTCCCATTGTCTTCATCCTGCCCCCATTGTCTCCATCCTGCCCCCAATGTCTCCATCCTGCCCCCATGTTTCCATTTGTCTCCATCCTGCCCCCAATGTCTCTCCATCCTGCCCCCAATGTTTCTCCATACTGCTCCCAATGTCTCTCCATTCTGCCCCAATGTCTTTCTATTCTGCCCCATTGTCTCTCCATTCTGCCCCCATTTCTTTCCATTCTGCCATTGTCTCTCCATTCTGCTCACGTCTCCATTCTGCCTCCATGTGTCTATTTTGCCCCATGTCTCCATCCTGCCCCCAATGTCTCTCCATCCTGCCCCCAATGTCTCTCCATTCTGCCCCAATGTCTTTCCATTCTGCCCCAATGTCTCTCCATTCTGCCCCCATTTCTTTCCATTCTGCCAATGTCTCTCCATTCTGCCCACGTCTCCATTCTGCCTCCATGTGTCTATTTTGCCCCATGTCTCCATTCTGCCCCCAATGTCTCTACATTCTGCCTCCAATGTCTCCATTCTGCCCCGTCTCAATTCTTCCCCGTCTCCATTCTGCCCCCAATGTCTCTCCATTCTGCCCCGTCTCCATTCTGCCACCATGTTTCTATTCTGCCTCCATGTTTCTATTATGCATCCAATGTCTCCATTCTGCTCCCCTTTCTCCATTCTGCCCCCCTTGCCTCCATTCTGCCCCAATGTTTCTATTCTGCCCCAATGTCTCCATTCTGCCCCCCTTGTCTCCATTCTGCCCTCCCTGTCTCCATTCTGCCCCCCTGTCTTCATTCTGCCCCACTTGTCTCCATACTACCCCCTGGTTTCTATTCTGCCTCCAATGTCTCCATTCTGCCCCCGTCTCCATTCTGCCCCCCATGTTTCTATTCTTCCCTCCATGTCTCCATTCTGTCCACCTTGTCTCCATTCTGCCCCCATCTTTCTATTCTGCCACCCTTGTCTCCATCCATACTGCCCCCTGGTCTCTATTCTGCCCCGTCTCCATTCTGCCCCCTATCTCCATTCTGCCCCCTATCTCCATTCTGCCCCCCGGTCTCTATTCAGCCCCGTCTCCATTCTGCCCCCCTGTCTCCATTCTTCCCCCATGTTTCTATTCTGCCACCCTTGTCTCCATCCATACTGCCCTCTGGTCTGGTTTCTATTCTGCCCCCAATGTCTCCATACTGTCCCCATGTCTCCATTCTGCCCCCTATCTCCATTCTGCCCCCCGGTCTCTATTCTGCCCCGTCTCCATTCTGCCCCCTATCTCCATTCTGCCCCCTGTCTCCATTCTGCCCCCTATCTCCATTCTGCCCCCCGGTCTCTATTCTGCCCTGTCTCCATTCTGCCCCCCTGTCTCCATTCTTCCCCTATGTTTCTATTCTGCCACCCTTGTCTCCATCCATACTGCCCTCTGGTTTCTATTCTGCCCCCAATGTCTCTATACTGTCCCCATGTCTCCATTCTGCCCCCTATCTCCATTCTGCCCCCCGGTCTCTATTCTGCCCCATCTCCATTCTGCCCCCCCTGTCTCCATTCTGCCCCCTGTCTCCATTCTGCCCCCTATCTCCATTCTGCCCCCCGGTCTCTATTCTGCCCCATCTCCATTCTGCCCCCCTGTCTCCATTCTGCCCCCTATCTCCATTCTGCCCCCCGGTCTCTATTCTGCCCCGTCTACATTCTGCCTCCCTGTCTCCATTCTTCCCCCCTGTCTCCATTCTGCCCCGTTTCCATTCTGCCCCCCATGTCTCCATTCTGCCCCCTATCTCCATTCTGCCCCCCGGTCTCTATTCTGCCTCATCTACATTCTGCCCCCCTGTCTCCATTCTTCCCCCCTGTCTACATTCTGCCCCCCATGTCTCCATTCTGCCCTCAATGTGTTTCCATTCTGCCTCCAATATGACTCCATTCTCCCCCAATGTGACTCCATTCTGCCCCCAATGTCTCCCATTCTGCCTCCATGTTTCCCATTCGACCCCCCCATGCCTCCATTCTGCCCTCAGTGTCCCTCACCCTGCCCCCACCCTGTGCGGTTTTGATGATTTTTTTCCTCTATAGACTTCTATGTGGAGCTTAAAAAAACGTCTGTAAGAAACTGCAGATACTTTTTTAAGTGCAGAATCAAAGCTTTTCTGTACTGTAAAAAACAATTAAAAACGCGGTTTCACATCTGCACCAAAATGCATCAAATAAGGGGGAAAAATCCTAAAATAGTGCACCAAAGATGCAATAACCAGAGGAGATTGTTATTGTGTAGATTGGTGCACAGTATTTATGCTACGTGTGAACACGGCCTTACAGACACAAAAAAGCCAGATGTCATATAGTGAAGCTACACAGAGATGAGAAAGTTCTGAAGGGTCCGACTGTGAATGAGGGAACAAAAAATAATCCACAGGTCCGAACTAGAGAAGAGCAGGACGCACAGATGATATTGCAGCAGCCCGGGCTAATCTAAAGCCGCGACAGGGCCTCCCGTCCAGCCACCAATTACCACTGACCTGGATGCTGGACCTGAGTCCCATGAGTCGATCCTCTCATCTCTAGTCCCAGCCGTCCTGGATACAGCAGACAGTCCCGGATTTAGGTCTATGCCCTGCAGTCCCGAGTTTCTGCTGAATGTCCCTCACTGCCACCGCCCCTCTGATAACTCTTCCTGCCGGGGGAGAAAGACATGGTAAATGGGCGTGGCTTGGGGTGTGGATAGGGGCGTGGCCAGACTACGCGTGCCGCATGGTTTCGCCCTCTTTCTAGTCCTCATAGGTTGGCGGTATGCTTGTACTGAGGAGATCTGGGATATCAGTGATTAGGTCCCATATTGTGCACTGTAAGGTCTGGAAAAGCTCCTTCTATCGGTCTCTGTAGCACCAGAGGAAGAACAGAGGGGAAAAGACAGGATTTTCTACATGTCGCGTTATGTAGATGTTCTGCAGATTTATCACAACCGTCCACAAGAAGAAACTGCCATCACAGAGCCGCCTTTAGCTGTTGGAAAAGTTTAAACTTAGTTTTGAATAGTTGCTATAGGCAACAGGGACCATTTCTATTTACGCTGGGTCACATGATGCTGGTGCTGGGTGATGTCATGTGACGGAATGTTGTGGGTGATGATGTCACAGAGGGCGTTGTGATGTCACCCTTGGGGTATATAAGGGGGCTCCATCCACCTGGAGCTCATATCTCATTGGCCATACCTCGGTGCTGAGATACCCCCTGGAGACAATGAGGATCGCCATATTGTTTCTGTGCTGTACCCTGTTCTACCCTGTGAATTACCATAGGCTGCCGGTGAGTACCTGTCTATTATTACATATGGAGGACGTTTAGAATCAGCTGCGGCAGGGGAAGGGGATGGGGAGGGGGGTCCTGTAAGAATTTACCTGCAGGAATAAGAGGTTATGTGGCACCCCAGGGGTCTGGTTTCCACAGTAATAGCAGTATTACGTCTGTGAGCAGGTGGGAGGTCTCCTGGGCAGGAATCCTAAGCATGCCACACCTCCTGCCCAGTCCTGGGAGGGGAAGAACTTCCCCTATATAAACTGGGGCTGAGGCAGGGTTAAGGGAGAGGAGTTCCAGACAGAGATGGAGTCTGGTCTGGACACGCAGAAACAGGGACAGATAGACATCAGGAGCTCTGTAGGAGCCAAGGAGAAGCGCCAGGGGCTGGAGCTGTGCAGAGCTCGCCCTGGGAGAAGGAACTAAAACCGGACACAGGAGTCCGAGGCTGTGGGGACTAAGATTTACCCAGCAGCAGAATCCATCCGGCAGGGGATTCCAGGTCCTCTGGCCATAAAAGCCCGGAGGCTCAGTCACAACGAAGGGACCAGCACCGCCATCCCGGAGCGGAAGCTAACAGGAGGCCCCAGGTCACCAGCCATACAGGTGAGCACCACACGGTATACCCAGGGACGTGGGCTACTTGTAACCGCCAAAAGCGGGGTAGCCAGGAAGGGTACAGACTAACGGGAAGGCCTACAACTCCACCTGGCCAGGGGAACTCCGGCTTACTCGCAGACTAACCAGGCCCCAACTACTAGCCAGTACTCCCTGGGGAATTTGCCTTGTACCATCAGTAAAGACCCTGAACTGTACCCTCGCGTCTCCGTGCTTCCTTGTCGCACCATTAGTGCTGGGACATCCACACCATCACTCCCAACATCAACCTCATCCTCTGCCCTGAGGCCATACCCCTCCCGTTGGGGGTTATACCATCCACGCTGCACATCCGTACCACCGGCCTCAGCGGACTGCCCTGCAGCAGCGGCTTCATAGCCGCATTCAACGGGTGGCGTAGTCGGACACTAATACCATTATACCAATAACTGCCACTTAGTTTGACCACCCTGGGCACGGACCGGGTCACCGCCACACGAAGACTACTACCCCCATCGGATCCGGCTCCGGGTATCCCCCACGCGCACGCACGCCGCACTACAGCACTGGCCCAGGGGGTGAGTCAACTTTGGCGTAGTCGGCAGGATTACGTGCCCGCAACCACCGGGTACTGCGTGCCTGAAAAAAGAGACTTTTATACTTACCTGTGGTGAAGTTTCCCGCCGTCCGGAGTCGTTTCCCGCCATCCGGAGCCGATTCCCGCCATCAGACGCCATCTTGGACCATTTCCCGCCGTCTTCTGCCTTCTTCCCGCCATCCGCAGCTGCTTCCCGCCTTCGGACGCCATCTTCGGGACGCCGCGCGGGAAGAAGAGGGGCGTGGACTCCGAAAGCCCGCGAGAACTGAAGCCCCGCCTCACGTCCGGACGTTGCGTAAGGTCCTGGAAGGAGCCCAGCAGACGCCGACGTCACAGGAGCGCGACGGAAGGTCCTCAACCCTGACGATCCACTGCGGAGCCGCGGCCTACGGAAGAGGATCATCGCAAGGTAGGCCACGGTCCACTAGGGGGGAGGAGGATGTCGGATACGGAGGAGAGCTTCACCGCCACAGCCGCCGCCAGCGCCACCGCTGCTGCGGTCATGCCTTTCACCATGCCCTATATCCCGGGGGCAGCCTGGCTACCCCAGTACTCAGGGGAGTCACATACCCTAAATGACTTCAGAGAAAGGCTGGATAGCCTCTTCCAGGTGTATCCCCTCACGGAGGCGCAAAAAGTGAGCACCCTGGTGGCCCAATTAATCGGGGCAGCCCAAAGGGAGGTAAAGTCCTGGCCACCTGGGAGGAAGAGGACTGTCAGAGACATACTAACCCGGCTGAAAGACACATTTGACACCTGCACCTCAGCCGAAATAAAACTAAGATTTTATGGGTGCAAACAACGGGCACATGAGAGTATAAGAGACTATGCTCTAAACCTACAAGAGGCCCTGAGAGCCATTAAGCAGGCAGACCCTGACAGCGTGGGAAATGAAGATAAGCTGTTGACTGAACAATTCATTGAGGGTCTACTGTGCAATGCCCACCGAACCCAGTTGCGGGCAATGGCCTTACAGGACCCTGACCTGGACTTTGCACAGTTCAAGGACAGAGCCATCCGGGTGCTCCGAGAACCGGCACCAGGTGGCGCTGTGACCCACAGGCGCCCTGCTATCACTTATCACCAGGAGACGGCGCCCTTGTCTGCAGGGCCTGTGGGAGCTGATGCGCAGGCTTTAAACAGTGACCCGGCTACAGACCTGCACCATCAGGTTCAAGAGCTAACTAAAAGCGTTGCCGCGCTAACCCGAACTGTGCAGTCTTTACAGGTTTCTACTGCAGGGAAGATCGAGCTGGCATCCGGACCGGAGGACATCCCGTGGCGCCAACCAAGGAGGACCCCACCGGCCAGAGGAAGACCCAGCGATCGATACAACGAGGACGGACGACCTATTTGCCGCCGCTGCAATCAACCTGGACATGTGGCAAGGTACTGTCATTTAAACGGGCACAACCTGGGGTAGAGGGCCAACCCCCAGGCATAAGACCATCAGGCCCATCAAACTGGCGTGATAAATACGTAGGGGGACGTCCAATCTTGCCTGTGGTACTGGATGGCATTCCTATGAGTGCCCTACTAGACACTGGGTCACAGGTCACCACCATCCCGTACGTGCTCTTCAAGCAGTACTGGAATGATTCGGACATAACCCGCTACCCAGACGACGACCTGAGTATCATCGCCAGCAATGGTCAGCCCGTGCCGCAGGTGGGATTCAAAAAGGTGACCATTAATATCGGTAAAGTCGAACTGGCGGCACAAGGACTGATAATAGTGGACATAGACCATCATGAGAGTCACCCTAGAATCACCCTGGGAACCAATGTAATTGAAAATTGTCTTGCAGAGGTGATTCTCATTTTACAGCAGGTAGCCAAGAACGCCAGTTCCGGCCAGCAGCGTGTGCTCCAAAAAGAGATCCGGGCACTAATGAAGCGGCAACAGGTGGAACTATCTGGTGGTGAGATAGGTAGCGTGAGAATGTGTGACCCGTTCCCTATTGCCATGCCCCCAAAAAGTGAGATGATGATTTGGTGCCGGGCAGCTATTGGTCTAAGAGGTAGAGACTACCAAGCAATGGTAGAACCCGTCTACTCAGACAGTAGGCCCACCATTTTGACAGCACGGGGGGTGGTCGATGTACGCCATGGGAGGGTGCCCGTTCGCATCATAAATATCGGTGAGAGAGAAGTACACCTGCCCCGGTATGCCACGCTAGCTAAATTGTTCACCCTAAACCAGAATTCTGTACAGGCCGTGGAACCCTTGCCTCCATCTCAACCAGAGGAAGGTAACGGCTCTAAGAAACCAGTGGAGGACTGGTGTCAGCAACTACATCTGGGTACTGACTCCACTCCCTCACACCAGAAACAAGGAGTCTATCGGGTGGTTCAGGAGTACGAGAGAGTGTTTAGTAAACACCCGTTAGACTTCGGGCGAGTAAAGGGGGTAGAACACCACATCCCCACGGGAGACCATCCTCCCATAAAGGAGAGATACCGACCCGTACTCCCTGCACACTACCAACATGCCAAGGGGATGCTTAGAGACATGAAGGAGGCTGGGGTAATCAGGGACAGCTGTAGCCCCTGGGCAGCTCCACTAGTCTTAGTGAAAAAGAAGGACAACACTATGAGAATGTGTGTAGACTACAGGAAGGTCAACCGCATCACACACAAAGATGCGTACCCGTTACCAAGGATAGAAGAGTCCTTAGCTGCATTAAAATCTGCTAACTTCTTCTCTACTTTGGATCTCACTAGCGGGTACTGGCAGGTTCCTGTAGCAGAGGCAGACCGGGAGAAGACCGCATTCACCACCCCGATGGGTCTCAGCGAATTTAACTGCATGCCGTTCGGGCTCTGCAACGCACCAGGAACCTTCCAACGGTTGATGGAATGCTGTCTGGGACACCGGAACTTCGAGACGGTCCTGTTATACCTGGACGATGTCATCGTCTATTCCAAGACCTATGAGGACCACCTGAAACACCTGGCAGAAGTGTTCGAAGCCCTGGCAAACTACGGCCTAAAGGTGAAACCCTCCAAGTGTCACCTCCTGAAACCAAAGGTGCAATACCTGGGACACGTGGTGAGTGCTGACGGAGTGGCTCCTGACCCTGATAAGATCACCGTGATTAAGGACTGGCCAAGACCCTCCAGCATAAAGGAAGTGCGGCAGTTCCTCGGGTTGGTAGGCTACTACCGAAGATTCATTCCCGGTTTCACCAAAATGGCAGCCCCTATGCAGGACCTCCTGATAGGTCAATCTCGAAAATCCAAAAACCAGAAGCCGCCCTTCAGGTGGGAAAAGCTGGAAGAGGAGTCCTTTTGCCAACTGAAGATGGCCCTCACGGGGGAAGAAATCCTGGCATATCCAGACTACAGCCAGCCCTTTATCCTCCACACGGACGCAAGTAACATCGGGCTAGGAGCCGTGCTGTCCCAGATCCAGCAAGGAAAAGAACGGGTAATCGCTTACGCTAGCCGAAAGCTACGACCCACGGAGAGGAACCCTGAGAATTATAGCTCATTCAAGCTGGAGTTCCTGGCAGTAGTGTGGGCAGTGACCGAACGTTTCAAGCATTACCTTGCCTCCTCCAAATTCACCGTGTACACGGATAACAACCCGTTGACACACCTGGACACTGCAAGGCTCGGTGCCCTGGAACAGAGATGGATGGCCCGCCTGTCCAACTTTGAATTCACCATCAAATACCGGGCAGGACGCTCAAATGCCAACGCGGATGCCCTGTCTAGAATGCCGAACTTACCGGATGTAGGGGAAGATCCAGAAGATCTGGAAGAAGTTGAGCTCCCTGCGTTCCACCGTCATGGGATTACCCTGTATTCCAACCATGTGAAGGACAGGCGCTCCTCAACGTTCAATCCCTTGCCCCACTACAACTGGGCGGAGACGCAAGACAGTGATCCTGCAGTCCGCCTGGTGAAGGAAATGCTGACCCAAGCCGATGCCAGTCTGGACCCAGACGCCCCAGAGGAGACTAAGCAACTGTGGAAGGAGAAAAGTAGGCTGTTCCTCTACAGGGAGAAGTTGTGCCGGAGAATGGTTAACTCTCGAACGCATGAGTTGACCTGGCAGGTAGTGGTCCCCAGACGAGACGCGGCTATGATTCTGGAGGCGTACCACAACGGAGCAGGACATTTCGGGTGGAAGAAGCTGGAGTTCTTATTGCGTGAACGGTTCTACTGGGTAGGCATGAGAGGAGCCATCGAGAGGTGGTGCAGAGACTGTGGACCGTGCCACCTAAGAAGGAAGGACCGTGCCAGCCAGAAGACTCCCTTGCAGCCCATCATCACCCGACAGCCACTGGAACTGGTAGCCCTGGACCATGTGAAACTGGCTCCAAGCAGATCTGGGTATGTCTACGCCCTCACAATCGTAGATCATTACTCCCGGTTCCTGGTGGTGGTCCCGGTCAAGGACTTAACGGCTCAAACAGCAGCTAGAGCCTTCCAGCAGCACTTCTGCCGTCCACACGGGTACCCGGACCAAGTGCTGACAGACCAAGGGCCAGCCTTCGAAGCGGAAGTCTTCCAGGAGTTCTGCAACCTGTATGGCTGCACGAAGATAAGAACAACGCCCTATCACCCTCAAACCAATAGACTCTGCGAGAAGATGAACCAGGTGGTGATAGACCTCCTGAAAACATTGCCCCTGGAAGAACGCAGTATGTGGCCTGAGAAGCTGCCTGATCTGGTGGACCTATACAACCACATCCCTGTAGGTTCTACCAACTGTACCCCGGCTTACCTAATGAGAGCGAGGCCTGGTAAGCTGCCTATCGACCTGGAAATGGGAGTCCTGACGCCCGAGGACACCTCGCCAGAGGCAGACTGGGATACAGGACGGCAGCAGCAGTATCGGAAAGTGCAGGAGAGCGTGGAGCGAAGTCTGTCTCAAGCTAGAGAAAGGCAAGAGAGGGCTTATAATCAGTATGCTCCCGCTGTTCCCCTGGTACCTGGAGAGCAGGTCTTGAAGAGGAAAAGACGGCTCCACAAGTTGGACGACCAGTGGGAGAAGGACCCGTACACCGTACTGCCCTCAAGCCATGAAAACCCGAAAGTCTGCACGATCAGTAAGGATGGAGGAGAAACCACAGCCGTTGTCTCCAGAGACCACCTGAAGAAGTGTCCCGAGCAGCTGCAAAGCCCTGAAGAAGAAGATCAAGAAAACCCTCGACCCGCAGAGGAAAGGGAAGAAATGATCAGGACTGTACTCGGAGACTTCCCCCGGTCTTGGACACAAGTAAACGGTGCTGTCGTGGTACCCGTCCTCACCTTTCTCCAACCAGCCCCGCAAGTGCCTACAGAGGAACCGGAAGAGCTGGAAGAGCAGCCGGCCCAAGAGGCAGAAGAGTCCACACCAGCAGTACAGGAGGATCAACCGTCTGCTAGTAGTGAGCCTGCCGTGCCCCTAGTGAGGCAAAGGGTGCGCAGAAAGCTGCCCAGCTTGCCCATAACACCTCCTACACTCTGTAGTGCAGGACCAGTTAGTGAGCTCCGTAGGTCCACTAGGGTTACCAAAGGCCAGATGCCCGTACGTTGGAGAATCTAAGTTGGCTAGTTGCTTTAACTATTTTATGTTTACCTGTTTTGTTGTAGCCGTTGCTAATTATGTTTTTCAGTTACAGGTTTCTTTATATGGACTGACAGGTTATGGACAGTGAGTAACCGGAACTCTGTTGTAAATATGTTTGGAGCGTAACCCAGGAATGGACTACAGCCTGTTAAAGACTCGGGGCAGGGCAGACCCCTACCTGGTTACGGCTCCCTGTTCTTTGGTGAAATGGACACCTTTATTGCTTCCCGGTTACGGACACGCCGTGACCATCTCATGTATTTAATTGTTATTGTTATACCCTGTTATGTTTAGTCCGGGAGTACTAAATTTCACTAGGGGGGAATGTGGCACCCCAGGGGTCTGGTTTCCACAGTAATAGCAGTATTACGTCTGTGAGCAGGTGGGAGGTCTCCTGGGCAGGAATCCTAAGCATGCCACACCTCCTGCCCAGTCCTGGGAGGGGAAGAACTTCCCCTATATAAACTGGGGCTGAGGCAGGGTTAAGGGAGAGGAGTTCCAGACAGAGACGGAGTCTGGTCTGGACATGCAGAAACAGGGACAGATAGACATCAGGAGCTCTGTAGGAGCCAAGGAGAAGCGCCAGGGGCTGGAGCTGTGCAGAGCTCGCCCTGGGAGAAGGAACTAAAATCGGACACAGGAGTCCGAGGCTGTGGGGACTAAGATTTACCCAGCAGCAGAATCCATCCGGCAGGGGATTCCAGGTCCTCTGGCCATAAAAGCCCGGAGGCTCAGTCACAACGAAGGGACCAGCACCGCCATACCGGAGCAGAGGCTAACAGGAGGCCCCAGGTCACCAGCCATACGGGTGAGCACCACACGGTATACCCAGGGACGTGGGCTACTTGTAACCGCCAAAAGCGGGGTAGCCAGGAAGGGTACAGACTAACGGGAAGGCCTACAACTCCACCTGGCCAGGGGAACTCCGGCTTACTCGCAGACTAACCAGGCCCCAACTACTAGCCAGTACTCCCGGGGGAATTTGCCTTGTACCATCAGTAAAGACCCTGAACTGTACCCTCGCGTCTCCGTGCTTCCTTGTCGCACCATTAGTGCTGGGACATCCACACCATCACTCCCAACATCAACCTCATCCTCTGCCCTGAGGCCATACCCCTCGCGTTGGGGGTTATACCATCCACGCTGCACATCCGTACCACCGGCCTCAGCGGACTGCCCTGCAGCAGCGGCTTCATAGCCGCATTCAACGGGTGGCGTAGTCGGACACTAATACCATTATACCAATAACTGCCACTTAGTTTGACCACCCTGGGCACGGACCGGGTCACCGCCACACGAAGACTACTACCCCCATCGGATCCGGCTCCGGGTATCCCCCACGCGCACGCGCGCCGCACTACAGCACTGGCCCAGGGGGTGAGTCAGTTATGGCAGGGAAAGGAGCTTAGGAAGTGACAGTCAGAGGGGATATAAGTGTGGGGTGACCCCTCTGACTCCCACATTCCTGCTTTGTCCTTGTAGTGATTAATGACTTTGGTGTTGTCCCTTATATATCACTTTGCAGTCACCAGTGATCGCTCCGCACTGTGATCATAAACTACAGTCTCATTTACCTTTTTGCAAACGCCCAGAAGGGGAGGAGTGACATCACACCCATGTGAGCAGATCCCGCCCACTTTTACTGCAGTCGTAATGCGAGCTAGCTGTATTCTGTTTTCATGGAAATGTCAGCAGCTGCTCCCCCTAGTGTTTACAAGATGAAAACATCAAAACAGTTAAAATATTTTTTTCAGATTTTATACCATTGAAACCTTTTTAAATATATATGTGTATTTATATATAAATATAAATACTTTACAATTTTACAATTGTAAAAAAATTGCTGACACTTTCCCTTTAAAAGATGTAAAGACGTTCTGCTTCATGTGCCATTGTGACCAATCACAGCACAGATTATATTTTTTAAACTTTTCTTGAAAAACTGAAGCTGCTCCGTGATTGGAAATCATGTGGAAGGGTTCTCTTTTAGACATTTAGTTAGGTCCAAAGTATCAGTGACATGATGGATAGAACTGTGCAATGATGTCACAGGGGGCTTTGTGATGTCACCCCTGGGTATATTAGAAGCCTCGGCCCATCTGCAGCTTGTATCTCATTGACCATACCTTGGTGCTGAGAGACCTCTGGAGATGATGAGCATCATCCTATCATTTCTGTGCTTTACGTTGCTCTACCCCCCACATTACAGTACACTGAGGGCGAGTATGTTCTCATCAATATGGAGGTCACAAGGATCAGCTAATGAGAATATCGCCTCTTGCAGGACTTCTCATACTGGACACGTGACCGTCCGTCACATGAAAGTCCAACTGTAAATAATATTCCATGGACCCTGGAGGTGAATCCCAAACTTCTTCCTGATCTTCTCAATGGGATATTTCTGAAAGTTGCTTGATAATGTATCCATCACTGTATAATAACTAGAGATGAACGTTGTTCTACTCGAACTGTTCGCCAATCTCAAATTCGAGCTGTTTTGGGCGGTGTTCGAGCCGTTCGGCGAACACGAACAATTTGAGAAAAATTCGGCTGTTCGAGGTTATGTTCGATAACTGTTCGTGCACCAAAATCATAACTGGATTTTTTCTCAGTAATGATGAAAATTAATGTTAATCCGCAGTTTGAGTGTACAGCGGGGTGGGGGGAGGGGCAGGGGATGGATCTCTGCAGGAACAATGAAGATCTCCATTTTTTTTTCTCTTTCCCGCATTTGCAGTGGGGAGGTGCAATCTGTCAGCCTATCAGCAGCGCACACACGGAGCGAAGTGCTTTTTTTCACACAAGCAAGGGCATGTGTCATTGGCAGTGTATGTCACATGTCCTTGCCCTATAAGACCAAGCCATTTTCCCCGTCGCCACCATTTTCTCACTGCTGCAGCTGCGTGGTAGACGGCACCGCTGTTGCTGTGTGCGCTATACCTTGTTAATTTCAAGCCAATTTTCGCACAAATCTACAGATAGCTTGGGAGTAGGGAATAGTTGTGATTGCAGTCCTTTTAAGGACTAGGTTACAGCATTTCCTACGACTTTTATCAGGCAGGTCTGTGCTCTTAAATAGATAGATTGTGGGAGTAAAGACTAATTGTAATTGGAGTCCTTTTCAGGACTAGGTTACATCAGTTCCTATCAGTTTTTGCCAGGCAGGTCTGTGCCAGTGCTGTGCAAGTTTTTTTCACAGCATTTGGCTGAATCTAGCAAAGCTAATCCTTTTTGGCCTATTGCAGAGTGTGTTAGTCAGTGGAGTAGCCTATCTGTGTTGCAAGATATACCACCTGTGTATAGAATACCAATTTTTTTACTGCACCTAGTGAAGTAAAATCTTTTGGGCATAGCATCATTCTATTAGTCCATCTATACTGACCTCCATCAGGTTGCAAACTGAATATAATTTTTTTCTGCATCTAGCTCTGAAAAAATATTTGGGCTTCTAGCAGCGTGTGGGACTTGGTCTATTAGTCCATCTATACTGACCTCCATCAGGTTGCAAATTAAAAATAATTTTTTTCTTCATTTATCTCTGAAAAAATATTTGGGCTTCTAGCAGCGTGTGGGACTTGTTCTATTAGTCCATCTATACTGACCTCCATCAGGTTGCAAATTAAAAATAATTTTTTTCTGCATCTAGCTCTGAAAAAATATTTGGGCTTCTAGCAGTGTGTGGGACTTGGTCTATTAGTCCATCTATACTGACCTCCATCAGGTTGCAAATTAAAAATAATTTTTTTCTGCATCTAGCCCAGCCAATAGTTTTGGCCTAATACCACAGTTTGGCCACTCAGCTCTGCTCGGTTACCATCCATTGTTTTTTTGTGCAAACAACTCCAGAGTTGTGAATTAGTTAACCACCAAAATGAGTGGAAAAAGGCCTGCTGCTGGTGGAAAGGGGAATAGGCGTGTTGGGAAGGGGCAAAAAGGTTGTGTCCGTGGGGTAGGTGCAGAAGAAAGACCATCTTCCAGCCAAACTAAAATGTCTACTTCTTTTAGCGGACAATGTGATAAGATCCCTTTCTTACGGCCACGCCAATCGCTACAAATTCCAGATGAGGCACAAAAACAGCAGGTGCTTCAACGGATATCAAGTGCTCCTTTAAGTGGGCTCTCCTCCACATCAACTTCAACATCACAAATACTCCAGTCCTCAAAGGTGTCACCCAAATCGCACTTGCTTCCTCACAGCTCCCAAATCTCCAGCTGCCCGTCTGAGTATGAGGTAGAACAGATGGTTGAGTCTGCAGAGCTGTTTACTCATACTATAGCCTGGGAATCAGAGGTCGGCTCCAGAGCTTCTGTGAATCCAGACGAGGAAATGATCTGCACTGATGCCCAGAATCTTTATGAGTCGGATCCAGGACCAGACGCAGAAGGTTCTGACCATAATGTAGACCCTCATTCCCAAACTGTAACTCCTGTTGGTGGAGACAATGAGGAAGACGATGATAAGACTCAAATACCTGATTGGAGCGACAACTTTAGTTTTTTGTCAGGGCAGGAACAGGTTGGCTCTGAGGACGACGGGTGTGATAACGCACAGGGTGATGATGATGAGGTCGGAGATCCCACTTACTGTCAACCCACAGTCAGCCAAGAGATGAGGTCAGCAGAGGAGGTGGAGGAAGATGCTAGTGACGACGAGGTCAGGTTGCGCCTTCCTGGACAGAGACGTAGTACTGGAAGCACGTCAACAACTGCATCCTCAAACACAACTCTGCCTCTCACCACAAGTCGTGGTGGCTCTTCAGGTCGCATGGGTGCTAAGCCTTGCATAGCCTGGGCATTTTTTCAGATCGATAAAGATGACCCAACTCGTGTTATCTGTAACATTTGTCAGCAAAAGCTAAGTAGAGGCCAAAAAATACATAGTTTGAGTACTTCATGCATGAACTGGCACATGGACATGAAGCATAAGTTGCAGTGGGAAGCTCAGTGTGCTACAATGCGGCCTAGCCGGCCGGGCCAACCACCGTCTGTCATATCTTGTGCATCCGCGGCCTCTTCATCCTCTGTGACTGGGGGGACAGCAGTCACACCTGTTTTGGGGCGCAGACCTGCCACCTCTTTACCCGCAACAGCCAGCGTGATTGGCAGGTCATCATTTTCTTTGGAGGTGGTAACACCAGCTGGTGTTGAGCGCTGTCCGACATCGATAGCACCACCTTTGGATCAAGGCAACCTAACATGTCCGCCTGTATCTTCCTCACAGACCGGCAGTTTGCCGGGGACACCCTTATCAACCCCGTCTAAGCACAATAGCCAGCCCTCGGTCCCTCAGATGTGGACAAGTAAAAGACCATTTCCTCCTAGCCATGAGAAAGCTAAGAGGTTGAATTTCACCATCTGCAAGCTCTTGGCTACAGAAATGCTGCCTTTCCGCCTGGTGGACACAGAGGATTTTCGAGACCTTATGTCCGTCGCAGTGCCCCAGTACCAGATGCCCAGTCGGCACTACTTCTCAAAGAAAGGTGTGCCTGCGCTCCACCAGCATGTCGCACACAACATCACCGCTTCTTTGAGAAACTCTGTGTGTGACAGGGTGCATTTCACCACAGACACTTGGACGAGTAGGCATGGACAGGGGCGTTACATGTCGCTGACTGGGCACTGGGTAACTATGGTGACAGCAGGACAAGGGGCTGCTGTCCAAGTCTTGCCGTCCCCACGAGTTGTGCGTCAATCCTCTTTATGTCAAAGTTCCTCCACTGCTTCTGCCTCCTCAACCTCCTCTCGGTCTTCCACCTGCACCCAAAGCCTGTCTGGTCATGCCACAAGCTTTCTAACTGCGCAGAAGGGATCCTGCACACCTCCTTACTATGCTGGCAGTAGGGCTCAACGTCATCAGGCGGTTTTTACATTGAAATGTCTGGGAAATGTGAGTCACACAGCTGAGGAGTTGTGGTCAGCTCTGGAGAACTAATTTCATGAATGGTTGTCTCCACTGGACCTGAAACCAGGGAAGGCCGTGTGCGACAATGCTGCAAACCTGGGTGCGGCCCTTCGCCGGGGCAATGTCACACATGTGCCTTGTATGGCTCACGTGTTGAACCTGGTTGTCCAGCAATTTTTAGCCCACTATCCCAGACTAGATGGCCTTCTGCAGAGGGCACGGTCGCTGTGTGCTTACTTCCGCCGTTCGCATCCCGCAGCTCAGCGACTTACATCTCTACAGAAGTCGTTGGGCCTGCCACTTCACCGGCTAAAATGCGATGTGCCTACCCGGTGGAATTCAACTCTGCACATGTTGCAGCGACTGTGGCAGCACCGACAAGCCCTGGTGCAATACGTTCTGACGTATAGCCTGGGCCAACGAGATTCAGAAGTGGGGCAAATCACGCTGGAGGAGTGGTCTCAGATCAGGGACCTATGCACCCTTCTGCACAGTTTTGAAATGGCGACGAAGATGTTTAGTGCTGACGATGCCATTATCAGCATGACTATTCCGGTGATTTACATGCTGGAGCACATGTTAAACAGAATTCGGAGTCAGGTGGTGGCACAAGAGGAGGTGGAGGAAGTAGAGGAGGAGGAGTTGTATGCGGAAGGGCTAACATCTGCAAGGTCCAGACGGTCGGCAGCACCAAGGCGGCAGGCATGTGAGGGTGGGGGAGATGATTTTACCAGGGCGCATGGTAGCAGCCAAACTAGTGAGGAAGGTGCAGGAGCCCAGGAAGAAGTGGAGGATGAACTGATGGAAGACTCATCAGATGAGGGAGACCTTGATCACATTTCTGTTGTGCGAGGTTGGGGGGAGAGGACAGAGGAAGGAAGCATGATTGTTACCTCGCCACCAACACAACAGGGACTTGGTGCTCCTGGATGCGCAACACACATGAGTGCCTTCTTGCTGCACTACCTGCAACATGACCCTCGAATTGTGAGAATTAGAAATAATCCTGACTACTGGGTTGCCACACTGTTAGATCCCCGGTACAAAAGTAAATTTGCAGAAATTATTCCTGCCATAGAAAGGGATGCACGCATGCAGGAGTATCAGCAGAGACTGTTGCAGAATCTTACATGTGCTTTTCCACAAAATACCAGTGGTGCACGTAGTGAATCTCACAGTTCCAACTTGCCAACCGTGGGACCGTCAAGTGTTCAGCACTCAAACCGTAACAGAACCACAGTATCTGCTGGTAACATCAATTTTGCGGAATCATTTCACCACTTTTTTAGCCCATCCTTTGCAAGGCCACAGGAGACAAGAAGTCTGACACATAGTCAACGCCTAGAGACGATGGTACAGGAGTATCTCCAAGTAAACATTGAAGCCACGACTGTGTCACTGGACCCTTGCTCTTTTTGGGCTTCCAATCTGGATAAATGGCCGGAGCTAGCCACTTACGCCTTGGAGATCTTGTCATGCCCCGCAGCCAGCGTTCTGTCTGAACGTGTGTTCAGCGCTGCTGGTGGTGTACTGACAGATAAGCGCACGCGGCTCTCCACTGATAATGTAGACAGACTCACGTTCATAAAGATGAACAAATCATGGATCCGAAACGACTTTTCTACCCCTGTGTCATCCTGGGGAGAGTAAAAGCTTGATGATTGGTTAAAATCACCCTACCAACCGTTTTAAGCTTTCAAATTACTAATCATGTTTATCTGTATCTTGACTGGAAAATAATTTGGGCTTTGTAGCAGTGTGCAGCACTGATCCTATTAGGCCATCTATAATAAGCTTCACCAGATTTAAAATTAAAAATAATTTTTAGCTGCATCTAGCCCGGAAAATAATTTTGGGGCTCCGAGATGCGCAAGACACATAAGTGCCTTCTTGCTGCACTACCTGCAGCATGACCCTCATATTGTCAGAATTCGAAGTAATCATGACTACTGGGTTGCCACACTCTTAGATCCCCCAAACTTTTCGATCAACCTTTTCATTTTAATAAAGACCAAAAAAATGGTCATTTTTGAAATTATAAGCATTAGCAGGTTGTTAGAAACTGAAATCAAACAGTTTTCAACTCAAAACTTTATTCTAGGTGATGTTACATTTTCACATAGGACCCCTTGTTCGAAAGGAGCTTCTGAACTCTCTCGTCCATTGAATTTGTCAGGTTTTGGATGGTTTCTGCTTCAATTGTTTTGCATGAGGACAGAATACCCTCCCAGAGCTGTTGCTTAGATGTGAACTGCCTCCCGCCATCATAGACACTCCTTTTAATGATGCTCCAAAGGTTCTGAATGGGGTAGAGGTCAGGGGAGCATGGGGGTCACACCATAAGTTTGTCCCCTTTTATGCCCATATCAGCCAGAGATGCAGATGTTTTATGTGCAGCATGAGATGGTGCATTATCATGCAGAAAAATGATCTTGCTGTGAAATACACGGTTCTTCTTCTTGAACCATGGCAGGAAGTGCTGTTTGAGAAAATCCACATACATTATGGAGTTCATCTTTAGCGCCTTCAGGGATCCTAAAGGGGCCGACAATCTCTCTCCCCATGATTCCAGCCCAAAACATTACTCCACCTCCTCCTTGTTGGCGCTGTAGCCGTGTTTGCGTGGGGTGTCCATCAACCAGCCATCCTCCACTCCATCCATCTGGACCATCGAGCGCTGCACGGCACTCATCCGTGAACAAAACAGTTTTGAAATCAGTCTTCATGTAATGTTTGGCCCACTGGAGCCGTTTCTGCTTGTGTGAAGTGGATAGAGGAGGTCGACAGGATGGCATATGCACAGCTGCAAACCTCTGAAGGACCCTGCATCTTGTTGTTCGGGGGACGTTGGAGGCACAAGCAGCTTCAAAAACTTGTCTGCTGCTATGACAAGGCTTTTTTGCCGCTGCTCTTTCAACCTGACGTAATTGCCTGTAGGAAAGAGTCCTCAATTTGCCCTTATCAGCACGCACACGTGTGTACTGTGAATCAGCTACATACTTCTTGATTGCCAAGACACTTCATCCTGATCATCGCACAATGTTGATTGTAGTCATGCCTTGACCTAAACACTCCACAATTTGTTGCTTCTCAGCAGCCGACACATCCTTTTTCTTTCCCATTTTGGCAGAAAATGTAGGCTGCTTAATAATGTGAGAGAGCCTTCTTAAGTAGTCTTGCCTTTCATTGGACACACCTGCCAAACTAATTAGCACAGGTGTCTGCAATTGCTTACAGTGATATAAAGAGCCCTGACACACATCACCATCAATGAGTTTAACTGACAAACAAACAAATTCTTCCCTTATCACTCCTAAACACTTTTTGCATAATAATTTGGAACGCGGTGTACATGTGCTTTTCCACAAAACACCAGTGGTTCACGTAGTGAATCTTACAGTTCTAACTTGCCAACCGTGGTCTGTATGGAATTATTCAATAAAGGGCCCAAAATTAAGATAACATAGATGGGAGAGGTCTCTATGAATAGGAATTCCTAAGTATTTGATACCCTGTGAGGGCCAGGCAAAGGGAAAGTTGGACTGGATGGAATCCTATATGGATTTGGGGAGGGAGACATCGAGGGCCTCAGACTTCGCTGCATTGATTTTAAAATTTGACCATGTAACAAAGTGATCTATTTCAGCCATAACAGCAGGGATGGATATATG
Source organism: Phyllobates terribilis (assembly GCF_046119375.1). NCBI lineage: Eukaryota > Metazoa > Chordata > Amphibia > Anura > Dendrobatidae > Phyllobates > Phyllobates terribilis. The sequence continues at coordinate 16,608,642 of NW_027362767.1, read as the reverse complement.
TGATTGAGTGATATATACTAGGACATCATCAGCAAATAGAGAGCACTTGTACTCGGTGCCTCCCACCTCAATCCACCTAATATTGGGGTTATGGCGAATTGATGAGAGCAGGTGCTCCGTCACTAGGATGTATAAGAGAGGGGACAGAGGACATCCCTGCCTTGTCCCATTGGTGATTGTGAAAGGTGATGAAAATGTTCTGACGCACCCCCTGGGCCTTGGGACACCCGGAGCCGGACCCTTTTTGGTGGATGCTGGTGGTTGTAGTCTTCGTGGCGGCGATCCGGTTCCGTGGCTCAGGGCGGTCAAACCAGTGGCGGAACTATTTATGTGGTTTTGATGTTTAAATGTCCGACTACGCCTCCCGTGGATTGCGGTCAGAGTGAACCGCCGCTACAGGGCAGACCGCTAAGGCTGGTGTTGTGGGTGCAGCAGAGCGTAGCATAACTCCCCACGGGAGGAGTATAGCCTCAGGGCAGTGCATGCGGAGGATGGGGGTGATGGTGCAGGGCAGCAGCAGTAACGACACGGAGTCAGTGATGCAGTTCAGGGCCTTTACTCACAGTTCTTATTATCCAGACCACGTCTGCAGGTAACGGCTGCCCACGTCGTACTGTGCTCACCAGGTGAGGGGCTCAGACAACTCCCAGATAACTTTGGAGCGCTTCACAGGACCCCCTTTGTGTGTCCTTTGTCTGGCCTTTCTTACCAACACTTCTGTCCGGCTGCCTCGGGCCTCCTCTTGGTAAACTTGGCGCCAGTTTCCCTGACCCTATGTGGTGCCTTCCTAGCGGGTGGAGCAAGGGGCTGCGCCACATAAAATGTCAGAGCCTCCGGTTTCTAGCTGAGGGTCGTTTCCTGCCTCCACTAGTTTCGGGGACCGGTCTCCCCCTTTGGCCTGACCCCTCCACGCAGGTGGATTCGGGCGTGCGGTGGCGACTCGCCCGTCCGCACCCCTGGGATCCCTTCATTCCTCGTTCCTGGAGCCTTCTCCGCTCCTCTTCCTTCCTTCTCCCTCTTCCAGGCCTGGGCCTCTGTTACTAGGCCCGCCTCCGGAGCAGAGCTCATGCAGAGCCCCTGCTCCCTGCCACTTCTGCTCAGACTTCTCTGCACTGAACTAAGATGGTGCCCACCTTTTATACTCCCTTCTCAATGCACCCAGGAACTGCTTCCTCCCTGCTCCTGCACTGCAGGGTTCCCCTTCCTCAGTGTTCCCTCCCCCCACTCCAGCCAGGGACAGGGACTGTCGTGCCCATCTCAGGGGCATATTGGTCGCCCTGCCCCACGGCAATGTGGTGTAATGCATGCAGGTGTCGGGTCCTGAGCCACACTCCATCCTTATCTGAGAGTGAGATATCACACCTCTGGGTGAGGTGCAATACGTCTGTAGCAACCGAGCCCTCGGTGCTACAGTTCCATTTATCTTCAGCCTAGGTGACGTATTGTGATACAGGGCCGAGATTTTGGCTATAAAAGGGTCCCCTAGACCCCTACCCCAAGCTTTTTAAGAGAATCATATATGGCGTGCCAGGAGACTCTATGGAATGCTTTCTCAGCATCCAACGAGAGTATCTACTTACAAATTTTTAACTGCATCTAGCCCAGGAAATACTTTGTGCCTAGTAGCAGTGTCTGCTAGTCAGCGGATTATCCCGGCTGTTAAGCAAGCTACACCACCTGTAGTTTGGACACTTAATTTTTTCAAAGGAAATGCTTCGGGACCACGGGATACTCAGTGAAGAGCATCAGGAGGCACCCCAAGGCATAGGGGCTGGGACTGGCACTAGGATGCCTTGCGGTGGACAGCCGAGCTCGATCCTTATAAAAGCTTTTTAACTGCAGCAGCTTTAGTGGACGCTACTGGAGCTGGAATTACGCGGCTGCTGGCATGAGACTTGCCCTCCAATAGATCCTTGTAAATGGATTTAAAGTGTATTCATTCAAATTAGAGGGACAATTTAAATTAAAAAGCTTAGAGCTGCCTCCACCACAGGGGGGCTCTCTCGACCCACCAGCGGACAGGCACCAGTATTGGGAGAGGGGGGCTGGCCGTCAGGGTTCACCGCGGCTCTGGCACAAACCCGGCGACACGGAGGTGGCACGGGCAGGAGCGGACTGGCCGTCTCGGCTTCTCACTTTTTGGATTTTAGAAGGGCATGACATGCCTATATCTGTGTCTCCCCCTCCTTTTACTCCTCCACCTCTTTTCTTTTCGCATGACTATATGTACTTGTCACTTTTCCATGTGTTAGTTGTGTCTTCTGAGCAGTTTGTCAGCTTTTGGACACCTTTGAAGGTGTTTTCTATGTGTTTCTATGTGTTTTTGTTTGCCTGCCATTGGTTTTAACGGTGTTCGAAGGTGTTCGACGAACAGTTCGACGAACAGTTCGGCGAACACACGGGTGTTCGACGAACCGAACCGAACTCGAACACTACGGGGGTGGCTCAACACTAATAATAACAAGGGCTCTCTGTTTGACTGGATTGGGTATAAATATACAGGACTTTATTATGTTTTTTTTCTTTATTATAGGATGACCCACTACCCGTGGATCTCAGGAGAAGCACCTATCAAGCTTCCATCAATCTTCCTCTTTGGCTCTTCCGTGACGCAGTTTTTGTTGCGGTGATGACACTACTGACAATACTAGAGTATTTGGCCTTAAGTCTTGTCCTGAGCAAGTGGGCAATGTCTGAACCTGGTGAAACCATCAGAAAACTCCTGAGAACAAGACCATTCTGAAGGAACAAAGTGCTTGTAAGGAGCCGATTTGCATCCCTCAGATTCAGGAGCAAGACTCCAGGAGAACACCTGTCCTGCCCAATGGCAAATGTTCTACTCCATCCATGGCTCCTGCACCGCAGGATGCGAAAAAGGTTCCTAGCTGCAACTATAAAGTGGCGTTCAGTGAAATTGTCTGGGTCAGAACGATCCCTCACAACAATATAGGAAGAAGAGCTCGAAGTTCCACGGAGCATAAAGAGAGGTTACTGATTTTTCAGAGAAGCCAACAACCCAGAATTCCAGAGCCAAGAGCACCAGAACCTAGAACACCAGAACCTACCATGTCAGAACCTAGTATGTCAGAACCTAGAATGCCAGAGCCTGAAATGCCTACAACACCTGCACCCAAAATCAAGAGGAGAAGATGTTTCCTTAGATGTCTTAGAGGCGAGGAAGATTGAGAAGGCAACTGCTTGAACTTTCCCATTGCTCGTGTCTTCATCACAGGTTAGTCCTATACATGCTGTCTGATGGGCACCATCTTACTACATACAATGCAGCATTGCACCTGAAATCGAATGGATATTTTGTCACACACTTGCACTTTAGCACCTTATCATATGGCGCATATATCTATGAACGCTTTGCTAAGTATCACTGTCTAGTATGTGCTTCTGATGAACCTATTTTAGGAAAACGTGTCGAGGTTTGGCATACTATGTACTTGAGTTTGGCGTACTATGTGCTTGTTGGTAAATTCTATTGCCATCTATAATCTACTAGATATTATAATGTCTCTGGTGGGATGCCCCATGCCGAATTGTTGATAACTGACTATGAGCATTGTCCTCTATTTCTTATCTACTATGGTTACAGGTTGATGTGAAGAGAGCTGTGCCATTGGTAGCGATTTTTCTACTGATTTGTCAGTTATATTTATGTTAGTTTAGCAAATTTCTGCTTGTAGGGTCTAATGTTTTAACATAGTGTATGTTCTGTGAGCTAAATTGTCATACTTATGCACTAGATAGATTATAAATTGTGATGCTTATGTACTAGATAGATTATTAGTTTAATCGGTGATTTTTTAAATATTTTTTAACATCAGGAGACTCAAGAATCGCATCTTACAGAAGACAAGAAGCCTAAATGCCGAAGGGTGATGACCTGTTGATGGCCCACAGCTGGAGGGTTATTACCTCTTGATGGCCCACAGCTGGAGGGTCATTACCTCTTGATGGCACAAAACTGGACAGAAGATAAAAACATTTGATGGCACACAGCCGGAGGGTGATGACCTATTGGTGGCCATAGCCAGAGGGTCATTACCTGTTGATGGCACACAGCCGGATGGTCATTACCTGTTCATGGCGCACTGCCGGATGGTCATTACTTGTTGATGGCACACAGCCGGAGGGTGATGACCTATTGATGGCCATAGCCAGAGGGTCATTACCTGTTGATGGCGCACTGCCGGATGGTCATTACCTGTTGATGGCACACAGCCGGAGGGTGATGACCAGTTGATGTCGCACTGCCGGATGGTCATTACCTGTTGATGGCACACAGCCGGACAGATGATCATTACCTGTTGATGGCGCACTGCCGGATGGTCATTACCTGTTCATGGCGCACTGCCGGATGGTCATTACCTGTTGAGGGCACACAGCCGGAGGGTGATGACCTATTGATGGCCATAGCCAGAGGGTCATTACCTGTTGATGGCGCCCTGCCGGATGGTCATTACCTGTTGATGGCACACAGCTGGAGGGTGATGACCAGTTGATGTCGCACTGCCGGATGGTCATTACCTGTTGATGGCACACAGCCGGACAGAGGATCATTACTTGTTGATGGCACACAGCCGGTCAGAGGATAAGATCTTTTGATTGCATACACTGGGTCCCTCCCTGATAACAGGGAACCCTGGGGAATACTGGTCATCTTGATCCCCCACTGACTATATACTTGCTCCACCTCAGCCTACACCATCATGGAGGACACTTCCACCTGTGTCCACTGTAAGGTTGGACTTTCTTTTATAATTACAGCAGATTAATAAACATCATAAAGCTGTAAAACTATCGAGTAATTTATTATAAATTATTATAAAGAAATATAAATTATAATATATAAATATAGAGGGCACATAAGACGACTAACTATAGAAAGCATGGTATCGCCTGATATATACTGTATATTCTAGATGGCGCTATTACACTAAATACATCACAACCTCCAGGGTGATATTACCGTACAATGCGAGATCACTAATAATGGCCACAGATTATGAGAAAATGACCAGCTCCATAGTCCTGGAGTTATTATAAATGTCTCTAGTGTGAGGCAGGGACTGGACGAGTGATGGAGGGAGGTATATTCCCCCAGGACGTCCTTTATGTATCCATGCTGTAGAATCTGCCGTATACTTCTGTTCTAGCAGTCAGACATTTCACTCTGCAGATCACAGGCTCAACATTGTGTAAAACTACCACCGTATATAAGAGCACTCAGAATAAAAACTAGCGGCATGCCGTGCACTGCCCACGTCATGTGTACGGGATACAGGACCTGCAGGACCTGGTACGGCCATTATAGTTGATAGATTAATGATACCTGTGCAGATGAAGGGAAAAAAAATATGTGCAACAACAGGAGGAGAAAGTCTCAAAATGTAGTTTGAAGAGTATAATAGAGAAATGGGAAACTTCTGCAGATGCAGATAAGTGGTACCAGGGCGAAACGTAAGTGTAGCCAGACAAGGGAAAAGTGCAAATGATCCAGCGTAAAGGTTTGTTTAGTAGAAAAAATATTAAAACTTAGCTTTTATTAGCCATATAAAACACTGCTCCACAAAGAATACAGCAAATGTGCAACTATCATAGCTTACAGACCTACGCGTTTCAACAAATCATGTCTTAATTATGGCCCTACTACTAGAATGACAAATAGGCATATATATATATATATATATCCACGTGCCTGTATGACCTCCCTACAACGCCTGGGCATGCTCCTGATGAGGTTGCGGATGGTCTCCTGTGGGATCTCCTCCCAGACCTGGACTAAAGCATCCGCCAACTCCTGGACAGTCTGTGGTGCAACGTGACGTTGGCGGATGGAGTGAGACATGATGTCCCAGATGTGCTCAATCGGATTCAGGTCTGGGGAACAGGCGGGCCAGTCCATAGCTTCAATGCCTTCATCTTGCAGGAACTGCTGACACACTCCAGCCACATGAGGTCTGGCATTGCCCTGCATTAGGAGGAACCCAGGGCCAACCGGACCAGCATATGGTCTCACAAGGGGTCTGAGGATCTCATCTCGGTACCTATTGGAAGTCAGGCTACCTCTGGCGAGCACATGGAGGGCTGTGCGGCCCTCCAAAGAAATGCCACCCCACACCATTACTCACCCACTGCCAAACCGGTCATGCTGAAGGATGTCGCTCTCCACGGCATCTCCAGACTCTGTCACGTCTATCACATGTGCTCAGTGTGAACCTGCTTTCATCTGTGAAGAGCACAGGACGCGAGTGGTGACTTTGCCAATCCTGGTGTTCTGTGGCAAATGCCAAGCGTCCTGCATGGTGTTGGGCTGTGAGCACAACCCCTATCTGTGGACGTCGGGCCCTCATACCACCCTCATGGAGTCGGTATCTAACCGTTTGGGCAGACACATGCACATTTGCGGCCTGCTGGAGGTCATTTTGCAGGGCTCTGGCAGTGCTCCTCCTGTTCCTCCTTGCACAAAGGCGAAGGTAGCGGTCCGGCTGCTGGGTTGTTGCCCTCCTACGGCCCCCTCCACATCTCCTGGTGTACTGGCCTGTCTCCTGGTAGCGCCTCCAGCCTCTGGACACAGCCAACCTTCTTGCCACAGCTCGCATTGATGTGCCATCCTGGATGAGCTGCACTATCTGAGCAACTTCTGTGGGTTGTAGACTCCGTCTCATGCTACCATGAGTGTGAAAGCACAACCAACATTCAAAAGTGACCAAAACATCAGCCAGAAAGCATTGGTACTGAGATGTGGTCTGTGGTCCCCACCTGCAGAACCACTCCTTTATTGAGGGTGTCTTGATAATTGCCAATAATTTCCATCTATCGTCCATTCCATTTGCACATCAGCATGTGAAATTGATTGTCAATCAGTGTTGCTTCCTAAGTGGACAGTTTGATTTCACAGAAGTTTGATTTACTTGGAGTTATATTCTGTTGCTTTAAGTGTTCCCTTTATTTTTGGAGCAGTGTATATAGATACATACAGTGAGTACGGAAAGTATTCAGACTCCTTTAAATTTTTCACTCTTTGTTTCATTGCAGCCATTTGATAAATTCTAAAAAGTTCATTTTTTCTCATTAAAGTGCACTCTGCACCCCATCTTGACTGAAAAAAACAGCAATGTAGAATTTTTTTGCAAATTTATTAAAAAAGAAAAACTGAAATATCACATGGTCATAAGTATTCAGATCCTTTGCTCAGACACTCATATTTAAGTCACATGCTGTCCATTTCGTTGTGATCCTCCTTGAGATGGTTCTACTCCTTCAATGGAGTCGAAATGTGTTTAATTAAACTGATAGGACTTGATTTGGAAAGGCACACACCTGTCTATATAAGACCCCACAGCTCACAGTGCATGTCAGACCAAATGAGAATCATGAGCTCAAAGGAACTGCCCAAGGAGCTCAGAGACAGAATTGTGGCAAGGCACAGATCTAGCCAAGGTTATAAAAGAATTTCTGCATTACTCAAGGTTCATAAGAGCACAGTGGCCTCCATAATCCTTAAATGGAAGAAGTTTGGGACCACCAGAAGTCTTCCTAGACCTGGCCGTCCAGCCAAACTGAGCAATCGTGGGAGAAGAGCCTTGGTGAGAGAGGTAAAGAAGAACCCCAAGATCACTGTGGCTGAGCTCCAGAGATGCAGTAGGGAGATGGGAGAAAGTTCCACAAAGTCAACTATCACTGCAGCCCTCCACCAGTTGGGCCTTTATGGCAGAGTGGCCAGACGGAAGCCTCTCCTCAGTGCAAGACGTATGAAAGCCTGCCTAGAGTTTGCTCAAAAACACAGGAAGGACTCCCAGACTATGAGAAATAAGATTCTCTGGTCTGATGAGACGAAGATAGAACTTTTTGGTGATAATTCTAAGTGGTATGTGTGGAGAAAACCAGGCAGTGCTCATCACCTGCCTAATACAATCCGAACAGTGAAACATGGTGGTGGCAGTTGTTAGAACCCTCCTGTTAGTTTTTTCTATTTTGTGGTCACGTGACCTTCTGCCTATTTATTCCAGCTCCGCCCTTCAGGCTTTGCTGGACTTCAGTGTTACTTTGACTCTTAATCTAGCCCGGTGCTTTGTACCTACTGTATCTCTCTAGTTTGTTTGGTCCTTGGACCACTAAGTACTTTTGTCTGTTTGTCTTCTTCTGCTACTACTTCTGCCAGGAGTTGTCCAATTTTGTCCCAGTCCTTAGTTCTTTTAGGGACCCCTCCCTTTAATCTATAGGTCTGCGTTCAAACTAGCCGCGGACGAAGGCGGGTCTGTTCACAAGGAACAGGTTGCCCGCTGCATCGTAGGGAATCAGCTTAGTCCTATTGTATGGACAGATTTCCTCTCTTTCCTTAGTTCTTGTAGCAGATCATAACAGCAGTATCATGCTATGGGTGTGTTTTTCAGCTGCAGGGACAGGACGACTGGTTGCAATTGAAGGAAACATGAATGCGGCCAAGTACAGAGATATCCTGGATGAAAACCTCTTCCAGAGTGCTCTGCACGTCAGACTTGGCCAAAGGTTCACCTTCCAACAAGACAATGACCCTAAGCACACAGCTAAAATAACAAAGGAGTGGCTTCAGAACAACTATGTGACCATTCTTGACTGGCCCAGCCAGAGCCCTGACCTAAACCCAATTGAGCATCTTTGGAGAGACCTGAAAATGGCTGTCCACCAACGTTTACCATTCATCCTGACAGGACTGGAGAGGATCTGCAAGGAAGAATGGCAGAGGATCCCAAAATGCAGGTATGAAAAACTTGTTGCATCATTTCCAAGAAGACTCATGGCTGTACTAGCCCAAAAGGGGGCTTCTACTCAATACTGAGCAAAGGGTCTGAATACTTATGCCCGTGTGATATTTCAGTTTTTCTTTTTTATTAAATTTGCAAAAATTTCTACATTTCTGTTTTCTTTCAGTCAAGATGGGGTGCAGAGTGGACTTTAATGAGAAAAAAATGAACATTTTAGAATTTACCAAATGGCTGCAATGAAACAAAGAGTGAAAAATGTAAAGGGGTCTGAATACTTTCCGTACCCAGTGTACATGCATGGAAATAAATGCAGAATTATATTTCTTAATACTGCAGTATCAGATCCTGTCTTGAATTTAACCCCTGTGGTATCCAATGTGAAAATCCACCGGGACTCCCGGTTCAGAAGTTTGCACTTATGATCCCCCCTCGTGTGGATCTATATACCTTCTCTATCTCCATATATTTAAAGAATGAGGTGTCACCTTTATGAACTCTCGCAAAATGCCTCGATACTGCTGATGTATTTATGGCTTCCAAATGAATCGCATCAGAAAGATGTCTTCTGATACGGACTTTCAGCGCACCTGTGGTACAACCCACATAGTGGACCTTACACAAGGTGCATTCTATAAGGTATATAACCCCTGATGAATTACAATGGAGGAAATCATGAATTTTATATTCTCTATCATTACTTAAGGACATAAAACGATCTGTTGTAACCGCATGTAGACACGCTTTGCACCGATTGGCTCCACATCTGAAGAAACCTTTTGTGCTGAGCCAATTTGGTTGTCCAGTATTAGTCTCACTGGTGTATAAGCTAGGAGAAAGGATGGTTCCCAGAGCGGGCGCTTTCCTGCCTACAAAGCGGATGGCATTACAAAGTAGGTTTTTTCGTTTCTTGTTCTGATATATAATAGGGTTATACTTTTTAATTCTAGATGTCATTTTATTATACTGAGGACTATAGGTGGTAGAAAACGTTACCCTAGTATCCAATGTGTTCATGTTATTTTTCTGTTTATTTCGGAGTATATCTTTCCCATTTATATTGGAGACAATTCTACTCGCTTTTCTTAAAGACCACTCGGGATAGCACCTATTGGATAGTCTGTTACACATTTTTTCTGATCCCTTCTGAAAAGTGATGTTATCTGAACAATTTCGTATTGTTCGTATTAGCTCACCGTAAGGGATATTTCTCTTAATATGTGGCGGATGACAACATTTAGCTGATAGAATAGAATTTGAGGCTGTAGATTTTCTGTGGGGATTAATTTTGACCAATTCTTTCTCCTTGGTGGCCTCAAGTTCCAGATCCAAAAAAGTAATTTTGGATGAATGGTAGAACTAAGTGAATTTAAGATTAAAATGATTGCAGTTGATGTACTGTACAAATTGTACCACCTCCTCCTGTGTGCTCCCCACACCAGGAGGAGGTCATCAATACATCTACCGTACCCCACAATGTGTCCACTATATGTGTTATCATTATGGTAAATGAAAAGCTCCTCCACCTACACATCACTATGTTCACTAGCGAAGGAGAAAATTTACTGCCCATGCTGACTCCTCTTTTCTGTAAAAAAAAAACTTTTATCAAAGCTAAAATAATTCCGCTCTAAGAGGAACTGTACTGCTATGACCAGAAATTCTTTTATTTCTATAGTGTACGAACTGTATGTGTCAAGGTGGTAGGTTAAACATGCTAAAGCAATATGGTGTGGAATTGAGGGGGTATAATGCCACCACATCACAGGACAATCATCCAAAGGTTTTCGGCCATTCAAATTTATCAAAAATGGTCACTATGAATTTTGAATTCCTAATGTAACTCGGAGTTTCCTGAACCAGAGGCTGTAGGTAAAAATCCATCCAGGCACTTAATTTTTCACCATGGGAACCAATCCCCACCACTATGGGTCTTAACCCCTTTACAGCCCAGGGCGTACTAATACGTACAGTACAGACCAAAAGTTTGGACACACCTTCTCATTTAAAGATTTTTCTGTATTTTCATGACTATGAAAATTGTACATTCACACTGAAGGCAGCAAAACTATGAATTAACACATGTGGAATTATATACTTAACAAAAAAAATGTGAAACAACTGAAAATATGTCTTATAATCTAGGTTCTTCAAAGTAGCCACCTCTTGCTTTGATGACTGCTTTGCACACTCTTGGCATTCTCTTGATGAGCTTCGCTGTAATCGCACCGACCCAAAGAATAAAGTCGTCTAATCACTTATACTGCACAAGGAACGGTGTAAAATATAAACTCTAGGGTTAGGGTTGTGCTAGGGTTGGGATTTTTTTGAAAAGCAAAAAAAAAAATAGATGACGATATGGCGACTAGTGTTGAGCACAAGTGCTCGCTACTTGAGTTTGCATCGGGTGCTCGGGTATGCATTGAGTATCGCGGGTACTCGAGTCTCTGCCCCATATGCTTCACAGTCAAAAAAAACGTGCGGGGATTGCCTGCCATGCACCAGCAATCCCTGCATGTTTGTTTTGGGTGTCTAATAACCGTGAAACATGTGGGCAGGACTCGAGCATGTCACTCGAGCACGTGCGATACATGGTGCATACCCGAGTACACGATGCAAACTCAAGTAGCGAGCACTTGTGCTCAAGACTAATGACAACTTATTCAATATGATGACCTAATGTTATCAAATTATGTGTCGTACCGGGTTCAAAATGTTCATTATACCCCTTGATAAAATCCTTGAGGGGGTAGTTTCCAAAATGGGGTCACTTGTGGGGGGTTTCAACTATTTAGGCACATCAGGGGCTCTTCAAATGTAACATGGCGTCCGCCCTCAATTCCAGCCAATTTTGCGTTCAAAAAGTCACACAGTGCTCCCTCCCTTCTGAACTCTGCCGTGCGCCCAAACACTGTATTTTCCCCACATATAGGGTATTGGCGTACTCAGGAGAAATTGCAAAAAGTTTTTGGGGTCCATTTTCTCCTCTTACCCTTGTGAAAATAAAAAAATTGGGCTAAAACATAATTTTTGTGGAAAAAGTTTGATTATTTATTTTCATGGCTCCATGTTTAAACTTCTGTAAAGGTTCTCTGAGGGGTCTAGTTTCCAAAATGGTGTCACTTGTGGGGGGTTTCCACTGTTTAGGCACATCAGGGGCTCCCCAAACACAACATGGCGTCCGCTAATTATTCAAGCAAATTTTACTTTCAAAAAGTCAAATGGCGCTCCTTCCCTTCCGAACCCTGCCGTACGCCTAAACAGTGTTTTTTCCCCACATATGGGGTATCTGTGTGGTCAGGGGAAATTGACCAACAAATTTTGGGGTCCATTTTTTCCTGTTAACCCTGTGAAAATAAAAAAAATTGGGTCTAAAGTAACATTTTTGTGAAAAAAGTTAAATGTTAATTTTTTTCTTCCACATTCCAAAAATTTCTGTGAAGCACTTGAAGGGTTAATAAATTTTTTGAATGTGGTTTTGAGCACCTTGGCGGTGCAGATTTTAGAGTGGTGTTACTTTTGGGTATTTTCTGTCATAAAGACCCCTCAAAGTGACTTCAAATGTGATGTGGTCCCTAAAAAAATGGTTTTGTAAATTTTGTTGGAAAAATGAGAAATCTCTGGTCAACTTTTAACCCTTATAGGTCTCTAATAGAAAAAAAATTTGGTTCCAAAATTGTGCTGATGTAAAGTAAACATGTGGTAAATGTTATTCATTAACTATTTTGTGTGACATATCTCTCTGATTTAAGGGCATAAAAATTCAAATTTTGAAAATTGCTAAATTTTCAAAAATTTTCGCCAAATTTCAGTTTTTGTCACAAATTAATGCAAGTGATATCGGAGAAATTTTACCACAATCATGAAGTACAATATGTCACGAAAAAACAGTCTCAGAATCAGGGGGATCCGTTGAAGAGTTCCAGAGTAATTACCTCATAAAGTGACAGTGGTCGGAATTGTAAAAATTGGCCTGGTCATTAATGTGCAAACCACCTTGGGTTGTAAAGGGGTTAAAGGTGGTGGGAAAATATTTTTATGTATTTTTGGCAGCGAATGGTAAACTGGAACAATTGGGTGATCTACGTATAAATATTCCATTAATTTTTTTTTTAGGGCCCCTCAGTGCAAACCTTCGTGTAATAGATTATTCATAGCAGCATTAAACTCAACAGTAGGATCTCTAGCTAACTCCAAATAAACATCCCTATTTTCTAAATCCATCAAATTCAATTGTTTATACAATCCTGCATTCAGTACTATAGTGCCACCTTTATCCGCTGAGCGGACTAGTATGTCTGAATTATCCTTTACTTTTTTCAGAGCGTCTTTTTCTCTATATGTCAGATTAGAGTCCAAATGATTAGTAGAAGATAATTCATTCTTTAATTCCACTAGTTCTTTTTCACTTAAGTCCTGGAACTGATCCAGAACCAATGGTCTGGACTGAAGTGGGTAAAAGAAAGGATCACCAGCCCGAAAGTCATCATTTACATTTACATTTGGAATTAAAGATTCCGTCTCGAATTGTTTCATTTGTAATAAAGACTGTTGTTCTGTGAATAATAACATGGAATCCTGGCTTGTCCTAGGAGAAACTTCTTCTGAAGCTGTATTCTGTGGATTTTTCATGTCCATAAAATGACATCGGATGGTGAGGTTACGTGCTAGTTTGTTAACATCCAGAATTGTTCTGAAAATGTCGAATTCGTTAGAAGGTGAAAAGCTCAGGCCTTTAGCCAGGAGAGAAATTGGACTCTCAGATAGGATGTAGCTAGAGAGATTCCAAACAGGTGACTCTAATAATGGCGTTTTTTGCTCTGTGTTGGGTACTTGTTTGCATTTACGCATACGTCCCGCCCTTGTGTGACCCGCCACTAGCTGTTTCAGTAGCGGCTAGCCCTCCCTTGGAAAGGGTGTACTCGGACGGCGGGCCCAGTTGGTAGAATGGGGATGCAGTCGCAGCCTCGGCCCGGTCCGTGCCCAGGGCGCACACATTAAAAATAGGGGCTAGTTGATGAGTGGCAATTATGAGTGGATAAATGACTACGCCACCTGTGGTGTCTGGTGATGCGCCACCAGCGCTGCTGCAGTCCTCTGAGGCGGGATGTTGTGGCAGCCGATGGTAGTACTATTCCCCACAGGCGGAGCAGGGCCTCAAGGCAGAGGAAACAGGAGGATACAGTGGTGCGGTGTGGTGTCGCGCTGCAATAATGGACCGGAGGCAATGGATGTAGTCTTCCAAGCTTTACTCACGTTGTTAGAGGTCAGCTGCAAGGCTTCTCCTTGCTCCTCATGGCGTGCTGTGGCCACCAGAGAAGGGGTTCGGCACACCCCGGTAGTTCAGGTGCGTCTATCAGGACCCCCAGCACCAGCGTGTTCCTAGAAATCTCCCCCTTGGGCCTCTCCTGTCCGTGTGCGGTGCGTGTTGCAAGGCTGGGTCTCCCTCTGGCTATACAGAACAAGGGGACGGGTGGCGACTCCGCTCCGTCCGTTACCCGGTGGGAACCACTTAGCCTACGGGCTTTTCCGACTGAGACGTGAAGTAACAAAGTCAGATATCGGGGGCCGGTACCCCTCTTGCAGCAGGAGTCCCTCTAACTAGGCCAGAATGGAGAGTACAGGTGGCGTATGCCGCTCTGTCCGTATTCCCTGGGATCCTTTTGCCTGAGGAGCTCTCCTCCTCAGCTCCACTCCAGGCCTTCTTAAGCAGGGACCTTGACCGGGTAGAGACCTCCGTTAACTCTATCCCACTCCTCGTCTCAAGGCCAGAGCACGAGGACCGTGCATCTCCAGCACGCTGCAGGCTCCTACACAAGGCCACTGCCAGCTGTGAAGACCACAATCAAACAACCTTGAACTTAAGATGGCAGGCTATTAAATATGTACTGTATCTACAAGTGTAACCTAAAAGTGCGTCCTCCACCCTCACCCACTACATGGTTCCCCCTATCTTTGGTTCCCTCATCTCCATTATCCTGCTGGGGCAGCACACTAGTGCATACTAGCCCCCCATAGGACAGGAGTGAGTAGTGTTGAGTGATGAGGTGGGTTCCTGACAGGTACTCCATCCTTACCTGGGAGAGGAGATACAACACCTCTTTCACAAGATGCAGTACCCCCCTGTGGCGACCGAACCTTCAGGGGCGCCACATTCCCCCCTGGTGAAACACCGCACGTCCGCGGGCTGCAAAGAGAGCAAAACATGGTACAGACTTTTTATATGCTTTTTTACAACAATCAACAATCTTCCCATTATGGGAGGCTCTGATTCTTAAACGTTGCAGATAAATAGTACAAAAGTATAAAAACATCAAAGAGACATTATGCATGTAGACAGCTTGGTAGGAAAATAGAAAAAGAGGCAGTTCAGCAGCAAGAGGGACCTGTCCCAAACCCTCAACGTAGGCCCTGGGCTGGCTGCAGGGCATGGAGATCCTGTGTTGGACCTCCAGGAGAGCCACTCCAGACAGGTTTTGCTTCTGAGGTCTGAGGTAGAAGTAGAAGTGGGTTTTGTATAAAACCAATAGGGAGTACCTAAATAGATGCATAACTATATACAATAGAGTCTGTCTACAGCCAGTCCGCAGGGACAAATGTCTCTCTAAACCGGGAGGAAAACATGGTAATAAACATAAACAATCAACAAGTCAACTCAAAGGTACAGCCTCCGGGGCCACTTAGTCCAGGTACCTCCACCTAGGGAAAGGCTCGTTCTTGCTCATGGAGCCAGACCGGTCCCCTACCGGCAGGTGCGCAGGGGCCTCACCCTGGAATACTCTATGCACATCCAGGGCGTACCACCCATGCTCCCCATGGTGGCGGGTGTACGACACCAAGTCACCCGGGTAGAGATTCCGGCCAGAGTCATCCCTCCTCAGTTGTGGCTCGAAGTCTCTGCGGTTCACAAATACGTCCTGAGCAAACTGGGGACTCCTGATGAAGCCCCACCCCGCCTCCTGGTGGAAGCGGACGATCAGCCCTTGGACTTGGCGGCCTTAGCGCACACCTCCAGGTGCTCGCAGCGTACCCGCCTCTCCTGCCGCTCCTTGTCCAGCTGGAGCAGCTCCTTGCGGCAGAAGTCCTTACGCCTCCGCGCTTCCGCCCGGGTCTCCTGGGGGAAGCCCATTAGGTCCCCCCCTGGTTGTCCCAGACCATCTCCTCCGCCGCTGGGCAGGTAACCAGAGACGTTGTCAGCGGCGACAGCAGGGGTTGCTGCAGGTCCTTCGGTGACGCGGACCAGTCCGGGTTGGGGCAGGTGGTGTCCCCACTAAGCACAGGCTCTTCTAGGCCGGGAGTCGGGAGGCATTGCAGGCCTCTGGCGGAGAACGACACGTGGGCCTCCAGCTCCGGAGCGAAGATCTGCTCCCAAACAACGGAGCCCGGGGACAGGGTGCCGGCATTAGATCCAATAGGGCCTCCGTGCGTCTCTCACCCGGGATAGGGGTTTGTATCTTACCCAGTCCTGGGCTGCACGCGGCCTCTGAGGTTTCTTCCTCCTGGGTTGCTGCTCCGCTTTCTTGGGTTGCAGCACCTTGGCGGCGGGACCGGATCTTCTGCAGCACCTCCTCTCTCCATGTCTCCATGCTGCGGACGCCGCCCGCTGGGCCTCTGCGACCCTCCGGGTCAGGTCCTGTGACTCCACTCGGAGGAACTCGGCCTCCTCCGGGGTCCGGTGAATCCCCCGTATTCCGAGCCAGGCAGCAGTTGGTGGGGCGGCATCGGAGCATCTCTCCTGCACTGCTTCCATCCTCGCTGCTGGGTGTGGAGTCTCTAGGATTGTTGTGGCCACACCTTGTTGTTGCTTACTCCTCCTTCTCTTGGGGCGGCTCCAGGGCGGCTGACTGACAGGCACTCCTTGGGACGTCCCATCCGTCTTGTTGGACACTACCTCGCGGACAGTCTCTAATGCAAGGGGCGGTCCTAGCTGTTGGCGCCATGGGGGAAGCCAGACCCACGATGGGAGGTGCTGGGTGGTTGTCCTTTTTGCACACAATGGCGTCCGTTCTTCTTGGGCGGGCGCCATCTTGGGTGTTAAAGACAGTCTGTTGTAAAGGCGCACAGAACCCGCTGGCAATGGGAATCACTTCTTTCGTTGCTGCGGGCACGCAATCCTGCCGACTACGCCAGTGATGTTTGACCCGCCACTAGCTGTTTCAGTAGCGGCTAGCCCTCCCTGGGAAAGGGGTGTACTCGGACGGCGGGCCCAGTTGGTAGAATGGGGATGCAGTCGCGGCCTCGGCCCGGTCCGTGCCCAGGGCGCACACATTAAAAATAGGGGCTAGTTGATGAGTGGCAATTATGAGTGGATAAACGACTACACCACGCTGCTGCAGTCCTCTGAGGCGGGATGTTGTGGCAGCCGACAGTAGTACTACTCCCCACAGGTGGGGCAGGGCCTCAGGGCAGAGGAAACAGGAGGATGAGGGGAGTCGTAGTAGGTGCAGTGGTGCGGTGTGGTGTCCCGCTGCAATAATGGACCAGAGGCAATGGATGTAGTCTTCCAAGCTTTACTCACGTTGTTAGAGGTCAGCTGCAAGGCTTCTCCTTGCTCCTCATGGCGTGCTGCGGCCACCAGAGAAGAGGGTTCGGCACACCCCGGTAGTTTAGGTGCGTCTATCAGGACCCCCAGCACCAGCCTGTTACCTCCCCCTTGGGCCTCTCCTGTCCGTGTGCAGTGCGTGTTGCAAGGCTGGGTCTCCCAGGTCTCCCTCTGGCTATACACAGAACAAGGGCACGGGTGGTGACTCCGCTCCGTCCGTTACCCGGTGGGAACCACTTAGCCTTCAGGCTTTTCCGACTGAGACGTGAAGTAACAAAGTCAGATATCGGGGGCCGGTACCCCTCTTGCAGCAGGAGTCCCTCTGACTAGGCCAGAATGGAGAGTACAGGTGGCGTATGCCGATCCGTCCGTATTCCCTGGGATCCTTTTTCCTGTGGAGCTCTCCTCCTCAGCTCCCCTCCAGGCCTTCTTAAGCAGGGACCTTGACCGGGTAGAGACCTCCGTTAACTCTATTCTGCTCCTCGTCTCAAGGCCAGAGCACGAGGACCGTGCATCTCCAGCACGCTGCAGGCTCCTACACAAGGCCACTGTCAGCTGTGAAGACCACAATCAAACAACCTTGAACTTAAGATGGCTGGCTATTAAATATGTATCTACAAGTGTAACCTAAAAGTGTATCCTCCACCCTCACTCACTACATGGTTCCCCCTATCTTTGGTTCCCCCATCTCCATTATCCTGCTGGGGCAGCACCCTAGTGCATACTAGCCCCCCATAGGACAGGAGTGTGTAGTGTTGAGTGATGAGGTGGGGTCCTGACAGGTGCTCCATCCTAACCTGGGAGAGGAGATACCACACCTCTTTCACAAGATGCAGTACCCCCCTGTGGCGACCGAACCCTCAGGGGCGCCACACCCTCTTCCTCCGTTTTTTGAAATCGTTCCACCAGCACTAGATAATTTATTTTTGATAAAATACAATTGTTGCATTTCTCCCATTGAACTCATAGATGAATCTGAGTAATCATCAGAGGTGGCAGCAAAAGAATTATCCGTAACATCATCATGCTCCATAAAACTCCCTCTTCCAGATCTCTGAAAACGTTTGTGGGAGCGTTTTTTTAAGATGGATGGTAATTGTTTATTCCAACTATAAATCTTGTTCTGCGCATAGTCCTCACTGTTCCTTTTGAACTTGGATCTTTTTATATCCATAATGGTGTTCTCCAACTTGGCCACATTAGATTTCAGTTTGTCATTACAAATATTAAATTCTTTTAGTTGCACATATTTCCCCAAAGACGATTGTATATTTTTAATATCCAATTTAATTTAAGTCAGTTCCAGTTCCTCATGTTTGATTATGAGGTGCATAAGATTCAGTGAACATTGACTAAGAATCGCATTCTCATCTTCTTGAAAACCGTCATTGTATATAGTGGTGGCGACTTTTTTTTAAACGCAGACCTCTAGGGATCATTTCCTTTTTTATATATGTGTCCAAGGTTGTGAGATCCCACCAAACTTTAAGTTCTCTGGTCATTTTGTCTTCCATCTGTAGCATGAGATCTTTAAATTCATCCGGTTCTGTTGTCACCACTGACGGTTTATTATCAAAAATAGATGCTAGTTTGTTCAGTCTAGCCGAACAATCCTCTGTGTCACTGAAATTCATTATGTCAAATTGAGGGGATGTGAAAATCCACAGGGACTCCCGGTTCAGAAGTGTGCACTTGCAGTCAGACAAGCCAATGGCCTGGTAACAGGGGCCAAGCAGAGCCGGGTAAGTGGTAATACAAGTGGGCAGTGGAATGAGTCGAGGTTTTGGTAATCATGGTGTAACAGATCGAGCAGACTGACTGGGCAGGAGAGAATTTCATGTTTTCTTGATTATAGCATCATGCGGAGAATTCCTGCTCCTTAATATTAAAAGGGGTTGTCCGGGACTTTTTTTTTTTTTTTTACCATGGACCTAAGAACTAACAGGCAAGTATTTGCTAACTATGTGCCTGTTGTGCCAGGCACCGACATCTGCTGGTTCAGAGTGGTCACGGAGCGCTCCTGACAGTGATTTTTCAGCTCCCGCTCTGATCTGTTGATAGGGTGTGACTGCTGGTGTCATGCTGATTGACAGCTGGCTCCCTGCTGCCTAACTGCAGGGAGCCGTCTGTCAATCAGCATAAAGTTGGCAGTCACGCCTGTTTGACAGAGCAGTCGGGAAGAGGAAGAGCTGTTCTGTTGATGTGAAGCAGCAGAATCGCTGTTAGGAGCAGTTCAGGAGCAATCTGAGCCACCACAGGGTAGAACAAGGACGTAATAAGCAATTACCTGCCTGATAGTTCTTAGGCACATTGCATTTTTCTATCTCACCCTGTAGGAGTCACCTTCTCCTCAACCAAAAAGAGAAGGTGCATATCCACCAACATTGTGATGCGCCAGCTTCCAGATCCAATTGCAGATAAAATTATGATTTTATTGTTAATCCATTAAAAAGATATACACATTGCAAAGATAAAATAAATAAAGGTGGAGACCTCTGTGAAACCTACACGTTTCGAACGCCAAACGTTCTTCGTCCTGCTATAGAAATACATGTAGGGAGTTACAATTTACATGCTCGACCGCCCCATCATATGGGCGTGTTGATCGTTCCTCACGCCCAATTTTCTAAGTAAAGAAATGATAGGGTGCGGGAATAACAGAATAAAAACAAGTGATCTAATCTTGAAAAGTAGGCAGTGTGTATAAAAAATACACAAAGATGATACAAACAATATGATATATACATTAACATAAAATCAAAAAGATAATAAAAGAAAAGTGCTAAATCTGTGTCAGAGAAATAGCTCAGAGCTTAGCGCAAGGAAGCACTCCTTAGAAGAACTCCTTAGGAAAACAGATACAACTACAGCAAGCTGTACCTTCCAGGACTGACCAATGACCAAAATCCAAGCTCTGATTTAATAAGATCACGGTTACACCCACATACCTTCTATTGGTGAGCTCATATGAGGACTTGTCATAGGTGTGCTAGATCTTTTAGAAGTTTATGAGATCCCCAACTTTCAGGATATCTTCGCCCATGGAGGTCTCGGGCGGGAAATATCATGGTCATGTTTTCTATCATGATTTTACCTTTCTATAGAGATGAAACATGGCATGGATAGCATTATCCATCTAAACGATATTAAGTTGGGGGTGTTCGGCTGGCCTTACAATGATGTGAGTGAATGCGTTATGATCGTCCCTTTGCTACGATGTCGAAAATACATCTCCCATGAATATTGGATCGATGCAAACCCCAATATTCATCACTGACCACAGTCTTCATGTAGCATCGGCGTCCCTGCCTCCTGCTAGGCAGGGACGCCGTTCCCCCCACCTCTCCGCTCCGTGCCCGGCGGCTTCCTCCCGCTCTGCTGGCAGCGCGCGCTGCTTCCCGGCCTCTGTGCTTAGGGCACGCGCTCCCCCTCTCTTAAAGGGGTCGCGCGCGCCGTCCTAAGGAGTCCCCGGCCAAAGGCCGGAGGACCTCACCATATATAAGGCACCTCCTCCAAAATGGAGGTGCCCGAGCAATGTTGTTGCAAAGCCGTTCAACTCTGCTTCAGCCCTCAGGTCCCGTTACCAGATACCTGCCAGTTACCTGCCAGACCTCTGCTTGATACCTGCCAGATTCCTGTCTATCTGCTTGCATTCTTGTGGTCCGACAGTCTGCCTTTCATCACCTGTCAGTCTGTCTATGGATCTGCCCGCCCGCTCACCTGGGAGCGCTCACCTGCTACCTGCCTGCTAGCCTACCTGGAGGCTCTGCCGTCACTTGCTGTGACCACCTGCCCGTCCAGAGACTCTTGCCTTCTCACCTGGGAGCGCTCACCTGCTACCTGCCTGCTAGCCTACCTGGAGGCTCTGCCGTCACTTGCTGTGACCACCTGCCCGTCCAGAGACTCTTGCCTGCTCACCTGGGAGCGCTCACCTGCTACCTGCCTGCTAGCCTACCTTGAGGCTCTGCCGTCACTTGCCGTGACCACCTGCCTGTCCAGAGATTCTTGCCCGCTCACCTGGGAGCGCTCACCTGCTACCTGCCTGCTAGCCAATCTAGAGACTCTTTCCCTGCTGTCACTTGCAGTGACCACCTGCCTGTCTAGTGACTCTTCCCTGCTGTCACTTGCAGTGACCATCCACCTGTCTAGAGACTGTCCCTGTCACTTGCCGTGACCTCCTGCCCTTCTACCCAGAGACTGGCCCTGTCACTTGCCGTGACTACATGCCGCCTTCTTTGGGAGCCACCCGCTTCCTTACAAGGACTGCCCCTTTGTATAGTTGCTCTGAGGTTCCACCTCCCAGACCCGTTACACTTCAGAGTGTCTGAGACAAGTCCTTTGAATAGAGGAAGCCCTTGCTTCGGAAATGTACTTATCCGCCTCTGAGTATGCAAATTCTAGACTTGTTGGCTGGTTCTCATCAGATTCTTTGTTGAATTTACCTGACCACGGCAGGAGGCCCTACGTCAATAGAGGTTGAAGTGTCAGCTCTTTCTCACTTTTCTAGTTATAATCCTATATGTTCAATGTGAGAGTGATATGTCCCCTCTCCAGAGATGTCTTTTTTGATTTTACAATTTTTCTTTATGACAGGGTGCAAAATTACCCTCCCCACCACCAACCAGGATCAAACTGGGGTGTCTGGGGCCCCAATAGGAATTGATTCTAGGGGCCCACACTACAGCTGTATATGAAAACCTGTTAGCCATTATCCCGATTATAGTAAAGCGTCGGCTGTAAAATACAGGAGGCTCCTGCACCTCTTACTGTGCGCTACCATAACTGGGAAGTACAATTACGGTAATTTGCAGTAAAGGACTTTGTTGGTGAAAACAAGTTATGACCATAGGATCCACAGGAGAGGTGATAACTCCATAGGATCCACAGGAGAGGTGATAACTCCATAGGATCCACAGGAGAGGTGATATCTCCATAGGATCCACAGGAGAGGTGATATCTTATTGGTCAGTGATTGATTGGTCTGACCATTTGGGACTGTACCGATTGGAAGAATGGGGAATTTTTATCCCTGACAGGGCACTTTTATTCCTATTGTAAAATGGAGCGGCAGATCGGGTGTGTCATCTTCTTTGCCAGAAAAAGCCAAGTGCAGTGCTCATATAAAATACATATAATACAGACTGTCTTTGATGTGAGCTCAGGAGCAGATGATGGGAGTGTTACAGATTCCCCTTTAAAAAGGACCTTTTGCTGACAGCCTCTTCACATGGAAGCTCTATGCTTTGCTCCTGCTCTGCATCCTTTCATTTCCACCTATTAGCAGTGAAATATTGATTCCTTCACACCAAAGGCTGGGGGAAAGTACACAGAGAAGCTTAAAGTGCACTCAGACATGACCAGAAGCAAGCATCAGAAGGAGCAGAGTCCAGATAGTGGGCCTTCCAACATGGCGCCTCCTCCCCCACACCAGCCAGAGTGAGAGATGCTGAGGCTGCTGCAGCAAAGCTGGGGAGATTTGCCAGACTGACCTTAGATTCTGACCCTTCAGATGATTTACAACCTGATCAGGTATGCTCACAGAGGAAGAGAGATACAGAGACTGTGCAGGGGAGGCAATGTGGCACCACTCTCACAGCAACAGTTAAACAGAGAAGTGCAGGAAATGCAGAGCACTAACAACACCTATGGAGAAGTCAATGATTCTGGGCAAGAGCCTACACGACAAGATGTTTTCTCTGCTGGAAAATCCTGTAGCTTCTCATTAGAAATTCTCAACAAACACATGGGAGGGCTTAGAGAGGACATTAATCTCATCAGACAAAACATGAAGAAAATAAACAGCCGAGTCAATGAGTTGGAGGAAAGAGTGAGTTCTGTTGCGGACCAAATGCCTACTATACATAAATATCTCAGGAGAGGTCTTCAGAATATCAATGCCCTTCTCAAGAAGGTTGATGACCTAGAGAATAGGCATCGGCGAATAACATACGTATAGTCGGGGTTCATGAAAAAGCGGAGGGTCGTAATTCAGTTGATTTTTTTTTAATCCTGGCTGACTACAATGTTCGGAAAGACACTCTCTCTCAATTTTTTGCAATTGAAAGAGCTCACAGAGTTCCTACACGTCCTTTGCCACCCGGTGCTCCACCAAGACCTGTACTCATCAAATTACAAAATTTTAAAGAGAGAGACCTTATCCTACGAAAGGCCAGGGACCACTCTTCACTTACCCTTGATGGAAGGAAAATATCTATTTATCCTGACTTTTCAACAGAAATTCAGAAGAAGAGGGTCAAGTTCTGGGATAGAAAAAGGAGGCTCTGTGAAAAGCAAATTTCCTATTCTATAATCTACCCTGCTCGGCTTAGGGTGGAGTTCATATGTTTGACTCCCTTCCAGATGCTTTATCATGAATGGATGCCAAAAAGAGATCTCTGCGAAATGGAGCTGGATGAGAGACTTCTCCTTGAGGCGGTTTTCTCCAAGCACTTTTCATCTACCATTATGAAAAAATGACTATCTCTGAATCTATTCCGTTATTCTATTATGAGCGGGAAATGTTGAGCTATGATGAGTTTTGTACCTGCCTTATTGTACATACAAAGTATTCTTATTTTGTGAGTGGAGCATCTGTGGAGAAAATCTCTTTTGACAGAAAACTTCATCCACTATACATTTACTTTCAATTATTTGGGTATTTTTCTTGTTTTTGGTTTCTCTTCATCCACTATAAGTTCATGCTCAAAACTTATAATTCTGCTCTCCATACGGCTAAACAAGTCTACTTTACCACTCTCATCACATCTCTAGCCAACAATCCTAAACGACTCTTTGAAACCTTCCACTCCCTCCTGAGCTCTAAAGTACAGACCCCCGTCACCAACCTAAGCGCTGACGATCTGGCCACTTATTTCCTACAAAAAATCAATCATATCTGTCAAGACATTTTTACACAATCCCCTCAGAGTCGGGATTCCCTTCCCTCCCGCACCTCAAGTTCACTTTCCATCTTCGAGCTGGTCACAGAAGAAGAAGTGACCAGACTCCTCACTTCTTCCCGCCCTACAACCTGCAACAGTGACCCTATTCCCTCACAGCTCATTCAGTTCCTTTCCCCAGCTGTCACTGTGGAGGTTTCACCAATTTAAGATACACTAGGTAACTGCTCTCCTCCTAGTACACCCGCACACTGGGGAGAATCCGGACGTGCACCCCTCACCCTACAGCGCTCCGGGGTGTTCCTGAACTATTTCCAGTAAAGGTACAGAAGTGACTTTTGTGTGTGCTTCCCCTTCTTGCTCTGACCTGGCTGGGTCCCCTCTGTCCTGCATTCCCAACTCCTACGCTGCCCTGAAGCCCCGATCCGCCTGTGGGGAGTGATTCCATCTAAGCTGCCACAACACCGGCCTCAGTGGACAGTTGCAGCGCTGGTGATCCTCACCAGACACCATAGGTGGCGTCACGAACTTTGACATTTCATTTTCCCCTTTTTAAGAGAGACCTCAGTGTACGGGCTCGGGAGCCGATTACCGCGACATCCCCCAAGAACAGGCATTAAGGCCCGGGCGCCGAGTAGTCCCCATCCCCTGGGCGTCACAGGGTTCAGCACACTCCAAGTACTTCAGGTGCACTTGACAGGACCCCAAGCTCTAGTGTGTTCCTCTCTTCTGTTAATTCTCCTTCGCCCTCCTTGTGTTCCCCGGTACTAAAGATGGCCTCTGTTTATATATGATTCTATTAAGGTGTGTTATAAAGTGCTACCTCCACCCTCACTCACTACTTGGTTCCCCATTACTTTGGTTCCCCCCAACTCCTCCATTCAGAACCAGGGCTGCACTATGGTGCTTTAGATCCCCGTCCTGAACTGGAGTGGTGTAGTGTTGAGTCCGTGGCAGGGGTCCTGCGTAGTACTCCATCCTTACCTTGGAGAGGAGATACCACACCTCGGTCTGAGGTGCAGTACCCCTGTGGCGACTGAACCCTCAGGAGCGCCACATTATACTGTATGGAGCACTGTGTGGGGCCAATTATACTGTATGGAGCACTGTGTGGGGCCCATTATACTGTATGGAGGATTATGTGGGGCCATTATTCTGCATGGAGGACTTTGTGGGGCCATTATTATGCATGGAGGACTATGTGGGGCCATTATTCTGCATGGAGGACTATGTGGGGCCCACTATACTGTGTGGAACACTATGTGGGGCCCATTGTACTGTATGGAGAACTATGTGGGACCCATTATTCTGTATGGAGGACTATGTGGGGTCATTATACTGTATGGAGGAATATGTGGGGCCATTATTCGGCATGGAGGACTATGTGGGGCCATTATTCTGCATGGAGGACTATGTTAGACCCATTATATTGTATGGAGGACTATGTGTGGCCATTATTCTGCATGGAGGACTTTGTGGGGCCATTATTATGCATGGAGGACTATGTGGGGCCATTATTCTGCATGGAGGACTATGTGGGACCCATTATACTGTATGGAGTACTATGTGGGGCCATTATTCTGCATGGAGGACTATGTGGGGCCATTATTCTGCATGGAGGACTATGTTAGACCCATTATACTGTATGGAGGACTATGTGGGGCCATTATTATGCATGGAGGACTATGTGGGGCCATTATTCTGCATGGAGGACTATGTGGGACCCATTATACTGTATGGAGTACTATTTGGGGCCATTATTCTGTATGGAGGTCTATGTGGGACACATTATACTGTATGGAGGACTATGTGGGGCCATTATACTGTATGGAGGACTATGTAGGGCCATTATACTGTATGGATGACTATGTGGGCCATTATTCTGCATGGAGGACTATGCGGGGCCATTATACTGTATGAAGGACTATGCGGGGCCATTATACTGTATGGAGGACTATGCGGGGCCATTATACTGTATGGAGGACTATGTAGGTCCATTATACTCTATGGATGACTATGTGGGCCATTACTCTGCATGAAGGACTATGTGGGGCCATTATACTGTATGAAGGACTATGCGGGGCCATTATACTGTATGGAGGAATATGCAGGGCCATTATACTGTATGGATGACTATGTGGGGCCATTATTCTGCATGGAGGACTATGCGGGGCCATTATACTGTATGGAGGACTATGTGGGGCCATTATTCTGCATGGAGGACTATGCGGGGCCATTATACTGTATGAAGGACTATGTGGGACCCATTATACTGTATGAAGGACTATGCGGGGCCATTATACTGTATGGATGACTATGTGGGCCATTATTCTGCATGGAGGACTATGCGGGGCCATTATTCTGCATGGAGGACTATGCGGGGCCATTATACTGTATGAAGGACTATGCGGGGCCATTATACTGTATGGAGGACTACTCAATGTTATATTTGATAAGGGGAAACTTCCTCAATTGTAGACATTTTTTAAATAAATATCACGGTTGTCTTGCGACTTTGTCCAAGCTTTTCATTTTGGCCCTCCGGGTATTTGAGTTTGACAAAATATAAAGGGATGTCTGGGCATACAGTATTGCCATATCGCACTGCGTCATAATTCAGCTGTCACAGAGAGAGACTGCAGACTTTTCTTTTGCAAGCAGAAAACCCTATAAGATATAAAGGGATGTCCGGGCATACAGTATTGATGACCTATCTACATCTACAGGATAGGTCATCAATAGCAGATCAGTGGGGGTCCGACACCTGACGCCCCCAAGAGCAGCTGTTTGCTCAGGCGGCATTACTGAGCGGCTGCTGCTGGTTCTGCAGCTCAGCTCCTGTTCATTTGAATAGTAGTGACTACAGTACCAGCAGCGACTGGCAGAGGCCACTACACTCTGGATAGAGCTGCGCTTGCTCCGGAGCTTGTAACAGCTGACCGATGGGGGCACCAGCTGTCAGACCCCACCTATCTGCTTTTCATGACCTATCCTGTATATGTAGAGAGTCATCAATCCCATATGCCCGGAAATATCCTTTACTCTCTTATAGTTGTTTTCTGGTCACAAGAGAAAAGTCTGCAGTTACTCTGACTGCAGACAGCTGAATTATCACACTGTCACGATTTGCGCACACTGTCTCGATTTTCCTGTATTTTAATGCGGGAGGGCGGTCACTTGACCTCATGTATGCGATTTACATACTTGCAGTCACATGCCGACTAGTCTCATCCAGATTCTTTCAATTCTCTTATATTGAGTGGAGCAAGATGAGTCTCGTCCGCACATGACTGCAAGTATGTAAATAACATACATTTAAAGGAAAATTCCTTTAACGAGAATTTCCAACCTTCTTGAAAATTTTACAGGGGTTACAGTTTTTTTTATAGTTTACTTTTGGAGGTTGTGACAGCCTCCTTTTCTGACTGTGCACTCCTCTGATCAGCCTAAGGCCCCCTTCACATGTACGTGTCTGCGTTACGTGTGGCATCCGTTTTTTCCATGGATACCACACGTGCCCATTATAACCTACTAGCTATTCAACCCGTTCTACGCCCGGGTGGCAAGCATTTTTATTGGTATATGGTCTCCCATGCTGGTATGTGCTGCCCCCTCCTGGTATTTGTGCTGCCCCCACCATCCCATCCTGGTATGCATGGCACCTCTCACCCCCAATCCTGGTATGCAAGGCACCCCTCACCCCCAATCCTGGTATGCATGGCACCCCTCACCCCCAATCTTGGTATGCATGGCACCCCTCACCCTATGGTATCCCAGATCCTGGTATGCATGGGCCGCTCACCCTCATCCTGGTATGCATGGCACCCCTCATCCCCATCCTGGTATGCATGGCACTCCTCATCACTATCCTGGTATGCATGGGCCCCTCATCCCCAATCCTGGTATACATAG
This sequence comes from Phyllobates terribilis, assembly GCF_046119375.1. NCBI lineage: Eukaryota > Metazoa > Chordata > Amphibia > Anura > Dendrobatidae > Phyllobates > Phyllobates terribilis. The sequence continues at coordinate 16,580,536 of NW_027362767.1, read as the reverse complement.
TACCCCTCATCCCCTCATCCTGGTATGCATGGTACCCCGCATTCCTATCCTGGTATATATGGTACCCCTCATCCTGGTATGCATGGTACCCCGCATTCCTATCCTGGTATATATGGTTCTCCTCATCCCTATTCTGGTATGCATGGCACCCCTCACATCCCTATTCTGTTATACATGGCACCCCTCACACCCCAATCCTGGTATGCATGGTCCCCTCACCCCCCAATCCTGGTATGCATGGTCCCCTCACCCCCCAATCCTGGTATGCATGGTCTCCTCACCCCCCAATCCTAGTATGCATGGTCCCCTCACCCCTTAACCCTGGTATGCATGGTCCCCTCACCCCCCAATCCTGGTATGCATGGTCCCCTCACCCCCCAATCCTGGCATGTGTGGTACCCCTCACCCCCCAATCCTGTTATGTGTGGTACCCCTCACCCCCCAATCCTGGTATGCATGGTCCCCTCACCCCTCAATCCTGGTATGCGTGGTACCCCTCATCCTGGTATGCTTGATCCCCTCACCCCACAATCCTGGTATGCATGGTCCCCTCACCCAACAATTCTGGTATGTGTGGCCCCCTCATCCCTTTCACACTGTACACACATACAAAAAATAAACAGTTATACTCACCTTTCTTCTCTGTGTTCCAGCGCTGCTGCGTCCTGTTCTGCCGGAGGCTGGGGGAGGAGTGTGGCGATGGAGCACCGCGCTGTCCGGCGCCATTTTGCTGAAGACACACTGCAAATGTGTCTTCAGTAAAATAGCGCAAGATAGCGCTATGTGCATGCGCCGATCCGGCGCCCCACTCCTGCCCCGGTCTCTGGTGAAGAGAGGCGCTGCGGAACGCTCCTCCCGGTCAGGTAAGTATGTAAGTATGGCGTCGGAGATCGCGGTATGCGTTCAGTGCCTACGCCAATCTCCGGCGCCATACACTCCTCTTACCTGTAACGGCTGGAGGGGTGATTCTGTCTGGAGCCAGACTGCGCGTCGCGCATGCGCAGTCTATCGAGGCTTCAGACAGAGACACGCTTGCAGTGTTATATTATAGATGGTGTTTTTCCGGTAACGGTTTTATATGAATTTATGAAGGTGCCTAAGGCTTTTAATCAATGCTGGATCCTACCTGCCCTTTACATTTTTACGCTTATAGCCCGGGAGAGGCATGACTGATAAATATTAGGATTAGGATCCCATCAAAGAAAGGTCACCTTGTCACGGCTAGTGGGCTCTCCTGAATTTGCCAATTTATGTGCTAAATACTGTAATTTTTATAAGTAAATTCTATATAGCAGTAATGCGGTTCAAATGTCATATATTCAATGTTTGCAGCACTTACAGGGGCGGCTGTATTCTCCTGTATCTATACTGAGGAGAGGGTGGACATGCCTTGGTGTTTGGGACCTGATCTTTTAAGACCCTAACAACGCCCCCGCTGCTATCCGTCCTTGGTGACACTGTTTACCTCTTGGTATCACTTTGCAGCAGCCAACAGAATGTCTCCGCACTGTGACCCTAAACTACATTCTCACTTATCTTTTTGCAAAGGACCAGAAAAAGAGGGGAGGAGACATCCCACCATGTGATCACATCCCGCCCACTTTTACTGCAGTCTTAATGCAATCTAACACTACACTAGATTCATGGGAAATGTCTGCAGCTGCTCCCCCTAGTGTTTAAAAGTTGAAAATATCAAAACTTTTACAATTTTTATATTTTTTTACCATTAAAAGATTTTTTTTTTTTAATTAAAACTTTAGTGCTTTACATTTTTTCAATTGTTGCTGCGAGACCTCTGAAGATGATGAGTATTATACTATCCATTTCTGAGCTTTACGTTGCTTTACTCCCTACTTCACAGTACACTGACGTTGAGTATGGTCTCATCCATATGGGGTCACAAAGGTTCAGCTAATGTTATCGCCTTTTGCAGGGCTTTTCATACTGGATCCATCACCGTCCATCATATGAAAGTCCAACCATAAACAATATTCCATGGACCCTCAAGGTAAATCCCAAACTTCTCCCTGATCTTCTCTATGGGATATTCATGAAGCTGCTTTATATTTTATCCATGACTGTATAATAACAAGGGCTCTCTGGTTGATTAGATTATGTATAAGAGAATTTCTAAATGTTTTTTTTTATTACAGGATGACCCACTACGTGTGGTTCCCTGGAGAAATTCCTCTGAAGATTCCTTCAAGCTTCCTCTTTGGATCTTCCGTGCCACAGTGTTTGTTGCGCTGATGACACTTGTGACAATACTAGAGAACTTGGCTGTAAAGCGCACCTGTCAGCAGGATTGTGCTTAGTAAACCACATACACTGACCGGTGGGCGCCATTACACTGAGTAAAATGATAGCTTTGTTGATGAAATCCGTCCAGAGGTTCTTTTATAATCTTTAGTTTCAGTTCTGCCATAATGAGATACTCGTGCTCTGGGGCGGGACTTTAGGGAGGTGCTGTAGCGGGTGCTCTCATTATGTATGCCTATCTCTGACAGGTCACTGTGCTTTCAGTCGCCGGCCTAATATTTTAAATATTGCCTTTGTAATTTCTCTGCCAATTTGAAATTTACATCCCCAAAATGGCCGGAAAGGCCCGCGCATGCGCAGTAGCATGTTTCGGTTGCCGAAAGATGCTACTGCACACGCGCGGTCGCCATTTTGCTAAAGGAAAAAGAAACTTGCCTGCAGCAATATGGCACCCAGCAACCGAAAGATGCTACTGCGCATGCGCGGGCCCCGGCGGCCATTTTGGGGGATGTAAATTTCAAATTGACAGAGAAATTACAAAGGCAATATTTAAAATAGAAGCAGAAGCACAGTGACCTGTCAGAGGCCAGAGATAGGAATACATAATGAGAGCACCACTTACAGCCCCTCCCTAAAGTCCCACCCCAGAGCAAGAGCATATCATTATGGCAGAACTGAAAATAAAGATTACAAAAGAACCTCTGGACGGATTTCATCAACAAAGGTATCATTTTACTCAGTGTAATGGCGCCCACCGGTCAGTGTATGTAGTTTACTAAGCACAGTCCTGCTCACATGTGCGCTTTAAGGCTTGTCCTGAGCAAGAAGGCAAAGTCTAAACCTGGTGAAACAACTAGAAAACCCACTCCTAAGAACAAAAACATTCTGGAAGAACAAAGTACTTGTAAGGAACCAATTTGTATCCCTCAGATTCAGGAGCAAGTTTCCAGGAGAATAACTGTTCTGCCAAATGGCAAATGTTCTGGTCCATCCATGGCTCCTGCACCATAGGATGCGAATAAAGTTCCTAGACGCAACTATAAAGAGGGTTTCAATGATTTTGTCTGGGTCCATACTGTACCATATTACAGCAGAAGAAGAAGAGCTCGAAGTTCTACAGAGCAAAAAGAGGTATCTGATCTTTGAATGAAACCAGTAACCAATAACCTAGAATTTCAGAGCCGAAAACGCCAGAGTTGAGCACACCAGTACCAAGAATACCAGAGCCTAGAGATTCAGAACCTTGAATGCTGGAGCCTAGAAAGCCCACAATACTGCAACACAGAATCGAGAGGAGAAGATTTTTCTGTAGATGTCTAAGAGGCAAAAAAGATTGAGAAAACATCTGCCTGTAGTTTCCATCGCTTGCATCTCACCTATTCCCGATCCATCACAGATTTGAGGGATACCTCCTGATGTCATCAGCATCGTAACCATCTGTGGTTCACATCCTACAGATGACGATAAACTTGAAGTTCAGATTTCTGGGTGGCTAAATGCTGGAGGGTGATGACCTATTGATGGCCCACAGCCAGAGGTTCATTACCTGTTGATGGTACACAGCTGGACAGTGGGTCAATAACTTTTGATGGGACACATCCAGGTTCCTCCCTGATTACAAGGGACCCTAGTGAATACTGATCATTCTGAACCCCCACTGACTATATACTTGCTCCACCTCAGCCTACACCATCATGGAGGACACTTCCACCTGTGTCCACTGTAAGGTTGGACTTTCTTTGATAATTACAGCAGATTAATAAATATCATAAAGCTGTAAAACTATCGAGTAATTTATTATAAATTATTATAAAGAAATATAAAGTATAATAGATAGCTATAGAGGGCACAGAAGACGACTAACTATAGAAAGCATGGTATCGCCTGATATATACTGTATATTCTAGATGGCGCTATTACACTAAATACATCACAACCTCCAGGGTGATATTACCGTACAATGCGAGATCACTAATAATGGCCACAGATTATGAGAAAATGACCAGCTCCATAGTCCTGGAGTTATTATAAATGTCTCTAGTGTGAGGCAGGGACTGGACGAGTGTTGGAGGGAGGTATATTCCCCCAGGACGTCCTTTATGTATCCATGCTGTAGAATCTGCCGTATACTTCTGTTCTAGCAGTCAGACATTTCACTCTGCAGATCACAGGCTCAACATTGTGTAAAACTACCACCGTATATAAGAGCACTCAGAATAAAAACTAGCGGCATGCCGTGCACTGCCCACGTCATGTGTACGGGATACAGGACCTGCAGGACCTGCTACGGCCATTATAGTTGATAGATTAATGATACCTGTGCAGATGAAGGGGAAAAAAATATGTGCAACAACAGGAGGAGAAAGTCTCAAAATGTCATTTGAAGAGTATGAGATGCAGATATGTGGTACCAGGGAGAAACGTAAGTGTAGTCAGACAACACAATGACCTGGAAACGGGTCAAGCAGAGCCGGGTATGTGGTAATAATGAATGGGCAGGGAAATGAGTCGAAGTTTTGGTAATCATGGTGTAACAGACCGGGCAGACTGACTGGGCAGGAGAGAATTTTATGTTCTTTTTATAGAATCATTCGGAGAATTCCTGCTCCTTAATATTTAAAGGGGTTGTACGGGACTATTTTTTTTTTTTACCGTGAACCTAAGAACTTACAGGCCGATCTTTTCCTGCTAACAGTGGTCACAGCCCGCTCCTGCTGGTGATTCTCCAGCCTCCGCTCTGCTCTGTTGATGGGGCATGACTGCTGGTGTCATGCTGACTGACAGCTGGCTCCCCGCTGCCTAACAGCAGGGAGCCGGCTGCCAATCAGCATGAAGTTGGCAGTCATGCCTCCATGACAGAGCAGATAGGAAAAGGAAGAGCTGTCCTGTTGACGTGAAACACCAGAATTGCTGTTAGGAGCAGTTCAGGAGCGATCTGAGTCGCCACCGGCTAAAACAGGCAGGTAGTTAGCAATTACCTGCCTGTTAGTTCTTAGTAATAACTCATAGGAAATAGTAGCATGTTAAACCCAGTATGAAAAAATCAAAGGTTATATACAGTGGTGGCCAAAAGTATTGGCACCCCTGCAATTCTGTCAGATAATACTCAGTTTCTTCCTGAAAATGATTGCAATCACAAATTCTTTGGTATTATTATCTTCATTTAATTTGTCTTCAATGAAAAAAAACAAAAAGAATTGTCCTAAAGCCAAATTGGATATAATTCCACAACAAACCTAAAAAAGGGGGTGGACAAAAGTATTGGCACTGCTTGAAAAATCATGTGATGCTTCTCTAATTCGTGTAATTAACAGCACCTGTAACTTACCTGTGGCACCTAACAGGTGTTGGCACTAACTAAATCACACTTGCAGCCAGTTAACATGGATTAAAGTTGACTCAACCTCTGTCCTGTGTCTTTGTGTGTACCACATTGAGCATGGAGAAAAGAAAGAAGACCAAAGAACTGTCTGAGGACTTGAGAAACCAAATTGTGAGGAAGCATGAGCAATCTCAAGGCTACAAGTCCATCTCCAAAGACCTGAATGTTCCTGTGTCTTCCGTTTGCAGTGTCATCAAGAAGTTTAAAGCCCATGGCACTGTGACTAACCTCCCTAGATGTGGACGGAAAAGAAAAATTGACAAGAGATTTCAACTAGAGATGAGCGTTGTTCGACTCAAACTGTTCGCCAATCTCAAATTCGAGCTGTTTTGGGCGGTGTTCGAGCCGTTCGGCGAACACGAACGATTTGAAAAAAATTTGGCTGTTCGAGGTTATGTTCAATAACTGTTCGTGCACCAAAATCATAACTGGATTTTTTCTCAGTAATGATGAAAATTAATGTTAATACGCAGTTTGAGTGTACAGCGGGGCGGGGGGAGGGGCAGGGGATGGATCTCTGCAGGAATAATGAAGATCTCCATTTTTTTTTCCTCTTTCCCGCATTTGCAGTGGGGAGGTGCAATCTGTCAGCCTATCAGCAGCGCACACACGGAGCGAAGTGCTTTTTTTTCACACAAGCAAGGGTATGTGTCATTGGCAGTGTATGTCACATGTCCTTGCCCTATAAGACCAAGCCATTTTCCCCGTCGCCACCATTTTCTCACTGCTGCAGCTGCGTGTTAGACGGCACCGCTGTTGCTGTGTGCGCTATACCTTGTTAATTTCAAGCCAATTTTCGCACAAATCTACAGATAGCTTGGGAGTAGGGAATAGTTGTGATTGCAGTCCTTTTAAGGACTAGGTTACAGCATTTCCTACGACTTTTATCAGGCAGGTCTGTGCTCTTAAATAGATAGGTTGTGGGAGTAAAGACTAATTGTAATTGCAGTCCTTTTCAGGACTAAGTTACATCAGTTCCTATCAGTTTTTGCCAGGCAGGTCTGTGCCAGTGCTGTGCAACTTTTTTTCACAGCATTTGGCTAAATCTAGCAAAGCTAATCCTTTTTGGCCTATTGCAGAGTGTGTTAGTCAGTGGAGTAGCCTATCTGTGTTGCAAGCTACACCACCTGTGTATAGAATACCAATTTTTTTACTGCACCTAGTGAAGTAAAACCTTTTGGGCATAGCATCATTCTACTAGTCCATCTATACTGACCTCCATCAGGTTGCAAATTGAATATAATTTTTTTCTGCATCTAGCTCTGAAAAAATATTTGGCCTTCTAGCAGTGTGTGGGACTTGGTCTATTAGTCCATCTATACTGACCTCCATCAGGTTGCAAATTGAATATCATTTTTTTCTGCATCTAACCCAGACAATAGTTTTGGCCTAATACCACAGTTTGGCCACTCAGCTCTGCTCGGTTCCCATCCATTGTTTTTTTGTGCAAACAACTCCAGAGTTGTGAATTAGTTAACCACCAAAATGAGTGGAAAAAGGCCTGCTGCTGGTGGAAAGGGGAATAGGCGTGTTGGGAAGGGGAAAAAAGGTTGTGTCCGTGGGGTAGGTGTTAAAGCAACAGTAACATCTGCAGAAGAAAGACCATCTTCCAGCCAAACTAAAATGTCTACTTCTTTTAGCGGACAATGTGATAAGATCCCTTTCTTACGGCCACGCCAATCGCTACAAATTCCAGATGAGGCACAAAAACAGCAGGTGCTTCAACGGATATCAAGTGCTCCTTTAAGTGGGCTCTCCTCCACCTCAACTTCAACATCACAAATACTCCAGTCCTCAGAGGTGTCACCCCAATCGCACTTGCTTCCTCACAGCTCCCAAATCTCCAGCTGCCCGTCTGAGTATGAGGTAGAACAGATGGTTGAGTCTGCAGAGCTGTTTACTCATACTATAGCCTGGGAATCAGAGGTCGGCTCCAGAGCTTCTGTGAATCCAGACGAGGAAATGATCTGCACTGATGCCCAGAATCTTTATGAGTCGGATCTAGGACCAGACGCAGAAGGTTCTGACCATAATGTAGACCCTCATTCCCAAACTGTAACTCCTGTTGGTGGAGACAATGAGGAAGACGATGATGAGACTCAAATACCTGATTGGAGCGACAACTTTAGTTTTTTGTCAGGGCAGGAACAGGTTGGCTCTGAGAACGACGAGTGTGATAACACACAGGGTGATGATGATGAGGTTGGAGATCCCACTTACTGTCAACCCACAGTCAGCCAAGAGATGAGGTCAGCAGAGGAGGTGGAGGAAAATGCTAGTGACGACGAGGTCAGGTTGCGCATTCCTGGACAGAGACGTAGTACTGGAAGCACGTCAACAACTGCATCCTCAAACACAACTCTGCCTCTGACCACAAGTCGTAGTGGCTCTTCAGGTCGCATGGGTGCTAATAATTGCATAGCCTGGGCATTTTTTCAGATCGATAAAGATGACCCAACTCGTGTTATCTGTAACATTTGTCAGCAAAAGCTAAGTAGAGGCCAAAAAATACATAGTTTGAGTACTTCATGCATGAACCGGCACATGGACATGAAGCATAAGTTGCAGTGGGAAGCTCACTGTGCTACAATGCGGCCTAGCCGGCCGGGCCAACCACCGTCTGCCACATCTTGTGCATCCGCGGCCTCTTCATCCTCTGTGACTGGGGGGACAGCAGTCACACCTGTTTTGGGACGCAGACCTGCCACCTCTTTACCCGCAACAGCCAGCGTGATTGGCAGGTCATCATTTTCTTTGGAGGTGGTAACACCAGCTGGTGTTGAGCGCTGTCCGACATCGATAGCACCACCTTTGGATCAAGGCAACCTAACATGTTCACCTGCATCTTCCTCACAGACCGGCAGTTTGCCGGGGACACCCTTATCAGCCCCGTCTAAGCACAACAGCCAGCCCTCGGTCCCTCAGATGTGGACAAGTAAAAGACCATTTCCTCCTAGCCATGAGAAAGCTAAGAGGTTGAATTTCACCATTTGCAAGCTCTTGGCTACAGAAATGCTGCCTTTCCGCCTGGTGGACACAGAAGATTTTCGAGACCTTATGTCCGTCGCAGTGCCCCAGTACCAGATGCCCAGTCGGCACTACTTCTCAAAGAAAGGTGTGCCTGCGCTCCACCAGCATGTCTCACACAACATCACCGCTTCTTTGAGAAACTCTGTGTGTGACAGGGTGCATTTCACCACAGACACTTGGACGAGTAGGCATGGACAGGGGCGTTACATGTCACTGACTGGGCACTGGGTAACTATGGTGACAGCAGGACAAGGGGCTGCTGTCCAAGTCTTGCCGTCCCCACGAGTTGTGCGTCAATCCTCTTTATCTCAAAGTTCCTCCACTGCTTCTGCCTCCTCAACCACCTCTTAGTCCTCCACCTGCACCCAAAGCCTGTCTGGTCATGCCACAAGCTTTCTAACTGCGCAGAAGGGATCCTGCACACCTCCTTACTATGCTGGCAGTAGGGCTCAACGTCATCAGGCGGTTTTTACTTTGAAATGTCTGGGAAATGTGAGTCACACAGCTGAGGAGTTGTGGTCAGCTCTGGAGAACCAATTTCATGAATGGTTGTCTCCACTGGACCTGAAACCAGTGAAGGCCGTGTGCGACAATGCTGCAAACCTGGGTGCGGCCCTTCGCTGGGGCAATGTCACACACATGCCTTGTATGGCTCACGTGTTGAACCTGGTTGTCCAGCAATTTTTAGCCCACTATCCCGGACTAGATGGCCTTCTGCAGAGGGCACGGTCGCTGTGTGCTCACTTCCGCCGTTCGCATCCCGCAGCTCAGCGACTTACATCTCTACAGAAGTCGTTGGGCCTGCCACTTCTCCGGCTAAAATGCAATGTGCCTACCCAGTGGAATTCAACTCTGCACATGTTGCAGCGACTGTGGCAGCACCGACAAGCCCTGGTTCAATACGTTCTGACATATAGCCTGGGCCAACGAGATCCAGAGGTGGGGCAAATCACGCTGGAGGAGTGGTCTCAGATCAGGGACCTATGCACCCTTCTGCACAGTTTTGAAATGGCGACGAAGATGTTTAGTGCTGACGATGCCATTATCAGCATGACTATTCCGGTGATTTACATGCTGGAGCACATGTTAAACAGAATTCGGAGTCAGGTGGTGGCACAAGAGGAGGTGGAGGAAGTAGAGGAGGAGGAGTTGTATGCGGAAGGGCTAACATCTGCAAGGTCCAGACGGTTGGCAGCACCAAGGCGGCAGGCATGTGAAGGTGGGGGAGATGGTTTTACCAGGGCGCATGGTAGCAGCCAAACTAGTGAGGAAGGTGCAGGAGCCCAGGAAGAAGTGGAGGACGAACTGATGGAAGACTCATCAGATGAGGGAGACCTTGATCACATTTCTGTTGTGCGAGGTTGGGGGGAGAGGACAGAGGAAGGAAGCATGATTGTTACCTCGCCACCAACACAACAGGGACTTGGTGCTCCTGGATGCGCAAGACACGAGTGCCTTCTTGCTGCACTACCTGCAACATGACCCTCGAATTGTGAGAATTAGAAATAATCCTGACTACTGGGTTGCCACACTGTTAGATCCCCGGTACAAAAGTAAATTTGCAGAAATTATTCCTGCCATAGAAAGGGATGCACGCATGGAGGAGTATCAGCAGAGACTGTTGCAGAATCTTACATGTGCTTTTCCACAAAACACCAGTGGTGCACGTAGTGAATCTCACAGTTCCAACTTGCCAACAGTGGGACCGTCGAGTGTTCAGCACTCAAACCGTAACAGAAACACAGTATCTGCTGGTAACATCAATTTTGCGGAATCATTTCACCACTTTTTTAGCCCATCCTTTGCAAGGCCACAGGAGACAAGAAGTCTGACACATAGTCAACGCCTAGAGACGATGGTACAGGAGTATCTCCAAGTAAACATTGAAGCCATGGCTGTGTCACTGGACCCTTGCTCTTTTTGGGCTTCCAATCTGGATAAATGGCCGGAGCTCGCCACTTACGCCTTGGAGATCTTGTCATGCCCCGCAGCCAGCGTTCTGTCTGAACGTGTGTTCAGCGCTGCTGGTGGTGTGCTGACAGATAAGCGCACGCAGCTCTCCACTGATAATGTAGACAGACTCACGTTCATAAAGATGAACAAATCATGGATCCGAAATGACTTTTCTACCCCTGTGTCATCCTGGGGAGAGTAAAAGCTTGACGATTGGTTAAAATCACCTCACCAACCGTTTTAAGCTTTCAAATTACTAATCATGTTTATCTGTATCTTGGCTGGAAAATAATTTGGGCTTTGTAGCAGTGTGCAGTACTGATTCTTTTAGGCCATCTATACTAAGCTCCACCAGATTTAAAATTACTAATCATGTTTATCTGTATCTTGGCTGGAAAATAATTTGGGCTTTGTAGCAGTGTGCAGTACTGATTCTATTAGGCCATCTATACTAAGCTCCACCAGATTTAAAATTACTAATCATGTTTATCTGTATCTTGGCTGGAAAATAATTTGGGCTTTGTAGCACTGTGCAGTACTGATTCTATTAGGCCATCTATACTAATCTCCACCAGATTTAAAATTAATAATAATTTTTAGCTGCATCTAGCCCGGAAAATAATTTTGGGGCTCCGAGATGCGCAAGACACATAAGTGCCTTCTTGCTGCACTACCTGCAACATGACCCTCAGATTGTCAGAATTCGAAGTAATCCTGACTACTGGGTTGCCACACTCTTAGATCCCCCACACTCTTCGATCAACCTTTCATTTTAATAAAGACCAAAAAAATGGTTATTTTTGAAATTATAAGCATTAGCAGGTTATTAGAAACTGAAATCAAACAGTTTTCAACTCAAAACTTTATTCTAGGTGATGTTACATTTGCACATAGGACCCCTTGTTCGAAAGGAGCTTCTGAACTCTCTCTTCCATTGAATTTGTTAGGTTTTGGATGGTTTCTGCTTCAATTGTTTTGCATGAGGACAGAATACCCTCCCAGAGCTGTTGCTTAGATGTGAACTGCCTCCCGCCATCATAGACACTCCTTTTGATGATGCTCCAGAGGTTCTGAATGGGGTAGAGATTCAGGGGAGCATGGGGGTCACACCATAAGTTTGTCCCCTTTTATGCCCATATCAGCCATGATGCAGATGTGTTATGTGCAGCATGAGACGGTGCATTATCATGCATGAAAATGATCTTTCTGTGGAATACCCGGTTCTTCTTCTTGAACCATGACAGGAAGTGCTGTTTGAGAAACTCCACATACATTATGGAGTTCATCTTTACCCCTTCAGGGATCCTAAAGGGGCCGACAATCTCTCTCCCCATGATTCCAGCCCAAAACATTACTCCACCTCCTCCTTGTTGGCGCTGTAGCCGTGTTGGCGTGGGGTGTCCATCAACCAGCCATCCTCCACTCCATCCATCTGGACCATCGAGAGTTGCACGGCACTCATCCGTGAACAAAACAGTTTTGAAGTCAGTCTTCATGTATTGTTTGGCCCACTGGAGCCGTTTCTGCTTGTGTGCAGTGGATAGAGGAGGTCGACAGGATGGCGTACGCACAGGTGCAAACCTCTGAATGACCCTGCATCTTGTTGTTCGGGGGACGTTGGAGGCACCAGCAGCTTCAAAAACTTGTCTGCTGCTATGACAAGGCTTTTTTGCCGCTGCTCTTTTAACCTGACGTAATTGCCGGTAGGAAAGAGTCCTCAATTTGCCCTTATCAGCACGCACACGTGTGTACTGTGAATCAGCTACATACTTCTTGATTGCCAAGACACTTCATCCTGATCATCGCACAATGTTGGTTGTAGTCATGCCTTGACTTAAACACTCCACAATTTGTTGCTTCTCAGCAGCCGACACATCCTTTTTCTTTCCCATTTTGGCAGAAAATGTAGGCTGCTTAATAATGTGGGACAGCCTTCTTAAGTAGTCTTGCCTTTCATTGGACACACCTGCCAAATTAGCACAGGTATCTGCAATTGCTTACAGTGATATAAAGAGCCCTGACACACATCACCATCAATGAGTTTAACTGACAAACAAACAAATTTTTCCCTTATCACTCCTAAACACTTTTTGCATAATAATTTGGAACACAGTGTACATGTACTTTTCCACAAAACACCAGTGGTTCACGTAGTGAATCTTACAGTTCTAACTTGCCAACCGTTGTCTGTATGGAGTTGTTCAATAAAGGGCCCAAAATTAAGATAACATAGACGGGAGAGGTCTCTATGAATAGGAATTCCTAAGTATTTCATACCCTGTGAGGGTCAGGCAAAGGGAAAGTTGGACTGGATGGAATCCTGTATGGATTTGGGGAGGGAGACATCGAGGGCCTCAGACTTCGCTGCATTGATTTTAAAATGTGACCATGTAAAAAAGTGATCTATTTCAGCCATAACAGCAGGGATGGATATATGTGATTGAGTGATATATACTAGGACATCATCAGCAAATAGAGAGCACTTGTACTCGGTGCCTCCCACCTCAATCCACCTAATATTGGGGTTATGGCGAATTGATGAGAGCAGGTGCTCCGTCACTAGGATGTATAAGAGAGGGGACAGAGGACATCCCTGCCTTGTCCCATTGGTGATTATGAAAGGTGATCAAAATGTTGTGACGCGCCCCCTGGGCCTTGGGACACCCGGAGCCGGACCCTTTTTGGTGGATGCTGGTGGTTGTAGTCTCCGTGGTGGCAACCCGGTTCCGTGGCTCAGGGCGGTCAAACCAGTGGCGGAACTATTTATGTGGATTTGATGTTTAAATGTCCGACTACGCCACCCGTGGATTGCGGTCAGAGTGAACCTCCGCTGCAGGGCAGACCGCTGAGGCTGGTGTTGTGGGTGCAGCAGAGCGTAGCATAACTCCCCACGGGAGGAGTATAGCCTCAGGGCAGTGTATGCGGAGGATGGGGGTGATGGTGCAGGGCAGCAGCAGTAACGACACGGAGTCAGTGATGCAGTCCAGGGCCTTTACTCACAGTTCTTATTATCCAGACCACTTCTGCAGGTAACGGCTGCCCACGTCGTACTGTGCTCACCAGGTGAGGGGCTCAGACAACTCCCAGATAACTTTGGAGTGCTTCACAGGACCCCCTTTGTGTGTCCTATGTCTGGCCTTTCTTACCAACCCTTCTGTCCGGCTGCCTCGGGCCTCCTCTTGGTAAACTTGGCGCCAGTTTCCCTGACCCTATGTGGTGCCTTCCTAGCGGGTGTAGCGAGGGACTGATCCACATAAAATGTCACAGCCTCCGGTTTCTAGCTGAGGGTCGTTTCCCGCCTCCACTAGTTTCGGGGACCGGTCTCCCCCTTTGGCCTGACCCCTCCACGCAGGTGGATTCGGGCGTGCGGTGGCGACTCGCCCGTCCGCACCCCTGGGATCCCTTCATTCCTCGTTCCTGGAGCCTTCTACGCTCCTCTTCCTTCCGTCTCCCTCTTCCAGGCCTGGGCCTCTGTTACTAGGCTCGCCTCCGGAGCAGAGCTCATGCAGAGCCCCTGCTCCCTGCCACTTCTGCTCAGACTTCTCTGCACTGAACTAAGATGGTGCCCACCTTTTATACTCCCTTCTCAATGCACCCAGGAACTGCTTCCTCCCTGCTCCTGCACTACAGGGTTCCCCTTCCTCAGTGTTCCCTCCCCCCACTCCAGCCAGGGACAGGGACTGTCGTGCCCATCTCAGGGGCATATTGGTCGCCCTGCCCCACGGCAATGTGGTGTAATGCATGCAGGTGTCGGGTCCTGATCCACACTCCATCCTTACCTGAGAGTGAGATATCACACCTCTGGGTGAGGTGCAATACCTCTGTAGCAACCGAGCCCTCAGGGTGCTACAGTTCCATTTATCTTCAGCCTAGGTGACGTATTGCGATACAGGGCCGTGATTTTGGCTATAAAAGGGTCCCCTAGACCCCTACCCCAAGCTTTTTAAGAGAATAATATATGGCGTGCCAGGAGACCCTATGCTTTTGGACACCTTTGAAGGTGTTTTCTATGTCTTTCTATGTGTTTTTGTTTGCCTGCCATTGGTTTTAACGGTGTTCGAAGGTGTTCGACGAACAGTTTGGCGAACACACGGGTGTTCGACGAACCGAACCGAACTCGAACACTACGGGGGTGGCTCAACACTAATTTCAACGCAAGATTGTGCGGATGGTGGATAAAGAACCTCGACTAACATCCAAACAAGTTCAAGCTGCCCTGCAGTCCGAGAGTACAACAGTGTCAACCCGTAGTATCCGTCGGCGTCTGAATGAAAAGGGACTGTATGGTAGGATACCCAGGAAGACTCCACTTCTTACCCCGAGACATAAAAAAGCAAGGCTGGAGTTTGCCAAAACTTACCTGAGAAAGCCTAAAACGTTTTGGAAGAATGTTCTCTGGTCAGATGAGACAAAAGTCGAGCTTTTTGGGAAAAACCATCAACATAGAGTGTACAGGAAAAAAAAAGAGGCATTCAAAGAAAAGAACATGGTCCCTACAGTCAAACATGGCAGAGGTTCCCTGATGTTTTGGGGTTGCTTTGCTGCCTCTGGCACTGGACTGCTTGACCGTGTGCATGGCATTATGAAGTCTGAAGACTACCAACAAATTTTGCAGCATAATGTAGGGCCCAGTGTGAGAAAGCTGGGTCTCCCTCAGAGGTCATGGGTCTTCCAGCAGGACAATGACCCAAAACACACTTCCAAAAGCACTATAAAATGGTGTGAGAGAAAGCACTGGAGACTTCTAAGGTGGCCAGCAATGAGTCCAGACCTGAATCCCATAGAACACCTGTCTAGAGATCTCAAAATGGCAGTTTGGAGAAGGCACCCTTCAAATATCAGGGACCTGGAGCAGTTTGCCAAAGAAGAATGGTCTACAATTCCAGCAGAGCATTGTAAGAAACTCATTGATGGTTACCGGAAGCGGTTGTTCGCAGTTATTTTGGCTAAAGGTTGTGCAACCAAGTATTAGGCTGAGGGTGCCAATACTTTTGTCTGGCCCATTTTTGGAGTTTTGTGTGAAATGATCAAGGATTTGATTTTTGCTTCATTCTCTTTTGTGTTTTTTCCTTGCAAGCAAATTAAATGAAGACAAAAATAGCAAAGAATTTGTGATTGCAATCATTTTCAGAAAGAAACAGAGTATTATCTGACAGAATTGCAGTGGTGCCAATACTTTTGGCCACCACTGTAATGGCATAATACACATGCAGGTATTGAAGGACTCAGGTGGACAACTCGTCATGAAATACATATATACAGAGACAAAAAATGACGAGCAATAGTCCAGGGTAATGTACAAAAGTAGGAAAAAACAAGGAGTGATCCGGCATCCAAAAGTCTTCTTTAAAATCAATAATCCTATATTGGAAAACTATTTTAAAAATCATATGCAGAAAAGTCACATCATACAATGATTAAGGAGCATAAGGTCTGAAACTCGTCTGTACATCACCTCCTCCTGTGGGGGCTGTGACTTCTCTGCATATGATTTTTAAAATAGTTTTCTAATATAGGATTATTGATTTTAAAGAAGACTTTTGGATGCCAGATCACTCCTTGTTTTTTCCGGCTAATCTCCCGGGGCACTGCCGGCTGTTCCGTGCACCTGATGTCTGAGTAAGTTGAGCTGACTTTTTTTTCCTGTTTTGTTTCAATGTTCAAAAGTAGAAAATTTATTGATGGATAAAAATCTACATGAACAGGGCAGGGGGGAATAGGACACACATCCACGTGTGAAGACAAATTGTGGAAAAAAGGAACATTAATAATAGTATATACCAAATATCATATACATTATCATATGTACTATCATAACAGATATAAAGGAATACTATGTCATAAAAAAGAAATCCTGCCGTTCTACCAATAAATAGCGTTATCAAGGTATATGTGACAAATGATCCCACTAGAACTATGCTAATGCACCAAACAAGAAGCATTATGAAATACTTTGGACACCAATGATGCAGGAGCTCTAACTATTAGTGCGTCCGCCCCTGACACGCATTTCGAACCAGCCTTCGTCAGGTGGCACGGTCTCCACTTCTTCCCTGACTTATACACTACGCCAGATGAAGAAAAAAGGCGATGTAGTGCAGCCCTGCACAGTAACAGGACCTCCCTTTTGTTTCCCCCATGGAACACCAATACATTTCAATTGAATGTGGGTCCTCGGATGTACATTCAGTTGAAACCAGTGGGCCCACTCTATGTCCTGCTCGGGGACACGCCAAAGATCTGGGCCCACCGAAGAGTTGTCCGATGTCCCATTCAGGGGTGGATTAAGAGTAGCAAGGGCCCCGGGCAGCTTAGAAGGCGCGGGCCCCCCCCACACACACAAATAACTGATTTATCACGTGACATGTCACATGATCCCCTGTGATAGATCATGTGATAGTTCACGTGAAATTAATTTGGCACAATATTAATTATAATATTTTTCCGCTGCAGAAACGCTTAAAAAACGCTTGGTAGAAGGTCTGCCATGTTCCCCAATGATAATCCGCATGTGCTTTGTACATGCTGCGGAAATTTCCGCTGCGGATTATCATTGCGGAAAAATCCGCAGCATAACCAATTATTTTGTGGAAGCGCTGCGTTTTCGCCGCCATTGACTTGCATTGGAACGCATGGAATCCGCATCACTGGATCTGTACATGCGCATTCCATGCGTTTCAATGTGCGGATGGTACCCGGGTGTGGAGGACAGGAGACTCTCCTCCGGACCCAGGTACCATAGTACCTGTAAAAAAAGAATAAAATAAAACATAAATATTATACTTACCTTCTGATGGCCCCCGGTGTCTTTATCCGATGCGTCCTGGCTTGCCGGCAGCTCGCGATGGTCTGAAAAGGACCTGCCGTGACGTCATTTAGTCATGTGACGGGTCACGCGACCGCTGACGTCGGCAGGCCATCAGAAGGTAAGTATATATTTTTTTCTTTTTTAACATTCTTTTACGGGCACACTATATAAATCCATGCCGGTTGCATGGATTTATATAGTGTGACCAAGTTGTCAAGCACTTTCCAAGTGATGCTAAAATGGCTTTGAAAGCGCTTGTCAACCCGCACATGGAAATGCATGTGAAGAACGCTTCACATCCACTTGTCCCTGGCAGGAAAAACGAATGTACAATCCGCATGTAAAATCCACATGTACAATCCGCATGTAAAATCCACATGTACAATCCGCATGTAAAATCCGCATGTACAATCCGCATGCGTTTTTTCTGCCAGGGAGATGCAGAAACGCTCAAAAAAAATCCGGAACATTTCTGTATCGTGGGCACATAGCCTTACATTAATTGTATGACTCAATATTGAGCACACGTAGCCATCTATACACAGCGGGAGGCAGCACGGTGCCATCTATACACAGCGGGAGGCAGCACGGTGCCATCTATACACAGCGGGAGGCAGCACGGTGCCATCTATACACAGCGGGAGGCAGCACGGTGCCATCTATACACAATGGGAGGCAGCATGGTGCCATCTATACACAGCGGGAGGCAGCACGGTTCCATCTATACACAGCGGGAGGCAGCACGGTGCCATCTATACACAGCGGGAGGCAGCACGGTGCCATCTATACACAGCGGGAGGCAGCACGGTGCCATCTATACACAGCGGGAGGCAGCACGGTGCCATCTATACACAGCGGGAGGCAGCACGGTGCCATCTATACACAGCGGGAGGCAGCACGGTGCCATCTATACACAGCGGGAGGCCGCACGTAGCCATCTATACACAGCGGGAGGCCGCACGGCGCCCCCCCCAGAGACAGCAGGAGGCCGCACGTAGCCATCTATACACAGCAGGAGGCCGCACGTAGCCCCCCCAGAGACAGCAGGAGGCCGCACGTAGCCATCTATACACAGCAGGAGGCCGCACGTAGCCATCTATACTCAGCGGGAGGCCACACGGCGCCCCCCCCCAGAGACAGCAGGAGGCCGCACAGCGCCATCTATACACAGCAGGAGGCCGCACGGTGCCATCTATACACAGCATGGGGCCACACGACGCCATCTATACACAGCATGGGGCCGCACGGCACAATCTATACACAGCATGGGGCCGCACGGCGCCATCTATACACAGCAGGGGGCCGCACGGCGCCATCTATACACAGCAGGGGGCCGCACGGCGCCATCTATACACAGCAGGGGGCCGCACGGCGCCATCTATACACAGCAGGGGGCCGCACGGCGCCATCTATACACAGCAGAGGGCCGCACGGCGCCATCTATACACAGCAGGGGGCCGCACGGCGCCATCTATACACAGCAGGGGACCGCACGGTGCCATCTATACACAGCGGGAGGCAGCACGGTGCCATCTATACACAGCGGGAGGCAGCACGGTGCCATCTATACACAGCGGGAGGCAGCACGGTGCCATCTATACACAGCGGGAGGCAGCACGGTGCCATCTATACACAGCGGGAGGCAGCACGGTGCCATCTATACACAGCGGGAGGCAGCACGGTGCCATCTATACACAGCGGGAGGCAGCATGGTGCCATCTATACACAGCGGGAGGCCGCACGTAGCCATCTATACCCAGCGGGTGGCCGCACGGCGCCCCCCCCAGAGACAGCAGGAGGCCGCACGTAGCCATCTATACACAGCAGGAGGCCGCACGGTGCCATCTATACACAGCAGAGGGCCGCACGGCGCCATCTATACACAGCAGGGGGCCGCACGGCGCCATCTATACACAGCAGGGGACCGTACGGTGCCATCTATACACAGCGGGGGGCAGCACGATGCCATCTATACACAGCGGGAGGTAGCACGGTGCCATCTATACACAGCAGGAGGCAGCACGGTGCCATCTATACACAGCGGGAAGCAGCACGGTGCCATCTATACACAGCGGGAGGCAGCACGGTGCCATCTATACACAGCGGGAGGCAGCACGGTGCCATCTATACACAGCGGGAGGCAGCATGGTGCCATCTATACACAGCGGGAGGCCGCACGTAGCCATCTATACCCAGCGGGAGGCCGCACGGCGCCCCCCCCAGAGACAGCAGGAGGCCGCACGTAGCCATCTATACACAGCAGGAGGCCGCACGTAGCCCCCCCAGAGACAGCAGGAGGCCGCACGTAGCCATCTATACACAGCAGGAGGCCGCACGTAGCCATCTATACCCAGCGGGAGGCCGCACGGCGCCCCCCCAGAGACAGCAGGAGGCCGCACGTAGCCATCTATACACAGCAGGAGGCCGCACGGCGCCATCTATACACAGCATGGGGCCACACGACGCCATCTATACACAGCATGGGGCCGCACGGCGCCATCTATACACAGCATGGGGCCGCACGGCGCCATCTATACACAGCAGGGGGCCGCACGGCGCCATCTATGTACAGCAGGAGGCCGCACGTAGCCCCCCCTGAGACAGCAGGAGGCCGCACGTAGCCATCTATACACAGCAGGAGGCCACACGGCGCCATCTATACACAGCATGGGGCCACACGACGCCATCTATACACAGCATGGGGCCGCACGGCGCCATCTCTACACAGCATGGGGCCGCACGGCGCCATCTATACACAGCAGGGGGCCGCACGGCGCCATCTATACACAGCAGGGGGCCGCATGGCGCCATCTATACACAGCAGGGGGCCGCACGGCGCCATCTATACATAGCAGGGGGCCGCACGGCGCCATCTATACATAGCAGGGGGCCGCACGGCGCCATCTATACACAGCAGGGGGCCGCACGGTGCCATCTATACACAGCGGGAGGCAGCACGGTGCCATCTATACACAGCGGGAGGCAACACGGTGCCATCTATACACAGCGGGAGGCAGCACGGTGCCATCTATACACAGCGGGAGGCAGCACGGTGCCATCTATACACAGCGGTAGGCAGCACGGTGCCACCTATACACAGCGGGAGGCAGCACGGTGCCATCTATACACAGCGGGAGGCAGCATGGTGCCATCTATACACAGCGGGAGGCCGCACGTAGCCATCTATACCCAGCGGGAGGCCGCACGGCGCCCCCCCCAGAGACAGCAGGAGGCCGCACATAGCCATCTATACACAGCAGGAGGCCGCACGTAGCCCCCCCCAGAGACAGCAGGAGGCCGCACGTAGCCATCTATACACAGCAGGAGGCCGCACGTAGCCATCTATACACAGCAGGAGGCCGCACGGCGCCATCTATACACAGCATGGGGCCACACGACGCCATCTATACACAGCATGGTGCCGCACGGCGCCATCTATACACAGCATGGTGCCGCACGGCGCCATCTCTACACAGCATGGGCCGCACGGCGCCATCTATACACAGCAGGGGGCCGCACGGCGCCATCTGTACACAGCAGGGGGCCGCACAGCGCCATCTATACACAGCAGGGGGCTGCACGGCGCCATCTATACACAGCAGGGGGCCGCATGGCGCAATCTATACACAGCAGGGGGTCGCACGGCGCCATCTATACACAGCAGGGGGCCGCACGGCGCCATCTATACATAGCAGGGGGCCGCTCGGCGCCATCTATACACAGCAGGGGACCGCACGGCGCCATCTATACACAGCAGGGGGCCGCACGGCGCCATCTATACACAGCAGGGGGCCGTACAGCACCATCTATACACAGCAGGGGGCCACACGGCGCCATCTATACACAGTGGGAGGCCGCACGGCGCCCCCCCCCCCCAGAGATAGCAGGAGGCCGCATGGCGCCATCTATACTCAGCAGGAGGCCGCACGCAGTCATGCACACAGTCACGCACACAAACATATACAGATATACATACACGCATAAACACATTTGAAACACAAAAATACATATAAACAGACATCACACAATGATATCTGCCTGCACACACACACACGCACACACACACACACAAACATACATACATACATACATGCACGCAGGCATGCACGCATGCACGCACGCACACACACACACACACAGACAGACAGACAGACAGACTCACCATCCCCTGGCTCCATTCCTCCTGCCAACTCTGACTTCTCCGGGGCAGCAGTGCAGACCAGGCGCGCACCGCGTGACGTCACAGGTAGGAGACACGGCCGCGCACAGGGCCGTGTCTCCTAGCAGTGACACGGCCAGGCCAGCACAGGGAAGTTAACTGCTGCAGTGCTGGCCCGGCCGATGAAGAAGTAGCGGCCGTGCGCCGCTCGCTGCTAGGAAAGCGGTCCGGGCCCCCCCTCCCATCACTGCTGCCGGTATGTGCCGTGGTGGCCCGCACATATAATGAGGGCAATCCGGCCATAGACTCCCCGCCCGGAGCCTCGGGCCCCCTGAAGGCTCGGGGCCCCAGGCGGTCGCCCGGATTGCCCTCATTATAATCCACCTATGGTCCCATTGCTCCAGTCTGGCCCTGGTTACAGTTCATGCTAGTCCAGACAACAGATATCACGTCCATCGCACATGTATCCAGTCAGCAACTACAGTCCTCACATACATAGTTCATCACATACAGACGATGGATACCATGACCGTAGAACATCTATCTAACTCCAGCAACATATAGTACAGTCTCAACTGGGGTTCTCCAAACTTATTTGTGGGTTCAGTGTTGGGCAGAGGAGCAGACCTGTATTCCACCAGATGGAGCCATGGTGTTTTGGACTGATACTGAAGAGACCCTCTGGAGTGGGAGTCAGAGACTTTATACCCACAGTTCCCATTCAGGACATTCCTCCACAGGATTGGAGAAGTTGGGGGGAGGTGATACTTCACTGTTCAACTAACCAGCATATTTGTCCTAAATTGTGTAATTAGTAAACTGCAGTGGGCTGATGCAATATATACTCAGCAGGCATTTACAAATGAACATACCACAAGAGTGGTATGAAACAATGACTCAATTGAGGCCTCTGAGAGACTAACAAGAGTAATGGAATGATTGATTTACCTGATTACCAATTTTGTGTCTGGCCTTATGGATACATAAGATCCAGCTTGCATGTCTTTCTCTGCTTACTATTACTGAATGGAAACAGTGATTCCCGATGCTGAACGCTCTCCAGGAGAGACCCGTGCACCTCAATCTCATGAGCAAGCAAATCTCCAATAAAACACAACAATAAGACCGACATAACCAGTGCTCCGTGCTGGAAAAAGTCTGTATCCCTTAGAGACGTGCACTCTGCTCTACGTCTATTGGTCCAATAGTCCTTAGTCCGTGGCCAGCTCCTCACACTGATAAAACTGGTGTAACGCCTGTACAAGAGATAGCAGCCACAACACTTATTACTCACATCTTCATCTGTTTTACATAGAGGCAGAATCATTTTATATCCTGGTGGAGGTGCTTCACTTGTAAATGACTTTAAAGCAGTACAGTTGCTGGGCCTGAAAACTCCATTCCTTTTTTTCTGCCCTTCACTGACCACTGCTCTTCCAGTAATTCCCTTGCCCCAGCCTGGAAAGTCCAGTAGTTACTCACTATGACTCCCAGGTGTAGCCTACACGTTACCTTCTCTTCAGTCGTGCTGTCCATTGACAATATGGAAAGGAGTCTGCTGCTCACTGAGCAGCTGCTCACTGGGGTAGATGTGGGGGAGGGTGGTAGTAGGGAGCTGCAGGACAGTGAGGGGGGGTAGAGGGAAGAGTACCAGGAAGGCTAGTCCTGATCTGGCACACCCCAATAAGTTTGCAAAGTTGGCATATGAGGGGGGTGAAGGTACAGGGGTAGCACTGCTGCAGCAAGACATGTCCCCTGAAAGCCAGAGGAGTGTCAGCTCCAGTAAGGAGGGAAATAGGATAGCAGGGCAGGTCAGGCAGGTGCTGGTAGTGGGGGACTCAATTATTAGGGAAACAGATAGGGCAATCTGTCACAAAGACAGGGATCGTCGAACAGTGTGCTGCCTACCTGGCGCTCGAGTCCGGCACATCGCTGATCGGGTTGACAGATTATTGGGAGGGGCTGGTGAGGACCCAGCGGTCATGGTGCACATTGGAACAAATGACAAAGTTAGAGGTAAGTGGAAGGTCCTTGAAGATGATTTCAGGGAATTAGGCTGCAAGCTGAAAGCAAGGACCTCCAAGGTGGTATTCTCTGAAATACTACCGGTACCACGTGCCACGCCAGAGAGGCAACCGGAGATTAGGAAGATAAATAAATGGCTCATGAACTGGTGTAGGAAGAAGGGATTTGGGTTCCTGGAGAACTGGGCTGACTTCTCAGTTGGCTACAGACTCTACGCTAGGGACTGGCTGCACCTCAATGGGTGCTGGGGGAGAAAATGGCTAGAAGGTTGGAGGAGTGTTTAAACTAGGGATTGGGGGGAGGGTATTCATTTTATAGGTGGGGAAGATAGTGCAGATAGTGACCTGGGCACAAATAAAGAAATTGGGGGTGGAGTTAGAACAGTCAATAAAGTAAGAAGGAATAGAGGTACAGAGAGATACATAAAATGCATGTACACTAATGCCAGAAGCCTCACCAACAAAATGGAGGAATTAGAATTAATTTTATTGGAAAATATTTATGACATGGTGGGGATATCTGAGACGTGGCTGGACGAGAACCATGACTGGGCAGTTAATTTACAGGGTTATAGTCTGTTCAGAAATAACCGTACAAACAATCGAGGGGGGGGGGGTGTTTATATGTAAAATCATCCTTAAAACCCATCTTGCGGGAGGATATATGTGAATCTAATGGAAATGTAGAGTCCCTGTGGGTGGAGATAAGGGGAGGGGGAAAAAATAATAAATTACTGATAGGGGTTTGTTATAAGTCTCCAAAAATAATGGAAGCAGCGGAGAATATCCTCGTAAAGCAAATAGATGAAGCAGCGACTCAAGGAGAAGTCATTATTATGGGGGACTTCAACTACCCTGAAATACATTGGGGGACAGAAACCTGTAGTTCAAGCAAAAGTAATAGGTTTTTGACAACTATGAGAGACAATTACCTTTCACAACTGGTTCAGGACCCAACAAGAAGGGGGGCACTGCAAGACCTAATATTAACCAACAGGCCAGACCGCATATCAAATATACGAGTTGGGGGTCACTTGGGTAATAGTGATCACAAAATAATACATTTTCATGTAACCTTTAATAAGATGTGTAGTAGAGGGGTTACAAGGACACTAAACTTCAAGAAGGCAAATTTCCAACGGTTGAGAGATGATCTTAGTGCAATAAACTGGGACGATATCCTGAGACATAAAGCTACACAAAGCAAATGGGAGACATTTATTAGCATCCTGAATAGGACCTGTGCACAATATATACCCTATGGGAATAAACATGCTAGAAATAGGAGGAAACCACTATGGCTAAATAGAGCTGTAAGGGGCACAATATGTGACAAAAAGAAAGAATTTAGAGAACTAAAGCAAGTAGGTAGTGATGAGGCATTAAATAAATATAGAAAATTAAATAAATTCTGTAAAAACCAAATCAAGGCAGCAAAGATTGAGGCAGAGAGAATCATTGCCAGAGAAAGTAAAAATAACCCCAAAATATTCTTTAGCTACATAAATAGTAAAAAACTAAAAAATGATAGTGTTGGCCCCCTTAAAAATAGTTTGGGGGAAATGGTGGATGAGGATGAGGAAAAAGCCAATATGCTAAATGATTTTTTTTCAACCGTATTTACACAAGAAAATCGCATGACAGAAAACATGATCAGTGATAACAAAAATTCTCCATTAAATCTCACTTGCTTAACCCAGCCGGAAGTACGGCGGCGTCTAAAAATCACTAAAGTTCACAAATCACCAGGCCCGAATGGGATACACCCGCGAGTACTGCAGGAATTAAGTAACGTCATAGATAGACCATTATTTTTAATCTTTAAAGATTCCATAATAACAGGGTCTGTACCATAGGACTGGCGTATAGCAAATGTGGTGCCAATATTCAAAAAGGGGACAAAAACTGAACTTGGAAATTATAGGCCGGTAAGCTTAACCTCTACTGTGGGTAAAATCCTGGAGGGTTTCCTAAGAGATGCTATACTAGAGTATCTGAAGAAGAATAACCTCATGACCCAATATCAACATGGGTTTACGAGGGACCGTTTCTGTCAAACTAATCTGATCAGCTTTTATGAGGAGGCAAGTTCCGGACTGGACCGAGGAAATGTAGTGGATGTTGTGTATATGGACTTTTCAAAAGCTTTTGATACGGTTCCACACAAAAGATTGATACATAAAATGAGAACAATGGGGATAGGGGAAAATATATGTATGTGGGTTAAGAATTGGCTCAGTGATAGGAAACAAAGGATGGTTATTAAGGGAAAACACTCAGACTGGGTCTCAGTTAACAGTGGGGTACCACAGGGGTCAGTATTGGGCCCCCTTCTTTTTAACATATTTATTAATGACCTTGTAGGGGGCATACAGAGTAATATTTCAATATTTGCAGATGACACTAAACTCTGCAGGGTAATCAATACAGAGGAGGACAATTTTATATTACAGGAGGATCTATGTAAACTAGAAGCTTGGGCTGATAAATGGCAAATGAACTTTAATGGGGATAAATGTAAGGTAATGCACTTGGGCAGAGGAAATAAAATGTATAATTATATGCTTAATTGTAAAACACTGGGCAAAACTGTAACTGAAAAAGACCTGGGTGTATTGGTGGACAACAAGCTCACGTTTAGTGGCCAGTGTCAGGCAGCTGCTGCAAAGGCTAATAAAATAATGGGATGCATTAAAAGAAGCATAGATGCTTATGAGGAGAACATAATTTTACCTCTATACAAGTCAGTAGTGCAACCACACTTAGAATACTGTGTACAGTTCTGGTCTCTGGCGTATAAGAAAGACATAGCTGAACTAGAGAGGGTGCAGAGAAGAGCGACAAAGCTTATTAGAGGACTGGGGGGTCTGCAATACCAAGACAGGTTATTACACTTGGGGTTATTTACTGTGGAAAAACGAAGGCTTAGGGGTGATCTTATTACTATGTACAAGTATATGAGGGGACAGTACAAAGACCTTTCTACTGATCTTTTTACTCTGAGGCCAGAGACGGGGACAAGGCGGCATCTTCTACGTCTGGAGGAAAGAAGGTTTAATCATAATCACAGACGGGGATTCTTTACTGTAAGAGCAGTGAGACTATGGAGCTCTCTGCCGCATGATGTTGTAATGAGTGATTCACTAATAACATTTAAGAAAAGCATGGATTCCTTTCTTGAAAAGTATAATATTACAGGTTATATATACTAGATTCCTTGATAGGGCGTTGATCCAGGGAACTAGTCTGATTGTCGTATGGAGTCGGGAAGGAATTTTTTTCCCCAATGTGGAGCTTAGTGTTTGCCACATGTTTTTTTTTGCCTTCCTCTGGATCAACATGTTAGGCTATGGGTTGAACTAGATGGACTTAGTCTTCCTTCAACCTTAAAAACGATGTTACTATGTTACTTTGCCTGTGCTGTCTCAGGGTTACCCGCTAACCCACAGCTCTACCTCCTTAAGCTCCTGGCCGTATCCAGTGCAGCTGACCTCTTTCTGTCTATAGTCCACTTCACCACACAGGGTACAGGCTGCTCCGGCCATATTACTCTGCCACTGGATCCAGTTACAGAATCTTGCTATCTCTGTTCTGCTTCCTTCCAGTCTCACACTCCTCACTATGCGGCCTCATCTGTCACACTCTCTGTATTTGGCGTCACCTCACTACTCATTCCAGTGCTGACTTCTCTAAGCAGGAAGAAACTCTCTTCTTACTTCCAAACACTCCTCCCATCTGTAGGGCCAGCTGACTGTTAAGTCTTCCTTACCCAGTTGTCCAATCTACTACAGCTCTGATGGGAGATATTACATTAAATTCAGCATTAAACATTGCTCAACCATTATACATGTTATAATGACACAAACTGTAAAAGTCTTCTGGGACGGTGTCCGACATCTTCACACACTTTTACTGTATAACCACGAGTCACCTCAATGTCAGGGACATCGATCTGTCTAGTTAGGGGCAGAAGTGATTGTGAATCAATGTCACCTCTTCTGGTGCAGATGAAAGTGACAACAGGAGCCCGGGAGAGGAACAGCGAGACACCCCGAAAGAGGGAATGGTGCAGATAGTGGCCTATTATGGCTGCACAAGCCCATGTACATTGGTAGCGTACAAACAAGGGGAACAAATACCTGAACCTGGCAGATCCAAATTCAGACTGGTAGAAGCACTACTCTGACCCTGGTCTGTCCCTACATGATGGTGGAGGTTGGCACCCTAAGATAACGCAATGGCGCCCCCTATCAATAGTGGCTCACCCTGAATGCTCCTAACAACTCCTAGTTTATCTATGCTTGTGTAGTAACTTACTTGGGAAAATAGGTTAAACACTAAAAACTACAACTGACCCTGCTTGCTCCTGTACAG
Source organism: Phyllobates terribilis (assembly GCF_046119375.1). Taxonomy (NCBI): domain Eukaryota; kingdom Metazoa; phylum Chordata; class Amphibia; order Anura; family Dendrobatidae; genus Phyllobates; species Phyllobates terribilis. The sequence continues at coordinate 16,552,547 of NW_027362767.1, read as the reverse complement.
ACTAGATACCTTGACTACACAGTCCCCAGCGGTACCTGCGGGTGAAGAGATAGACCTAACCACAGACTAGGAGATGGCAACTATGGCCTAAACTGCCTAAAAGGCAGACAAGTTGCTTCACGTTCCTCCTAAAGAACCAGAGGGCAGAGCAGAGTGTGAATTATCTAAAAGAAGAGAAGTGTGCTGAACAAAGGAATAATCCCAAAGCAAGTAAAGTAAGAAACAAAATACCAAACAAAGAATACAGCAAGTACTGTTAACAAATATACTGCCTATTTTCAAATGATAAAAAGAAGAAAAGTGCAAAGTATAGCAAATAAACAGCAAAGCGAAAAACCCTAGCTCCAAATATCAACAGAATGTCAGAATATCCAAATGAATCTATCACCAGCAGGAAACGCAGACTATAAAGCTGCACCCAAAATGTGATAGGCATCCAAATAAAAATACAAATGTGTAAAGCTAAGCAGGCTGCAGCCAGAAAAGCAGAACCCAAACACCCAGTGAAAAGGTGTGTGTCCTGTGGCTCGGCAGAAAGAGAAGCCGACCACAGAACACAAACTGAAGGGATCAAATCCTGGAGCATGACATTGCTACAGACAATTCCTCTCTCTTCCTCCTCCCTGACTTCTCTAGTTTTCCATTTCTGTTGTGTCTTGGTAATTGTGGGTAACATGAGGCGGCCCATTCAGGTTGTACAGCTGGTCTGGCTCTGCCAGGACGGCATCCATACGTGCCGTCACAAGAAGGTTTGCTATATCTCGCAGCACAGTCTCAAGAGGAAGGAAACAAACTCCATGTGGACGGCATGAGGGGCCAATATCCTGTAGTGGACAAGGGACAAATACCGCCACACCATGACCAGATCACATATTACCACCACATAGTGACCGATCACTACCATACTGAGCATTAATACAAAAACAGAATACTAATATTACCATTACTAATAGTGCTATTATTCACAGGAGCTCTGTGTATAGTATACAGTGTATAGTGTCAGTGTACAGATAACACACTGACTCACTGGTGATGTCTCTAGTTGAAGTCTTTCATCTCTATTTTTCCTCTTCATCCATCGCAGACCGCCATCACTTCTTCTCGCCAGGACTCGTCTCTGCATAAAATAACACAGTTATCTAGAGCAGCTTACAGAGCACATTCCCCAATATTTCCCCAACTTCTACACTACACCAGATGAAGAAAAAAAGTGATATAGTGCCGCCCTGCACAGTAACATGAACCCCCCACAGAAAACAGTATCCTCAAAAATAAAATACATTACAGCAGTAATAATATCCTTTAATTAGCCCCTACAGTAATAATGTCCCACATCCTACTCCCATTGTCTTCATCCTGCCCCCATTGTCTCCATCCTGCCCCCAATGTCTCCATCCTGCCCTCATGTTTCCATTTGTCACCATCCTGCCCCCAGTGTCTCTCCATCCTGCCCCCAATGTCTCTCCATCCTGCCCCCAATGTCTCTCCATTCTGCCCCAATGTCTTTCCATTCTGCCCCAATGTCTCTCCATCCTGCCCCCATGTTTCCATTTGTCTCCATCCTGCCCCCAATGTCTCTCCATCCTGCCCCAATGTCTTTCCATTCTGCCCCAATGTCTCTCCATTCTGCCCCCATTTCTTTCCATTCTGCCAATGTCTCTCCATTCTGCCCACGTCTCCATTCTGCCTCCATGTGTCTATTTTGCCCCATGTCTCCATTCTACCCCCAATGTCTCTCCATTCTGCCTCCAATGTCTCCATTCTGCCCCGTCTCAATTCTGCCCCGTCTCCATTCTGCCCCAATGTCTCTCCATTCTGCCTCCGATGTCTCCATTCTGCCCCGTCTCCATTCTGCCACCGTGTTTCTATTCTGCCTCCATGTTTCTCTTATGCACCCAATGTCTCCATTCTGCTCCCCTTTCTCCATTCTGCCCCCCTTGCCTCCATTCTGCCCCAGTGTTTCTATTCTGCCCCAATGTCTCTATTCTGCCCCCCTTGTCTCGATTCTGCCCTCCCTGTCTCCATTCTGCCCCCCTGTCTCCATTCTGCCCCCCTTGTCTCCATACTACCCTCTGGTTTCTATTCTGCCCCCAATGTCTCCATACTGTCCCCATGTCTCCATTCTGCCCCCTATCTCCATTCTGTCCCCCGGTCTCTATTCTGTCCCGTCTACATTCTGCCCCCCTGTCTCCATTCTTCCCCCATGTTTCTATTCTGCCACCCTTGTCTTCATCCATACTGCCCTCTGGTTTCTATTCTGCCCCCAATGTCTCCATACTGTCCACATGTCTCCATTCTGACCCCTATCTCCATTCTGCCCCCTATCTCCATTCTGCCCCCCGGTCTCTATTCTGCCCCATCTCCATTCTGCCCCCCTGTCTCCGTTCTTCTCCCCTGTCTCCATTCTGCCCCGTCTCCATTCTGCCCCCCATGTCTCCATTCTGCCCTCAATGTGTTTCCATTCTGCCTCCAATATGACTCCATTCTCCCCAAATGTGACTCCATTCTGCCCCCCTGTCTCCATTCTGCCCCCTGTCTCTATTCTGCCCCCTATCTCCATTCTGCCCCCCGGTCTCTATTCTGCAGCGTCTCCATTCTGCCCCCCTGTCTCCATTCTTCTCCCCTGTCTCCATTCTTCTCCCCTGTCTCCATTCTGCCTCCATGTTTCCCATTCGACCCCCCCATGTCTCCATTCTGCCCCCCATGTCTCCATTCTGCCCTCAATGTGTTTCCATTCTGCCTCCAATATGACTCCATTCTCCCCCAATGTGACTCCATTCTGTCCCCAATGTCTCCCATTCTGCCTCCATGTTTCCCATTCGACCCCCCCATGCCTCCATTCTGCCCTCAGTGTCCCTCACCCTGCCCCCACCCTGTGCGGTTTTGGTGATTTTTTTCCTCTATTGACTTCTATGTGGAGCATAAAAAAACGTCTGTAAGAAACTGCAGATGCTTTTTTAAGTGCAGAATCAAAGCTTTTCTGTACTGTAAAAAACAATTAAAAACGCGGTTTCACATCTGCACCAAAATGCATCAAATAAGGGGGAAAAAGCCTAAAATAGTGCACCAAAGATGCAATAACCAGAGGAGATTGTTACTGTGTAGATTGGTGCACAGTATTTATGCTACGTGTGAACACGGCCTTACAGACACAAAAAAGCCAGATGTCATATAGTGAAACTACACAGAGATGAGAAAGTTCTGAAGGGTCCGACTGTGAATGAGGGAACAAAAAATAATCCACCGATCCCAACTAGAGAAGAGCAGGACGCACAGATGATATTGCAGCAGCCCGGGCTAATCTAAAGCCGCGACAGGGCCTCCCGTCCAGCCACCAATTACCACTGACCTGGATGCTGGACCTGAGTCCCATGAGTCGATCCTCTCATCTCTAGTCCCAGCCGTCCTGGATACAGCAGACAGTCCCGGATTTAGGTCTATGCCCTGCAGTCCCGAGTTTCTGCTGAATGTCCCTCACTGCCACCGCCCCTCTGATAACTCTTCCTGCCGGGGGAGAAAGACATGGTAAATGGGCGTGGCTTGGGGTGTGGATAGGGGCGTGGTCAGACTACGCGTGCCGCATGGTTTCGCCCTCTTTCTAGTCCTCATAGGTTGGCGGTATGCTTGTACTGAGGAGATCTGGGATATCAGTGATTAGGTCCCATATTGTGCACTGTAAGGTCTGGAAAAGCTCCTTCTATCCGTCTCTGTAGCACCAGAGGAAGAACAGAGGGGAAAAGACAGGATTTTCTACATGTCGCGTTATGTAGATGTTCTGCAGATTTATCACAACCGTCCACAAGAAGAAACTGCCATCACAGAGCCGCCTTTAGCTGTTGGAAAAGTTTAAACTTAGTTTTGAATAGTTGCTATAGGCAACAAGGACCGTTTCTATTTATGCTGGGTCACATGATGCTGGTGCTGGGTGATGTCATGTGACGGAATGTTGTGGGTGATGATGTCACAGAGGGCGTTGTGATGTCACCCTTGGGGTATATAAGGGGGCTCCATCCACCTGCAGCTCATATCTCATTGGCCATATCTTGGTGCTGAGATACCCCCTGGAGACAATGAGGATCGCCATATTGTTTCTGTGCTGTACCCTGTTCTACCCTGTGAATTACCATAGGCTGCCGGTGAGTACCTGTCTATTATTACATATGGAGGACGTTTAGAATCAGCTGCGGCAGGGGAAGGGGATGGGGAGGGGGGTCCTGTAAGAATTTACCTGCGGGAATAAGAGGTTATGGCAGGGAAAGGAGCTTAGGAAGTGACAGTCAGAGGGGATATAAGTGTGGGGTGACCCCTCTGACTCCCACATTCCTGCCTTGCCCTTGTAGTGATTAATGACTTTGGTGTTGTCCCTTATATATCACTTTGCAGTCACCAGTGATCGCTCCGCACTGTGATCCTAAACTACAGTCTCATTTACCTTTTTGCAAACGCCCAGAAGGGGAGGAGTGACATCACACCCATGTGAGCAGATCCCGCCCACTTTTACTGCAGTCGTAATGCGAGCTAGCTGTATTCTGTTTTCATGGAAATGTCAGCAGCTGCTCCCCCTAGTGTTTACAAGATGAAAACATCAAAAGAGTTAAAATATTTTTTTCAGATTTTATACCATTAAAACCTTTTTAAATATATATGTGTATTTATATATAAATATAAATACTTTACAATTTTACAATTGTAAAAAAATTGATGACACTTTCCCTTTAAAAGATCTAAAGACGTTCTGCTTCATGTGCCATTGTGACCAATCACAGCACAGATTATATTTTTTAAACTTTTCTTGAAAAGCTGAAGCTGCTCCGTGATTGGAAATCATGTGGAAGGGTTCTCTTTTAGACATTTAGTTAGGTCCAAAGTATCAGTGACATGATGGATAGAACTGTGCAATGATGTCACAGGGGGCTTTGTGATGTCACCCCTGGGTATATTAGAAGCCTCGGCCCATCTGCAGCTTGTATCTCATTGACCATACCTTGGTGCTGAGAGACCTCTGGAGATGATGAGTATCATCCTATCATTTCTGTGCTTTACGTTGCTCTACCCCCCACATTACAGTACACTGAGGGCGAGTATGTTCTCATCAATATGGAGGTCACAAGGATCAGCTAATGAGAATATCGCCTCTTGCAGGACTTCTCATACTGGACACGTGACCGTCCGTCATATGAAAGTCCAACTGTAAATAATATTCCATGGACCCTGGAGGTGAATCCCAAACTTCTAACTGATCTTCTCAATGGGATATTTCTGAAAGTTGCTTGATAATGTATCCATCACTGTATAATAACAAGGGCTCTCTGTTTGACTGGATTGGGTATAAATATACAGGACTTTATTATGTTTTTTTTCTTTATTATAGGATGACCCACTACCCGTGGATCTCAGGAGAAGCACCTATCAAGCTTCCATCAATCTTCCTCTTTGGCTCTTCCGTGACGCAGTTTTTGTTGCGGTGATGACACTACTGACAATACTAGAGTATTTGGCCTTAAGTCTTGTCCTGAGCAAGTGGGCAATGTCTGAACCTGGTGAAACAATCAGAAAACTCATGAGAACAAAACCATTCTGAAGGAACAAAGTGCTTGTAAGGAGCCGATTTGCATCCCTCAGATTCAGGAGCAAGACTCCAGGAGAACACCTGTCCTGCCCAATGGCAAATGTTCTACTCCATCCATGGCTCCTGCACCGCAGGATGCGAAAATGGTTCCTAGTTGCAACTATAAAGTGGCGTTCAGTGATATTGTCTGGGTCAGAACGATCCCTCACAACAATATAGGAAGAAGAGCTCGAAGTTCCACGGAGCATAAAGAGAGGATACTGATTTTTCAGAAAAGCCAACAACCCAGAATTCCAGAGCCAAGAGCACCAGAACCTAGAACACCAGAACCTAGAACACCAGAACCTACCATGTCAGAACCTAGTATGTCAGAACCTAGAATGCCAGAGCCTGAAATGCCTTCAACACCTCAACCCAAAATCAAGAGGAGATGTTTCCTTAGATGTCTTAGAGGCGAGGAAGATTGAGAAGGCAACTGCTTGAACTTTCCCATTGCTCGTGTTTTCATCACAGGTTAGTGCTATACATGCTGTCTGATGGGCACCATCTTACTACATACAAGGCAGCATTGCACCTGAAATCGAATGGATATTTCTTCACACACTTGCACTTTAGCACCTTATCATATGGCGCATATATCTATGAACGCTTTGCTAAGTATCACTGTCTAGTATGTGCTTCTGATGAACCTATTTTAGGAAAACGTGTCGAGGTTTGGCATACTATGTACTTGAGTTTGGCGTACTATGTGCTTGTTGGTAAATTCTATTGCCATCTATAATCTACTAGATATTATAATGTCTCTGGTGGGATGCCCCATGCCGAATTGTTGATAACTGACTATGAGCATTGTCCTCTATTTCTTATCTACTATGGTTACAGGTTGATGTGAAGAGAGCTGTGCCATTGGTAGCGATTTTTCTACTGATTTGTCAGTTATATTTATGTTAGTTTAGCCAATTTCTGCTTGTAGGGTCTAATGTTTTAGCATAGTGTATGTTCTGTGAGCTAAATTGTCATACTTATGCACTAGATAGATTATAAATTGTGATGCTTATGTACTAGGTAGATTATTAGTTTAATCAGTGATTTTTTAAATATTTTTTAACATCAGGAGACTCAAGAATCGCATCTTACAGAAGACAAGAAGCCTAAATGCCGAAGGGTGATGACCTGTTGATGGCCCACAGCTGGAGGGTCATTACCTCTTGATGGCACAAAACTGGACAGAAGATAAAAACATTTGATGGCACACAGCCGGAGGGTGATGACCTATTGATGGCCATAGCCAGAGGGTCATTACCTGTTGATGGCACACAGCCGGACAGAGGATCATTACCTGTTGATGGCGCACAGCCGGATGGTCATTAGCTGTTCATGGCGCACTGCCGGATGGTCATTACCTGTTGATGGCACACAGCCGGAGGGTGATGACCTTTGGATGGCCATAGCCAGAGGGTCATTACCTGTTGATGGCGCACTGCCGGATGGTCATTACCTGTTGATGGCACACAGCTGGATGGTGATGACCAGTTGATGTCGCACTGCCGGATGGTCATTACCTGTTGATGGCACACAGCCGGACAGAGGATCATTACCTGTTTATGGCACACAGCCGGACAGAGGATCATTACCTGTTGATGGCACACAGCCGGTCAGAGGATAAGATCTTTTGATTGCATACACCGGGTCCCTCCCTGATAACAAGGAACCCTGGGGAATACTGGTCATCTTGATCCCCCACTGACTATATACTTGCTTCACCTCAGCCTACACCATCATGGAGGACACTTCCACCTGTGTCCACTGTAAGGTTGGACTTTCTTTTATAATTACAGCAGATTAATAAACATCATAAAGCTGTAAAACTATCGAGTAATTTATTATAAATTATTATAAAGAAATATAAAGTATAATAGATAGCTATAGAGGGCACATAAGACGACTAACTATAGAAAGCATGGTATCGCCTGATATATACTGTATATTCTAGATGGCGCTATTACACTAAATACATCACAACCTCCAGGGTGATATTACCGTACAATGCGAGATCACTAATAATGGCCACAGATTATGAGAAAATGACCAGCTCCATAGTCCTGGAGTTATTATAAATGTCTCTAGTGTGAGGCAGGGACTGGACGAGTGTTGGAGGGAGGTATATTCCCCCAGGACGTCCTTTATGTATCCATGCTGTAGAATCTGCCGTATACTTCTGTTCTAGCAGTCAGACATTTCACTCTGCAGATCACAGGCTCAACATTGTGTAAAACTACCACCGTATATAAGAGCACTCAGAATAAAAACTAGCGGCATGCCGTGCACTGCCCACGTCATGTGTACGGGATACAGGACCTGCAGGACCTGGTACGGCCATTATAGTTGATAGATTAATGATACCTGTGCAGATGAAGGGAAAAAAATATGTGTAACAACAGGAGGAGAAAGTCTCAAAATGTAATTTGAAGAGTATAATAGAGAAATGGGAAACTTCTGGAGATGCAGATAAGTGGTACCAGGGCGAAACGTAAGTGTAGCCAGACAAGGGAAAAGTGCAAATGATCCAGCGTAAAGGTTTGTTTAGTAGAAAAAATATTAAAACTTAGCTTTTATTAGCCATATAAAACACTGCTCCACAAAGAATACAGCAAATGTGCAACTATCATAGCTTACAGACATACGCGTTTCAACAAATCATGTCTTAATTATGGCCCTACTACTAGAATGACAAAAAGGCATATATATATATATATATATATATATATATATATATATATCCACGTGCCTGTATGACCTCCCTACAACGCCTGGGCATGCTCGTGATGAAGTTGCGGATGGTCTCCTGTGGGATCTCCTCCCAGACCTGGACTAAAGCATCCGCCAACTCCTGGACAGTCTGTGGTGCAATGTGACGTTGGCGGATGGAGCGAGACATGATGTCCCAGATGTGCTCAATCGGATTCAGGTCTGGGGAACGGGCGGGCCAGTCCATAGCTTCAATGCCTTCATCTTGCAGGAACTGCTGACACACTCCAGCCACATGAGGTCTGGCATTGTCCTGCATTAGGAGGAACCCAGGGCCAACCGCACCAGCATATGGTCTCACAAGGGGTCTGAGGATCTCATCTCGGTACCTAATGGAAGTCACGCTGCCTCTAGCGAGCACATGGAGGGCTGTGCGGCCCTCCAAAGAAATGCCACCCCACACCATTACTCACCCACTGCCAAACCGGTCATGCTGAAGGATGTCGCTCTCCACGGCGTCTTCAGACTCTGTCACGTCTGTCACATGTGCTCAGTGTGAACCTGCTTTCATCTGTGAAGAGCACAGGGCGCGAGTGGCGACTTTGCCAATCCTGGTGTTCTGTGGCAAATGCCAAGCGTCTTGCATGGTGTTGGGCTGTGAGCACAACCCCTATCTGTGGACGTCGGCCCCTCATACCACCCTCATGGAGTCGGTATCTAACCGTTTGTGCAGACACATGCACATTTGTGGCCTGCTGGAGGTCATTTTGCAGGGCTCTGGCAGTGCTCCTCTTGTTCCTTCTTGCACAAAGGCGGAGGTAGCGGTCCTGCTGCTGGGTTGTTGCCCTCCTACGGCCCCCTCCACATCTCCTGGTGTACTGGCCTGTCTCCTGGTAGCGCCTCCAGCCTCTGGACACAGCCAACCTTTTTGCCACAGCTCGTATTGATGTGCCGTCCTGGATGAGCTGCACTATCTGAGCAACTTCTGTGGGTTGTAGAGTCTGTCTCATGCTACCACGAGTGTGAAAGCACAACCAACATTCAAAAGTGACCAAAACATCAGCCAGAAAGCATTGGCACTGAGATGTGGTCTGTGGTCCCCACCTGCAGAACCACTCCTTTATTGAGGGTGTCTTGATAATTGCCAATAATTTCCATCTATCGTCTATTCCATTTGCACATCAGCATGTGAAATTGATTGTCAATCAGTGTTGCTTCCTAAGTGGACAGTTTGATTTCACAGAAGTTTGATTTACTTGGAGTTATATTCTGTTGTTTTAAGTGTTCCCTTTATTTTTGGAGCAGTGTATATAGATACATACAGTGAGTACGGAAAGTATTCAGACTCCTTTAAATTTTTCACTCCTTGTTTCGTTGCAGCCATTTGATAAATTCTAAAAAGTTCATTTTTTTCTCATTAAAGTCCACTCTGCACCCCATCTTGACTGAAAAAAACAGCAATGTAGAATTTTTTTGCAAATTTATTAAAAAAGAAAAACTGAAATATCACATGGTCATAAGTATTCAGATCCTTTGCTCAGACACTCATATTTAAGTCACATGCTGTCCATTTCCTTGTGATCCTCCTTGAGATGGTTCTACTCCTTCAATGGAGTCCAAATGTGTTTAATTAAACTGATAGGACTTGATTTGGAAAGGCACACACCTGTCTATATAAGACCCCACAGCTCACAGTGCATGTCAGACCAAATGAGAATCATGAGCTCAAAGGAACTGCCCAAGGAGCTCAGAGACCGAATTGTGGCAAGGCACAGATCTAGCCAAGGTTATAAAAGAATTTCTGCATTACTCAAGGTTCATAAGAGCACAGTGGCCTCCATAATCCTTAAATGGAAGAAGTTTGGGAGCACCAGAAGTCTTCCTAGACCTGGCCGTCCAGCCAAACTGAGCAATCGTGGGAGAAGAGCCTTGGTGAGAGAGGTAAAGAAGAACCCCAAGATCACTGTCGCTAAGCTCCAGAGATGCAGTAGGGAGATGGGAGAAAGTTCCACAAAGTCAACTATCACTGCAGCCCTCCACCAGTTGGGCTTTTATGGCAGAGTGGCCAGACGGAAGCCTCTCCTCAGTGCAAGACATATGAAAGCCCACATAGAGTTTGCTCAAAAACACATGAAGGACTCCCAGACTATGAGAAATAAGATTCTCTGGTCTGATGAGACAAAGATAGAACTTTTTGGTGATAATTCTAAGTGGTATGTGTGGAGAAAACCAGGCACTGCTCATCACCTGCCTAATACAATCCCAACAGTGAAACATGGTGGTGGCAGTTGTTAGAACCCTCCTTTTAGTTTTTTCTATTTTGTGGTCACGTGACCTTCTGCCTATTTATTCCAGCTCCGCCCTTCAGGCTTTGCTGGACTTCAGTGTTACTTTGACTCTTAATCTAGCCAGGTGCTTTGTACCTAATGTATCTCTCTAGTTTGTTTGGTCCTTGGACCACTAAGTACTTTTGTCTGTTTGTCTTCTTCTGCTACTACTTCTGCCAGGAGGTGTCCAATTTTGTCCCAGTCCTTAGTTCTTTTAGTGACCCCTCCCTTTAATCTATAGGTCTGCGTTCAGACTAGCCGCGGACGAAGGCGGGTCTGTTCACAAGGGACAGGTTGCCCGCTGCATCGTAGGGAATCAGCTTAGTCCTATTGTATGGACAGATTTCCTCTCTTTCCTTAGTTCTTGTAGCAGATCATAACAGCAGTATCATGCTATGGGTGTGTTTTTCAGCTGCAGGGACAGGACGACTGGTTGCAATTGAAGGAAACATGAATGCGGCCAAGTACAGAGATATCCTGGATGAAAACCTCTTCCAGAGTGCTCTGCACCTCAGACTTGGCCAAAGGTTCACCTTCCAACAAGACAATGACCCTAAGCACACAGCTAAAATAACAAAGGAGTGGCTTCAGAACAACTATGTGACCATTCTTGACTGGCCCAGCCAGAGCCCTGACCTAAACCCAATTGAGCATCTTTGGAGAGACCTGAAAATGGCTGTCCACCAACGTTTACCATTCATCCTGACGGAACTGGAGAGGATCTGCAAGGAAGAATGGCAGAGGATCCCAAAATGCAGGTGTGAAAAACTTGTTGCATCATTTCCAAGAAGACTCATGGCTGTACTAGCCCAAAAGGGGGCTTCTACTCAATACTGAGCAAAGGGTCTGAATACTTATGCCCGTGTGATATTTCAGTTTTTCTTTTTTATTAAATTTGCAAAAATTTCTACATTTCTGTTTTCTTTCAGACAAGATGGGGTGCAGAGTGGACTTTAATGAGAAAAAAATGAACTTTTTAGAATTTACCAAATGGCTGCAATGAAACAAAGAGTGAAAAATGTAAAGGGGTCTGAATACTTTCCGTACCCAGTGTACATGCATGGAAATAAATGCAGAATTATATTTCTTAATACTGCAGTATCAGATCCTGTCTTGAATTTAACCCCTGTGGTATCCAATGTGAAAATCCACCGGGACTCCCGGTTCAGAAGTTTGCACTTATGATCCCCCCCTCGTGTGGATCTATATACCTTCTCTATCTCCATATATTTAAAGAATGAGGTGTCACCTTTATGAACTCTCGCAAAATGCCTCGATACTGCTGATGTATTTATGGCTTCCAAATTAATGGCATCAGAAAGATGTCTTCTGATACGGACTTTCAGCGCACCTGTGGTACAACCCACATAGTGGACCTTACAAAAGGTGCATTCTATAAGGTATATAACCCCTGATGAATTACAATGGAGGAAATCATGAATTTTATATTCTCTATCATTACTTAAGGACATAAAACGATCTGTTGTAACCGCATGTAGACACGCTTTGCACCGATTGGCTCCACATCTGAAGAAACCTTTTGTGCTGAGCCAATTTGGTTGTCCAGTATTAGTCTCACTGGTGTATAAGCTAGGAGAAAGGATGGTTCCCAGAGCGGGCGCTTTCCTGCCTACAAAGCGGATGGCATTACAAAGTAGGTTTTTTCGTTTCTTGTTCTGATATATAATAGGGTTATACTTTTTAATTCTAGATGTCATTTTATTATACTGAGGACTATAGGTGGTAGAAAACGTTACCCTAGTATCCAATGTGTTCATGTTATTTTTCTGTTTATTTCGGAGTATATCTTTCCCATTTATATTGGAGACAATTCTACTCGCTTTTCTTAAAGACCACTCGGGATAGCCCCTATTGGATAGTCTGTTACACATTTTTTCTGATTCCTTCTGAAAAGTGGTGTTATCTGAACAATTTCGTATTGTTCGTATTAGCTCACCGTAAGGGATATTTCTCTTAATATGTGGCGGATGACAACATTTAGCTGATAGAATAGAATTTGAGGCTGTAGATTTTCTGTGGGGATTAATTTTGACCAATTCTTTCTCCTTGGTGGCCTCAAGTTCCAGATCCAAAAAAGTAATTTTGGATGAATGGTAGAACTAAGTGAATTTAAGATTAAAATGATTGCAGTTGATGTACTGTACAAATTGTACCACCTCCTCCTGTGTGCCCCCCACACCAGGAGGAGGTCATCAATACATCTACCGTACCCCACAATGTGTCCACTATATGTGTTATCATTATGGTAAATGAAAAGCTCCCCCCACCTACACATCACTATGTTCACTAGCGAAGGAGAAAATTTACTGCCCATGATGACTCCTCTTTTCTGTAAAAAATAAAACTTTTATCAAAGCTAAAATAATTCCGCTCTAAGAGGAACTGTACTGCTATGACCAGAAATTCTTTTATTTCTATAGTGTACGAACTGTATGTGTCAAGGTGGTAGGTTAAACATGCTAAAGCAATATGGTGTGGAATTGAGGGGGTATAATGCCACCACATCACAGGACAATCATCCAAAGTTTTTTGGCCATTCAAATTGATCAAAAATGGTCACTATGAATTTTGAATCCCTAATGTAACTCGGAGTTTCCTGAACCAGAGGCTGTAGGTAAAAATCCATCCAGGCACTTAATTTTTCACCATGGGAACCAATCCCCACCACTATGGGTCTTAACCCCTTTACAGCCCAGGGCGTACTAATACGTACTGTACCTGCGCCCTGGGCTTTAAGAGCCAGGTACGTATTAGTACGCCATGTTGATTTCGGCCACACACAGGCTGTGCGGGCACGATCGCCGCCGGGTGTGAGCTGATTTTTACTTCAGGCTTTTCCGACTGAGACGTGAAGTAACAAAGTCAGATATCGGGGGCCGGTACCCCTCTTGCAGCAGGAGTCCCTCTGACTAGGCCAGAATGGAGAGTACAGGTGGCGTATGCCGATCCGTCCGTATTCCCTGGGATCCTTTTGCCTGCGGAGCTCTCCTCCTCAGCTCCCCTCCAGGCCTTCTTAAGCAGGGACCTTGACTGGGTAGAGACCTCTGTTAACTCTATCCTGCTCCTCGTTTCAAGGCCAGAGCACGAGGACCGTGCATCTCCAGCACGCTGCAGGCTCCTACACAAGGCCACTGCCAGCTGTGAAGACTGTAACGGGTCTGGGAGGCGGAACCTCTGAGCAACTATACAAGGGGGCGGACCTTGTAAGCAAGCGGGTGGCTCCCAGGGAAGACGGGCAGGTAGTCACGGCAAGTGACAGGGACAGTCTCTGGGTGGAAGGGCAGGTAGTCACGGCAAGTGACAGGGACAGTCTCTGGGTAGAAGGGCAGGTAGTCACGGCAAGTGACAGGGACAGTCTCTGAGTAGAAGGACGGGTACTCACGGCAAGTGACAGGGACAGTCTCTGGGTAGAAGGACAGCAGGCAGGTGGCTGGTGAGTGCTCCCAGGTGAGTGGGCAAGAGTCTCTGGACGGGCAGGTGGTCACGGCAAGTGACGGCAGAGCTTCCGGGTAGGCTAGCAGGCAGGTAGCAGGTGAGCGCTCCCAGGTGAGCGGGCAAGAGTCTCTGGACAGGCAGGTGGTCACGGCAAGTGACGGCAGAGCCTCCAGGTAGGCTAGCAGGCAGGTAGCAGGTGAGCGCTCCCAGGTGAGCGGGCAAGAGTCTCTGGACGGGCAGGTGGTCACGGCAAGTGACGGCAGAGCCTCCGGGTAGGCTAGCAGGCAGGTAGCAGGTGAGCGCTCCCAGGTGAGCGGGCAAGAGTCTCTGGACAGGCAGGTGGTCACGGCAAGTGACGGCAGAGCCTCCAGGTAGGCTAGCAGGCAGGTAGCAGGTGAGCGCTCCCAGGTGAGCAGGCAAGAGTCTCTGGACAGGCGGGTGGTCACGGCAAGTGACGGCAGAGCCTCCAGTTAGGCTAGCATGCAGGTAGCAGGTGAGCGCTCCCAGGTGAGCGGGCAGGCTGGTCCATAGACAGACTGACAGGTGAAGGAAGGCAGACCGTCGGACCGCAGGCTTGCAAGCAGGTAAGCGGATATCAAGCAGGTATCAGGCAGGAATCTGGCAGGTGACTGGCAGGTAACAAGCAGGAATCTGGCAGGTGACTGGCAGGTAACAAGCAGGAATCTGGCAGGTGACTGGCAGGTAACAAGCAGGAATCTGGCAGGTGACTGGCAGGTAACTGGTAACGGGACCTGAGGGCTGAAGCAGAGTGAAGGCTTTGCAACAACATTGCTCGGGCACCTCCATTTTGGAGGAGGTGCCTTATATATGGTGAAGTCCTCCGGCCATTGGCCGGGGACTCCTTAGGACGGCGCGCGTGGCCCCTTTAAGAGAGGGGGAGCGCGCGCGCGCGCGCCCTAAGCACCGTGGCCGGGAAGCAGCGCGCGCTGCCAGCAGAGCGGGAGGAAGACGCCGGGCACGGAGCGGAGAGGTGAGGGGAATAGCGTCCCTGCCTAGTAGGAGGCAGGGACGCCGATGCTACAGTACCCCCCCCTTTAGGCCCCCCCTTTTTTAGGCCAGAGAGAAATTTATCAAGGATGAGAGGGGCATGGATGTTCTCCCGGGGCTCCCACGTTCTCTCCTCAGGACCAAACCCCTTCCAATCTACCAGAAAAAAATTTTTTCCTCTTACCCTTTTGGTGGCCAGAATGTTCTCTACCTCAAATTCGTTCTCAGCGGAAACCGGAGCAGGGGGCGTACCTGTAGACTTGGAAAAGAGTTAAGTACTACGGGTTTGAGGAGAGATACATGGAAGGAGTTAGGGATCCGTAAGTTGGCCGGGAGTTTCAATTTATAGGCCACCGGATTGATTTGTTTGATAACTTCCAGTGGGCCGATGAACCGAGGCCCTAACTTGTAGGAGGGAATCTTGAGCCGGACATATTTGGACGAGAGCCAGACTTTATCTCCAGGACGGAATTGTGGAGGATCCAGGCGTTTTTTGTCAGCGTGTTTTTTCATCCGCTCGGACGACTGAAGGAGTGCGGATCAGGTACTCTCCCAAATGGAGGAGAATTCGCTAACGAGAGATTCCGCAGCCGGATTGTCCACCGAGGTGGAGACGGGAAACGGGATCCAAGGATGCTGACCGAAGACTACAAAAAACGGGGATTTGGAGGAAGACTCGCTCTCGTGATTGTTGTAAGAGAACTCGGCCCATGGTAGGAGATCCACCCAGTCCGAATGGTGGGCATTAACGAAGTGCCGGAGGTAACTGGTCAGGTTCTGATTGATCCGCTCCACTTGACCATTGGACTGTGGGTGATAAGCGGAGGAGAAGTCCAGAGTGACGTCAAGCAACTTACATGTGGCTCTCCAGAAGCGTGAGGTGAACTGAACCCCACGATCTGACACGATGTGGAGGGGCAGGCCATGGAGACGGAAGATGTGGCGGATAAAGTCTTTAGCCAGTTCGGGTGCAGACGGGAGACCCGGCAGGGGAATGAAGTGCGCCATCTTGGAAAAGCGATCAGCGACCACCCAAATGACCGTACAACCGGCAGAGACAGGGAGATCCGTTATAAAATCCATAGCTATATGCTGCCACGGGGCAGCAGGTACTGGAAGAGGAAGGAGGCGACCGGCTGGCAGGTGTCTCGGAACTTTGTTGCGGGCGCAGGACACACAGGCTGAAACAAAGTCTATTACATCCTTGTGCAGGGTAGGCCACCAGTAATGCCGGGTAATGAGCTGGAGGGTCTTTTTCTGACCGGCGTGGCCAGCTAGCTTAGACGATTGACCCCAGTGTAGGACCTTCTTCCGATCAGGTACTGTTACGAACGTCTTACCGGGAGGGAGACGATTTAGATTCACGGGACCCACTTGCATTACTCTGGCGGGATCAATGATGTGCTTAGGTTCCTCCTCTAGATCAGATACCAGGAAGGATCGGGACAAGGCGTCAGCTTTGATGTTTTTGTCTGCTGGGCGAAAATGAAGAACAAAATCAAAGTGGGCAAAAAACAAGGACCACCGGGCTTGATGCGGGTTAAGTCTCTGGGCGCTCTGAAGGTAAGCCAAGTTCTTGTGGTCCGTGTAAATTATTACTGGGTGAAGAGCCCCCTCGAGCAGGTAACGCCACTCCTCCAGTGCCAGCTTAATGGCTAACAATTCTCGGTCTCCAATAGAATAATTGCGCTCAGAAGAGGAGAAGAGTTTGGAGAAAAAACCGCAGGTTACCATTCTTCCGGAAGATGACTTTTGGGTAAGTACCGCCCCGGCTCCGGAGGAGGAAGCGTCAACTTCTAGGAAGAATTGTTTATTGCCGTCCGGACGATGCAGCACCGGGGCGGAGGAGAAAGCCTGTTTTAAGGAAAGAAAGGCCTCCTCAGCTTCGGGTGGCCATCTTCTGGGATTAGTGCCCTTACGGGTGAGCGCAGAGATAGAGGCAGTCCGGGAAGAGAAGTGCGGTATGAAGAGGCGGTAATAGTTGGCGAAACCCAGGAACCGCTGAATAGCCTTCAACCCCTCTGGTCGGGGCCACTTCTGGATGGCAGACAGTTTCTCAGGATCCATTTGTAGGCCGGTCTGAGAAATTATGTAGCCCAGAAATGGAAGAGAGGTCTGCTCAAAGATGCACTTCTCATATTTAGCATAGAGGTGGTTCTGCCTGAGCCTGAGCAGGACCTGACGAACATCCCTCCGGTGAGTAGGAAGATCCGGAGAGAAGACCAAGATGTCGTCCAGGTACACCACCACGCAGGAGTAGAGAAGGTCACGGAAGATGTCATTGACCAACTCTTGAAAGACGGCAGGAGCGTTACAGAGACCAAAGGGCATTACAAGGTACTCATAGTGGCCGTCCCGGGTGTTGAATGCCGTCTTCCACTCATCCCCCTGACGGATACGGACCAGGTTATACGCCCCACGGAGATCCAGTTTGGTGAAGATTCTAGCCCCCCTAAGACGGTCAAATAATTCAGGAATGAGCGGGAGGGGGTATTTATTCTTCACTGTAATCTGGTTAAGGCCTCTATAATCTATACATGGACGGAGTGAGCCGTCCTTCTTTTTGACGAAGAAGAAGCCTGCTCCCGCCGGGGAGGTAGATTTCCGGATAAATCCCCGGGCCAGATTCTCCTCAATATATTCTGACATGGACCAGGTCTCTGCAGCGGACAAAGGGTAGATACGCCCACGGGGAGGAGTAGAGCCGAGTATCAGATCGATTGGGCAGTCGTATGGTCTATGAGGGGGTAATGTCTCTGCTTCTTTTTTATTGAAGACATCCGCATAAGACCAATATGGAACCGGTAGACCGGGTAGATTGACTGGGGTAGGAGAAGGACGAGCGGGATGAACGGGAACTAGACAAGTCTTATGGCAGTCCTGTCCCCAGCGAAGGACTTCTCCGGTCTGCCAGTCAAGCACGGGTGCATGTTTCTGGAGCCAAGGTAGACCTAGCAAGAGTGCGTGAGAGAGTCCAGGCAGAACATGAAAGGAAATGCTCTCAGAATGCAGCATTCCCACCTGTAGAGTTAGAGATTCGGTGATGAGTTGGATGGGATGTGGTAAGAGGCCCCCATCCACGGCGGCGACAGATAAAGGTACGGCCAGAGGTTTGGTGGGAATGCGGTATTTCTCTACCAGGGATTGAGAGATGAGATTTCCAGCAGCTCCAGAGTCAAGTTGAGCCAGTTCGAAATAGCGGTTCTCTCCGCAGATGATAGAGACTGACAGCATCAGGGATGGAGAGGGTTTACTTTTGTCTAGGGCGACCTCTCTGAGCGATCCTAGACACAGGCGTTTCCCGACCTCTCTGGGCAGGAACGGATCCAGTGCTCCTTACTGCCACAGTAGAAGCAGCTCCCCTCGGCACGGCGTAAGTCTTGACGGGTTTTGACCATCTTGGGCTGGTCGACCTGCATAGGCTCAGGTGAGTGTGCCTAGGGAGTAACGGAGAGAGTGACGGGTTTCTGAAAAGTAGGGGCTAGACGTGGAAACCTCCTCTCACGGGTGACCTCTTTGGCGCGCTCCTGGAACCGGATGTCAATCCGGGTGGCAAGTGTTATTAAGTCGTCGAGAGTGGTAGGAATGTCCCGACCGGCGAGTTCATCTTTAATACGGCCGGACAGACCCTCCCAGAAGACAGACACCAGGGCGTCGTTATCCCAGGCCAGCTCCGAAGCAAGGGTACGGAACCGTATGGCATATTGGCCCACGGTGAGATTCCCTTGATGGAGGCGTAGCAGAGACGATGCGGATGAGGTCTTCTGTCCGGGTTCGTCGAAGACTTTCCGGAAAGCCGTGAGAAAGGCTGGCAGGTCGGACACCAGGGGGTCTCCTCTCTCCCATAGAGGATTTAGCCAAGCCAGAGCCTCCCCCGTGAGGTGGGACATGATAAAGGCTACTTTGGACCGGTCGGAGATAAACTGGTGGGACAAGAGTTCAAAATGCAGGGTGCACTGGTTTATGAAGCCCCGAGCTTGAGCGGAGTCACCTCCGAAGCAAGGAGGTGCAGAAAGCCGGGGTCCAGGGCAGGATACCATAGTATTGGTGGGCAGCGGCGCTGCCGAGTTGCGAGTCATGACACTAGCGGTGGTTGCTGGTGGAGCAGTCAGAGTGTCCAGACGAGAGTTGACACTCCGCAGGTGACTCAGGATGGACTCCTGTTGGGACCTCTGACGGGACAGTTCATGACATAGGTCCGAGAGCGAGGGAGCTTGGGTGCCACCGGGTTCCATGGCCCGAGCAAACTGTAATGGGTCTGGGAGGCGGAACCTCTGAGCAACTATACAAGGGGGCGGTCCTTGTAAGGAAGCGGGTGGCTCCCAGGGAAGACGGGCAGGTAGTCACGGCAAGTGACAGGGACAGTCTCTGGGTGGAAGGGCAGGTAGTCACGGCAAGTGACAGGGACAGACTCTGGGTAGAAGGGCAGGTAGTCACGGCAAGTGACAGGGACAGTCTCTGAGTAGAAGGACGGGTACTCACGGCAAGTGACAGGGACAGTCTCTGGGTAGAAGGACAGCAGGCAGGTGGCTGGTGAGTGCTCCCAGGTGAGCGGGCAAGAGTCTCTGGACGGGCAGGTGGTCACGGCAAGTGACGGCAGAGCCTCCGGGTAGGCTAGCAGGCAGGTAGCAGGTGAGCGCTCCCAGGTGAGCGGGCAAGAGTCTCTGGACAGGCAGGTGGTCACGGCAAGTGACGGCAGAGCCTCCAGGTAGGCTAGCAGGCAGGTAGCAGGTGAGCGCTCCCAGGTGAGCAGGCAAGAGTCTCTGGACAGGCAGATGGTCACGGCAAGTGACGGCAGAGCCTCCAGGTAGGCTAGCAGGCAGGTAGCAGGTGAGCGCTCCCAGGTGAGCGGGCAGGCTGGTCCATAGACAGACTGACAGGTGTAGGAAGGCAGACCATCGGACCGCAGGCTTGCAAGCAGGTAAGCGGATATCAAGCAGGTATCAGGCAGGAATCTGGCAGGTGACTGGCAGGTAACAAGCAGGAATCTGGCAGGTGACTGGCAGGTAACAAGCAGGAATCTGGCAGGTGACTGGCAGGTAACTGGTAACGGGACCTGAGGGCTGAAGCAGAGTGAAGGCTTTGCAACAACATTGCTCGGGCACCTCCATTTTGGAGGAGGTGCCTTATATATGGTGAAGTCCTCCGGCCATTGGCCGGGGACTCCTTAGGACGGCGCGCGCGGCCCCTTTAAGAGAGGGGGAGCGCGCGCGCGCCCTAAGCACCGTTGCCGGGAAGCAGCGCGCGCTGCCAGCAGAGCGGGAGGAAGACGCCGGGCATGGAGCGGAGAGGTGAGGGGAACAGCGTCCCTGCCTAGCAGGAGGCAGGGACGACGACGCTACAAACACCACAATCAAACAACCTTGAACTTAAGATGGCTGGCTATTAAATATGTATCTACAAGTGTAACCTAAAAGTGCGTCCTCCACCCTCACCCACTACATGGTTCCCCCTATCTTTGGTTCCCCCATCTCCATTATCCTGCTGGGGCAGCACCCTAGTGCATACTAGCCCCCCATAGGACAGGAGTGTGTAGTGTTGAGTGATGAGGTGGGGTCCTGACAGGTGCTCCATCCTAACCTGGGAGAGGAGATACCACACCTCTTTCACAAGATGCAGTACCCCCCTGTGGCGACCGAACCCTCAGGGGCGCCACACCCTCTTCCTCCGTTTTTTGTAATCGCTCCACCAGCACTAGATAATTTATTTTTGATAAAATACAATTGTTGCATTTCTCCCATTGAACTCATAGATGAATCTGAGTAATCATCAGAGGTGGCAGCAAAAGAATTATCCGTAACATCATCATGCTCCTTAAAACTCCCTCTTCCAGATCTCTGAAAACGTTTGTGGGAGCGTTTTTTTAAGATGGATGGTAATTGTTTATTCCAACTATAAATCTTGTTCTGCGCATAGTCCTCACTGTTCCTTTTGAACTTGGATCTTTTTATATCCATAATGGTGTTCTCCAACTTGGCCACATTAGATTTCAGTTTGTCATTACAAATATTAAATTCTTTTAGTTGCACATATTTCCCCAAAGACGATTGTATATTTTTAATATCCAATTTAATTTAAGTCAGTTCCAGTTCCTCATGTTTGATTATGAGGTGCATAAGATTCAGTGAACATTGACTAAGAATCGCATTCTCATCTTCTTGAAAACCGTCATTGTATATAGTGGTGGCGACTTTTTTTTAAACGCAGACCTCTAGGGATCATTTCCTTTTTTATATATGTGTCCAAGGTTGTGAGATCCCACCAAACTTTAAGTTCTCTGGTCATTTTGTTTTCCATCTGGAACATGAGATCTTTAAATTCATCCGGTTCTGTTGTCACCACTGACGGTTTATTATCAAAAATAGATGCTAGTTTGTTCAGTCTAGCCGAACAATCCTCTGTGTCACTGAAATTCATTATGTCAAATTGAGGGGATGTGAAAATCCACGGGGACTCCCGGTTCAGAAGTGTGCACTTGCAGTCAGACAAGCCAATGGCCTGGTAACAGGGGCCAAGCAGAGCCGGGTAAGTGGTAATACAAGTGGGCAGTGGAATGAGTCGAGGTTTTGGTAATCATGGTGTAACAGATCGAGCAGACTGACTGGGCAGGAGAGAATTTCATGTTTTCTTGATTATAGCATCATGCGGAGAATTCCTGCTCCTTAATATTAAAAGGGGTTGTCCGGGACTTTTTTTTTTACCATGGACCTAAGAACTAACAGGCAAGTATTTGCTAACTATGTGCCTGTTGTGCCAGGCGCCGATATCTGCTGGTTCAGAGTGGTCACGGAGCGCTCCTGACAGTGATTTTTCAGCTCCCGCTCTGATCTGTTGATGGGGTGTGACTGCCGGTGTCATGCTGATTGACAGCTCGCTCCCTGCTGCCTAACTGCAGGGAGCCGTCTGTCAATCAGCATAAAGTTGGCAGTCACGCCTCTTTGACAGAGCAGTCGGGAAGAGGAAGAGCTGTTCTGTTGACGTGAAGCAGCAGAATCGCTGTTAGGAGCGGTCCAGGAGCAATCTGAGCCACCACAGGGTAGAACAAGCACGTAATAAGCAATTACCTGCCTGATAGTTCTTAGGCCCATTGCATTTTTCTATCTCACCCTGTAGGAGTCACCTTCTTCTCAACCAAAAAGAGAAGGTGCATATCCACCGACATTGTGATGCGCCAGCTTCCAGATCCAATTGCAGATAAAATTATGATTTTATTGTTAATCCATTAAAAAGATATACACATTGCAAAAATAAAATAAATAAAGGTGGAGACCTCTGTGAAACCTACACGTTTCGAACGCCAAACGTTCTTCGTCCTGCTGTAGAAATACATGTAGGGAGTTACAATTTACATGCTCGACCGCGCCATCATATGGGCGTGTTGATCGTTCCTCACGCCCAATTTTCTAAGTAAAGAAATGATAGGGTGTGGGAATAACAGAAAAAAAACAAGTGATCTAATCTTGAAAAGTAGGCAGTGTGTATAAAAAATACACAAAGATGATACGAACAATATGATATATACATTAACATAAAATCAAAAAGATAATAAAAGAAAAGTGCTAAACCTGTGTCAGAGAAATAGCTCAGAGCTTAGCGCAAGGAAGCACTCCTTAGAAGAACTCCTTAGGAAAACAGATACAACTACAGCAAGCTGTACCTTCCAGGACTGACCAATGACCAAAATCCAAGCTCTGATTTAATAAGATCACGGTTACACCCACATACCTTCTATTGGTGAGCTCATATGAGGACTTGTCATAGGTGTGCTAGATCTTTTAGAAGTTTATGAGATTCCCAACTTTCAGGATATCTTCGCCCATGGAGGTCTCGGGCAGGAAATATCATGGTCATGTTTTCTATCATGATTTTACCTTTCTATAGAGATGAAACATGGCATGGATAGCATTATCCATCTAAACGATATTAAGTTGGGGGTGTTCGGCTGGCCTTACAATGATGTGAGTGAATGCGTTATGATCGTCCCTTTGCTACGATGTCGAAAATACATCTCCCATGAATATTGGATCGATGCAAACCCCAATATTCATCACTGACCACAGTCTTCAGAGTGTCTGAGACAAGTCCTTTGAATAGAGGAAGCCCTTGCTTCGGAAATGTACTTATCCGCCTCTGAGTATGCAAATTCTAGACTTGTTGGCTGGTTCTCATCAGATTCTTTGTTGAATTTACCTGACCACGGCAGGAGGCCCTATGTCAATAGAGGTTGAAGTGTCAGCTCTTTCTCACTTTTCTAGTTATAATCCTATATGTTCAATGTGAGGGTGATATGTCCCCTCTCCAGAGATGTCTTTTTGGATTTTACAATTTTTCTTTATGACAGGGGGCAAAATTACCCTCCCCACCCTCAACCAGGATCAAACTGGGGTGTCTGGGGCCCCAATAGGAATTGATTCTAGGGGCCCACACTACAGCTGTATATGAAAACCTGTTAACCATTATCCCGATTATAGTGGAGCGTCGGCTGTAAAATACAGGAGGCTCCTGCACCTCTTACTGTGCGCTACCATAACTGGGATGTACAATTACGGTAATTTGCAGTAAAGGACTTTGTTGGTGAAAACAAGTTATGACCATAGGATCCACAGGAGAGGTGATAACTCCATAGGATCCACAGGAGAGGTGATAACTCCATAGGATCCACAGGAGAGGTGATATCTTATTGGTCAGTGATTGATTGGTCTGACCATTTGGGACTGTACCGATTGGAAGAATGGGGAATTTTTATCCCTGACAGGGCACTTTTATTCCTATTGTAAAATGGAGCGGCAGATCGGGTGTGTCATCTTCTTTGCCAGAAAAAGCCAAGTGCAGTGCTCATATAAAATACATATAATACAGACTGTCTTTGATGTGAGCTCAGGAGCAGATGATGGGAGTGTTACAGATTCCCCTTTAAAAAGGACCTTTTGCTGACAGCCTCTTCACATGGAAGCTCTGTGCTTTGCTCCTGCTCTGCATCCTTTCATTTCCACCTATTAGCAGTGAAATATTGATTCCTTCACACCAAAGGCTGGGGGAAAGTACACAGAGAAGCTTAAAGTGCACTCAGACATGACCAGAAGCAAGCATCAGAAGGAGCAGAGTCCAGATAGTGGGCCTTCCAACATGGCGCCTCCTCCCCCACACCAGCCAGAGTGAGAGATGCTGAGGCTGCTGCAGCAAAGCTGGGGAGATTTGCCAGACTGACCTTAGATTCTGACCCTTCAGATGATTTACAACCTGATCAGGTATGCTCACAGAGGAAGAGAGATACAGAGACTGTGCAGGGGAGGCAATGTGGCACCACTCTCACAGCAACAGTTAAACAGAGAAGTGCAGGAAATGCAGAGCACTAACAACACCTATGGAGAAGTCAATGATTCTGGGCAAGAGCCTACACAACAAGATGTTTTCTCTGCTGGAAAATCCTGTAGCTTCTCATTAGAAATTCTCAACAAACACATGGGAGGGCTTAGAGAGGACATTAATCTCATCAGACAAAACATGAAGAAAATAAACAGCCGAGTCAATGAGTTGGAGGAAAGAGTGAGTTCTGTTGCGGACCAAATGCCTACTATACATAAATATCTCAGGAGAGGTCTTCAGAATATCAATGCCCTTCTCAAGAAGGTTGATGACCAAGAGAATAGGCATCGGCGAATAACATACGTATAGTCGGGGTTCATGAAAAAGCGGAGGGTCGTAATTCAGTTGATTTTTTTTGAATCCTGGCTGACTACAATGTTCGGAAAGACACTCTCTCTCAATTTTTTGCAATTGAAAGAGCTCACAGAGTTCCTACACGTCCTTTGCCACCCGGTGCTCCACCAAGACCTGTACTCATCAAATTACAAAATTTTAAAGAGAGAGACCTTATCCTACGAAAGGCCAGGGACCACTCTTCACTTACCCTTGATGGAAGGAAAATATCTATTTATCCTGACTTTTCAACAGAAATTCAGAAGAAGAGGGTCAAGTTCTGGGATAGAAAAAGGAGGCTCTGTGAAAAGCAAATTTCCTATTCTATAATCTACCCTGCTCGGCTCAGGGTGGAGTTCATATGTTTGACTCCCTTCCAGATGCTTTATCATGAATGGATGCCAATAAGAGATCTCTGCGAAATGGAGCTGGATGAGAGACTTCTCCTTGAGGCGGTTTTCTCCAAGCACTTTTCATATACCATTATGAAAAAATGCCTATCCCTGAATCTATTCCGTTATTCTATTATGAGCTTGAAATGTTGAGCTATGATGAGTTATGTACCTGCCTTATTGTACATACAAAGTATTCTTATTTTGTGAGTGGAGCATCTGTGGAAAAAATCTCTTTTGACAGAAAACTTCATCCACTATACATTTACTTTCAATTATTTGGGTATTTTTCTTGTTTTTGGTTTCTCTTCATCCACTATAAGTTCATGCTCAAAACTTATAATTCTGCTCTCCATCCGGCTAAACAAGTCTGCTTTACCACTCTCATCACATCTCTAGCCAACAATCCTAAACGACTCTTTGAAACCTTCCACTCCCTCCTGAGCTCTAAAGTACAGACCCCCGTCACCAACCTAAGCGCTGACGATCTGGCCACTTATTTCCTACAAAAAATCAATCATATCTGTCAAGACATTTTTACACAATCCCCTCAGAGTCTGGATTCCCTTCCCTCCCGCACCTCAAGTTCACTTTCCATCTTCGAGCTGGTCACAGAAGAAGATGTGACCAGACTCCTCACTTCTTCCCGCCCTACAACCTGCAACAGTGACCCTATTCCCTCACAGCTCATTCAGTTCCTTTCCCCAGCTGTCACTGTGGAGGTTTCACCAATTTAAGATACACTAGGTAACTGGTCTCCTCCTAATTAAAGATGTCCGAGTGAATGCAAATCAACCAAATTTGCTACTATGGTTGAAAAACTTCACTCAGAGACTAAACCACGCAAAATGACATACTTTATTATGTAGACATGGGGTTATATAGTATTCTACTTCTAGGTGGGATTAGTAAAATTCATTGCTCCTTCTGATAACTTGGCACACTGCAATTTGCTCATCCATGTATCTCCTGGCCTCAGTAACACCTTAGGAATTCTGATGGGAGGGGTGAAGTCGTCTCTCAGCGCCATCTTTGCCAACTCGACATGAATCTCTCTGTTATCAGCCATGCACATACATACGTCATTCCCAGGAAATCATTTAGTTGTTCATGTCTACAATAAGGCTGTGTGCCCACGATGCATTTTTTAAGCGTTTCCGCAGCGGCAATTCCGCTGCAGAAACGCTTAAAAAATGCTTGGTAGAAGGCCTGCCATGTTCCCCAATGATAATCCGCATGTGCTATGCACATGCTGCAGAAATTTCCGCTGCGTCTTATCATTGCGGAAAAAAACGCAGCACGATCAATTATTTTGCGGAAGCGCTGCGTTTTCGCCGCCATTGACTTGCATTGGAACGCATGGAATCCGCATCACTGGATCTGTACATGCGCATTCCATGCGTTTCAATGTGCGGATGGTACCCGGGTGTGGAGGACAGGAGACTCTCCTCCGGACCCAGGTACCATAGTACCTGTAAAAAAAGAATAAAATAAAACATAAATATTATACTTACCTTCTGATGGCCCCCGGTGTGCTTGTCTTGGCTTGCCGGCAGATCGCGGTGGACTCAAGGACCTGCGCTGACGTCATTTAGTCATGTGACGGCAGGTCCTTCAGTGTACCGCGAGCTGCCGGCAAGCTGAGACGCATCGGATAAAGACACCGGGGGCCATCAGAAGGTAAGTATGACATTTATTTTTTATTTTTTAACATTCTTTCGGACACACTATATAAATCCATGCCGTTTGCATGGATTTATATAGTGTGACCAAGTTGTCAAGCACTTTCCAACTGATGTTAAAATCGATTGGAAAGCGCTTTTCAATGCGCATGCGGAAATGCATGTGAAGAACGCTTCACATCCGCTTATCCCTGGCAGGAAAAACGCATGTAAAATCCGCATGTACAATCCACATGTAAAATCCGCATGTACAATCCACATGTAAAATCCGCATGTACAATCCACATGTACAATCCGCATGTACAATCCACATGTAAAATCTGCATGTACAATCCACATGTAAAATCCGCATGTACAATCCACATGTAAAATCCGCATGTACAATCCACATGTAAAATCGTCATGTACAATCCACATGTACAATCCACATGTAAAATCCGCATGCACAATCCGCATGTAAAATCCGCATGTACAATCCGCATGTAAAATCCGCATGTACAATCCGCATGTAAAATCCGCATGAACAATCCGCATATACAATCCACATGTAAAATCCGCATGTACAATCCGCATGTAAAATCCGCATGTACAATCCGCATGTAAAATCCGCATGTACAATCCGCATGTAAAATCCGCATGAACAATCCGCATGTACAATCCACATGTACAATCCGCATGTACAATCCACATGTAAAATCCGCATGTACAATCCGCATGTAAAATCCGCATGAACAATCCGCATATACAATCCACATGTACAATCCGCATGTACAATCCACATGTAAAATCCGCATGTACAATCCACATGTACAATCCACATGTAAAATCCGCATGTACAATCCGCATGTAAAATCCGCATGTACAATCCGCATGTAAAATCCGCATGTACAATCCGCATGTAAAATCCGCATGTACAATCCGCATGTAAAATCCGCATGAACAATCCGCATATACAATCCACATGTACAATCCGCATGTAAAATCCGCATGAACAATCCGCATGTACAAGCCACATGTACAATCCGCATGTACAATCCACATGTAAAATCCGCATGAACAATCCACATGTAAAATCCGCATGAACAATCCACATGTACAATCCGCATGAACAATCCACATGTAAAATCCGCATGAACAATCCACATGTAAAATCCGCATGTACAATGCACATGTAAAATCCGCATGAACAATCCACATGTAAAATCCGCATGAACAATCCACATGTAAAATCCGCATGTACAATGCACATGTAAAATGAGCATGTACAATCCACATGTAAAATCCGCATGTACAATGCACATGTAAAATCAGCATGTACAATCCACATGTAAAATCCGCATGTAAAATCCACATGTACAATCCACATGTACAATCCGCATGAAAAATCCGCATGTACAATCCACATGTACAATCCACATGTACAATCCACATGTACAATCCGCATGAACAATCCGCATATACAATCCACATGTACAATCCACATGTACAATCCACATGTACAATCCACATGTACAATCCACATGTACAATCCGCATGAACAATCCGCATGTACAATCCGCATGAACAATCCGCATATACAATCCACATGTACAATCCACATGTACAATCCACATGTACAATCCACATGTACAATCCACATGTACAATCCGCATGAACAATCCGCATGTACAATCCACATGTACAATCCGCATATACAATCCGCATGTAAAATCCACATGTAAAATCCGCATGTAAAATCCGCATGTACAATCCACATGTAAAATCCGCATGTACAATCCACATGTACAATCCACATGTAAAATCTGCATGTACAATCCACATGTAAAATCCGCATGTACAATCCTCATGTACAATCCACATGTACAATCCGCATGTAAAATCCACATGTACAATCCGCATGTACAATCCGCATGTACAATCCTCATGTAAAATCCGCATGTACAATCCGCATGTACAATCCGCATGTAAAATCCACATGTACAATCCGCATGTACAATCCGCATGTACAATCCACATGTACAATCCGCATGTACAATCCGCATGTACAATCCGCATGTACAATCCTCATGTAAAATCCGCATGTACAATCCGCATGTAAAATCCGCATGTACAATCCGCATGTACAATCCGCATGTAAAATCCGCATGTACAATCCGCATGTACAATCCGCATGTAAAATCCGCATGTACAATCCACATGTACAATCCACATGTAAAATCCGCATGTACAATCCGCATGTACAATCCGCATGTACAATCCGCATGTACAATCCTCATGTAAAATCCGCATGTACAATCCGCATGTACAATCCGCATGTAAAATCCACATGTACAATCCGCATGTACAATCCGCATGTACAATCCACATGTACAATCCGCATGTA
Organism: Phyllobates terribilis; assembly: GCF_046119375.1. Taxonomy (NCBI): domain Eukaryota; kingdom Metazoa; phylum Chordata; class Amphibia; order Anura; family Dendrobatidae; genus Phyllobates; species Phyllobates terribilis. The sequence goes on along the minus strand of NW_027362767.1, from coordinate 16,523,283 downwards.
CAATCCGCATGTACAATCCGCATGTACAATCCTCATGTAAAATCCGCATGTACAATCCGCATGTAAAATCCGCATGTACAATCCGCATGTACAATCCGCATGTAAAATCCGCATGTACAATCCGCATGTACAATCCGCATGTAAAATCCGCATGTACAATCCACATGTACAATCCACATGTAAAATCCGCATGTACAATCCGCATGTACAATCCGCATGTACAATCCGCATGTAAAATCCGCATGTACAATCCACATGTACAATCCACATGTACAATCCACATGTACAATCCACATGTACAATCCGCATGTAAAATCCACATGGACAATCCGCATGTACAATCCGCATGTACAATCCACATGTACAATCCGCATGTACAATCCGCATGTACAATCCGCATGTACAATCCTCATGTAAAATCCGCATGTACAATCTGCATGTAAAATCCGCATGTACAATCCGCATGTACAATCCGCATGTAAAATCCGCATGTACAATCCGCATGTACAATCCGCATGTAAAATCCGCATGTACAATCCACATGTACAATCCACATGTAAAATCTGCATGTACAATCCGCATGTACAATCCGCATGTACAATCCGCATGTACAATCCGCATGTAAAATCCGCATGTACAATCCACATGTACAATCCACATGTACAATCCGCATGTACAATCCGCATGTAAAATCCACATGGACAATCCGCATGTACAATCCACATGTACAATCCACATGTAAAATCCGCATGTACAATCCGCATGTACAATCCGCATGTACAATCCGCATGTACAATCCACATGTACAATCCACATGTACAATCCACATGTACAATCCGCATGTACAATCCGCATGTAAAATCCACATGGACAATCCGCATGTACAATCCACATGTACAATCCACATGTAAAATCCGCATGTACAATCCACATGTACAATCCACATGTACAATCCACATGTAAAATCCGCATGTACAATCCGCATGTACAATCCACATGTACAATCCACATGTACAATCCACATGTAAAATCCACATGTAAAATCCACATGTAAAATCCACATGTACAATCCACATGTACAATCCACATGTACAATCCGCATATACAATCCACATGTAAAATCCACATGTACAATCCACATGTAAAATCCGCATGTACAATCCACATGTACAATCCGCATGTACAATCCACATGTACAATCCGCATGTACAATCCACATGTACAATCCGCATGTACAATCCACATGTACAATCCGCATATACAATCCGCATATACAATCTGCATGTAAAATCCGCATGTACAATCCGCATGTACAATCCACATGTACAATCCGCATATACAATCCGCATATACAATCCGCATGTACAATCCGCATGTACAATCCACATGTACAATCCGCATGTACAATCCGCATGTACAATCCGCATGTAAAATCCGCATGTACAATCCACATGTACAATCCGCATATACAATCCGCATGTAAAATCCGCATGTACAATCCGCATGTACAATCCGCATGTACAATCCACATGTACAATCCGCATGTACAATCCACATGTACAATCCACATGTAAAATCCGCATGTACAATCCACATGTACAATCCGCATGTACAATCCGCATGTACAATCCCCATGTACAATCCACATGTACAATCCACATGTACAATCCACATGCATTTTTTCTGCCAGGGAGATGCAGAAACGCTCAGGAAAAATCCGGAGCATTTCTGCATCGTGGGCACATAGCCTGAGAACAGAAACTGTTATATATCATTAACTATTAACATAATCAATGTGCAGATACACATTTGCATACATACATACACATAGATTATTCCATCATCTCTATATTAATTCACACTGATTAGGTCATCTATTAAAATAAACTAATAGATTTTCTAGAATATATATATTTTACCTTGACATCACTACCCACCTAACTAAAATATTTGACCTCTCTCTTTCTTCAGGTATCTTTCCCTCCTCACTTAAACATGCCATCATAACCCTTTTACTGAAAAAGCCATCCCTGGAGCAGAACTGCACTGCTAACTACAGACCGGTCTCTAATCTTCCCTTCACCTCTAAACTCCAGGAACGCCTGCTCCATTCCCGCCTAATCCGCTATCTCTCAGATAACTCTCTTCTCGACCCTTTACAATCCGGTTTCCGCTCCTCACACTCTACTGAAACTGCCCTCACTAAAGTCTGTAATGATCTACTAACAGCTAAATCTAATGGTCACTACTCCCTGCTGTTTCTCCTGGATCTCTCTTTTGACACTGTAGATCATCAGCTCCTCCTCACTATGCTCCGCTGTATAGGCCTCAAGGACACCGCTCCCTCCTGGTTCTTCTCCTACCTCTGACCGCTCCTTCACGGTATCTTTTGCCGGCTCTTCTTCCTCTAATCTTCCTCTTACTATTGGGGTTCCACAAGGATCAGTCCTAGGTCCCCTCCTCTTCTCCTTGTATACTGCTCCTATTGGACAAACCATCAGCAGATTTGATTTCCAGTACCATCTCAATGCTGATGACACCCAACTATACACCTCTTCACCTGACATCACCCCCACTCTAATACAAAATACCAGTGATTGTCTGTCTGCTGTCTCTAACATCATGTCTTCCCTCTATCTGAAACTGAATCTCTCCAAAACTGAACTCCTTGTTCTTTCTCTCTCTACTAACCTACCTATACCTGACTTTTCAATTTTCTTGGGTTGCGCCACCATAACCCCCAAGCAGCAAGCTCGATGTCTTGGAGTCATATTTGACACACAACTTTCCTTTATCCCCCATATACAATCATGTAATGCAGGTGCGGGAATGCAACGCACAGAGACACAAGGCGAGAACAGTCTGAGATGAAAATAAACAATTTTATGCAACAGGTATTCTGAACAAGGGATTAGTAACAAGGGTAATGAACAGTAATTCAATATATCAGCAAAAGGCAAAATCTCTCAAAATAAGACGCAGTCTCTCAAAGTAAGGTGAAGCCTCTCAAAGTAAGGTGAAGTCTCTTAAGTAAGGTGCAGTCTCTTTAGTACGGTGAAGTCTCTTAAGTAAGGTGAAGTCTCTTAAATAAGGCGAAGTCTCTTAAGTAAGGTGATGCCCTCAGTCATGGGAGACACCACGTAAGTTCTTTAACTGTACATTTGGCCCTAGCAGGGGTCACCGGTTATTCCCGCTAGGCCATGAGTCTCTTCCGCATAAATTCAATTAGATCACGTTGTGCTCCTTTAGTCCCAACCGTTCCCCTCCCAACAGAGAACAATGGAAGTGACGGCCCTGTTCACGTAGGCAGCTCCTCCGCTTCCGCTGGCGTGACTTTCCTGGGGCAACCGTCTCTCAACTCTTCTCTGCTTGGCTGTTGGAGGCAGTCTCTCGAACCTTGGATAGGGGGGTCCAGGCCTCGTCTGTCGGCAGGCGACGTCGGGTTCCGCGAACTCACTCAGCACCGCAATCAGGTTCCTAGTCTCCTCAGCAGGCACAGCACTCAGGTAACATCCGCGAGATATCCGGAGCTCTTTTACCGGTGCCCGGCTGTGGCACCTCACAGGCCTCTGGTTTAGCCTGTCACACGGGGTCTCTCAGGATGCAGGGAACACGTCTGCTCCTTTCTGCTTCTTGGCGCCAAAGACCCCTCAGGTTTGGCGCGCTGGCCTCTTATTTTCCGGAACTCCTTCCTGGAAGTCACCTGATCAGGTCCAGCGTCTGAACTTGCTCTCCCTGCAACTTCCCTTGCATATCTTGGTTACGCTTGACTGCGTCTGGCCAGTAGATGGTAGTCTCTTTCCATCCTTGAAACATCATGTAGAAGTTCTTTTACAAGCTCTCTTGACTGGGCTACATTCCTCCCTCCTTTTTGCTCGCCAGTCTTCGGGCGAGTGGGCTTCTCGCAGAACTGATGCCTACTTCCAGGCAGTGCAAGCTTAGACAGGAGTTGGGCACACACCTGCGTTTTCTGTTGGATTTGAGACCAGATGAACTCTTCCTGAGCATACCGGTTAGGAGGAATTCCGGCATTAGCCCGCTCAGTTCTGCGGAGCTCTTCTTGCGGAGGTGACTCCGGGAGATCCGAGGAATCAACCACTGGGGATTGCAAATAATTTCCCGACTCATTTGGAATTCCACTCGGGGCTGGCATCAATGGTTCTGACGGGCCCAACTGCATTGTGGCCCATCCTTCTTCATCCCCTAAGGTTCCTGCATGTGGCACTTCAGCCAATACGTCTGGGGGCCCAACTCCGTTACAGACTTCTGCTTCAGAGGAGCAAGGTCGCAGCATATTACGGTGCAACACCCTGGGTGTCGCGGCGTCATCCCCTTCGGGCCTAACCTCGTAGACTGGGTTGTCTGGGTGAACTTTCTTCACCACCCGATATGGTATCGCCTCCCAACGATGGTCCAGTTTACTTCCAAATCGTTTAGCCCTCACCAGCACTCGGTCTCCTGGCTGAAGTGATCCACCTGTCGTCAGGGGCCGAACTGCATGCTCTACTTCCTGAAACTTCTGAGCAACCAGTCTTCTCACTGTATGGAGCCGATGCCGGTGTTCTCGAATCCAGGTACTTGGGCTACCACCCGGGCCGGGTTCTTCTGAGTCTAGTTCCAGTTCAGTGATTTCTCGGCCACTTCTTCCAAACAGCAACATGTAAGGGGTGTAGCCGGTGGTCGCATGAACTCGGTTATTATACACCCACACCAGCTCGGACACATATTCGGGCCACTTCATCTTTTTGTCCACTTCCAGCGTTCGCAACATTTGCAACAGGGTTTGGTTAAAGCGCTCGCATGTGCCGTTCCCTTGCGGGTGGTAGGGCGTTGTTCGGGAACGGTCGATTCCATAGATGCGGTACAACTCATCCATCACTCGCCCTTGGAAGCAGGCCCCCTGGTCAGAATGTATTCGCTTCGGGCACCCATAAATTCGGATGAAATCTTGACAGATGGCCTTAGCTGCGGCTTCTGCCGTCTGGTCTTTAGTAGGCGTCACTACTGCCAACTTGGTGAAGTGATCAGTCATGACCAAACAGTGTCCATAACCATTGTATGAAGTTACTATCATCAAGTAGTCAATCATCAAGACCTCCAAGGGGGCAGAAGTTCGGATGGTCTGTATGGGAGCTCTTTGTTCCGGGGGCTTATTCAACTCACGCTGGCGACATGCTCGGCAGACTCCCTCGACTTCTTGCTGCAGTTGAGGCCAATACACCAGCCGTTGCAACCACCGAAAGGTCTTTTCTACTCCGAAGTGAGCACCTCTTCTATGAGCTTCTTGGGCTAGCTGTGTTACTAGCGCTCCTGGAACTACCACCTGCCAGGTAACATCAAACTCTAGAGGCAGCTGGATTCTTCGGCATAGCAAGCCGTCCTTCAGGAGAAGCCTCTCCCACTGACCTAGGATTTGTAGGGTAGTTGGAAGTGAAGCAGCTCTGGTTTCCTGGTCGGGTCTTTGATTAAGGGCGACCCATTCCCTCAATTTTGCTAACTCGGATCGGATTGCTGCAGATGTATCCATTCGTCTCTTGAACGGCCCAGAATCTGAGTGGGCATCGGCTCCTCTCTGGTCTCTTGGGCAGCGACGAACTGGCTGAAATCCGGAATCTCGTCGCCTTCGAGCTCCTCATCTCTGTCCTCTTTCGGCCCCGCCTGAGTGACCCGGGACAGGGCATCGGCATGGGTGTTCAGGGCCTTGGACCGATAGGCAATCTTATACTGGTTTTTGGACATCCTTGCGACCCACCGCTGTCCTAACGCGCCCAGTTTGGCGTTCTCCAAGTGGGCCAAAGTGTTGTTATCTGTCCGCACTTGCACTTCTGACCCTGACAAGTACTCAGCAAATTTCTCGGTCATGGCCCACACCAGTGCTAGTAGCTCCAGCTTAAACGAACTGTAGTTCTCTGGATTCTTCTCCGTATCTCGGAGTGACCTGCTGGCATACGCGATCACTCACTCTTTTCCTCCTTGTACTTGAGCCAGCACTGCTCCCAGTCCATGCAAGCTTCCATTGGTGTACAACACGAAAGGCTGCGAAAAGTCGGCGTAGGCCAAGATTGGGGCATCTGTTAGCGCCATTTTCAATGCTCGAAATGCCTCTTCTTGTCGTGGGCCCCACTGGATGGGCTGTCGCTTGGCTCGCCCAGCTGTTCCTCTCAGCAATTCATTGAGCGGGATCGCAATCTTAGCGAAGTCTTTAATGAATCTGCGGTAGTATCCAGCAAGCCCCAGGAACACCCTCAGTTCCCTTAGGTTGGCGGGCGTGGGTCACTTCTGCACGGCAGCTACTTTCTCTGCAGTGGGGTGTACTCCTGCACTGGACACAGTGTGCCCCAGATACTGAATTTCTCGTTTGAAGAGACGACACTTTCGAGGCTTAATTTTCAGGCCGTGTCTCTGAAGCCGTTCTAACACTTGTTCCAATCGGCGGAGATGATTCTCAAACGTAGCGGAATAGATAATTATATCGTCCAGATATATTAAAGTGGCTTCAAAATTGAGGTCCCCCAAGCATCTCTCCATCAGCCGTTGGAAGGTCCCTGGCGCATTTGTTAGTCCGAACGGCATCCGATTGAACTCAAACAGGCCCATAGGGAGAACAAAAGCGGTCTTCGGACGATCCTTCTCAGCTACTGGGACCTGCCAATAGCCACTGGCCAGATCGAGGGAAGAGAAGAATTTGGCGCTTCCTAGTGCAGATAGAGACTCTTCGATTCGGGGGAGTGGATAGGAGTCCCAGACTGTACAGGCATTCAGCTTTCGATAGTCCACGCAAAATCTCAGGGTACCATCCTTCTTTCGGACCAGCACGATCGGAGCCGCCCAGGGGCTCTGACTTTCACGGATCACACCGTTCTGCAACATGTGGGCCAACAGCTCTTTCACCTACTGGCACATTTGAGGCGGGATCTGCCGATATCTCTCTCGGATGGGAGCAGTATTTCCGGTGGGTATTTCGTGCTGATTGTCCCGAGTGCACCCGAAATCATCTTCATGCTGTGCAAACACTCCCTGATATCGCTGTAGAAGTTGTTCGATCTGCCTTACTTGTCCAGCAGAAAACTCAGTCAGATTAGCCTCCATTTCTTCCAGAAGGTGGCGTCCAGCCAACGGTTCTCTTCCATTCTCCTGGCTGTTGAGGGACACCTCCAGGGTCCATGGTTCTCCTTCCACAGGTGCCAGCCCTATAGCATCCACTCTAGTAAGGGCCTCTGGCATTATGTACACTCGCGCCACCTCTTGTCGGGGCAACAACTGTAAACTGGTGCCACCTAAATTGATGCAGCGCACGGGTACTCGGCCGTGCCGCACGGTGGCCAGGGTTCGAGCAATCAGGAGTCCAGAGGGCGCTTCTTCTCCTTCCATCGGTTCAGTTTGAATGTCCACGCCCTCTAAGGACACATGTGCCAGCACCGGCAACGTGAGTACAGTCTGTCCCACCGGCAGTGTCATTGTGGCTTCGGGTGGTATCGATACCTTGCCAAGGTACTGAGAGGTAGCGGGCAATTTTTGAATCTGGCTGACCCGCACGAGGTGTTGGAACACTCTCTTGCTAGCTGGGTCTCGAGTGGCTCAGGTCCAGTTGTTTTTGCTACAGCCCTCAGCCAGGAACTGTCCGACTTCTTTCAGCACATTCATGCCCAGGGTTACAATGGGCCCATCGCCTCCGGGCCCTGTGGTTAGTACGATCCCTTTTCGACCGAGGTCCTTTCCACATGCCCGCATGGACATCCATACTACTCCCGCTACTGGCATAGGTAGTTGATTGGCTGCCACCAATTTGACAGTGGGTTCCCGGCAGGAACGAGTGACTTCAGGAAAGTGACTTTGGAAATACGTCTCAGGTATAGTGGTCACTTGAGACCCGGTGTCCATCAAACAGCGGATCCGCTGCCCATTGAATTCTGCCCAGATGATGGGCCTCTCGGAGACAATGTCTTCAGAGCTCCCTCTTCTACTCTCTGAAGCACGAGACACCACGGTATGCTCCACAACCGTGGGGCATTTTAGTTTAACGGCTGTCCCCTCCTCCTCCTTTCTCGGTTGGGACAGTCTTTGGAGACATGCCCCCTACCTTCACAAGTCCAGCACTCTGGTCCTCTTTCTGCCGATAGGTCGTGTACATGCCGTGCTGGGGCCGGGTAGGAACGTCTCTCTCGTTCTGGTCTCCGTCCGCGTTGAGCAGTACGGTCCGTCGGCAAGGGGGCAGTAGGGGGTTTTCTAATAGCATTCAGCTCACCCCGAATGTCTCGAATTTCCTGATGTATTTCCCGTACCCAATCAGGCTCTTGGTTGGTGAATCCAGGAGCAATTGCCTCTTGACTTCTAACTGTGGCTTTGAGAACAGGAACTTCTCTCTCCAGCACTCTAGCTTCAGCCCCTACCTCCAGGAAGCCCATATCAGGGCTCAATCGCAGCCGCTCCTTCAGGATCTGCCTCAGGGAAGGGTCTTTCAAGCCGGCAATCAGTTGGTCACGCAACACCTCATCCAATGGTCCCAGTCCTCGGTTCCCATCTCGAGCTTTCTTAGTGATATGGGCCGTCACTTCCTGCAACGCATTAACATACTGATTTACTGTCTCATTTTCCCCTTGGACCCGCTGGAACAACCGTAAGCGCAAGTGTCCCAAATCTGTAGTGTCACCGTGCATGTCCTTTAAAATTTTTATCACTTCATCCATGGTGTCACGGTCCCCAGGTGGGCGGTACATCACAGTCTGTCGGGCCTCTCCATCAAGGGTTAGGAGGGCCAGCTCCGCCTGGGCTAGGGGATCAAGGGGGTACATTCGTAGCATACTTCTCAGTCTTTCTACCCAGTCCCACAGTGACATGCCATCCCCTGAAAACTTGGGAAGATGGCTGAGCATAGCCCCCAGGGGTATATGGGTCCGACCGGACCCAGCCACAGACTGATCCCCCATCTCTGCGTCTGAATGTTGCATCCTGCTGACTATGCCAAATGTAATGCAGGTGCGGGAATGCAACGCACAGAGACACAAGGCGAGAACAGTCTGAGATGAAAATAAACAATTTTATGCAACAGGTATTCTGAACAAGGGATTAGTAACAAGGGTAATGAACAGTAATTCAATATATCATCAAAAAGCAAAATCTCTCAAAATAAGACGCAGTCTCTCAAAGTAAGGTGAAGCCTCTCAAAGTAAGGTGAAGTCTCTTAAGTAAGGTGCAGTCTCTTTAGTACGGTGAAGTCTCTTAAGTAAGGCGAAGTCTCTTAAGTAGGGTGATGCCCTCAGTCATGGGAGACACCACGTAAGTTCTTTAACTGTACATTTGACCCTAGCGGGGGTCATCGGTTATTCACGCTAGGCCGTGAGTCTCTTCCGCATAAATTCAATTAGATCACGTTGTGCTCCTTTAGTCCCAACCGTTCCCCTCCCAACCTGATTATCTAAACCCAATTGTCCCCGGTACTGTGGGTGAACAGTGGAAGTGACGGCCCTGTTCACGTATGCAGCTCCTCCGCTTCCGCTGGCGTGACTTTCCTGGGGTAACCGTCTCTCAACTCCTCTCTGCTTGGCTGTTGGAGGCAGTCTCTCAAGCCTTGGATAGGGGGGTCCAGGCCTCGTCTGTCGGCGGGCGACGTCGGGTTCCGCGAACTCACTCAGCACCGCAATTAGGTTGCTAGTCTCCTCAGCAGGCACAGCACTCAAGTAACATCCGCGAGATATCCGGAGCTCTTTTACCGGTGCCCGGCTGTGGCACCTCACAGGCCTCTGGCTTAGGCCTGTCACGCGGGGTTTCTCAGGACGCAGGGAACACATCTGCTCCTTTCTGCTGCTTGGCGCCAAAGACCCCTCAGGTTTGGCGCGCTGGCCTCTTATTTTCCGGAACTCCTTCCTGGAAGTCACCTGATCAGGTCCAGCGTCTGAACTTGCTCTCCCTGCAACTTCCCTTGCGTATCTTGGTTCAGCTTGACTGCGTCTGGCCAGTAGATGGCAGTCTCTTTCCATCCTTGAAACCATGTAGAAGTTCTTTTACAAGCTCTCTTGACTGGGCTACAATCACTCATGTCACCTGCACCTTAAAAACATCTCCAGAACCCCACATTTTCTCACCTTTGATACTGCAAAAACTCTTACTGTCGCTCTTATTCACTCTCGTCTGGACTACTGCAACTCTCTTCTAATCGGTCTCCCTCTAAACAAACTCTCTCCTCTCCAATCCATTCTGAATGCAGCAGCCAGGGTCGTATTTCTATCAGGCCGCTTCACCAACGCCTCTAACCAGTGCCAGTCATTGCACTGGTTACCCATTCACCACAGAATACAATACAAACTCATCTCTCTCACCCATAAAGCCCTCCACAGTTCTGCACCACCCTATATCTCATCCCTCATTTCTGTCTATCATCCCTCCCGTGCCCTCCGTTCTGCAACTGATCTAAAACTAACATCCTCCTAAATCCCAACCTCTCAGGGGGAGGGGATTTTACCACCTACCTCCACCCTTTCTGGGATAAATTCCATACTGGAAATGTGGCACCCCAGGGGTCTGGTTGCCACAGTAATAGAAATATTATGTCTGAGAGCAAGTGGGAGGTTTCTCTGGTCAGGAGCCTTAAGCATGCAACACTGCCCGCCCAGACCTGGGAGGGGAGGAATCTGCCCTTATAAACTGGGTCTGGGGCGGGATTAGGTCAGTCAGAGCTTGGAGAGGGAAAGATACAGCAGGAGCTCTGTAGCAACAGTAGCTGAAGACCAGGGGCTGGAGCTGAGCAGAGCTCGCCCTGGCTGAGGACACTACAACCGGACACCGGAGTCCGAGGCTGTGGGGACTGATATACACCCAGCAGCAGAAACCAGCCGGCAGGGGATTCCAGGACCTCTGGCCATAGAAGCCCGGAGGCTCAGTCACAAGAAAGGGACCAGCACCGCCATCCAGGAGCGGAGGCTAACAGAAGGCCCCAAGTCACCAGCTATACGGGTGAGCACCACACAGTATACTCAGGGACGTGGGCTATTTGTAACCGCTTACAGCAAGGTAGCCAGGAAAGAGTGTAAATAGACGGGGAGGCCTACAACTCCGCCTGGCCAGGGGAGATCCTGCTTGCTCACAGACCGACCAGGCCTCTACTGCTAACCAGTACTCCTGGGAGGGTCTGCTTTATACCATCAGTAAAGACCCTGAACTGCACCACACGTCTCTGTGTTTCATTGCCGCACCAGCACCATTAGTACTGGGACGCTCACACCATCACTCCCATCATCCACACTAGCTGCCCTGAGGCAATACTTCTCCAGTAGGGAGTTATCCCATACTTGGCTGCGCTTACAACATAAGCCTCAGCGGTCTGCAGCGCAGCGGCGGTCCCCACTGACCGCAATCCACGGGTGGCGTAGTCGGACATTTGTTATTACACTAAGACTGCCACTGGTTTGACCACCCTGAGCCACGGACGGGGTCGCCGCCACACTGAGACTACCACCCCCAGCATCCCACCAGAGGCCCGGTTCCGGGCTCCCCACGCGGCCCAGGGGGCGCGTCAACTTTGGCGTAGTCGGCAGGATTTCGTGCCCGCAACCACCGGGTACTGCGTGCCTGAAAAAGACTTTTGTACTTACCTGTGGCGAAGTTTCCCGCCGTCCGGAGTCGTTTCCTGCCATCGGACGCCATCTTGGGTCATTTCCCGCCATCTTCTGCCGTCTTCCCGCCATCCGCAGCCGCTTCCCGCCATCGGACGTCATCTTCGGGACGCCGCACGGGAAGAAGAGGGGCGTGGACGCCGAAAGCGCGCGAGATCCGAAGCTCCGCCCCACGCACTGACGCTGCGCAAGGTCCTGGAAGGGAGAAAGAGCGACGCTGACGTCATCGGAGCGCGACGCCAGGTCCTCTACCCCGACGATTGACTGCGGAGCCGCGGCCTACAGAAGAAGAGCATCACAAGGTAGGCCACGGTCCACTAGGGGGGTAGAAGGATGTCGGATACCGAGGGGAGCTCCACCGCCACACCGGCCGCCAGCGCAACCGCTGCAGCGGTCATGCCATTCACCATGCCCTATATCCCGGGGGCAACCTGGCTACCCCAGTACTCAGGGGAGTCACATACCCTAAGTGACTTTAGGGAAAGATTGGATAGCCTCTTCCAGGTGTACCCCCTCACGGAAGAGCAAAAAGTAAGCATCCTGGTGGCCCAGTTAATCGGGGCAGCCCAAAGGGAGGTAAAGTCCTGGTCACCTGGGAAGAAGAGGACTGTCAGAGAAATACTAGCCCGGCTGAAAGACACATTTGACACCCGCACCTCAGCTGAAATAAAGCTCAGATTTTACGGGTGCAAACAGCGGGCACATGAAAGTATAAGAGACTATGCTCTAAACCTACAAGAGGCCCTGAGAGCCATTAAGCAGGCAGACCCTGACAGCGTGGGAAATGAAGACAAGCTGTTGACCGAACAATTTATTGAGGGTCTACTGTGCAATGCCCACCGAACCCAGTTGCGGGCAATGGCCTAACAGGACCCTGACCTGGACTTTGCACAGTTCAAGGACAGAGCCATCCGGGTGCTCCGAGAACCGGCACCAGGTGGCGCTGTGACCCACAGGCGCCCTGCTATCACTTATCACCAGGACGCGGCGCCCTTGTCTGCAGGGCCTGTGGGAGCTGATGCGCAGGCTTTGAACAATAACCCGGCTACAGACCTGCACCATCAGGTCCAAGAGCTGACTAAGAGCGTTGCCGCGCTAACCAGAACTGTGCAGTCTTTACAGGTCTCTTCTCCAGGAAAGATCCAGCTGGCATCCGGACCGGAGGACGTCCCGTGGCGCCGACTGAGGAGGACCCCACCGGCCAGAGGAAGACCCAGCGACAGATACAACGAGGACGGACGACCCATCTGCCGCCGCTGCAATCAACCCGGACATATGGCAAGGTACTGTCATTTAAACGGGCACAACCTGGATTAGAGGGCCAACCCCCAGGCTTAAGATCATCAGGCCCATCGAACTGGCGTGACAAATACGTAGGGGGACGTCCGGTCTTGCCTGTGGTACTGGATGGCATTCCTATGAGTGCCCTACTAGACACTGGGTCACAGGTGACTACCATCCCGTACGTACTCTTTAAGCGGTACTGGAATGACTCGGACATAACCCGCTACCCAGATGAGGACCTGAGCATTATCGCCAGCAATGGTCAGCCCGTGCCACAGATAGGATTTAAAGAAGTGACCATCAAGGTCGGTAAAGTTGAACTGCCGGCACAAGGACTGATCATTGTGGAAGTTGACTATCGCGAGAGTCACCCAAAAATAACCCTAGGTACTAACGTAATTGAAAACTGTCTTGCAGAGGTGATTCTTATTTTGCAGCAGGTTGCCAAGAACGCCAGTTCCAGCCAGCAGCGTGTGCTCCAAAAAGAGATCCGGGCACTGATGAAGCGGCAACAAGTGGAACTATCTGGTGGTGAGATAGGTAGCGTGAGAATGTGTGACCCGTTCCCTATTGCCATGCCCCCAAAAAGTGAGATGATGATTTGGTGCCGGGCAGCTATTGGTCTGAGAGGTAGAGACTACCAAGCAATGGTAGAACCCGTCTACTCAGACAGTAGGCCCGCCATTTTGACAGCACGGGGGGTGGTCGATGTACGTCATGGGAGGGTGCCCGTCCGCATCATAAATATTGGGGAGAGAGAAGTGTACCTGCCCCGGTATGCCACGCTAGCCAAATTGTTCACCATAAACCAGAATTCTGTACAGGCCGTGGAACCCTTGCCTCCATCACAACCAGAGGAAGGTAACGGCTCTAAGAAACCAATGGAGGACTGGTGTCAGCAACTGCATTTGGGTACTGACTCCACTCCCTCACACTAAAAACAGGGAGTCTACCGGGTGGTTGAAGAGTACGATAGAGTGTTTAGTAAACACCCGCTGGACTTCGGGCGAGTAAAGGGGGTAGAACATCACATCCCCACGGGAGACCATCCTCCCATAAAGGAGAGATACCGACCCGTACCCCCTGCACACTATCAGCATGCCAAGGGGATGTTAAAGGACATGAAGGAGGCTGGGGTAATTAGGGACAGCTGTAGCCCCTGGGCAGCTCCACTAGTCTTAGTGAAAAAGAAAGACAACACCATGAGAATGTGTGTAGTCTACAGGAAGGTCAACCGTATCACACACAAAGATGCGTACCCGTTACCAAGGATGGAAGAGTCCTTAGCTGCATTAAAATCTGCTAACTTCTTCTTTACTTTGGACCTCACTAGCGGGTACTGGCAGGTTCCTGTAGCAGAGGCGAACCGGGAGAAGACCGCATTCACCACCCCGATGGGTCTCAGCGAATTTAACTGTTTGCCGTTCGGGCTCTGCAACGCACCAGGAACCTTCCAACGGTTGATGGAATGCTGTCTGGGACACCAGAACTTCGAGACGGTCCAATTATACCTGGACGATGTCATCGTCTATTCCAAGACCTACGAGGACCACCTGAAACACCTGACCGAAGTGTTTGAAGCTCTGGCAAACTATGGCTTAAAGGTGAAACCCTCCAAGTGTCACCTCCTGAAACCAAAGGTGCAATACCTGGGACACGTGGCGAGTGCTGACGGAGTAGCTCCCGACCCCGATAAGATCACCGTGATTAAAGACTGGCCAAGACCCTCCAGCATAAAGGAAGTGCGGCAGTTCCTCGGGTTGGTAGGCTACTACTGAAGATTCATTCCTGGTTTCACCAAAATGGCAGCCCCTATGCAGGACCTCCTGATAGGTCAATCTCGGAAAGCCAAAAACCAGAAGCCGCCCTTCAGGTGGGAAAAGCTGGAAGAGGAGTCCTTCTGCCAGCTGAAGATGGCCCTCACGGGGGATGAAATCCTGGCGTACCCTGATTACAGCCAGCCCTTTATCCTCCACACGGACGCAAGCAACATCGGACTAGGAGCCGTACTGTCCCAGATCCAGCAGGGGAGAGAACGGGTAATTGCTTACGCCAGCCGAAAATTGCGACCCACGGAAAGAAACCCTGAGAATTACAGCTCATTTAAGCTCGAGTTCCTGGCAGTGGTGTGGGTGGTAACCGAACGTTTTAAGCATTACCTTGCCTCTTCCAAGTTCACCGTGTACACGGATAACAACCCGTTGACACACCTGGACACTGCAAGGCTCGGTGCCCTGGAACAGAGATGGATGGCCCGCCTGTCCAACTATGAATTCACCATCAAATACTGGGCGGGACGCTCAAATGCCAACGCGGATGCCCTGTCTAGAATGCCAAACTTACCGGACGTAGGGGAAGATCCAGAAGATCTGGAAGAAGTCGAGCTCCCTGCGTTCCACCGTCATGGGATTACCCTGTATTCCCACCGTGTGAAGGACAGGCGCTCTGTGACGTTCAATCCCTTGCCCCACTACAGCTGGGCGGAAACGCAAGACAGTGATCCCGCAGTCCGTCTGGTGAAGGAAATGCTGACACAGGCCGATGCCCGTCTTGACCCAGACGCTCCGGAGGAGACCAAGCTACTGTGGAAGGAGAAAAGTAAGCTGTTCCTCTACAGGGAGAAGCTGTGCCGAAGAATGGTTAACTCTCGAACACATGAGTTGACCTGGCAGGTAGTGGTCCCAAGACGAGACGCGGCTATGGTGCTGGAGGCATACCACAACGGAGCAGGACATTTTGGATGGAAGAAGCTGGAGTACTTGTTGCGTGAACGGTTCTACTGGGTAGGCATGAGAGGAGCCATCGAGAGGTGGTGCAGAGACTGTGGCCCGTGCAACCTAAGAAGAAAGGACCGTGCCAGCCAGAAGACTCCCCTGCAGCCCATCATCACCAGACAGCCACTGGAACTGGTAGCCCTGGACCATGTGAAACTGTCTCCGAGCAGATCTGGGTATGCCTACGCCCTCACAATCGTAGATCACTACTCCCGGTTCCTGGTGGTGGTTCCCGTCAAGGACTTAACGGCTCAAACAGCAGCTAGAGCCTTCCAGCAGCACTTCTGCCGTCCACACGGGTACCCGGAGCAAGTGTTGACAGACCAAGGACCAGCCTTCGAAGCAGAGGTCTTCCAGGAGTTCTGCAGCCTGTATGGCTGCAAGAAGATAAGAACAACGCCCTATCACCTGCAGACCAACGGACTCTGCGAGAAGATGAACCAGGTGGTGATAGATCTGCTAAAAACATTGCCCCTGGAAGAACGCAGCCTGTGGCCTGAGAAACTGCCCGATCTGGTGGACCTGTACAACCACATCCCGGTAGGTTCCACCAACTGTACCCCGGCTTACCTAATGAGAGCAAGACCTGGTAAGCTGCCTATTGACCTGGATATGGGAGTCCTGACACCTGAGGACACCTCGCCAGAGGCAGACTGGGATACAGAACGGCAGCAGCAGTACCGGAAAGTACAGGAGAGCGTCGAGCGAAGTCTCTGTCAATCAAGAGAAAGGCAGGAGAGGACTTATAACCAACATGCTCCCGCTGTTCCCCTGGTACCTGGAGAGCAGGTCTTGAAAAGAAAAAGGCGGCTCCATAAGTTGGACGACCAGTGGGAAAAAGACCCGTACACCGTACTGCCCTCAAGCCACAATAATCCAAAGGTGTACGTCATCAGCAAGGATGGAGGAGAGACCACAGCCACTGTCTCCAGAGACCACCTGAAAAAGTGTCCCGAGAAGTTGCAAAGCACGGATGAAGATCAGGAAGACCCTCAACCCGTAGAGGAAAAGGAGGAAATGATCAGCACCGTACTCGGAGACTTTCCCCGGTCCTGGACACAAGTAAACAACGATATCGTGGTACCCGTCCTCACCTTTCTCCAGCCAGCCCCTCAAGTGCCTAAAGAAGATCAGGTAGAGCTGGAAGAGCAGCCGGCCCAGGAGGCAGAAGAATCCATACCAGCAGACCAGGAGAATCAACCCTCTGCTAGTAGTGAGCATGCCGTGCCCCTAGTGAGCCAAAGAGTGCGCAGACAGCTGCCCAGCCTACCCGCAACATTCCCTACACTCTGTAGTGCAGAACCAGTTAGTGAGCTCCGAAGGTCCACTAGAGTCACTAGAGGTCAGATGCCCGCTCGCTGGAAAATATAAACTAATGCACTGTAAATGTACCTGTTTCTTGAAAATGTTTATGGTTTTTGTTGTTGCTTGTTATTAACTATGTTTCTCAGTTACCCTGCAGATTTCTTTGGACTAACAGGTTATGGACGCTGGATAACCGGAACAGTTTTGTAGATAGTTGCACATTGTGCCTCTTGCGAAGATGGCCGCGGAAGAGAAAACCTGTCTGGCGTGGCCTCCTTGCGGCCCAAAGTAGTTAGCTTCAGCCTTGCAGCCACGCCCAAGGCCAACGCAAGGGGTTTGCTTTGGACAGGTCCCCTACTTCGCTTGAAACTTCACCTTGGGTGATATGGACACCCGGTTGCGGACACGCCATGACCTTTAAAGAAATAAAGCTTCTTGTAAATATGTTATTGTATTATCTTTTATACCCTTGTATTTATGTTTCTTTAAAAATGTGTTTAGTCCCGGAGTACTAAAATTTAATAGGGGGGAATGTGGCACCCCAGGGGTCTGGTTGCCACAGTAACAGAAATATTATGTCTGAGAGCAAGTGGGAGGTTTCTCTGGTCAGGAGCCCTAAGCATGCAACACTGCCCGCCCAGACCTGGGAGGGGAGGAATCTGCCCTTATAAACTGGGTCTGGGGCGGGATTAGGTCAGTCAGAGCTTGGAGAGGGAAAGATACAGCAGGAGCTCTGTAGGAACAGTAGCTGAAGACCAGGGGCTGGAGCTGAGCAGAGCTCGCCCTGGCTGAGGACACTACAACCGGACACCGGAGTCCGAGGCTGTGGCGACTGATATACACCCAGCAGCAGAAACCAGCCGGCAGGGGATTCCAGGTCCTCTGGCCATAGAAGCCCGGAGGCTCAGTCACAAGAAAGGGACCAGCGCCGCCATCCAGGAGCGGAGGCTAACAGAAGGCCCCAAGTCACCAGCCATACGGGTGAGCACCACACGGTATACTCAGGGACGTGGGCTATTTGTAACCGCTTACAGCAAGGTAGCCAGGAAAGAGTGCAGATAGACGGGGAGGCCTACAACTCCGCCTAGCCAGGGGAGATCCTGCTTGCTCACAGACTGACCAGGCCTCTACTGCTAACCAGTACTCCCGGGAGGGTCTGCTTTATACCATCAGTAAAGACCCTGAACTGCACCACACGTCTCTGTGTTTCATCGCCGCACCAGCACCATTAGTACTGGGACTCTCACACCATCACTCCCATCATCCACACTAGCTGCCCTGAGGCAATACTTCTCCAGTGGGGAGTTATCCCATACTTGGCTGCGCTTACAACATCAGCCTCAGCGGTCTGCAGCGCAGCGGCGGTCCCCACTGACCGCAATCCACGGGTGGCGTAGTCGGACATTTGTTATTACACTAAGACTGCCACTGGTTTGACCACCCTGAGCCACGGACCGGGTCGCCGCCACACTGAGTCTACCACCCCCAGCATCCCACCAGAGGCCCGGTTCCGGGTTCCCCACGCGGCCCAGGGGGCGCGTCAGAAATATTTTTCAAAATGCACAATATACATCTCTACATTATCTGCTAGAGGAGGTAGGCATAGTGGACTTATGGAGAATACGGCACCCTGATGTCAGACAATATTCCTGTTACTTCGCCTTCCATCAATCTTTGTCAAGAATAGACCAAGCTATTGGCTTTGAATCAATCATACCCTATATTAAATCGGTGAGGTATCTGCCAAGGAGTGTCTCTGACCACTCGCCTATACAAGTACAACTGCAGATGGGTGCTGTGAGGTCTCCGGGGGAATATACATGGCACATCAATCCTTTTTGGCTGCAACTAATTGGTCCTACTCTTAGCTCTAGAATCTTAGAATATTTTCGTTTTAATGATGGGTCGTCATCTACGAGAGTTATATGGGATGCTATGAAAGCATATGTACGGGGAATATGCATAGTGGAGATCAATAAGATAAAATCCAAAATAAAGGAGTTAACCCAAAAATTGCAACAGAATGTTTGCGAAAAGGAGGCACAAGTAGAATGAAATGGGAAAATGCACAGAAAATATTGCCTGATCATTTGCTATCATTAGCTTCTCAGAAACAACTGTTTGTTAAGCAAAGATACTTTATAAAGCAAGGGTCTCAAACACGGCTGGGTAGATGGTCCGCATTCTTTGCATGACAAAATGACATTTTTAGTGATATCATTTTTTTTTCTATACACCTTTTGAATTTGTCCTCATCTTGTATTAACCCCTTTACAGCCCATGACGTACTAATACGCGTCTGTGCCCTGGGCTTTAAGAGCCTGACCCTTATTAGTACGTCATGGCGATCGTGCGCGCACACAGGCTGTGCTGGCGCGATCGCCGCCGAGTGTCAGCTGATTGTCAAAGCTGACACCTGGTACTATGTGCAGGGAGCGGTCCTGCACCGCTCCCGGCACATTAACCCCCGCAATGCTGCGATCGAAGTCGATCGCAGCATTGCGGTGGCAAGGGGAGGTGATCGCAATACTCACCTCCTCTTCCGGCCTCCAGCGCTGTCTGCCGCGGCTTCCCGGGTGTTGCCATGATGACCCGATGTCGTCATGACAACATCCGGGTCACCAGACAGCAGGAAGATTGTTTGGTCATGCGCAGTGCATGACCGAACAATCTTCTCACTTTGCAGCGCTGACTGCCTGCATGGTTCAGGGATGGTGCTCCATCCCTATGCTATGCAGGCGATCAGAATAAAAAAAGTGAAAGTCCCAGAGTGGAACAAAGTAAAAAAGTGTAAAACCTCTCAGAAAGTGAAAAAATTTTTTTAAAAACATTGTAAAAATATTTAAAAAAAAATAATCCACCAAAAATAAAAATATAATGTACCCATCAATAAATATTATTATGAAAAAAAAAAAAAAACAATAAAAGTACACATATTTGGTATCGCCGCGTCCGGAACGACCTGACCTATAAAACTGTCCCACTAGTTAACCCCTTCATTGAACACGGTAAAAAAAAAAAAAAAAAAAAAAAAAACGAAGCAAAAAACAATGCTTTATCATCATACCGCCAAACAAAAAATGGAATAACACGCGATCAAAAAGATGAATATAAATAAAAATGGTACCGCTGAAAACATAATCTTGTCCCGCAAAAAACAAGCTGCCATACAGCTCCATAATCCGAAAATTCAAAAAGTTATAGCTCTCAGAATAAAGCGATGCAAAAAATAATTTTTTCTATAAAATGTCTTTTATTGTGTAAAAGCGCAAAAACATAGAAAAACGATATAAATGTGGTACTGCTGTAAACGTACTGACCCGAAGAATAAAGCTACCTTATCAATTTTACCACACGCGGAGTAGAATAAAAAAAATTAAAAAAAAAATAAAAATTCCTGAATTGTAGGTTTTTGTTTATTCTGCCTCCCAAAAGCTGGAATAGAAAGCGATCAAAATATGTCACGTGCCTGAAAATGGCACCAATAAAAACGTCAACTTGTCCCGCAAAAAAAAATCCATCACATGACTCTGTCGGCCAAAATATGGAAAAATTATAGCTCTCAAAATATGGCGATGCAAAAACTAGATTTTACAAAATATGTGTCTTTTAGTGTGTGACAGCTGTCAATCATAAAAACCCGATATCATTCTGGTATCTCTGTAGTCGCACCGACCCGAAGAATAAGGTCGTCTAATCACTTATACCGCACGAGGAACGGCGTAAAAAATAAACACTAGGGCTGGGGTTGGGGTTAGGGTTGTGCTAATGTTAGGGTTCGGGTCAGGGTTGGGCTAGAGTAGGGTTAGGGTTGGGGGTAAGGGTTGTTTTTTTTTTATAAAAAAAAAAAAGATGACGATATGGCAACTAGTGTTGAACACAAGTGCTCGCTACTTGAGTTTTCATCGGGTACTCGGGTATGCATTGAGTATCGCGGGTGCTCGAGTCTCCGCCCCATATGCTTCGCGGTCAAAATAACCTCGCGGGGATTGCCTGCCATGCTCGAGTGATTCCCGCATGTTTTTTTGGGGGTGTCTAATAACCGTGAAACATGCGGGAGGGGACTCGAGCATTTCACTTGAGCACCTGTGATACATGGTGCATACCTGAGTACCCGATGCAAACTCAAGTAGCGAGCACTTGCGCTCAAGACTAATGACAACTTATTCAATATGATGACCTAATGTCATCAAATTTTGTGTCGTACCTCTGGGTTCAAAATGTTCACTATACCCCTTGATAAAATCCTTGAGGGGTGTAGTTTCCAAAATGGGGTCACTTGTGGGGGGTTTCAACTATTTAGGCACATCAGGGGCTCTTCAAACGTGACATGGCGTCCGCTATCGATTCCAGCCAATTTTGCGTTCAAAAAGTCACACAGTGCTCCTTCCCTTCTGAACTCTGCCGTGCGTCCAAACACTGTATTTTCCCGACATATGGGGTATTGGCGTACTCAGGAGAAATTGCACAAAAGTTTTTGGGGTCCATTTTTTCCTCTTACCCTTGTGAAAATAAAAAAATTGGGGCTAAAACATCATTGTTGTGGAAAAAGTTTGATTTTTTTATATTCACGGCTCCATGTTATAAACTTCTGTAAAGGACTTGGGGGTTCAAGGTGCTCACCACACATCTAGATAAGTTCCCTGAGGGGTCTAGTTTCCAAAATGGTGTCAATTGTGGGGGGTTTCTACTGTTTAGGCACATCAGGGGCACATCCACTAATTATTCAAGCAAATTTTACAATCAAAAAGTCAAATGGTGCTCCTTCCCTTCCGAACCCTGCCGCGTGCCCAAACAGTGGTTTTCCCCCACATATGCGGTATCTGCTAACTCATGAGAAATTGCACAACAAACTGCATAGTGCAATTTCTTCTGTTACCCTTATGAAAATGCAAAAGTGGGGGCTGAAAAACATTTTTTGTGGGAAAAATGTGAAAATTTTATTTTTATGGCTTAATGTTATAAACTTCTGTGAAGCACCTGGTGGTTCAAGGTGCTCACCACACATCTAGATAAGTTCCCAGAGGCGTCTAGTTTCCACAATGGTGTAACTTGTGGGGGGTTTCCACTGTTTAGGCACATCAGGGGCTCCCCAAATGCAATATGGCGTCCGCTAATTATTCAAGCAAATTTTACATTTAAAAAGTCAAATGGCGCTCCTTCCCTTCCGTACCCTGCCGTGCGCCCAAACAGTGGTTTTCCCCCACATATGGGGTATCTGCTTACTCAGGAGAAATTGATCAACAAATTTTCGGGTCTATTTTTTCCTGTTACCCCTGCGAAAATAAAAAAAATTGGGTCTAAAGTAACATTTTTGTGAAAAAAGTTAAATGTTAATTTTTTTCTTCCACATTCCAAAAATTCCTGTGAAGCACCTGAAGGGTTAATAAAGTTTTTGAATGTGGTTTTGAGCACCTTGAGGGGTGCAGTTTTTAGAATGTTGTCACTTGTGGGTATTTTCTGTCATAAAGACCCCTCAAAGTGACTTTAAATATGATGTGGTCCCTAAAAAAATGGTTTTCTAAATTTTGTTGGAAAAATGAGAAATCGCTGGTCAAATTTTAACCCTTATAGCTCCCCAGTAAAAAAAAATTTGGTACCAAAATTCTGCTGATTTAAAGTAGACATGTGGGAAATGTTATTTATTAACTGTTTTGTGTGACATATCTCTCTGATTTAAGGGCATAAAAATTCAAATTTTGAAAATTGCTAAATTTTCAAAATTTTTGCCAAATTTCCATTTTTTTCACAAATAAACGCAAGTGATATCGGAGAAATTTGTGCAAACCACCTTGGGTTGTAAAGGGGTTAATAACTCATCCTGGTCCTCATCTTGTAGTAATGCCTCATCTAATGCCTCATCCTGGTCCTCATCTTGTTGTAATGTCTCATCCTGGTCCTCATCTTTTAGTAATGACCCATCCTGGTCCTCATCTTGTAGTAATGCACCATCCTGGTCCTCATCTTGTAGTAATGCCCCATCTTGGTCCTCAACTTGTAGTAATGCACCATCCTGGTCCTCATCTTGTAGTAATGCCCCATCCAGGTCCCCATCTTGTCGTAATGTCCTCCATCTAGGTCCCCATCTTGTTATAATGTCCCCATCTTGTAGGAATGTCCCCCATCCAGGTCCTCACATTGTAGAAATGTTCCTATCCAGGTCCCCACATTGTAGGAATGTTCCTATCCAGGTCCCCACATTGTAGATATGTCCCAATCCAGTTCCCCATATTGTAGATATGTCCCCATCCAGGTCCCCACATTGTAGGAATGTCCCTATCCAGGTCCCCATATTGTAGATATGTCCCCATCCAGGTCCCCATATTGCAGGAATGTCCCCATTCAGGTCCCACATTGTAGGAATGTCCCCATCCAGGTCCCACATTGTAGGAATGTTCCTATCCAGGTCCCCATATTGTAGGGATGTCCCCATTCAGGTCCCACATTGTAGGAATGTCCCCATCCAGGTCCCACATTGTAGGAATGTTCCTATCCAGGTCCCCATATTGTAGGAATGTCCCCATTCAGGTCCCACATTGTAGGAATGTCCCCATCCAGGTCCCACATTGTAGGAATGTTCCTATCCAGGTCCCCATATTGTAGGAATGTCCCCATTCAGGTCCCTATATTGTAGGAATGTCCCCATCCAGGTCCCACATTGTAGGAATGTTCCTATCCAGGTCCCCATATTATAGGGATGTCTCCATTCAGGTCCCACATTGTAGGAATGTCCCCATCCAGGTCCCACATTGTAGGAATGTTCCTATCCAGGTCCCCATATTGTAGGGATGTCTCCATTCAGGTCCCACATTGTAGGAATGTCCCCATCCAGGTCCCACATTGTAGGAATGTCCCCCATCCAGGTCCCACATTGTAGGAATGTTCTTATCCAGGTTCCCATATTGTAGGAATGTCCCCATTCAGGTCCCTATATTGTAGGAATGTCCCCATTCAGGTCCCACATTGTAGGAATGTCCCCATCCAGGTCCCACATTGTAGGAATGTGCGCTTCTCAGTGTCTGCGGGATGACAGGCTGGATGGCAGCGTTCTGCAGCGGTCCAGCCTGTCATCTCGATGTAGCTGAGCTGAAGCTGTCCTGGGAACCATCGAAAGGTAAGGATGATGTTGGTTTATTATTTTACTTTTATTGCAGGAGATCGTTGGCTTCAGCTGGAATGGGCGTGATGGTAAGTATGGTTTAATTTAGAACAATAAAGAATTGTGTGTTTATTTCAATTAAAGGACTTTTTTCTGGGTGTTTGTGTTTTTATTTAAAATACTTTACTAGAAATTCATGGTGGTCATGTCTAATATTGGCATGACCCCATGAATTTCGGGCTTAGGGCCAGCTGATAATGCCAAGCTGGCCCTAACCCCTTTATTACCCAGTGAGTCACCGCACCAGGGCCCTGGATGAGTTGGGTACAGCGCCAGAAGATGGCGCTTCTATGAACGCGCCATTTTCCGGGGTGGCTGCGGACTGCAATTTGCAGCGGGTGGGGCCCAGAAAGCTTGGGTCTCCCTGCGCTGCAGATTCCAGCCCCCAGCTGCCTAGTTGTACCTGGCTGGACACAAAAATAGGGCAAAGCCCCACGTATTTTTTTTTTAATTATTTCATGAAAGTCATGAAATAATTAAGAAAAAAAGGGCTTCCCTATATTGTTGTGTCCAGCCAGGTACAGCAGGCAGGAACGGGCAGCCCCCAACCACCAGCTGCCTATTTGTACCTGGCCGGACACAAAAATATAGGGAAGTCCTTTTTTTCTTAATTATTTCATGACTTTCATGAAATAATTAAAAAAAAAATACGTGGGGGTTCGCCCTATTTTTGTGTCCAGCCAGGTACAACTAGGCAGCTGGGGGCTGGAATCCGCAGCGCAGGGAGGCCCAAGCTTTCTGGGTCCCCCCCCCCCCCCCCGCAGTCCGCAGCCACCCCGAAAAATGGCGCGTTCATAGAAGCACCATCTTCTGGCGCTGTACCCAACTCATCCAGGGCCCTGGTGAGGTGGCTCAGTGGGTAATAAAGGGGTTAGGGCCAGCTTGGTATTATCAGCTGGCCCTAAGCCCGAAATTCATGGGGTCACGCCAATATTAGACATGACCACCATGAATTTCTAGTAAAGTATTTAAAAAAAACACAACACCCAGAAAAAAATCCTTTAATTGAAATAAACACACAATTCTTTATTGTTCTAAATTAAACCATACTTACCGTCACGCCCATTCCAGCTGAAGCCAATGATCTCCTGCAATAAAAGAAAAATAATAAAGCAACCTCATCGTTACCTTTCCATGGTTCCCAGGACGACTCCAGCTCTGCTACATCGAGATGACAGGCTGGACCACAGCAGAAAGCTGCCATCCAGCTTGCCATGCCGCAGAGACTGAGAAGCGGAGGCATGCTTGCGCTCCTCAGTGTCTGGCTGTGACGGCATCCAGATGAGCCGAGTTTATGTCCAATGAACTCGGCTCACCTCATGCACGTCACTGACAGCGTGGGAAAATTCTCCTGCACTCAGCGCTTCAGCGTGAGAATTCTCCCACGCTGTCAGTGACGTACATGAGGTGAGCTGAGTTCATTGGACATGAACTCACCTCATGCACGTCACTGACAGCGTGGGATTTTATTCTGGGTGTTGTGTTTTTTTTTAACTTTGACTATGGGGTTAGTAATGGGGGTGTCTTATAGACGCCTCTCCATTACTAACCTGGGCTTGATGTCAGCTGGCATAATAAGCTGACATCAACCCCAGCTCTATTACCCCACTGCCACCGCTACAGGGCAGTGGGAAGAGCGAGGCTAAGTGCCAGAATTGGCGCATCCTATGGATGCGCCATTTCTGGGGCGGCTGACGGCTGGTGTTTCTAGCCTGGGAGGGGGCCAATATTCATGGCACCCTTCCTGGGCTATTAATATCAGCCCCCAGCTGTCTGCCTAGCCTTTGCTAGCTATTAAAATAGGGGGGTCCCCCATTTTTTGGGGGGGTCCCCCATTTTAATAGCTAGTAAAAGCTAGGTATTCAGCTGGGGGCTGATATTAGTAGCCTGGGAAGCTCCGTGGGTATTACCCCCTTCCCAGGCTTCAAACATCTGCCCCAGCCATCTGCTTAACCTCCGCTAGAGACTAAAATTACGGGGAACCCCACGCCAATTTTTTTTAAATAAATCCTTTATTTTAACACTAAATGACATGTACAGTAACCAACACTATCACTGTACTTCTTATATATGTGACTGACATGTTTCTATCTATCTAATCTATGTGTGATGCTCTATTCTTTCTGTTGTAAATTGTCGGGTACTGCTGCTGAATTGCCGGCCGGCTTTTTTAAAGAGACGGTGCATGAAAACACTATTATTTTTTTTAATAAATCCTTTACACTAAATGACAAGTACAGTAAGCTGAGCGCTGCCATCCAGCTTGTCATCCTTCAGAGACACTGCAGAGCGCAGGCATTTTGGGAACTTCCGATTCCGGTATTCGATATTCTAAAAGTATCGGAACTCAGTATCGGAAAGCTCAACACTATTGACCACCTTTACTCTGCTGATATGTTATTTTAGGGGTGTAGAAAAACACAGCGTACTACACAGGGGCGGACACAGACTGTAGTGGGCCCCGGTGCAAGAATTTTTTTGGGGTCCCCCCGCCCTTCATAGGGGGCATGAAGGGCCCCCCCCCCGTGCATCTCTCATCCCCCCGTGCATCTCTGATTTCCCCCACTCCAAGTTAATTATTTGTATGTAAAAAAATACAACTTGTTATACTTACCTCCCAGGGCCGGCTCCAGGTTTTTGTGGGCCCTGGGCAACAGAGTTTCAGTGGGCCCCTTTAACACATACCATGATTCATGATGCACAGATACCGCAGAGAAATATATATATATAGTACAAGGCCAAGGATTTCACTTAGTACATTACATGAGCGATATCTATTGTAAATTCTACAATAGCTCAGAAACCGGCGAATCCTCACAACGTACAGTGCAGACCGGACAGTATAGTCCTCCATACAGTATTATGGGCACCATATCATGCTCCATACAGGATATTGACCCCCTTAAAATGCTCAATACAGGATACTGGTCCCCATATAATGCTCCATACAGGATACTGGTCTCCATATAACACTCCATAGAGGATACTGGTCCCCATATAACACTGCATACAGAATACTGGCCCCCATATAACGCTCCCTACCAAATACTGTCCCCCCTAATATCGCTCCATACAGAATACTGACCCCATATAACGCTCCATACAGAATATTGGCCCCCATATAACGCTCCATGCAGGCTGTTCCCCCCTTATAATGCCCCATTACACAAGCGATATCTATTGTAAATTCTACAATAGCTCAGAAACCGGCGAATCCTCACAGAGCACAGTGCAGACCGGACAGTATAGTCCTCCATACAGTAATATGGGCACCATATAATGCTCCATACAGGATACTGACCCCCTTATAATGTTCCATACAGGATACTGGTCCCCATATAATGCTCCATACAGGATACTGGTCCCCATATAACTCTCCATACAGAATATTGGCCCCCATATAACGCTCCATGCAGGCTGTTCCCCCCTTATAATGCCCCATTACACAAGCGATATCTATTGTAAATTCTACAATAGCTCAGAAACCGGCGAATCCTCACAGCGCACGGTGCAGACCGGACAGTATAGTCCTCCATACAGTAATATGGGCACCATATAATGCTCCATACAGGATACTGACCCCCTTATAATGCTACATACAGGATACTGGTCCCCATATAATGCTCCATACAGGATACTGGTCCCCATATAACTCTCCATACAGAATATTGGCCCCCATGTAACGCTCCATGCAGGCTGTTCCCCCCTTATAATGCCCCATGCAGGATGACACCCGTCTTTTAATTCGCTATGCAGGATGTCACATCTACCCCCCATAAAATGCCCCATGCAGGATGTCACCTCTTCCCCCCATATAATGCCCCATGCAGGATGTCACTTCCCCCTTTTCAGTGCCCCATGCAGCATGTCAGACCACCCCCTCCCTTATAATGCCCCATGCAGGAGGTCACCCCCCCTCCTTATAATGCCCCATGCAGTATGTCACACACCCACCCTCTATATAATGCCCCATGCAGGATGTCAATTCCCCCCTCCCCCTCTTATAATGCCCCATGCAGGATGTCACACCGCCTCCCTTATAATGCCCCATGCAGAATGTCACGCCCCCCTCCCTTATAATGCCCCATGCAGGATGTCACTTCCCCCCTTCCCCTCTTATAATGCCCCATGCAGGATGTCACTTCCCCCCTTCCCCTCTTATAATGCCCCATGCAGGATGTCACTTCCCCCCTTTCCCTCTTATAATGCCCCATGCAGAATGTCACGCCCCTCCTCCCTTATAATGCCCCATGCAGGATGTCACTTCCCCCCTTCCCCTCTTATAATGCCCCATGCAGGATGTCACTTCCCCCTTCCCCTCTTATAATGCCCCATGCAGGATGTCACTTCCCCCCTTTCCCTCTTATAATGCCCCATGCAGGATGTCACTTCCCCCCTTCCCCTCTTATAATGCCCCATGCAGGATGTCACTTCCCCTTCCCCTCTTATAATACCCCATGCAGAATGTCACATCCCTCCCCCCCACCCCCATATAATGCCCCCATGCAGGATGTCAATTCCCCCCTCCCGCATATAATACCCCATTCAGGATGCCAATCCCCCCCCTATATAATGCCCCATGCAGGATGTCACACCACCCCCCCATATAATGCCCCATGCAGGATGTCACACCCACTCTCCCCCCACCATTAAATGCCCCATGCCCCCATGCGTAAAAAAAAAAAAATCAAATACTCACCTCACTTCTTACCTGCTGCTAATCCGGACTCCAGTGTTGCGCGCGTCTTCCCGCTCTGTGATGTGACAGCTCAGGAGAGAGCGCGCAGTGTAAAGACGTCACCGCGCCCTCTGACCTGAGACATCACAGTCAGAGGACGCGGCAGACGCAGCGGAGGCACGGGGAGGGGTAAGTATTGTGCCGGCGCCGTCACGTGACCGGAGATGTCCCTGCGCTCAGCATGGGGCCCATGCTGAGCGCAGGCACATCTCCGGTCATGTGACGGCGGGGGGTCCTGCGGGGGGGGGCCCCATGAGGAGACGCACAAGAGGGGGGCTCCGAGGGGGCCCCGACCGGCCGGGCCCCATGCTGGAGTCAGGGCAGTCATGCCATGATGGCGGCCCTGCTGGAGGTTGGAGGGCCCCCTCTCCCTCGGGGGCCCCCGTTCAATGAACCGGCTGCGCGGGCGGTAGGTCCGCCCCTGGTACTACATCTCTAAAAAGGTATATCTGCTTTAAAAATAGTAATACATAAGAATAATATGTACTATGTCTGACCACTACAAACACTCATCTGAACTGGTCCAAGTGCTGTCAGCTTTTTTCACGGGCAGCACTTATACAATACGGTCGTGTGAATATAGGCTTATGATGCATCTGGTAATAAACATGTTAAGGATGGGCCACTACTCATGGGCCACTGCTGTGTGCTTGCCCCCCAGGCTAAAATGTGCCAGCCAGCCCCTGCTGCACCGGGTGCCAGAAAACCTAGATGCACCTTTGGAATAGGTATCTTGCAAAGTAAGGATGGGGTTTGGTGTTTTTAAGTGATTTTATTGACTCTGTGCATTTATATTTTGTATCAATAATATGATATGGTTATATATATCTTCTGGATATCAGGAGGGCTTATCCCTGTGCATTGACTCTCTCCTTCTCCTTCGATGTCCTGTATAGGCCAAAAAAAACTACACGTTTCGAGGACTCACAGTTCCTCTTCGTCAGCTTCTCGCTGGTAGTCAAACTGGTAACCTAATAAAGTCCAAATGCCCCCCACAAAGATAATACAACCAAAGAAATGGAGGAAGATCCAATACTATCAAGACGGTGCAAAAGGACATATGGAGGTGCAATAGAAGTAAGAGAGAATTCCAATAAGAATAGACTGTGTGTGAAAAAAATAATAATAAAAAAGACTTTGTTCAAACTTTCACAATTAGTTAAAAATGAATAAAAATTATATACTTATATTTCTGATGGCTATAAAAAACAGTCTGTTAATCAGTGTATATTACCAGGATAGTATAAATTCGGCACTTAGTACCATCCAGAGATAAAAAGGAAAAATGAAGGAGAAAAATAAAAACATTATATTGTATCTCCAATAGGGGTATCAATGTATAGAAACAAATACATATATCAAATAGGTGGATTCAAAGGAATATATCCAAAAGACATATTATATTGATAAAATATAAGGAGGTTCATAAAAGTGCAATGTAAATGTTCAATTGGTGCTGGGATAAAGAATACATACAGTATATACCGCTGCGAGTTGAAGGCATACAGCTGACTCTCGTGATTAAGGCCCTTCAGAGCCAAGCTATTTAATGTGAAGAACCATTTGGATTCCATCCGCGACATTAATCTCAGGTAATCACCTCCCCTCCATTTTCTGGGGACTAATCGGATCCCACAAAGCTTAGTGCCCTTATAAGATTGGTTGTGGAACTTCCGGTAGTGCCGGGACAGTGGATGCCCTTCAAAACCTTCATTCATGTTGATAAAGTGTTCCTTCAGCCTTTTGATAACTTGCGCTTTGTACAGACATCTCCTCCTGCCAAGGCATAAAAAGGGCGTGGCTTGGGGTGTGGATAGGGGCGTGGTCAGACTACGCGTGCCGCATGGTTTCGCCCTCTTTCTAGTCCTCATAGGTTGGCGGTATGCTTGTACTGAGGAGATCTGGGATATCAGTGATTAGGTCCCATATTGTGCACTGTAAGGTCTGGAAAAGCTCCTTCTATCCGTCTCTGTAGCACCAGAGGAAGAACAGAGGGGAAAAGACAGGATTTTCTACATGTCGCGTTATGTAGATGTTCTGCAGATTTATCACAACCGTCCACAAGAAGAAACTGCCATCACAGAGCCGCCTTTAGCTGTTGGAAAAGTTTAAACTTAGTTTTGAATAGTTGCTATAGGCAACAGGGACCGTTTCTATTTACGCTGCGTCACATGATGCTGGTGCTGGGTGATGTCATGTGACGGAATGTTGTGGGTGATGATGTCACAGAGGGCGTTGTGATGTCACCCTTGGGGGATATAAGGGGGCTCCATCCACCTGGAGCTCATATCTCATTGGCCATATCTTGGTGCTGAGATACCCCCTGGAGACAATGAGGATGGCCATATTGTTTCTGTGCTGTACCCTGTTCTACCCTGTGAATTACCATAGGCTGCCGGTGAGTACCTGTCTATTATTACATATGGAGGACGTTTAGAATCAGCTGCGGCAGGGGAAGGGGATGGGGAGGGGGGTCCTGTAAGAATTTACCTGCGGGAATAAGAGGTTATGGCAGGGAAAGGAGCTTAGGAAGTGACAGTCAGAGGGGATATAAGTGTGGAGTGACCCCTCTGACTCCCACATTCCTGCTTTGTCCTTGTAGTGATTAATGACTTTGGTGTTGTCCCTTATATATCACTTTGCAGTCACCAGTGATCGCTCCGCACTGTGATCCTAAACTACAGTCTCATTTACCTTTTTGCAAACGCCCAGAAGGGGAGGAGTGACATCACACCCATGTGAGCAGATCCCGCCCACTTTTACTGCAGTCGTAATGCGAGCTAGCTGTATTCTGTTTTCATGGAAATGTCAGCAGCTGCTCCCCCTAGTGTTTACAAGATGAAAACATCAAAACAGTTAAAATATTTTTTTCAGATTTTATACCATTGAAACCTCTTTAAATATATATGTGTATTTATATATAAATATAAATACTTTACAATTTTACAATTGTAAAAAAATTGCTGACACTTTTCCTTTAAAAGATCTAAAGACGTTCTGCTTCATGTGCCATTGTGACCAATCACAGCACAGATTATATTTTTTAAACTTTTCTTGAAAAACTGAAGCTGCTCCGTGATTGGAAATCATGTGGAAGGGTTCTCTTTTAGACATTTAGTTAGGTCCAAAGTATCAGTGACATGATGGATAGAACTGTGCAATGATGTCACAGAGGGCTTTGTGATGTCACCCCTGGGTATATTAGAAGCCTCGGCCCATCTGCAGCTTGTATCTCATTGACCATACCTTGGTGCTGAGAGACCTCTGGAGATGATGAGTATCATCCTATCATTTCTGTGCTTTACGTTGCTCTACCCCCCACATTACAGTACACTGAGGGCGAGTATGTTCTCATCAATATGGAGGTCACAAGGATCAGCTAATGAGAATATCGCCTCTTCCAGGACTTCTCATACTGGACACGTGACCGTCCGTCATATGAAAGTCCAACTGTAAATAATATTCCATGGACCCTGGAGGTGAATCCCAAACTTCTTCCTGATCTTCTCAATGGGATATTTCTGAAAGTTGCTTGATAATGTATCCATCACTGTATAATAACAAGGGCTCTCTGTTTGACTGGATTGGGTATAAATATACAGGACTTTATTATGTTTTTTTTCTTTATTATAGGATGACCCACTACCCGTGGATCTCAGGAGAAGCACCTATCAAGCTTCCATCAATCTTCCTCTTTGGCTCTTCCGTGACGCAGTTTTTGTTGCGGTGATGACACTACTGACAATACTAGAGTATTTGGCCTTAAGTCTTGTCCTGAGCAAGTGGGCAATGTCTGAGCCTGGTGAAACCATCAGAAAACTCCTGAGAACAAAACCATTCTGAAGGAACAAAGTGCTTGTAAGGAGCCGATTTGCATCCCTCAGATTCAGGAGCAAGACCCCAGGAGAACACCTGTCCTGCCCAATGGCAAATGTTCTACTCCATCCATGGCTCCTGCACCGCAGGATGCGAAAAACTTTCCTAGTTGCAACTATAAAGTGGCGTTCAGTGATATTGTCTGGGTCAGAACGATCCCTCACAACAATATAGGAAGAAGAGCTCGAAGTTCCACGGAGCATAAAGAGAGGTTACTGATTTTTCAGAGAAACCAACAACCCAGAATTCCAGAGCCAAGAGCACCAGAACCTAGAACACCAGAACCTACCATGTCAGAACCTAGTATGTCAGAACCTAGAATGCCAGAGCCTGAAATGCCTACAACACCTCCACCCAAAATCAAGAGGAGAAGATGTTTCCTTAGATGTCTTAGAGGCGAGGAAGATTGAGAAGGCAACTGCTTGAACTTTCCCATTGCTCGTGTCTTCATCACAGGTTAGTCGTATACATGCTGTCTGATGGGCACCATCTTACTACATACAAGGCAGCATTGCACCTGAAATCGAATGGATATTTTGTCACACACTTGCACTTTAGCACCTTATCATATGGCGCATATATCTATGAACGCTTTGCTAAGTATCACTGTCTAGTATGTGCTTCTGATGAACCTATTTTAGGAAAACGTGTCGAGGTTTGGCATACTATGTACTTGAGTTTGGCGTACTATGTGCTTGTTGGTAAATTCTATTGCCATCTATAATCTACTAGATATTATAATGTCTCTGGTGGGATGCCCCATGCCGAATTGTTGATAACTGACTATGAGCATTGTCCTCTATTTCTTATCTACTATGGTTACAGGTTGATGTGAAGAGAGCTGTGCCATTGGTAGCGATTTTTCTACTGATTTGTCAGTTATATTTATGTTAGTTTAGCAAATTTCTGCTTGTAGGGTCTAATGTTTTAGCATAGTGTATGTTCTGTGAGCTAAATTGTCATACTTATGCACTAGATAGATTATAAATTGTGATGCTTATGTACTAGATACATTATTAGTTTAATCAGTGATTTTTTAAATATTTTTTAACATCAGGAGACTCAAGAATCGCATCTTACAGAAGACAAGAAGCCTAAATGCCGAAGGGTGATGACCTGTTGATGGCCCACAGCTGGAGGGTCATTACCTCTTGATGGCACAAAACTGGACAGAAGATAAAAACATTTGATGGCGCACAGCCGGAGGGTGATGACCTATTGATGGCCATAGCCAGAGGGTCATTACCTGTTGATGGCACACAGCCGGAGGGTGATGACCTATTGATCGCCCACAGCTGGAGAGTCATTACCTCTTGATGGCACAAAACTGGACAGAAGATAAAAACATTTGATGGCGCACAGCCGGAGGGTGATGACCTATTGATGGCCATAGCCAGAGGGTCATTACCTGTTGATGGCACACAGCCGGAGGGTGATGACCTATTGATGGCCATAGCCAGAGGATCATTACCTGTTGATGGCACACAGCCGGAGGGTGATGACCTATTGATGGCCATAGCCGGATGGTCATTACCTGTTGATGGCACACAGCCGGATAGAGGATCATTACCTGTTGATGGCACACAGCCGGATGGTCATTACCTGTTCATGGCACACAGCCGGAGGGTGATGACCTATTGATGGCCATAGCCAGATGGTCATTACCTGTTAATGGCGCACTGCCGGATGGTCATTACCTGTTGATGGCACACAGCTGGAGGATGATGACCAGTTGATGGCGCACTGCCGGATGGTCATTACCTGTTGATGGCGCACTGCCGGATGGTCATTACCTGTTGATGGCACACAGCTGGAGGGTGATGACCAGTTGATGTCGCACTGCCGGATGGTCATTACCTGTTGATGGCACACAGCCGGACAGAGGATCATTACCTGTTGATGGCACACAGCCGGTCAGAGGATAAGATCTTTTGATTGCATACACCGGGTCCCTCCCTGATAACAAGGAACCCTGGGGAATACTGGTCATCTTGATCCCCCACTGACTATATACTTGCTCCACCTCAGCCTACACCATCATGGAGGACACTTCCACCTGTGTCCACTGTAAGGTTGGACTTTCTTTTATAATTACAGCAGATTAATAAACATCATAAAGCTGTAAAACTATCGAGTAATTTATTATAAATTATTATAAAGAAATATAAAGTATAATAGATAGCTATAGAGGGCACATAAGACGACTAACTATAGAAAGCATGGTATCGCCTGATATATACTGTATATTCTAGATGGCGCTATTACACTAAATACATCACAACCTCCAGGGTGATATTACCGTACAA
The DNA here is from genome assembly GCF_046119375.1 of Phyllobates terribilis. Classification (NCBI taxonomy): domain Eukaryota; kingdom Metazoa; phylum Chordata; class Amphibia; order Anura; family Dendrobatidae; genus Phyllobates; species Phyllobates terribilis. The sequence continues at coordinate 16,488,232 of NW_027362767.1, read as the reverse complement.
TGCGAGATCACTAATAATGGCCACAGATTATGAGAAAATGACCAGCTCCATAGTCCTGGAGTTATTATAAATGTCTCTAGTGTGAGGCAGGGACTGGACGAGTGTTGGAGGGAGGTATATTCCCCCAGGACGTCCTTTATGTATCCATGCTGTAGAATCTGCCGTATACTTCTGTTCTAGCAGTCAGACATTTCACTCTGCAAATCACAGGCTCAACATTGTGTAAAACTACCACCGTATATAAGAGCACTCAGAATAAAAACTAGCGGCATGCCGTGCACTGCCCACGTCATGTGTACGGGATACAGGACCTGCAGGACCTGCTACGGACATTATAGTTGATAGATTAATGATACCTGTGCAGATGAAGGGAAAAAAATATGTGCAACAACAGGAGGAGAAAGTCTCAAAATGTAATTTGAAGAGTATAATAGAGAAATGGGAAACTTCTGGAGATGCAGATAAGTGGTACCAGGGCGAAACGTAAGTGTAGCCAGACAAGGGAAAAGTGCAAATGATCCAGCGTAAAGGTTTGTTTAGTAGAAAAAATATTAAAACTTAGCTTTTTTTAGCCATATAAAACACTGCTCCACAAAGAATACAGCAAATGTGCAACTATCATAGCTTACAGACCTACGCGTTTCAAAAAATCATGTCTTAATTATGGCCCTACTACTAGAATGACAAAAAGGCATATATATATATATATATATATATATATATATATATATATATATATATCCACGTGCCTGTATGACCTCCCTACAACACCTGGGCATGCTCCTGATGAGGTTGCGGATGGTCTCCTGTGGGATCTCTGCCCAGACCTTGACTAAAGCATCCGCCAACTCCTGGACAGTCTGTGGTGCAACGTGACGTTGGCGGATGGAGCGAGACATGATGTCCCAGATGTGCTCAATCGGATTCAGGTCTGGGGAACGGGCGGGCCAGTCCTTAGCTTCAATGCCTTCATCTTGCAGGAACTGCTGACACACTCCAGCCACATGAGGTCTGGCATTGTCCTGCATTAGGAGGAACCCAGGGCCAACCGCACCAGCATATGGTCTCACAAGGGGTCTGAGGATCTCATCTCGGTACCTAATGGAAGTCAGGCTACCTCTGGCGAGCACATGGAGGGCTGTGCGGCCCTCCAAAGAAATGCCACCCCACACCATTACTCACCCACTGCGAAACCGGTCATGCTGAAGGATGTCGCTCTCCATGGCGTCTCCAGACTCTGTCACGTCTGTCACATGTGCTCAGTGTGAACCTGCTTTCATCTGTGAAGAGCACAGGGCGCGAGTGGCGACTTTGCCAATCCTGGTGTTCTGTGGCAAATGCCAAGTGTCATGCATGGTGTTGGGCTGTGAGCACAACCCCTATCTGTGGACGTCGGGCCCTCATACCACCCTCATGGAGTCGGTATCTAACCGTTTGTGCAGACACATGCACATTTGTGGCCTGCTGGAGGTCATTTTGCAGGGCTCTGGCAGTGCTCCTCCTGTTCCTCCTTGCACAAAGGCGGAGGTAGCGGTCCTGCTGCTGGGTTGTTGCCCTCCTACGGCCCCCTCCACATCTCCTGGTGTACTGGCCGGTCTCCTGGTAGCGCCTCCAGCCTCTGGACACAGCCAAACTTCTTGCCACAGCTCGCATTGATGTGCCATCCTGGATGAGCTGCACTATCTGAGCAACTTCTGTGGGTTGTAGAGTCTGTCTCATGCTACCACGAGTGTGAAAGCACAACCAACATTCAAAAGTGACCAAAACATCAGCCAGAAAGCATTGGTACTGAGATGTGGTCTGTGGTCCCCACCTGCAGAACCACTCCTTTATTGAGGGTGTCTTGATAATTGCCAATAATTTCCATCTATCGTCTATTCCATTTGCACATCAGCATGTGAAATTGATTGTCAATCAGTGTTGCTTCCTAAGTGGACAGTTTGATTTCACAGAAGTTTGATTTACTTGGAGTTATATTCTGTTGTTTTAAGTGTTCCCTTTATTTTTGGAGCAGTGTATATAGATACATACAGTGAGTACGGAAAGTATTCAGACTCCTTTAAATTTTTCACTCTTTGTTTCATTGCAGCCATTTGATAAATTCTAAAAAGTTCATTTTTTTCTCATTAAAGTACACTCTGCACCCCATCTTGACTGAAAAAAACAGCAATGTAGAATTTTTTTGCAAATTTATAAAAAAAGAAAAACTGAAATATCACATGGTCATAAGTATTCAGATCCTTTGCTCAGACACTCATATTTAAGTCACATGCTGTCCATTTCCTTGTGATCCTCCTTGCGATGGTTCTACTCCTTCAATGGAGTCCAAATGTGTTTAATTAAACTGATAGGACTTGATTTGGAAAGGCACACACCTGTCTATATAAGACCCCACAGCTCACAGTGCATGTCACACCAAATGAGAATCATGAGCTCAAAGGAACTGCCCAAGGAGCTCAGAGACAGAATTGTGGCAAGGCACAGATCTAGCCAAGGTTATAAAAGAATTTCTGCATTACTCAAGGTTCATAAGAGCACAGTGGCCTCCATAATCCTTAAATGGAAGAAGTTTGGGACCACCAGAAGTCTTCCTAGACCTGGCCGTCCAGCCAAACTGAGCAATCGTGGGAGAAGAGCCTTAGTGAGAGAGGTAAAGAAGAACCCCAAGATCACTGTGGCTGAGCTCCAGAGATGCAGTAGGGAGATGGGAGAAAGTTCCACAAAGTCAACTATCACTGCAGCCCTCCCCCAGTTGGGCCTTTATGGCAGAGTGGCCAGACGGAAGCCTCTCCTCACATGAAAGCCCGCATAGAGTTTGCTCAAAAACACATGAAGGACTCCCAGACTATGAGAAATAAGATTCTCTGGTCTGATGAGACGAAGATAGAACTTTTTGGTGATAATTCTAAGTAGTATGTGTGGAGAAAACCAGGCACTGCTCATCACCTGCCTAATACAATCCCAACAGTGAAACATGGTGGTGGCAGTTGTTAGAACCCTCCTGTTAGCTTTTTCTATTTTGTGGTCACGTGACCTTCTGCCTATTTATTCCAGCTCTGCCCTTCAGGCTTTGCTGGACTTCAGTGTTACTTTGACTCTTAATCTAGCCAGGTGCTTTGTACCTACAGTATCTCTCTAGTTTGTTTGGTCCTTGGACCACTAAGTACTTTTGTCTGTTTGTCTTCTTCTGCTACTACTTCTGCCAGGAGGTGTCCAATTTTGTCCCAGTCCTTAGTTCTTTTAGGGACCCCTCCCTTTAATCTATAGGTCTGCGTTCAGACTAGCCGCGGATGAAGGCGGGTCTGTTCACAAGGAACAGGTTGCCCGCTGCATCGTAGGGAATCAGCTTAGTCCTATTGTATGGACAGATTTCCTCTCTTTCCTTAGTTCTTGTAGCAGATCATAACAGCAGTATCATGCTATGGGTGTGTTTTTCAGCTGCAGGGACAGGACGACTGGTTGCAATTGAAGGAAACATGAATGTGGCCAAGTACAGAGATATCCTGGATGAAAACCTCTTCCAGAGTGCTCTGCACCTCAGACTTGGCCAAAGGTTCACCTTCCAACAAGACAATGACCCTAAGCACACAGCTAAAATAACAAAGGAGTGGCTTCAGAACAACTATGTGACCATTCTTGACTGGCCCAGCCAGAGCCCTGACCTAAACCCAATTGAGCATCTTTGGAGAGACCTGAAAATGGCTGTCCACCAACGTTTACCATTCATCCTGACGGAACTGGAGAGGATCTGCAAGGAAGAATGGCAGAGGATCCCAAAATGCAGGTGTGAAAAACTTGTTGCATCATTTCCAAGAAGACTCATGGCTGTACTAGCCCAAAAGGGTGCTTCTACTCAATACTGAGCAAAGGGTCTGAATACTTATGCCCGTGTGATATTTCAGTTTTTCTTTTTTATTGAATTTGCAAAAATTTCTACATTTCTGTTTTCTTTCAGACAAGATGGGGTGCAGAGTGGACTTTAATGAGAAAAAAATGAACTTTTTAGAATTTACCAAATGGCTGCAATGAAAGAAAGAGTGAAAAATGTAAAGGGGTCTGAATACTTTCCGTACCCAGTGTACATGCATGGAAATAAATGCAGAATTATATTTCTTAATACTGCAGTATCAGATCCTGTCTTGAATTTAACCCCTGTGGTATCCAATGTGAAAATCCACCGGGACTCCCGGTTCAGAAGTTTGCACTTATGATCCCCCCTCGTGTGGATCTATATACCTTCTCTATCTCCATATATTTAAAGAATGAGGTGTCACCTTTATGAACTCTCGCAAAATGCCTCGATACTGCTGATGTATTTATGGCTTCCAAATTAATGGCATCAGAAAGATGTCTTCTGATACGGACTTTCAGCGCACCTGTGGTACAACCCACATAGTGGACCTTACACAAGGTGCATTCTATAAGGTATATAACCCCTGATGAATTACAATGGAGGAAATCATGAATTTTATATTCTCTATCATTACTTAAGGACATAAAACGATCTGTTGTAACCGCATGTAGACACGCTTTGCAGCGATTGGCTCCACATCTGAAGAAACCTTTTGTGCTGAGCCAATTTGGTTGTCCAGTATTAGTCTCACTGGTGTATAAGCTAGGAGAAAGGATGGTTCCCAGAGCGGGCGCTTTCCTGCCTACAAAGCGGATGGCATTACAAAGTAGGTTTTTTCGTTTCTTGTTCTGATATATAATAGGGTTATACTTTTTAATTCTAGATGTCATTTTATTATACTGAGGACTATAGGTGGTAGAAAACGTTACCCTAGTATCCAATGTGTTCATGTTATTTTTCTGTTTATTTCGGAGTATATCTTTCCCATTTATATTGGAGACAATTCTTCTCGCTTTTCTTAAAGACCACTCGGGATAGCACCTATTGGATAGTCTGTTACACATTTTTTCTGATTCCTTCTGAAAAGTGGTGTTATCTGAACAATTTCGTATTGTTCGTATTAGCTCACCGTAAGGGATATTTCTCTTAATATGTGGCGGATGACAACATTTAGCTGATAGAATAGAATTTGAGGCTGTAGATTTTCTGTGGGGATTAATTTTGACCAATTCTTTCTCCTTGGTGGCCTCAAGTTCCAGATCCAAAAAAGTAATTTTGGATGAATGGTAGAACTAAGTGAATTTAAGATTAAAATGATTGCAGTTGATGTACTGTACAAATTGTACCACCTCCTCCTGTGTGCCCCCCACACCAGGAGGAGGTCATCAATACATCTACCGTACCCCACAATGTGTCCACTATATGTGTTATCATTATGGTAAATGAAAAGCTCCCCCCACCTACACATCACTATGTTCACTAGCGAAGGAGAAAATTTACTGCCCATGATGACTCCTCTTTTCTGTAAAAAAAAAACTTTTATCAAAGCTAAAATAATTCCGCTCTAAGAGGAACTGTACTGCTATGACCAGAAATTCTTTTATTTCTATAGTGTACGAACTGTATGTGTCAAGGTGGTAGGTTAAACATGCTAAAGCAATATGGTGTGGAATTGAGGGGGTATAATGCCACCACATCACAGGACAATCATCCAAAGGTTTTCGGCCATTCAAATTTATCAAAAATGGTCACTATGAATTTTGAATCCCTAATGTAACTCGGAGTTTCCTGAACCAGAGGCTGTAGGTAAAAATCCATCCAGGCACTTAATTTTTCACCATGGGAACCAATCCCCACCACTATGGGTCTTAACCCCTTTACAGCCCAGGGCGTACTAATACGTACTGTATATAGATACCATATATTTTGCACCATTAATTTTGTTGTAAATCCATATATATAGAAGTATTTAAGGTCATCACAGAGGAGATATGTATCATCCACTTTTAAACAGTTGGTGATGGAAACCCATATTTGTAACTACAGGGTCAAAGATGCTGAGAGACTTATTTGTCTTTTCACTGAGCTGGGTTTTTTGTGAACAGCTGAAGAGATGGGTGGGACGGCTGTTCACCATATCTCCTCCTCTGGCTCTAATTCATGTGGATAGAGACATCGCTACATAGATATATATTCATATATATCTCTATTTATATCTTAAAAAATTGTAGATTTTAGACATATATTATACATAGATATATGATAGATATTATATACTTTAAATAATTCTATATTTTTAGTACATACAGTACATACATCATAGCTAAACACATACATATATATGTTTGTTAATGTTGTTATATATATATATGCAAATTGCCTCTTCAGAGAAAAAGAGGACTTGTACTCTATAGCGCCACCTATTGGAAGCAGCAATCCTACAAGTCACAATCAACCCTTTAACGAGTCGTGCAATATGACTTAGGATAAAAGCCAAATCAGAATCTCAATTTGCAGACACGGCGTTTCGGGCTGTTGGCCCTCGTCAGTGCAAAGTATGAGAAGTGATTGGGCGAGGTGAGAGGCTCTGGACTGAGGACTTTTTCTCTGAAGAGGCAATTTGCATATTCAATTTCCCAGAGGAGCATTGCATGGCGAATAAGCCTCCTTACCTTGACGTGCCAGAGCCGGTGTGTCACTCTCCATAAGGAGAAGCGCTACCCCTTAGACATATCATATATATATATATATATATATATATATATATAGATTGAGGAGACATTATAGATACATACTTACATAGTTTCACCATATATACATAAATAATATATTTATATCATATAATAATATTGATTCATTTATATAGCACTATTAATTCCATAGTGCTTTACATACATTTGCAGCACTGTCCCCATTGGGGCTCACAATCTAAACATCCTATCAGTATGTCTTTCAGGTTTCATAGTTCCATCTATCTATCTAATACATAAAACTAGAATAGAATAACATTTCTATGGATGGTCTTTCTGTTCCTATGATGTAAAGTATGAAGCGTTGCCATTATTTGTGACATGGTAATAAATTGTTTCCTTTCACTTCCTTTCTGTTTTTTTGCTCCACCTTGGAAACGGACAATCACACACACATCAAACTCCACAAAACAATGGACCACATCCAATTCTAGTCCCAACAGCTTCCAAGAGACCATATAGTGTAAACCCGCACACAGGAGACACCACATAGTGACCACCACTCAAGAAACACAACACCAGATCCCAAACTACAGCACCCAACAAGGAAGAGACAGTGCACAGGTGTGAACGACGTCCAATGATGCCACAAATACAACACACAAATGCGGAAGGATGATACAGAACAGGGATGGTGGAAAGCGCAAATGGTGTGACACATGGCCACTGCTCCTGTTAGCACCACTAAGGGCACCCAGAGGTTCATTTCACCGCACTCCCGATGCAATAGTGACGCGCCCCCTGGGACATATTCCTTTTTGAGGGGAATACCCGGCACCGGATCAGATGGGGGGGGTTGTAGTCTCCGAGCGGCTGCGACCCGGCCCGTGCCCAGGGCGTCAAACTCAGTGTTATGTGGCAGTCCTACAGATGTTATTAAGAGTTCTTTTGTGTCGACTACGCCACCCGTTGTGATGCGGTCACTGTGGCCGCCGCTGCAGCAGGGTCCGCTGAGGCTGATGGTGGGTGCGCAGCTTGGTGGGATAACCCCCAACGGGAGGGGTATAGCCTCAGGGAGGACAGGGGCAGAGGATGGGGGTTGTGGTGGTGCAGTGCAGACGGCAGTGAAGACAGAGTCGGGTTGTGCAGTTAAGGGTGTTTACTTACTGCAGATGTTGTACTGGTCACTCCAGCTTCGAGTGACCACCCGAGCCATGCTGCGTCCACCAGGTCCTGGATCCAGCCAACCCCCAAATAAGTCCGGAGCGTGGCCCTGAGCTCTCCTTCTGTCCCGTTCTCTGGCCGTCCCCACCAGTGATCCACCTAGGTCCAGCTCCCTCGGGCCTTCTGTTGGGACACCCTTGGCCTTGGGTTCCCTGACCCTTCATGTGGTGTGCCTTCGGGGTGGATGTGGTGGGTGACCGTGGCAAACGCTGCCCACGGTCTCCGGTCTCTGGCTGGGGAATGTTTTTACCCCCACCAGCTTGGGTTCCGGTACCCTGTGCCGACTCTTCACCCGGGGATTTAGTTTGGGATCTTAGAGTCCTTTTCTTCTGTGCCTCTGGGTCTCTCTCTTCTCCTCTCTCACTCTGGGTCTTTCTTCTCCTCTGCTCCTGACTTGTTCTCTCTGCATCTGACCCTGTTCTTAGTTGGTGCCCACCTTATATACACCCTCTATGTGTGAGCTCAGGTGACCAGCACCCAATGAGCTCCTAACTTTACCCAGGCTGCTCCCCCTATCTGCCCCTACACTACTTGGGATGTACCACCCCCCTCCCACTCCAGCCAGGAACAGACTCGGTCGTACCTGCACATTTCTAAGTGGGAGTACCGTCGGTCTGCTCCTCGGAAATGGGATGTGTGTAGTGCATGCAGCCTACCGAGCTCAGATCCACACTCCATCCTTACCCGGGAGTGGAATATCACACCTCTGGGTTGAGGTGCAATACCCCTGTAGCAGCCGAATCCTCAGGGTGCTACATTCCCCCCTGGTAAATCACAGCACGTCCTCGGGCTGTAAGACAAAAACACCAAAGCATACAAATTTTTATAAACATATAAAACATTATATAAATAACATATCTTAGCAGATAAAACTTTCTCGTCGTCTCAGGCTCCTGGTTCCTCCTCCTCCGGACACTGTGCAACGTGTGTCCGGGAAAAGTGCGACAGTCTCTTGGAAAAACTGGTTTTCCTATAAAACCGGTAGGGGGCGCTTTAGGACGCGCAACTATTTACAAGGGATATGGCCGCTCTCAGTCCTCGGCCAGGTAAAGGGAAAGGGAATGGCTGCTCACAGTCCTCAGCCTGTGGGATTAAGGGGTACACGGGTAAACAGTTCACTCATGCTGGTCCCAACGGGGACTATATATATGTAGCAACAGTTTCTTTGGTACCCGGTTGGGTAACTATTTACATCTACTGCTCTGCCGCACTCAACGGCGTCTTCCTCCTGCTCTTTGCTTGTAGCTGGTTGTAACTTCAGACCCGTCCGGGTCCTCTTGCTCTTCCTCCTCGCACCGCAACTCCTCCTCCGTCAGGCGGTGTACGTGGAGGGCGTAAGGTCCTTTGGCACACTTGTGCCGGGTGAAGGTGACCTCGTCTCCGATATAAAGGTCACGACCTCTGTGCCCCTCCGGCAGATGGGACTCAACGTCTCTGCGCGTTACAAAGACGTCGCCGGGGGTGTTGTTGTCTCTGATGAAGCCCCACCCATGCTGCTGGTTGAACTTTATTACAGTCCCGGTGGTACGGGGACTGTGCGCTGCACGGGGGTCCCTCCTGGTTCGGCTCTTCTGCTCGGCGCTCCGTACTTGGGCCTGTTGCTCCCGGACCCGCCTCTCTCTCCGCTCCCTCGCAAACTCTTCGAGCTGCTGTCGGCAACACTCAGCACGCTCTGCTGCAGCTGCCCTGGTTTCCTGAGTGAACCCCATTAGGTCTTCTCCGGTGGGGTCCCACTCAAATTGGGCTTCTTCCAGAGGAGGCGAGATCCTTATCACGGGCTTCGGAGCCGGAATCAGGGGTGCACACATGGCCCCAACTCTCCTCTGGTGCTCCAGTTCATAATATTTCTGGGGCCAGATGAAAGGCTGCCCGTCCGGCCACGTGTGCTGGGCAAACAAGTCCTCTCCCAGACGCGGCACCCTTGGTTTTACGGGTGCGGGCGCGGTGGTGGTGGCGCCCGGGTTGCCCAGGCCTTGCGGCCAGGCCTGGGGCACCTGGAAGGTGAAGGGCACCGTTAGGACGGCGGCACCCTGGGCTACCTGGCCTTGCGGCCAGGCCGGAGGCTCCGCGGAGGTAGGGGGCGCTGTTGGTATTGCGGCGCCCGGGGGCACTAGGCCTTGCGACCAGGCTGGTGGTACTTCCTGCTTGGTCACGCTCGGGGTCGAGGCGTGTGACGTCACAGGGGTCGCGGCGGCGGCTTCCGGTTGGGGCCTAGTCTGCGTCGGTGACATGGCGTTTTCGGGCACAGCAGGGGGACTTTCGGGCTCTGCGACGGGGAGCTGGGGCAGGTGGGCGGTGTCCCGGCTTGGGGTGTAGACGTCCCCTTTACCTGCCTCCATGCGTTCGGCTCCCTTCTCGGCGCCGTCTCCGGCCTTTGGTCCTCCCGCGCCATCCTCAGAGGCGGTCTGTTTCCTCATCTTGGCTGGCGTGCTCCGGGTCTTGGTTTCAGCTTGCTGGGCCATCTCCCGGCTCCATTCCGCCAATATCTCGCGCTGTACCCGGGCCATCCTCCGTGCGAGGCCCTCCAGGGCAGTCTGTGCACACTCCCGGTCTCGGGGGAGCTGTGCAAGGACCTCCACTAGGCCTAGTGGGGTCGTGGTGTCTAGCAGGCTCCTGACCAACGGGTCGGTGCTGCTCTGCTCTTCTTCCAGCAGGCTCCTGGCCAGCGGGCCGGTGCTGCTCTGCTCTCTGGACATCTCCGGGTGAGCTTCTCTGCTACTCCTCTCCAGGCTTCTTGCCTCCGGGTGCGCTCGCTCCAGACTCCTCCAGGCGGCACCCATCTTCGTTCTTTTCTTTCGTCTCCTCCCACTTCGAGGGCGGTCCCGGGGCAACTCGGTGACTGTCAGCTCCAGGGGTAGTTCTTTCACGCTGACAGACACCTCCAGCATCACAGTCTCTGTTGGTGGGGGCGGTTTCCACTTTTGGCGCCATTTTCTGTCCCGGCCCACGATGGGAGGCGGCCTCTTGCCCTCCTTTGGCACGCCCATAATGGCGTCCGCTGCTCTTCCAAGGCGGGAAATCTTCGGATTTGGCGGGAAGCGTCGCCCAGTGGCGGGAAACTCTGCAGATGGCGGGAACAAGCTGGAAATGGCGGACAATTGGCTGGAAACGACCTGTGATGGGGTCCGATGGCGTGGACCCTCCGGAACCGGCGGGAGACTTCTTTCTGAGGTAAACTTGCACTTTTCTTCAGGCACGCAGTACCCGGGTGTTGTGGGCACGTAATCCTGCCGACTACGCCAAAGTTGACGCGCCCCCTGGGACATATTCCTTTTTGAGGGGAATACCCGGCACCGGATCAGATGGGGGGGGTTGTAGTCTCCGAGCGGCTGCGACCCGGCCCGTGCCCAGGGCGTCAAACTCAGTGTTATGTGGCAGTCCTACAGATGTTATTAAGAGTTCTTTTGTGTCGACTACGCCACCCGTTGTGATGCGGTCACTGTGGCCGCCGCTGCAGCAGGGTCCGCTGAGGCTGATGGTGGGTGCGCAGCTTGGTGGGATAACCCCCAACGGGAGGGGTATAGCCTCAGGGAGGACAGGTGCAGAGGATGGGGGTTGTGGTGGTGCAGTGCAGACGGCAGTGAAGACAGAGTCGGGTTGTGCAGTTAAGGGTGTTTACTTACTGCAGATGTTGTACTGGTCACTCCAGCTTCGAGTGACCACCCGAGCCGTGCTGCGTCCACCAGGTCCTGGATCCAGCCAACCCCCAAATAAGTCCGGAGCGTGGCCCTGAGCTCTCCTTCTGTCCCGTTCTCTGGCCGTCCCCACCAGTGATCCACCTAGGTCCAGCTCCCTCGGGCCTTCTGTTGGGACACCCTTGGCCTTGGGTTCCCTGACCCTTCATGTGGTGTGCCTTCGGGGTGGATGTGGTGGGTGACCGTGGCAAACGCTGCCCACGGTCTCCGGTTTCTGGCTGGGGAATGTTTTTACCCCCACCAGCTTGGGTTCCGGTACCCTGTGCCGACTCTTCACCCGGGGATTTAGTTTGGGATCTTAGAGTCCTTTTCTTCTGTGCCTCTGGGTCTCTCTCTTCTCCTCTCTCACTCTGGGTCTTTCTTCTCCTCTGCTCCTGACTTGTTCTCTCTGCATCTGACCCTGTTCTTAGTTGGTGCCCACCTTATATACACCCTCTATGTGTGAGCTCAGGTGACCAGCACCCAATGAGCTCCTAACTTTACCCAGGCTGCTCCCCCTATCTGCCCCTACACTACTTGGGATGTACCACCCCCCTCCCACTCCAGCCAGGAACAGACTCGGTCGTACCTGCACATTTCTAAGTGGGAGTACCGTCGGTCTGCTCCTCGGAAATGGGATGTGTGTAGTGCATGCAGCCTACCGAGCTCAGATCCACACTCCATCCTTACCCGGGAGTGGAATATCACACCTCTGGGTTGAGGTGCAATACCCCTGTAGCAGCCGAATCCTCAGGGTGCTACAATAGCATCCGGCCTATTTCTAGTATATATATAATGCAAAATCACATAAGAGGCAACGAAAATGAATTCTTGCAGCAGACTATAGATTATATTCTAAGCGTCCTGTTTCTCCAAAGAAATGATTAGTGTCTCTCCACATCTCAGAGTCAGTTGTTTCTGACCGCAAAGAGAACATCTGTCTACTTTCCACTCATTCTAGGACCTTTCAGTAAAACTATATATACTGTATATATACTGTATATATATATACACACACACATATATATACACACATTATATAGTTATTACACAAATAATTATAACATCCCCCCTTTTGTAAATGTCAATATCACATCTCTGTACCCATCGGGGCTTTTGTTCTCTTATTACGGTTTTCACAGGACCCATCGGATTTCAGAGTCTGGTTTATTTTCGGGGAAGGTATAATGTTCAGAATCATTATCATCAGGTTCCATAGTCTCCATTCCTCCATACATAGTCTTTGTTATGGCAGAGTCAATAAGTCTTTGTGCGAGTCCTCTAATGCACAGTATAGCACAACAGCCACAAACAGGGAGTCCACCGGCCACAATGACCAGAGATATCAGCGCGGAAGTGACCTGGCCAGACCATTTCCCAAACCATCCTTCAATCCAGGAAGAAAAATTGTCAACATATCCAGAGTTCTCAGCCAGTTTATTAGATAGGGCAGTCAGTCCATCAAGGGCATTGGTGATGCTACCATCAGGAGCTGTAGTATTATTAGGGATGAAATTGCAACAAAATCCTCCAACATACTACATACATCTTCTCTTTCTGCTAAGAGGATGCCTAATGCCATTCTGTTCTGCCAAGCCATGAGGGAAGTTGGTCCTAGCTGCTCAGCTATCCCTTTAGCTGCATCTCGAGTGTAATTAACAAATCTCTGTTGGTTGTAGTATATGTAGTTTATCCAGTCTACATTTTTATTTATTGTCACCCACCATATGATGGACTCACACCCAGCTGCTACCTGGTTCCTAGCCTTGTATTCGTTGGGCACTCCTCTGGGAACTCCAATGTCATCTATGTATACACTAAAATCTAAGGATTCTCGGGGAGTGTCACGCTTCTGTCTACTCCCACCACATACCTTTGACCATGTTCCTGTTGACAATAGGTGGAAGGGCATGACTAGCTGGATAACCGCACAATCCCTTTTAGAACCATACGGCAATCTGGCTGGTATTCTTTTGTCACCACATGACCACCATATGTCTTCTCTCAGGGTGGTCCGTTTTGACCATATGACTGAGTAGTTGGTGTTGTGGGAAACATTGATTAGTTCTCTACAAAAGTCCTCCTGGAGTTCGTCATGTCCGTTCCCAGGAAGACTGAAACAAGTATAGTTACCAGGATAAGCAATCACCCCTTGTTGGATATCTGTTTTTTTTAAGTGGGGGAAATAAAAGTGATAATGTTTTGCATTTTCTTTCCTTATCTGAGGGGACAGGAAGTTTTCCATATAGTTTAATTATGTGCTGTAACCCTTCTGGGTCCTCCTGATCATGTAGGGGAAAAGGGACAGTACCTAGCTGTGGTCTGGCTGTTGCTCAAGCTACACAGTTTAGTTTGTTAAGGCTTTTTTGCAGTACATCTAAGCAATTCTAACCATTCATTTTTCTCCTCATAGATTGTCTCTAGAGCTAGTTTATCTTCATAGATTAAGTTAGTGAACCCAACTGTGGGACCCATGGACTCCATTATGGTTCTTTCTGACATACTTTCCTTGGGGCATGTTTTGGTATTATTCTGAACTTCTATGTAGAAATGTCCTATTGGGTCTGTCCCTGATGCATCAGATCCAATACCATATAACCTTTGGTCTCTCATCTTAGGTTTTTTTTAAGATTAATACTAATTTTGCTACAATCATCCTTTTTTGTGCAACGGGAAGTTTATTTTTTCCTAATGAGGAACCTGGATTTCAAATCTGTGTGGCCATAAATTTTATACCCATAGTCTTGGTTGTCCATCCAGCAAGGGACCAACTAGTAAACATTCGGACTCCCCTGTTATTTTGGTTTATAACACAAACATATTTTTCTGACCCAGTTAGTTTGGCAGCTTGTTCTCCATCTACACGTCCTTTATATAACAGGCAGAAGTCCATCAAAAAGGTGACCGTCTGACCTACTTCAAAAGTGAGATTTAAATTATTAAATCCAAAACCTCTCCAACCCTCTGGACTTTTCCACCCTGCTGGATCTATTACCTTCCAATTTCCCATAACCATGTGTAGGATTCCCAAAATAACTGTCCCTAGTACATCTTTTTTTTCTTCTACTGCCTACCCTGTCTCCGTCCACCGGGAAAAGGGAAGTGGGTGTCTTCACCGGTTTGAGATGAATTCTCCCTTTTGGAGAACCCCCCTTTGTAGCTGGGTTTATGCTTCAGGAGACTGGGTTTGTTCCCTGCCTAACTTTCCCTAGACTTCCATCAACCCTTTTAATAGTGGGACACATGTATCCGTGATGTACGTTCAGCAATTTTGACAGCAGTGGGAGTGGTCAATAGGACTTGGTAAGGACCTTCCCACTTAGGCTGGTGCCAGTGTTTCTTCTTTATCACCTTCACAAGGACCCAGTCAGCACGTTTCACAACCTCAGGTTTCGGTAGCAGTTCTCCTGAGAAAAAATTAGGGGTAGAAACTTATTTGAGTGTTGTTATCTTAGCCAATTATTCTGCTAATGTACAGTCTGATTCCACATCTATTCTCTTGAAGGGTTTTCACTGAGGTAACAGAAAGGAAGGTAACCAAATGTGTTGGAATAGGTGTAGGATCGGAGCAAAACCTTCAGTACAGTCAACATTGTCCCACCTGAGTGTATCATGACATGGGATCTATTTATCCGGAAACAGAGAGACAACTTAACCCAGAGTTAGGTGATTTGGGTTCCAGTATCATCTCTATGCTGACGACACCCAATTATACACTTCTTCCCCTGACATCACCCCTACCCTAATACAAAATACCAAGGATTGTTTGTCTGCTGTGTCTAACATAATGTCCTCCCTCTATCTTAAACTGAATCTCTCCAAAACTGAACTTCTGGTGTTTTCCCCCTCTACTAACCTAACTCTACCTAACATCGAAATTACCTTGGAGGGTTCAACCATAACTCTCAAGCAGCACGCCCGCTGCCTTGGGGTCATATTCGACACTAACCTTTCCTTTACTCCCTATATCCGATCACTCACTCGCTCTTGTCACCTGCATCTTAAAAACATTTCCAGAATCCGATCTTTTCTCACTTTTGAAACTGTTAAAACTCTTACTGTCGCTCTTATTCACGCTCGTCTGGACTACTGCAACTCTCTTCTGATCGGTCTCCCTCTTACCAAAATTTCCCCTCTCCAATCTGTCCTGAATGCAGCAGCCAGGGTTGTATTTCTGTCCAGCCGCTTCACTGATGCCTCCACCTTGTGCCAGTCATTACACTGGTTACCCATTCGCTACAGGGTCCACTATAAACTCATTGCTCTCACTCACAAAGCTCTCCACAGTTCTGCACCACCTTATATCAACTCTCTCATCTATCGTCCTACACGTGCCCTCCGTTCCACAAATGACCTAAGACTAACATCCCCCATAATCCGAACCTCGCACCTCCGTCTCCAAGACTTCTCTCGTGCTGCGCCAGTTCTCTGGAATGCTCTACCCCAGACGATACGATTGATGCCTAGCCCTGATGTCTTCAAGCGCGCCTTAAAATGTGACTCCGCAGCTCCAGGCGTCGGGCACAGCCACCACCGTCCTTGCGACCAGGGGACCGCAGAGAGTATCCGACCCATGCCCGGCATACTGGAGGGTCTAGGCCCTGCGCTCCGGTGCCTATCACACATATAGCCAACAACTATAAAAATCAATATCTATCATGAACACTGACATACAGACACTTAGCCAATATTATATAATAACTTGTGAAATGAGTCAATCTGGCATCTTAAGAGATTTGGTATAAGATATAACATGCCAGGTGACAATAACACTCAGGTGTATTCTACTTCAACACTTACGACAGACAATGGTTCCAATAATGGACAAGAAAGCAGGTGAGACAAAACTTTGAGTAGTTAGTAAAGTCTCATGCTGTAAACACTTTATGATCTTTACCATCTCTCCTGTGCTATGGCTCAATACTGCAGCATATCTAAAGAGGTTACTGGGCAATATATATTTGTTTTCTGCAGATACGTATATGCCATCTTTGAAGATAGCACCTTTTATTACCCATGTAGTTTGGTCAGATTTTGGGGATGCTTGTTGCGTCTCTTTGAGGATTTGTAGGTCAATAAGACTAGTCTCATGTAATGTCAGTATGTTGCGGTGGCTGCTTGTGCTGATAGGTGTTTCGGAGTGCTTTGGCCATCAGGACTTTATCCTGAGTTACTACTGCATATTCTGTGGCATTTGTGCCATCTGGGTTATTTTTTGTCTGTCAGGGCATTCTCGAAGAAAATGCCCAATCTTCCTGCAATGCCAACAAGATGTTTTGTCGCCCACTCCCCTACCTCTTCCTCTACCTCTCCCCTACCTCTGTAACCCTGTTCTTCATTCAAGTCTTTCTGTGTGAGGACAATATCACACCCATCCTGGATTACTAACACCAGTCCCTTTTTATCCTTCTTTTTGTCTTTATAATATTTTTCGGCATGTCGGCCATTTTCTCTCTTTCAGGCTTCACACAACCATATATTTGCACTTGTAAGTCCAGACTTTTTTAATTTCTCACTGCACTTTCCTATTTCTTCCACCAAATTTTCACATTTCATCAAACTAAGTTTCTCATCAAATCCAAACCTTTTCTGCCATCTGTCCCCATACTTTGCACATTCTGGGTGTATTTTCTGGATATACTTCACATCGCCTTCTAGTGCTCCATTCTTCTGATAACACCATAAACATTCACATTCATGACCCTTACCTGAGACATCTCCCATGTTTAGAGTAAAACCCTTTGTAAGGACGTCTAATTTGACTATGGCCGCACATTGTTCAGGCTGATCTATATTAAGAGGACTATTATCTTTTGGATAATATAATTTTCCTTCTTCGATTTCACATATTTTCGGTTGTTTCACACTTTTTTGTTAAGTATATAATTCCACATGTGGTAATTCATAGTTTTGATGCCTTCAGTGTGAATGTACAATTTTCACAGTCATGAAAATACAGAAAAATCTTTAAATGAGAAGGTGTGTCCAAACTTTTGGTCTGCACTGTATGTGCTCACGTTAAGTACTTTCTGCAGACATTTCTGCACCAAAAACGTCTTGTGGCAGGAAAAACACAACAGAACATAAATACGCACACTTTTACCGTATTTTTTACTTGCACCCCCCCCATGCATCTGATGAAAATCGCTGAATGGATTGACAGGCTGCAAATATAAAACTGCTTCTAATCTGCAAGGAAAAAAGAAGCAGCGTGTGCACGAGGCCTCAGGAATCTCATTCACTTTGTTGGTAGGAGGAAATGCTGCAACAAATACTTAAATATGCCCAAACCCAAAGCTCTAATCTCTCGGGCTCCAGAGTGCCGAAGCAGTTAACCCCTTCCTGACAGGGCCAATTTCTGTTTTTGAACTTTAGTTTTTTCCTCCCCTTCTTCCCACAGCCATAACTTTTTTACTTTTCTGTCCACATAGACATATGAGGGCTTGTTTTTTGGGGGACGAATTGTAATTTTGATTGACACCATTGATTTTACCACTTTGTACTGGAAAACAGGAAACAAAAATTCCAAGTTCGGTGAAATTGAGAAATACATGCAATCTGACATAGTTTCTTGGAAATTATTTTTACCGTGTACATTTTGTGGTAAAAATGACCTTGCAGTGTGATTCTGCTCATCGGTACGATTACAGCGACACCAAACAAGTCCAGTTCTTTCATTATTTTACCGGTGAAAATAAATCAGAAGTTTGAAATAAAACCATTTTTGGGTTGTCGCCATTTTCCGAGACCCGTAACGTTTCTATATTTTTATTGATACCATTTTGGAATGGATATGACATTTTGATCACTTGTTACAGCATTTTTAGGGGTATTGCAGAAAATAATGTCATTTTGGCGTTTTTGAATATTTTTCTGTTTTATGGTGTTTATGAATCGTGTTGCTTGTGGTTTTATTTTGATAGATCAGACTTTTCTGAATGCAGCGATATCTCATATGTGTATTTTTAAAATTTTTTAATATCTTTATTTTTAATGCAGGAAAATGGGGGCGATTGGAACTTTTATGTTTTTTTTTTTTAAATATCTTTTAAAACTTTTTAAAATAGCTTTTAACTTATAGCTTGTGCTATAAACTGCGATGCCACAGTATTGCTGCAGTTAGTGAAAATCACGGTCTCCTTTGAAGCACGGCTATAGTCAGGATTTCAAGGGAGGTCCGTAATGGAGCACTGTGTTGTGCCATTATACAGTATGGAGCACTATGTGAGGCCCATTATACAGTATGGAGCACTATGCAAGACCATTATTCTGTATGGAGGACTATGTGTGGTCCATTATACTGTATGGAGGACTATGTGGGGCCCATTATACTGTATGGAGGACTATGCGAGACCATTATACTGTATGGAGCACTATGTGTGGTCCATTATACAGTATGGAGCACTATGCGAGGCCATTGTACTGTATGGAGGACTATGCGAGGCCATTATACTGTATGGAGGACTATGCGGGGCCCATTATATTGTATGGAAGACTATGTGGGGCCATTATACTGTATGGAGGACTATGTGGGGCCCATTATACTGTATGGAGGACTATGTGAGACCATTATTCTGTATGGAGCACTATGTGTGGTCCATTATACAGTATGGAGCACTATGCGAGGCCATTATACTGTATGGAAGACTATGCGAGGCCATTATACTGTATGGAGGACTATGCGGGGCCCATTATACTGTATGGAGGACTATGTGGGGCCATTATACTGTAGGAGGACTATGTGGGGCCATTATACTGTATGGAGGATAATGTGGGGCCATTATACTGTATGGAGTACTATACAGGGCCCATTATACTCTATGGAGGACTATGCGAGGCCCATTATACAGTATGGAGCACTATGTGAGACCATTATACTGTATGGAGGACTATATGGGGCCATTATACTGTATGGATTACTATGTGGGGCCATTATACTGTATGGAGGACTATGCGGAGCCCATTATACTGTATGGAGGACTATGTGAGGCCCATTATACAGTATGGAGCACTATGTGAGACCATTATACTGTATGGAGGACTATGTGTGGTCCATTATACTGTATGGAGGACTATGCGAGGCCATTATACTGTATGGAGGACTATGCGAGGCCATTATACTGTATGGAGGACTATGCGGGGCCCATTAAACTGTATGGAGGACTATGTGGGGCCATTATACAGTATGGAGGACTATGTGGGGCCATTATACTGTATGGGAGATGACGCGCCCAGGGAATTGGGGGAGGGACGACTCGGCGCCCGGGCCTTAGTTGTTGTTTGCCTGACCTTGGGGGGGGGGGATGTCGCGGTGGTCGGCTCCCGGGCCCGTACCCTGGGGTCACTCTTTTAAAAGGGAAAAAGAAGGGGGGGGGGTTTGTGTGGGAAAAAGGGGAATGTTCGTGACGCCACCTGTAGTTTCTGGTGAGGATCACCAGCGCTCCGGCAGTCCTCTGAGGCCGGTGTTCAGGCAGCTTAGCTGGTGCGGCTCCCCACAGGTGGAGCAGGGCCTCAGGGCAGCGTAGAGAAGAGAGAGTGAAGTAAAGCGTTGGCGGGTGCAGGGCCGCGGAGGAAAGAGCAGACAGAGACAGTAGTTGCAGTCATCCAAGTCTTTACTCACAGGTTTTAACGTTCAGCTCAGAGCTTCTCTCTGCTGTCACACGGCGAGCTGCGGCCGCCAGGGTGGGGCTCAGCACACTTCAGGTAGTTCAGGAGCACTTGACAGGACCCCTCCTCTAGTGTGTCCCTCTCTTCTCCTACTTCTCCTTCTCTCTCCTTCTCCCCACTGAGTCCCGTACGGGTACTGCAATGTTCTTTTTGGGTAACTTGAAGCTCCCGGACCGACTGGGTGCCCTTTTTGGTGACTTGTGGTGAGAATGTGGTGTAAGGCCGGGTCCCTCTGGATAAACTCAGATTAGGGAATACAGGTGGCGACTCCGTCCGTATCCCCCTGGGATCCACATAAGCCTCCAGGCTTTTCCGACAGAGACGTGAAGTTCAAAGTCAGATAATCGGGGACCGGTACCCCCTCTTGCGGCAGGGTCTCTCTGGCTGGGCCAGAATGAAGTATGCAGGTGGCGACTCCGCTCCGTCCGCACCCCCTGAGATCCTTTCGCCTGTGGAGCTTGTCTCCTCTGCTCCCCTCCTAGGCCTTCTTAGTTGGACCCTGACCGGGGACAGAGCCAGTTATAACTCTGCCCCGACCCCCCGTCTCGAGGTCTGAGACTGGGAACCGTGGACCCTCAGCCAGCCGCAGCCTTGTGCTGAGCTGACTTGCCGACCGAAAGACCCACGACCAAAGACCTTGTTGCTAAAATGGCCTCTGATTATATATGATTCTAGTTAAGTGCTGTAGATTAATGCTTCCTCCACCCTCACTCACTACTTGGTTCCCCCTAATCTTTGGTTCCCCCCAACTCCTCCATTCAGGCCCGGGGCAGCACTATGGTGCATTAGGCCCCCTTCAGAACTGGAGTGGTGTAGTGTTGAGTGTGTGGTTGGGGTCCTGTGCAGTACTCCATCCTTACCTAAGAGAGGAGATACCACACCTCATTCTGAGGTGCAGTACCCCTGTGGCGACTGAACCCTCAGGGGCGCCACAAAAGCAATGTAGGGCCCTGTTATACTGTATGGAGGATTATGTGGGGCCCATTATACTATATGGAGAACTATGTGGGGCTCATTATTCTGTATGGAGCACTGTGTGGCCATTATACTGTATGGAAAGCAATGTAGGGCCCTGTTATACTGTATGGAGCACTGTGTGGGGCCCATTATACTGTATGGAGCACTGTGTGGGGCCATTATACTGTATGGAGCACTATGTGGGGCCAGTATACTGTATGGAGCACTATGTGGGGCCCATTATACTGTATGGAGCACTATGTGGGGCCCATTATACTGTATGGAGCACTATGTGGGGCCCATTATACTGTAGAGAGCACTATGTGGGGCTCATTATAAGATAAGATAAGATAAGATATACTTTATTTTATCCCGGAGGAAATTGCGGTATCACAGCAGCAGAACACAGATCTCGAACATGACACATATAATAACAAAACATTTGGAATGCTTTAGACATTGCTTTTCAGACATTTGTTAAACACCCCCATAGCTGTTGGAACAAACGATCTCCTGTATTTTTCCTTTTTACACCTTAGTTGTATTAGGCGATTGCTGAATGTGCTCTTCTGTTTCGCAAACAGTTCATAAAGCGGGTGTGTGTTGTTGCCCATTATAGCTCTGCACTTCTTCTTAATCCTATCCTCTACCACCTCTTCAAAAGTCCCAAGCTGTAGGCCCACCGTCGCGCTAGCCTTCTTTATAAGTTTGTTGAGCTTGTTGGCGTCAGCAACACGCACACTGTTACCCCAGCAAATTATTGCCGCAAAGGTGGCACTAGCCACAATGGTTTGGTAGAACACCTCAAGCATTTTGCCACACACATTAAAAGACCTTAACTTCCTTAGGAAGTACAATCTACTCATCCCCTTCTTGTAGACCTTCTCCATGTGGCACTTCCAGTCTAGCTTGCTATCCAGGTAAACCCCCAAATATTTGAAACTGTCCACCATCTCCACATCCTGACCGTCAATGGTAACAGGTAGGCATACCTTCTTGCACCTTCCATAGCTCATCACCAACTCCCTGGTTTTCTTAACATTTAGTTCTAGATGGTTAGCCTGGCACCATACTACAAAGTCCGCAACCACCCTTCTATATTCCTCTTCGTCCTGGTCCTTCCCAATACCGCCAACTATCACAGAGTCATCCGAGTACTTCTGGAGGTGACAACGGTCTGATTTATACTGAAAGTCAGCTGTGTACAATGTAAAGAGGAATGGCGACAGCACTGTTCCCTGCGGGGCTCCGACACTGCTCAGTACACTATCTGATGTAGCCGTCCCCCACCTAACAAACTGTGGCCTATCCGACAGGTAGTCAATTATCCAATTCACAAGTCCCTCATCCACCGCCATTTTAATCAACTTTCCTCGCAGTAAGAGTGGCTGTAATGTGTTGAACGCACTAGAGAAATCAAAGAACAAAGCACGCACTGTGGTTCCATCATTGTCCAAAAAGGAATGTACTGTTTGTAGCAGAGACGCTACAGCATCGTCCACACCCAGTCCCTGCCGGTACGCAAACTGAAGAGCATCAGTATGCGCCATCACCCTCGGACACAAGTGAGCAAGTACTATTCTCTCCAAGGACTTCATCGCATGCGATGTTAAGGCCACCGGTCTATAGTCCCCCGGGGAAGCCGGGAAGGTAGTCTTGGGAATCGGCACCAGGCAGGAAGTCTTCCATAGCACTGGTACTCTCTTTGATTGTAAGCTCTGGTTAAAGAGATGCTGGAAGACAGTACATAACTCATTTGCACACACTCTGAGGACACGTGGACTGAGACCGTCAGGCCCTGCTGCTTTGCCAATGGCCAGCTTACTAAACTGGTCCCTCACGTCATTTTTGGAGACCGAGAAATGATCTATTTCACCCCCTGTTAATTTAGCTAGTTGTTCCCCGGCCTCCTCCCCCTTCCCTGCTGCTACCGCACCTTTATTGCTGAATCTATTGAAGAACTGATTCATTTCATTAGCCATTGTAAGTCCACCACCCCCCTGCTCCGACCTTGCCTTAAACCCAGTCACTAGCTTCATTCCAGCCCACACCTCTCTGGAGCTTTTTTGTGCAAATTGATTTTCTAATTTAACTCTGAATGCCTCACGGGCAATCTTAATTTTCCCCTTTAGGTCTCGCTGTATAATTTTCAATGCCTCCTTGTCCTTCCTTTTAAAAGCCAGTTTTTTCATGTTTAGTAAATGTTTCAACTCTTTTGTAATCCATGGCTTATTGTTTGCATAACACCGAATCTCTTGAACAGGTACTACAATGTCCATACAGAAGTTGATGTAATCAGTAACTCTGCCAGTAATCTCATTAACATTACATTTCTCTTTCATGGTACACAACACCTCCCAGTCTGTACAGTCAAAGCAGTCTTGTAACGCCTCCTCTGCTGCTGGACACCACTTCCTTATCTTTTTAATTGTCACTGGTTGTTTGCGGACGTCTGGTTGGTAAGCAGGAGACAATAGTATGAGGTTGTGGTCAGATTTCCCCAGGGGGGGTAATGCAGCCGATGAATAAGCATTCTTAACATTAGCAAAGAGGAGATCCAGTGTGTTGTTGTCCCGTGTAGGACATTTGACATATTGATAGAACTTTGGTATTGCAGATGAGATCTTTACTCGATTGAAATCCCCAGAAATTACAGTTAGAGAGTTTGGGTGTTTAGTCTGAAGCCGGGCCATCACCCCTGACAACACATCCCCAGCAGCCTCTGGGTTCGCAGATGGTGGTATATACATCACAACTACAATAACAAGAGTGAATTCTCTAGGCAGATAGTAAGGCCTGAGGCCCACTGCTAACAGTTCAATATTTGGACAGCAATGTTTCTCCTTAACAGTTACATGCCCCTGATTGCACCATCTGTTGTTAATGTAGAGTATCACTCCTCCACCTTTTTTCTTGCCGCATCTAACTCTCTCTCTATCAGCCTGAACCATTTGAAACCCTGGTACCGAGACACATGAATCTGGGACCTCCTCATGCAGCCAGGTTTCTGTAAAGCACATGAGACTGCATTCCCTAAACTCCTTCTGGGTCTTACTCAGAGCCAGCAGTTCATTCGACTTATTTCCCAGCGATCGTACGTTACCCATGATAATGGATGGGACCACTGGTTTAAACCTTCTCCTCCAGGACTTGATCTTCTTGCCTGCTCTGCAGCCTCTGAAAGGTCTCCTTATTTCCCGTGGAACATTCAGTATTGCCACTGCTGGAGAAGACTTTATCCTGCGCAGTTCCAGAATACGATCCCTAGAATACACTGCTCGTTTAGCAACAGACCTAGGGTCCACCATCCCGTCATTATTCCCACCCGTCACACCAGTCCTCTCCATGGCAAATCGTATACAGTGACCTCCACCGCTCACATATGGCTGTATCCCTGTCACAGGCTGTGGGTAGCAGCATGCATCCTTCAGTAGCATTAGCTGAGATGGTCCGTATTGCTTGCCCCAGAGTGTCTGTACCTGCAGGAGACTTGTAAGTGGTGGAAGAAGATCCAGGTGCAGATCTCGTGCTGTGTGCCCAGCAGCAGTTGATAGTGTGGGAAGTGTTGTATCTTCCATCCCCAATAGACGAGTATACAGGAACGTTGCAATCCAGAGAAGGTAATAAAATAAAATAACTGTAACAAAACTGTAACTAAAATAAAGTAGAAGCTTCTGCTGCTGCAATGGGCTGCCAGTAGTCCGGCGCCGTATTGTCTCCACAATCTAGCAGAGAGGCAGACAGGCATGTCCACACCCTCCGGAGTCAGAAAGTGAATGGAGCACTATGTGGGGCCCATTATACTGTATGGAGCACTATGTGGGGGTCATTATACTGTGTGGAGGACTATGTGGGGCCCATTATACTGTATGGAACACTGTGTGGGGCCCATTATACTGTATGGAGCACTGTGTGGGGCCATTATACTGTATGGAGCACTATGTGGGGCCATTATACTGTATGGAAAGCAATGTAGGGCCCTGTTATACTCTATGGAGCACTGTGTGGGGCCATTATACTGTATGGAGGATTATGTGGGGCCATTATACTGTATGGAGGACTATGCGAGGCCATTATCCTGTATCGAGTACTATGTGGGGCCCATTATTCTGTACGGAGGGCTATGTGAGACCATTACACTGTATGGAGAATTATATGGGGCCATTATACTGTATGTAGGACTATGTGGGGCCATTATACTGTATGGAGGACTATGTGGGGCCATTATAATGTATGGAGGATTATGTGGGGCCATTATACTGTATGGAGGATTATGTGGGGCCCATTTTACTGTATGGAGCACTATGTGGGGCTCATTATTTTGTATGGAGCACTGTGTGGCCATTATACTGTATATAATAAACAATGTAGGGCCCTGTTATTGTGACGCTCTAGCCCTCCCTGGGAAGGTGAACTCGGATGGCGAGCCTGTAGTTGTGGGGGATGTCATCGTGGCCTTGGCTCGGTCCGTGCCCAGGGCTGTCACATAAAAAATTATGGGCTTCTGGATGAGTGGTGGTTCGACTACGCCACCTGCGGTTTTTGGTGAGGGTCACCAGCGCTGCAGCAGTCCTCTGAGGCCGGTGTTCAGACAGCTCGGATGGTACGGCTCCCCACAGGTGGAGCAAGGCCTCAGGGCAGCATAGAGAGAAAGAGCGTGGAATAGAGCGTTGGCGGGTTCAGAGCTGCGGAGTAAGGAACAGACAGAGACAAAGGTTGAAGTCATCCAAGTCTTTACTCACAGGTGTAGTGGTTCAGCTCAGAGCTTCTCTCTGCTGTCACATGGCATGTTGCGGCCACCAGGATGGGGTTCAGCACACTCCAAGTACTTCAGGTGCACTTGACAGGACCGCAAGCTCTAGTGTGTTCATCTCTTCTCTTACTTCTCCTTCTCCATCCTTGTGTTCCCCACTGAGTTCCGTACGGGTACTGCGATGTCCTTTACGGGTTTCGTGTAGCCCCCGGACCGACTGGGTGCCCTTATTGGTGACTGGTGGTGAGAACTTGGTGTAAGGCCGGGTCCCTCTGGAAAAACGCAGATTAGAGGATACAGGTGGCGACTCCGCTCCGTCCGTATCCCCCTGGGATCCACATAAACCTCCGGACTTTTCTGACAGAGACGTGAAGTGCAAGGTCAGATAATCGAGTACCGGTATCCCCTCTTGCGGCAGGGTCTCTCTGACTAGGCCAGAATGAGGCATGCAGGTGGCGACTCCGCTCTGTCCGCACCCCCTGAGACCCTTTCGCCTGTGGAGCCTATCTCCTCTGTTCCCCTCCTGGGCCTTCTTGTGTGGGCTAAGACTGGGAACAGAGCTGGCTATAACTCAACTCTGCCCCAATCCCCAGTCTCGAAGACTGAGACCGGGAATCACAGAATCCTAAAACAGCTGCCGCTTGTACTGACTAACCACTCCAGGGAACTGCGACCAAAGACCCGGTATTAAAGATGGCATCTGTTTATATATGATTCTATTAAGGTGTGCTATAAAGTGCTTCCTCCACCCTCACTCACTACTTGGTTCCCCCTTACTTTGGTTTCCCCCAACTCCTCCATTCAGACCCAGGGTTGCACTATGGTGCTTTAGATCCCCGTCCTGAACTGGAGTGGTGTAGTGTTGAGTGCGTGGCAGGGGTCCTGTGTAGTACTCCATCCTTACCTTGGAGAGGAGATACCACAACTCGGTCTGAGGTGCAGTACCCCTGTGGCGACTGAACCCTGAGGGGCGCCAAAATCCCCCCCGGTGAAACACAGCATGTCCGCGGGCTGCAATAGAGTAAATACATGGTATATTTCAGACTTCAAAATTTTTTAAATGTTTTTGTAAACAACAGAAACAATCTTCCCATTATGGGAGGCATTTTTCTTAAACGTTGCAGATTAAATATATATTAAGACATTATATAAATATAGAAAAACAGTAGAAATTCTTGTGCAAGTGCAGGCTCAGCAGCATGAGGGACGTGTCCAAAGAAAACCCTCCATGTAGGGCCTGGAGTGGCCGCAGGGCATGGCGATCCTGAGTTGGACCTCCAATGGTGTCACCCAGACAGGATTTTGTTCTGAGGTCTGTTGTTGCACATATAAAACCAATAGGGAGCTCCTGAATAGGAGCAAACTATTTACAATCCAGTCTGTTGACTGCTCACCATCCGCTGGCATAACGTCTTTTCAAAATGAACGGCAACAAGTAGAACAAAAAAAAAAACAATAACAAGGAAGTTCAGCCGCCGGGGCCGCATTACAGGTGGTATCCCCACCGGGGGTACGGCTCATGCTTTCCCACTGATCCTGACCGGTCACTTCTGGGAAAGCGCGGAGAGGCGTCTTCCTTAAACACCCGGCGTACCTCCTGAGCATACCACCCGTGCACCCCGTGGTGGCGGGTGTAGGAGACCAAGTCTCCCGGGTATAGGTTGCGGTCAGGGTCTCCTTCCTCCAGATGGGGCTCCACGTCCCGCCTATTTACAAACACGTCTTGAGCGAACTGGGGGCTGCGGATAAAGTCCCATCCCGCCTCCTGGTGGAATCTGACTATGAGTCCTTCCTCCCGGGGGCTGAAGCGGGAGTCCTGCGCCTGGCAGGCTTGGGCCTTAGCGGCTTTTGACCGCACCTCCAGCTGCTCGCAGCGGACCCTCCGTGCATGCCGTTCTCGCTCTAGCTGGAGGAGCTCATGCCGGCAATACTCCTCCCGCTGTTGAGCATCAGCTTGGGTCTCCCGGGGAAACCTCATTAGATCCGCCCCCCGGTTGTCCCATCTAAACTCCTCTCCCTTTGGGCTTGTAACCGGGGGTGCTGGTAACGGTGTTAGCGGGGGCCTCTGTTGGTCCTCCATCTTGGCGGACCAGTCCGGGTTGGTGTGTGAGTACACCCAGGCGAGGGCAGGTGGTGACGGCTCCGGGAGTGTGAGAGGCAGCAGGCTTCCGGAGGCTGCGACAGCTTGGGCCTCAGGGTCCGGGGTTAGTAGCTGCTCCCAAACGGTAGCGCCCGGGGATGGAGGTGGCGGCAGGAAGTCTAGGAGGAGGTTGACGCATTTGGCGCCCGGGGCAGGGGTTGTTTCCTTACCCGCTCCTGAGCTGGATGAGGCCTCCTGGTCTTGTTCCATTTCCGCCAGGGCTGGAGTATCGCTGACAGGGTGCTGAACCTCCGGGTGTCGGGCTGAAAGCTTCTCCCACATCTCCTTCCTCCATTCCTCGACTGCTCTCCGCTGGTCCTCTTCCACTCTCCGGGTCAAGTTCTGCATCTCGCCGCGGAGGAACTCGGCCTCCTCCGGTGCTAATCGAATGCTGTATCCCTCCAGGGTGTGGGAGGTGGTTGGCGGTGGGCCAGAGGCGGAGGGTGATTCCTGGTCTCCTTCCATTGCGGCCTCCAGGTGTGGTCTGTCTAGACTTGCTCGAACCACGCCTTGTCTCCCTCTCTCTCTCCTCCTCTTTCAGGGGCGGTTCAATGGCTGCTTGCAGACGGGCATTCCCTGGGACGTCCCATCTGTTTTGACGGACACATCCATGCGGACAGTCTCTGTAGCAAGGGGCGGTCTGTATTTTTGGCGCCATTTGTGAACCTTGCCCACGATGGGAGGTCTTAAGAGGTTGTTGTTTTCCCTGCACATAATGGCGTCCGTTCTTATTGGGCGGGCGCCACATGGAATGTGGAAATACAGTCTTTAGAAAGGCGCACAGTACCCGTTGGCAATGGGTATAGACTTCTGTCGTTGCCACGGCCACGAAATACTGCCGACTACGCCAAGTTGTGATGCTCTAGCCCTCCCTGGGAAGGTGAACTCGGACGGCCGGCCTGTTGTTGTGGGAGATGTCGTCGTGGCCTTGGCCTGGTCCGTGCCCAGGGCTGTCACATAAAAAATTATGGGCTTCTGGATGAGTGGTTGTTTGACTACGCCACCTGCGGTTTCTGGTGAGGGTCACCAGCGCTGTGGCAGTCCTCTGAGGCCGGTGTTCAGACAGTTCAGATGGTACGGCTACCCACAGGTGGAGCAAGGCCTCAGGGCAGCATAGAGAGAGAGAGCGTGGAATAGAACATTGGCGGGTGCAGAGCCGCGGAGTAAGGAACAGACAGAGACAAAGGTTAAAGTCATCCAAGTCTTTACTTACAGGTGTAGTGGTTCAGCTCAGAGCTTCTCTCTGCTGTCACACTGCGTGTTGCGGCCACCAGGATGGGGTTTGTGGCGCCCTGCTGTGCATGGAGCCACAGATCCTGGAGGGGTGTATTAAAGGATTTCTCCACAAGATGCCCTCGGAGCATACACACACCTCCACCCTACCTCAGTCCACCAGAGGGAGCCCGGATAGGGATATAAATACGGAGGGTGAAGCTAGGCAGAGGCGGTCTGTGAGTTTGTTCTCCTCAGGAAGTGAGTGGAGACAGAACAGTCTGGAGTCCACAGCCAGTTCCTGCAGAGTGAGACACAGAAAAACAGGTCAGTCTGCAGTGGAGCTCAGTCAGACTCAAGCAGCTCGAGTTAAGTGAGCTAGGAGCGTTGCTGACGCTCAGAGAGCAGCAGAAGAGGCAGCAGCTAACTGCCAGTGTGTATAGCCTAGTGAGGGCCCGAGTAGGCCGAAGGCTAGAGGAGCGAGTAGCATTGGGGGCAGAGGGACTTTACCAGCTCACCCCAGAAACCATACACCGGACAACGGGTCCGAGTCTGCACTGATTCTTTACATCCAGCAGAGGACAACCGGAACCCCTGGCGAACTACATGTCCCAGGAATACCAAACGCTGACTGTTATACCAGGGTCAGGAGTTACCAAGGCCCCATATACCAGGGGGGGTGTACTCCAACAGAAGGCCCTACCACAGGATCAGCCGGTGCAGGACAGAAACCAAGGTAGGCCTAGCTCCATGCAGGTCAGAAACTTACTACAGATAGGCAAGAGACAGGAGGCCATACACCCGCTCACTCCTGAGAATCCGGACGTGCACCCCTCACCCTACAGCGCTCCGGGGTGTTTCTGAACTATTTCCAGTAAAGGTACAGAAGTGACTTTTGTGTGTGCTTCCCCTTCTTGCTCTGACCTGGCTGGGTCCCCTCTGTCCTGCATCCCCAACTCCTACGCTGCCCTGAGGCCTCGCTTCGCCTGTGGGGAGCGATTCCATCTAAGCTGCCACAACACCGGCCTCAGTGGATGGCCGCAGCGCTGGTGATCCTCACCAGACACCACAGGTGGCGTCACGAACTTTGACATTTCATTTTCCCCTTTTTAAGAGAGACCCCAGGGTACGGGCCCGGGAGCCGACCACCGCAACATCCCCCAAGAACAGGCATTACAGCCCGGGCACCGAGTAGTCCCCATCCCCTGGGCGCCACATCTCTCTAACTGACGTCACGAACAGGATTGCATGCCCATTGCCACCGGGTACTGTGCGCCTTAAGAAACTGTAAAACTCACAGTGGTGAAGCTTTTCCCGCCATTTTCTGGAGTTTCCCGCCACTGGCCACCATCTTTCCGGTCGCCGCGCGGGAAGAAGAAGGGCGTAACAGCTGGAAGCGCGCGAAGTCGAGGACACGCCCCGCCCCTGACGTCGAATCAGGAAGCGTCAGGTCCTGGAAGGAGCCAGAGGACGCCCTGACGTCGGACGCAAGCAACGCAAGGTCCTACCAGAAGACCGTCACCTGCGGAGCTGTGGCCTACAGAAGGAAGGTAGGCCACGGTTCACTAGGGGGGTGCCAAGATGTTGCAGCAACAACCCGACGTCGCGGCCCAGGCTGACAGCCCCGATGATGCACCCGCGGCCGCCGCCGCGCAAGACGGAGCAGACGCTCCATCACCAGGGCCTGTAGCCCCTATCGTACCATTGACTTTACCATACATGCCTGGAGCAAAGTGGCTCCCCCAGTACAGCGGCAAGCCAGACACCCTGTCTGGATTCAAGCGCAAAATATGCAGTATCCAGGACATGTATTCTATGACAGGCAAACAAAGAGCTGCAGTTGTTGTGGGACAATTGACTGGTGCTGCGGAGAGAGAAGTAGAGACCTGGTCGGCCGCAGACCAGGAGTCAGTGTCCGCAATTTTCAACAAATTACAGACTGCCTTTGAGGACCGCACTGAAGCAGACCTCCAGATGAGGTTCTACCAATGCTCTCAGAAACCGGAGGACAGCGTTCGGGACTATGCCTGCCGTTTACAAGGGGACCTGCCAGCTCTAAAACAGGTTAGTCCAATTAGCATAACAAATGAGAGTAAAATGCTAAAAGAACAATTTGTCCGGGGGCTGAGGTCCCAAGCGGAGAGCAGGACTGTGCGTTGGTGGTCCTTGGATCATCCAGATGCTACCTTTGACACCCTTAAGGATATGGCTATAAAGGGACTGCAACCCCTGGAGGCGGCAGATACTGCAATCCAACGTTACCAGGGTGGGGCCACTCCAACGCCAGCAGCACCCACCTTTTCCCCGCTGGCTGCTGAAGCCAAAGTGCAGGCAGCGCCCCCTACTGAGCTGGACTGTCTGCGCTCAGAAGTGTGCCAGCTGACCAAAAACCTGGCCACTGTAATGAGTGCCCTGCAACTACTGACGGAGCCAGAGACGGAGGGAAATATCCTGCTAGCCGACTGCCCTGAGGATGTCCCCTGGATGAACCGGAGGAGAAGGAGAATGTCGCCACCCCGGAGGAGGACATCACCAACCCGGAGGAAAACAACGCTGCCCCCAGGAAGGACCAACAACCAGCGCCATCCTCACCAAGAGTTTGTCTGCCACCGCTGCCAGAAGGTAGGTCACACAGTGCACCAGTGTCCTTTAAACAAGCAAACCCTGGGTCCGAGGGCCAACACCAAGGAATAGACTCAGCAGGCCCCTCAGACTGGTACCACAGGTTCGTGGGAGGAAGACCTTTCCTATCCATCATACTGGACGGCATTGCGATACCTGCCCTGCTGGACACCGGATCCCAGGTAACAATCATACCTGATATCCTCTATAGCAAATACTGGTCCATGGACAGTCTCCAACCCCCAAACGGAGACTTTTCAGTATATGCCTCTAACGGCCTCCCTCTTGACCTACTTGGGGTTAAGAATGTAGCAGTAAAAATGGGGAGAGTGGAGTTAAAGGACCAGGGGCTCATTGTAGTGAAGACTGTCAATGAGGAAAATGGACTGAATGTAGTACTAGGCACTAACATTGTGGGTAACTGTTTGGAGGAGGTTGTGTTTTTACTCCAACAGCTTGCTGACACCGCCAGACCGGGGCAGTGGAGAGCACTCCAGAGGGAGATTCGAGCCCTGATGTACCAGCAGCAAGTAAAGCTAACTGGTGGTGCGGGTAACAGACCCCGTACCCATTGTGATTCCCCCAATGAGTGAAATGCTTATCTGGTGTAGAGAAGCAATAGGTCTTAAAGGACATAGCTACCAGGTGGTAGTAGAACCCCTTAGCTCAGAACACAGACCTACACTCTTAACTGCCAGGGGGGTAGTAGATGTACGCAATGGGAGGGTGCCCGTCCATCTTCTCAACTATGGGGAAGACGAGGTCAGATTACCAGGTTATGCCACTGTTGCCAAACTTTACACTGTAAATAATAACTCTATTCACACGGCGGAGTCCTTAACCTCCCCAGACCAAGTGTAATGATCCTACAACACAGGTTGAGGATTGGTGTCAACAGCTCCACGTTGGGACAGACACCACTCCTGCCCACCAGAAACAGGGAGTACACCGGGTGGTTCAGGAATACGCGCAGGTATTCAGCAAACACCCACTTGACTTTGGGAGGATTAAGGGGGTACAACATCACATCCCCACAGGCAAATATCCCCCCATCAAGGAACGGTACAGGACTATACCTCCAGCACACTACCAGAAAGCCAAGGAGATGTTGCATGACATGGAGAAGGCAGGGGTAGTAAGGGATAGTTGTAGTCCCTGGGCAGCTCCCCTAGTTCTAGTCAGGAAGAAGGATGGAAGCATGAGAATGTGTGTAGATTACAGACAAGTAAATCGCATTACACATAAAGATGCATACCCTTTACCACGTATTGAGGAATCCTTGGCTGCCTTAAAGTCTGCAAATTACTTTTCCACCCTTGACCTTACTAGTGGGTACTGGCAAGTAGCTGTGGCTGAGGAGGATCGGGAGAAGACGGCCTTCACCACCCCCATGGGACTCTGCAAGTTCAACAGTATGCCGTTTGGACTCTGCAATGCCCCTGGAACGTTCCAGAGATTGATGGAGAGCTGCCTGGGACACCGCAACTTTGAGACTGTGTTGCTATACCTGGATGACGTGATAGTGTACTCCAAGACGTATGAGGACCACTTGAAGCACCTGGCAGAGGTATTTGAGTCACTGTCCCAGTATGGGATGAAGTTGAAACCCTCAAAGTGCCACCTGCTCAAGAGAAAGGTACAATACCTGGGGCACATTGTCAGCCCAGAAGGGGTAGCACCTGACCCGGAGAAGGTCACTGCCATACAGAAATGGCCGGAGCCGAAGAACCTCAAAGAGGTGCGTCAGTTCTTGGGACTGATAGGATACTACCGGAGGTTTGTACAGGACTACACTAAGAAAGCAGCGCCTCTGCAAGACCTCCTGGTAGGACAGTCCCCCAAGGGCAGAAATCCCCCATTCCACTGGAGTAAAGAACAGGCTGAATCATTTCAAGAAATGAAGGAGATCCTGACAGGTGATGAGATCCTAGCCTACCCTGACTACAGCCAACCGTTCCTGCTGTATACTGATGCCAGCAATGAAGGATTGGGAGCTGTCCTAAGTCAGAAGCAGAATGGCCAGGAGAAAGTCATCGCATATGTAAGCAGGAAGCACCGCTCGACTGAGAGGAACCCAGAGAACTATAGCAGCTTTAAGTTAGAGTTCCTTGCCTTGGTCTGGGCCATCACAGAAAGGTTCAAGCACTACTTAGCGTCCAGCAAGTTCACTGCCTACACTGACAATAACCCCTTAACTCATCTTGAAACAGCCAAGCTGGGAGCCATGGAACGATGAATGGCTCGGCTGTCAAACTACAAATTCACAATAAAGTACTGGGCGGGCCGCAAGAACGCCAACGCCGATGCCTTGTCCATGATGCCTCACCAGTCAGACACAGAAGAAGAAGTGGATGACCAGGAAGAGATTGAGATACCTGCCTTTCATCGGAATGGGATGATCCACGAGCAACGAGCCTCCAGGAGGCAGCGTGGTAAGACGTTAAACCCTTTGCCTCACCACAGCTGGAAAGAGACCCAGGACAGTGACCCGGTTGTCAGCCGTATCAAAGAGCTGATAACCCAAGAAGGTTCCTCCCTGGAGAAGGATGCATCTCTCCAAGCAAAACAGCTGTGGAATGAGAGAAGCCAGGTGTTTATCTACCGTGAGAAGCT
Source organism: Phyllobates terribilis (assembly GCF_046119375.1). Lineage (NCBI taxonomy): Eukaryota > Metazoa > Chordata > Amphibia > Anura > Dendrobatidae > Phyllobates > Phyllobates terribilis. Next base: position 16,453,827 of record NW_027362767.1, on the reverse strand, counting down.
GTGCCGGAGGTACGTCAATCCAAAAACCCATGAGATGGCATGGCAGATAGTGGTCCCCAAGATGGACATCCAAATGGTGTTGGAGGCCTACCACGATCAGGCGGGGCACTTTGGCTGGAAAAAGCTAGAGACCCTGTTGAAGTGTCGATTCTACTGGGTGGGAATGCGCAGCTCCATTGAGAGGTGGTGCAGAGACTGTGGACCCTGTAGCCTCAGAAGAAAAGACTACAGCAGCCAGAAGGCACCCCTGCAGCCCATCAAGACGACTCGACCCCTGGAGATCGTGGCCCTGGACCATGTCAAGTTGTCACCCAGCCGGTCAGGATATGCCTATGCCCTGACCATGGTGTATCACTACTCCAGGTTCCTGGTGGTCGCCCCTGTCAAAGACCTGACAGCAGAGACAGCAGCGAAGACGTTCCAAGCGTACTTCTGCAGACCCCATGGATACCCTGAGCAGGTACTGATTGACCAAGGCCCGGCCTTTAAGGCTGAATTGTTCAAAGAGTTCTGCCATCTGCACGGGTGTAAAAAGATCAGGACTACACCGTACCACCCCCAAACTAACGGTCTCTTTGAAAAGATGAATAACATCATCATCGATCTACTGAAGACTATACCACTAGAAGAGAGAAACCAGTGGCCAGACCTACTACCTGACCTAGTGGATCTGTATAATCACATACCAGTAAGTTCCACCAATTGCACTCCGGCATATCTCATGCGGGCAAGACCAGGAAAGCTGCACATGGACCTGGAGCTTGGTGTTGTAGAACCTGAAGCAAATGTGACCACTGAAGACTGGGACACGACCAGACAGGAGCAGTACAGAAGAGTACAAGCATGTGTCGAAGACAGTCTCACTCGGGTGAGGGATAAACAAGAAGCACAATACAACAGAAGTGCACCAGCAGAACCATTCACACCAGGAGAAGTGGTATTGAAAAGGAAGCGGAGGAACCACAAGCTTGATGACCAGTGGGAGAGAGAACCCTACACTGTGTTGAATTCAAGGTTTGACAACAGGAAGACATGTCTGATCAGCAAAGATGGAGGAAGAACAACTGCAACAGTATCTAGGGACCACCTGAAGTTGTGTCCAGATCTGCTAAAACCCCAAGAAGAAGTGCCTCTCATTTTCCCGGAGGAACCTGATGAAGCAGTAATACATACTGATTTAGGAGACTTCCCGGCAGATTGGCCTCAAATCGGAGGAGCAGTCATAATTCCAGTACTCCAATTCTTCCAACAGCCAGAAGACCCTCCACAGCAAGTTGAACCTGTAAGTGCTGCAGAAGAACCTAGTGCCGCAGGAAAGCCTGCTCAGGAAGAATCCCCAGAAGAAGGATCCCCAGCAGAAACAGAGCAAGAAGGCCCAGCCAATGGTGAACTTGCCAGCCCATTAGCAAGGTTAAGGCAGTTTTTCAATACCATCACTAGTACAACAAACAGGGTAGCTGAGAGAAACACTGACACTACACAGACCACCGCACTACGCAGATCTACACGTAGCATGAAAGGTCAACTCCCTGTCAGGTACACTAAATAAAATAGTTAAACCCCGACAGATGTAGATAGTTATCCCTAGGGTATGGTATTGTATTGTATAATACTGTATATTATTGCATTATCCTGTGTATGTATTGCTATGTATTTATTGCCTTTTACAGGCCTTTAACTTATATTTTGCCCCTCTAATGGACAATCCAAGTGAAACGAACACTTTACTTATTTGCTTCCCATTACCCGCTTGGGTATCTAAGAACTCTGTGGCTGAGGACTATGTGCAGCCCAAAGACTATATTTGTACATATTTGAACTCCCTGAGTGCCCCTTTGCGCAACCTCTCCGGAAGTGACTTGGACTTTCTGCTTGCTCATTGCCTACTGTTTATTGAACTATATATGTATATTTATCCATGTTCTGCTTATGCAACGTTCAAGTGTCCTAACCTCCCATAAAGGGAAGCTTATTATTGTTGTTGTTATAAAATGTGCTTCAGCCCGGGAGTGCTGAGTTCAACTAGGGGGGAATGTGACGCCCTGCTGTGCATGGAGCCACAGATCCTGGAGGGGTGTATTAAAGGATTTCTCCACAAGAGGCCCTCGGAGCATACACACACCTCCACCCTACCTCAGTCCACCAGAGGGAGTCCAGATAGGGATATAAATACGGAGGGTGGAGCTAGGCAGAGGCGGTCTGTGAGTTAGCTCTCCTCAGGAAGTGAGTGGAGACAGAACAGTCTGGAATCCACAGCCAGTTCCTGCAGAGTGAGACACAGAGAAACAGGTCAGTCTGCAGTGGAGCTCAGTCAGACTCAAGCATCTCGAGTTAAGTGAGCTAGGAGCGTTGCTGACACTTAGAGAGCAGTAGAAGAGGCAGCCAGCTAACTGCCAGTGTGTATAGCCTAGTGAGGGCCCGAGTAGGCCAAAGGCTAGAGGAGCGAGTAGCATTGGGGGCAGAGGGGCTTTACCAGCTCACCCCAGAAACCATATACCGGACAACGGGTCCGAGTCTGCAGGGATTCTTTACACCCAACAGAGGACAACCAGAACCCCTGGTGAACTACATGTCTCAGGAATACCAACGCTGACTGTTATACCAGGGTCAGGAGTTACCGAGGCCCCATATACCAGGGGGTGTGTACTCTAACAGAAGGCCCTACCACAGGATCAGCCGATGCAGGACAGAAAATAAGTTAGGCCTAGCTCCAGGCAGGCCAGAAACTTACTACAGAGAGGCAAGAAACAGGAGGCCGTACACTCGCTCACTGGGGAGAATCCGGACATGCACCCCTCACCCTACAGCGCTCCGGAGTGTTCCTGAACTATTTCCAGTAAAGGTACAGAAGTGACTTTTGTGTGTGCTTCCCCTTCTTGCTCTGACCTGGCTGGGTCCCCTCTGTCCTGCATTCCCAACTCCTACGCTGCCCTGAAGCCCTGATCCGCCTGTGGGGAGTGATTCCATCTAAGCTGCCAGCCTGCCACAACACCAGCCTCAGTGGACGGTCGCAGCGCTGGTGATCCTCACCAGACACCATAGGTGGCGTCACGAACTTTGACATTTCATTTTCCCCTTTTTAAGAGAGACCTCAGCGTACGGGCCCGGGAGCCAACCACCGCGACATCCCACAAGAACAGGCATTAAGGCCCGGGCGCTGAGTAGTCCCCATCCCCTGGGCGCCACAGGGTTCAGCACACTCCAAGTACTTCAGGTGCACTTGACAGGACCCCAAGCTCTAGTGTGTTCCTCTCTTCTCTTAATTCTCCTTCTCCCTCCTTGTGTTCCCCACTGAGTCCCGTACGGGTACTGCAATGCCCTTTACGAGTGGCGTGTAGCCCCCGGACCGACTGGGTGCCCTTATTGGTGACTGGTGGTGAGAACTTGGTGTAAGGCCGGGTCCCTCTGGATAAACGCAGATTAGAGGATACAGGTGGCGACTCCGCTCCGTCCGTATCCCCCTGGGATCCACATAAGCCTCCGGACTTTTCTGACAGAGACGCGAAGTGCAAGGTCAGATAATCGGGGACTGGTACCCCCTCTTGCGGCAGGGTCTCTCTGACTAAGCCAGAATGAGGCATGCAGGTGGCGACTCCGCTCCGTCCGCACCCCCTGAGATCCTTTCGCCTATGGAGCCTATCTCCTCTGCTCCCCTCTTTTGCCTTCTTGTGTGGACTAAGATGAGGAACAGAGCTGGCTATAACTCAACTCTGCCCCAATCCCCAGTCTCGAGGCCTGAGACCGGGAATCACAGAATCCTAGAACAGCTGCAGCTTGTACTGACTAACCACTCCAGGGAACTGCGACCAAAGACCCGGTACTAAAGATGGCCTCTGTTTATATATGATTCTATTAAGGTGTGTTATAAAGTGCTTCCTCCACCCTCACTCACTACTTGGTTCCCCCTTACTTTGGTTCCCCCCAACTCCTCCATTCAGACCCAGGGCTGCACTATGGTGCTTTAGATCCCCGTCCTGAACTGGAGTGGTGTAGTGTTGAGTCCGTGGCAGGGGTCCTGTGTAGTACTCCATCCTTACCTTGGAGAGGAGATACCACACCTCGGTCTGAGGTGCAGTACCCCTGTGGCGACTGAACCCTCAGGGGCGCCACATTATACTGTATGGAGAACTGTGTGGGGCCAATTATACTGTATGGAGCACTGTGTGGGGCCCATTATACTGTATGGAGGATTATGTGTGGCCATTATACTGAAGGAGCACTATGTGGGGCCAATATACTGTATGGAGTACTATGTGGGGCCCATTATACTGTATGGAGCACTATGTGGGGCCCACTATACTGTATGGAACACTATGTGGGGCCCATTATACTGTATGGAGAACTATGTGGGACCCATTATTCTGATATGGAGGGCTATGTGGGGCCCATTATTCAGTATGGAGGACTATGTGGGGCCATTATTCTGTATGGAGGACTATGTGGGGCCATTATACTGCATGGAGGACTATGTTGGACCCATTATATTGTATGGAGGACTATGTGGGGCCATTATTCTGCATGGAGGACTATGTGGGGCCATTATTATGCATGGAGGACTATGTGGGGCCATTATTCTGCATAAAGGACTATGTGGGACCCATTATACTGTATGGAGTACTATGTCGGGCCATTATTCTGCATGGAGGTCTATGTGGGACACATTATACTGTATGGAGGACTATGTGGGGCCATTATACTGTATGGATGACTATGTGGGCCATTATTCTGCATGGAGGACTATGCGGGGCCATTATACTGTATGAAGGACTATGCGGGGCCATTATACTGTATGGAGGACTATGTAGGGCCATTATACTGTATGGATGACTATGTGGGCCATTATACTGCATGGAGGACTATGCGCGGCCATTATACTGTATGAAGGACTATGCGGGGCCATTATACTGTGTGGAGGACTATGTGGGACCCATTATACTGTACGGAGTACTATGTCGGGCCATTATTCTGCATGGAGGTCTATGTGGGACACATTATACTGTATGGAGGACTATGTGGGGCCATTATACTGTATGGATGACTATGTGGGCCATTATTCTGCATGGAGGACTATGCGGGGCCATTATACTGTATGAAGGACTATGCGGGGCCATTATACTGTATGGAGGACTATGTAGGGCCATTATACTGTATGGATGACTATGTGGGCCATTATACTGCATGGAGGACTATGCGGGGCCATTATACTGTATGAAGGACTATGCGGGGCCATTATACTGTATGAAGGACTATGCGGGGCCATTATACTGTATGGAGGACTATGTGGGCTATTATTCTGCATGGAGGACTATGTGGGGCCATTATTATGCATGGAGGACTATGTGGGGCCATTATTCTGCATGGAGGACTATGTGGGACCCATTATACCGTATGGAGTACTATGTGGGGCCATTATTCTGCATGGAGGACTATGTGGGACACATTATACTGTATGGAGGACTATGTGGGGCCATTATACTGTATGGAGGACTATGTAGGGCCATTATACTGTATGGATGACTATGTGGGCCATTATTCTGCATGGAGGACTATGCGGGGCCATTATACTGTATGAAGGACTATGCGGGGCCATTATACTGTATGGAGGACTATGTGGGGCCATTATTCTGCATGGAGGACTATGTGGGACCATTATTCTGCATGGAGGTCTATGTGGGACACATTATACTGTATGGAGGACTATGTGGGGCCATTATACTGTATGGAGGACTATGCGAGGCCATTATTCTGCATGGAGGATTATGCGGGGCCATTATACTGAATGAAGGACTACTCAATGTTATATTTGATAAGGGAAAACTTCCTCAATTGTAGACATTTTTTAAATAAATATCACGGTTGTCTTGCGACTTTGTCCAAGCTTTTCATTTTGGCCCTCCGGGTATTTGAGTTTGACAAAATATAAAGGGATGTCTGGGCATACAGTATTGCCATATCGCACTGCGTCATAATTCAGCTGTCACAGAGAGAGACTGCAGACTTTTCTTTTGCAAGCAGAAAACCCTATAAGATATAAAGGGATGTCCGGGCATACAGTATTGATGACCTATCTACATCTACAGGATAGGTCATCAATAGCAGATCAGTGGGGGTCCGACACCTGGCGCCCCCAAGAGCAGCTGTTTGCTCAGGCGGCATTACTGAGCGGCTGCTGCTGGTTCTGCTGCTCAGCTCCTGTTCATTTGAATAGTAGTGACTACAGTACCAGCAGCGACTGGCAGAGGCCACTACACTCTGGATAGAGCTGCGCTTGCTCCGGAGCTTGTAACAGCTGACCGATGGGGGCACCAGCTGTCAGACCCCACCTATCTGCTTTTCATGACCTATCCTGTATATGTAGAGAGGTCATCAATCCCATATGCCCGGAAATATCCTTTACTCTCTTATAGTTGTTTTCTGGTCACAAGAGAAAAGTCTGCAGTTACTCTGACTGCAGACAGCTGAATTATCACACTGTCACGATTTGCGCACACTGTCTCGATTTTCCTGTATTTTAATGCGGGAGGGCGGTCACTTGACCTCATGTATGCGATTTACATACTTGCAGTCACATGCCGACTAGTCTCATCCAGATTCTTTCAATTCTCTTATATTGAGTGGAGCAAGATGAGTCTCGTCCGCACATGACTGCAAGTATGTAAATAACATACATTTAAAGGAAAATTCCTTTAACGAGAATTTCCAACCTTCTTGAAAATTTTACAGGGGACAGGGTTTGTTTTAAGAAAAAGAAAAACAACCTTAAAGGGGTTGTCCAGCTTTAGGCTACAAGCCTGCAATTTCTCTGTGCGCGCTGTGAGGATTCTCAGGTGTCGGTGCCCGATGTGAATTGAGTGCCGCCGAACACAGTCTAGTCAGAATGTGGCCAGAAGTAGAAGTATGCGTATCACATGCTTGTGGTCACACACCCGACACCTGAAAATTCTCACAGAGAGCAGGGCGTGCAGTGTGAGGATTCACAAGTCTGCAGTCACATAAAGTGACTGTAGTCTTGTAGCTTAAGGCAGCTTGCACCTGTTCACACTTGCTTTATTCTGTTCGGAGGTGCTGGTCAAGTTTTTTTTATAGTTTACTTTTGGAGGTTGTGACAGCCTCCTTTTCTGACTGTGCACTCCTCTGATCAGCCTAAGGCCCCCTTCACATGTACATGTCTGCGTTACGTGTGGCATTCGTTTTTTTCATGGATACCACCGGGTGGCAAGCATTTTTATTGTTATATGGTCTCCCATGCTGGTATGTGCTGCCCCCCTCCTGGTATTTGTGCTGCCCCCATCCTGTCCCCACCATCCCATCCTGGTATGCATGGCACCTCTCACCCCCAATCCTGGTATACAAGGCACCCCTCACACCCAATCCTGGTATGCATGGCACCCCTCACCCCCAATCCTGGTATGCATGGCACCCCTCACCCCCAATCCTGGTATGTGTGGTACCCCATCCCTCATCCCTATCCTGGTATGTATGGTATCCCAGATCCTGGTATGCATGGGCCACTCACCCTCATCCTGGTATGCATGGCACCCCTCATCCCCATCCTGGTATGCATGGCACTCCTCATCCCTATCCTGGTATGCATGGGCCCCCCATCCCCAATCCTGGCATACATGGTACCCCTCATCCCTATCATGGTATGTATGGTACCCCTCATCCTGGTATGCATGGTACCCCGCATTCCTATCCTGGTATGTATGGTACCCCTCATCCCTATTCTGGTATGCATGGCACCCCTCACATCCCTATTCTGTTATACATGGCACTCCTCACACCCCAATCCTGGTATGCATGGTCCCCTCACCCCCCAATCCTGGTATGCATGGTCCCCTCACCCCCCAATCCTGGTATGCATGGTCCCCTCACCCCCCAATCCTAGTATGCATGGTCCCCTCACCCCTTAACCATGGTATGCATGGTCCCCTCACCCCCCAATCCTGGTATGCATGGTCCCCTCACCCCCCAATCCTGGCATGTGTGGTACCCCTCACCCCCCAATCCTGTTATGTGTGGTACCCCTCACCCCCCAATCCTGGTATGCATGGTCCCCTCACCCCCCAATCCTGGTATGCATGGTCCCCTCACCCCCCAATCCTGGCATGTGTGGTACCCCTCACCCCCCAATCCTGGTATGCATGGTCCCCTCAGCCCCCAATCCTGGTATGCGTGGTACCCCTCATCCTGGTATGCTTGATCCCGTCACCCCACAATCCTGGTATGCATGGTCCCCTCACCCCACAATTCTGGTATGTGTGGCCCCCTCATTCCTTTCACACTGTACACACATACAAAAAAATAAACAGTTATACTCACCTTTCTTCTCTGTGCTCCAGCGCTGCTGCGTCCTGTTCTGCCGGAGGCCGGGGGAGGAGTGTGGCGACGGAGCACCGCGCTGTCCGGCACCATTTTGCTGAAGACACACTGCAAATGTGTCTTCAGTAAAATGGCGCAATATAGCGCTATGTGCATGCGCCGATCCGGCGCCCCACTCCTGCCCCGGTCTCCGGCAAAGCGAGGCGCTGCGGCAACGCTCCTCCCGGTCAGGTAAGTATGGCGTCGGAGATCGTGGTATGCGTTCAGTGCCTACGCATACAGCGATCTCCGTCGCCATACACTCCTCTTACCTGTAACGGCTGGATCGGTGATTCTGCCTGGAGCCAGACTGCGCGTCGCGCATGCGCAGTCTATCGAGGCTTCAGACAGAGACACGCTTGCAGTGTTATATTATAGATGGTGTTTTTCCGGTAACGGTTTTATATGAATTTATGAAGGTGCCTAAGGCTTTTAATTAATGCTGGATCCTACCTGCCCTTTACATTTTTACGCTTATAGCCCGGGAGAGGCATGACTGATAAATATTAGGATTAGGATCCCATCAAAGAAAGGTCACCTTGTCACGGCTAGTGGGCTCTCCTGAATTTGCCAATTTATGTGCTAAATACTGTAATTTTTATAAGTAAATTCTATATAGCAGTAATGCGGTTCAAATGTGATATATTCAATGTTTGCAGCACTTACAGGGGCGGCTGTATTCTCCTGTATCTATCTATACTGAGGAGAGGGTGGACATGCCTTGGTGTTTGGGACCTGATCTTTTAAGACCCTAACAACGCCCCCGCTGCTATCCGTCCTTGGTGACACTGTTTACCTCTTGGTATCACTTTGCAGCAGCCAACAGAATGTCTCCGCACTGTGACCCTAAACTACATTCTCACTTATCTTTTTGCAAAGGACCAGAAAAAGAGGGGAGGAGACATCACACCATGTGAGCACATCCCGCCCACTTTTACTGCAGTCTTAATGCAATCTAACACTACACTAGATTCATGGGAAATGTCTGCAGCTGCTCCCCCTAGTGTTTAAAAGTTGAAAATATCAAAACTTTTACAATTTTTATATTTTTTTACCATTAAAAGATTTTTTTTTTAAATTAAAACTTTAGTGCTTTACATTTTTTCAATTGTTGCTGCGAGACCTCTGAAGATGATGAGTATTATACTATCCATTTCTGAGCTTTACGTTGCTTTACTCCCTTCTTCACAGTACACTGACGTTGAGTATGGTCTCATCCATATGGGGTCACAAAGGTTCAGCTAATGTTATCGCCTTTTGCAGGGCTTTTCATACTGGATACATCACCATCCATCATATGAAAGTCCAACCATAAACAATATTCCATGGACCCAATGGCTGGATGTCCTTAAGGACAAAAATGTCCAGGAAGGATGGGAAATTTTTAAAAATGAGATTTTCAAAGCACAATCGTTAACAATCCCGAAAAGTAGGAAGAATGGGAAGCATTTAAGGAAACCAGGATGGATGAACACAGAACTTAAACACATGCTAAAAAGAAAGAAAGAAATGTTTATTAAATGGAAAGAGGGAGGCATATCTAAAGAAGATTATAATGCAGTCTGCAGATCCTGCAGGGCATGTATCAGGTTAGCTAAAGCTGACAATGAATTAAGGCTTGCAAGAGATGTCAAAAGCAATAAAAAAGGATTTTGGGGGTATGTCAAAAGTAAAAGAAAAGTCAAAGATGCTATAGGATTTTTACAGGATGAAAATGGAGAAATGGTAAGAGAGGATGTTGAGAAGGCCGAACTTTTTAATTCCTATTTTGCATCTGTTTTCTCTCAGAAAGAAAATGTAACATCAACTGATCTTCACTGTCCTTTTAAAGGAATAGAAGAATCCAAGTTATCTCTAAACAGAAAGATTGTGAGGGAATATTTAGCTAACATAAATGAGTTCAAGTCTCCAGGTCCAGATGAATTACACCCCAGAGTACTGAAGGAGATCGTAGAAGAAATTTTAGAACCACTCTCCATAATCTTTGAAAATTCTTGGAGAACAGGAGAAGTCCCAGAAGACTGGAGAAGAGCAAATGTTGTTCCTATCTTCAAAAAGGGGAAGAAGGTGGACCCAGGGAACTATAGGCCGGTGAGTCTGACTTCTATACCAGGAAAGATATTTGAACAAATTATTAAACAACATGTATGTAAGTACATGGATAAGAATGAAGTGATTAACCAGAGTCAGCATGGGTTTGTAACTAACAAGTCATGTCAGACTAACTTAATTTCCTTCTATGACAGAATCACTGACTGGGTGGATCAGGGAAATGCTGTAGATATAGTATATCTTGACTTCAGCAAAGCATTTGACAAAGTATCTCACACCATCCTTATTGAAAAAATGACCAAGTATGCAATGGACCAGGCAACTGTTAGGTGGATTCATAACTGGCTTAGTGATCGGACTCAAAGGGTGATTGTAAATGGCTTCACATCCAGCTGGATGAATGTATCAAGTGGGGTACCACAGGGCTCCGTCCTGGGACCTGTATTGTTCAACATCTTTATCAATGATTTAGATGAAGGAATTGAGGGTAAACTGATTAAATTTGCTGATGACACAAAGCTAGGAGGGATAGCTAATACTAGAGAAGAGAGAGAGAGGATTCAAAAAGACCGAAATAAACTGGAGCAGTGGGCAGCAACCAACAGAATGGTTTTTAACAGGGAAAAATGCAAAGTACTACATCTGGGCAATAAAAATGAAAAAAGCATATACAGAATGGGAGGAATAGAGCTAAGCAACAGTACATGTGAAAAAGACTTAGGTATACTAATAGATCATAGACTGAACATGAGTCAACAGTGTGATGCAGCAGCAAAAAAGGCAAATACAATTCTGGGATGTATTAACAGAAGCATACAGTCTAGATCACGTGAAGTCATTATTGGTCTTTACTCCTCTTTGGTCAGACCTCATCTGGAATACTGTGTACAGTTTTGGGCACCACATTTTAAAAAAGACATAGACAAACTGGAGCAAGTTCAGAGAAGAGCGACCAGAATGGTGACTGGTCTGCAAACCATGTCCTATGAGGAACGGTTGCAGGATTTGGGAATGTTTAGCTTGCAAAAAAGAAGACTGAGAGGAGACTTAATAGCTGTCTACAAATATGTCAAGGGCTGTCACATTGTAGAAGGATCATCTTTATTCTCATTTGCACAAGGAAAGACTAGAAGCAATGGGATGAAACTAAATGGGAGGAGACACAGATTAGATATTAGAAAAAACTTTTTGACAGTTAGGGTGATTAATGAGTGGAACAGGCTGCCACGAGAGGTGGTGAGTTCCCCTTCAATGGACGTCTTCAAACAGAGGCTGGACAGACATCTGTCTGAGATGATTTAGTGAATCCTGCTTTGAGCAGGGGGTTGGACCAGATGACCCAGGAGGTCCCTTCCAACTCTACCATTCTATGATTCTATGATTCTATGACCCTCAAGGTAAATCCCAAACTTCTCCCTGATCTTCTCTATGGGATATTCATGAAGCTGCTTTATATTTTATCCATGACTGTATAATAACAAGGGCTCTCTGGTTGATTAGATTATGTATAAGAGAATTTCTAAATGTTTTTTTTTTATTACAGGATGACCCACTACGTGTGGTTCCCTGGAAAAATTCCTCTGAAGATTCCATCAAGCTTCCTCTTTGGATCTTCCGTGCCACAGTGTTTGTTGCGCTGATGACACTTGTGACAATACTAGAGAACTTGGCTTTAAAGCGCACCTGTCAGCAGGATTGTGCTTAGTAAACCACATACACTGACTGGTGGGCGCCATTACACTGAGTAAAATGATAGCTTTGTTGATGAAATCCGTCCAGAGGTTCTTTTATAATCTTTAGTTTCAGTTTTGCCATAATGAGATACTCGTGCTCTGGGGCGGGACTTTAGGGAGGTGCTGTAGCTGGTGCTCTCATTATGTATGCCTATCTCTGACGGGTCACTGTGCTTTCAGTCGCCGGCCTAATATTTTAAATATTGCCTTTGTAATTTCTCTGCCAATTTGAAATTTACATCCCCAAAATGGCCGCAAAGGCCCGCGCATGCGCAGTAGCATCTTTCGGTTGCCGAAAGATGCTACTGCACACGCGCGGTCGCTATTTTTCTAAAGGAAAAAGAAACTTGCCTGCAGCAATATGGCACCCAGCAACCGAAAGATGCTACTGCGCATGCGCGGGCCCCGGCGGCCATTTTGGGGGATGTAAATTTCAAATTGACAGAGAAATTACAAAGGCAATATTTAAGATAGAAGCAGAAGCACAATGACCTGTCAGAGGCCAGAGATAGGAATACACAATGAGAGCACCACTTACAGCCCCTCCCTATAGTCCCACCCCAGAGCAAGAGCATATCATTATGGCAGAACTGAAAATAAAGATTACAAAAGAACCTCTGGACGGATTTCATCAACAAAGGTATCATTTTACTCAGTGTAATGGCGCCCACCGGTCAGTGTATGTAGTTTACTAAGCACAGTCCTGCTCACATGTGCGCTTTAAGGCTTGTCCTGAGCAAGAAGGCAAAGTCTAAACCTGGTGAAACAACTATAAAACCCACTCTTAAGAACAAAAACATTCTGGAAGAACAAAGTACTTGTAAGGAACCAATTTGTATCCCTCAGATTCAGGAGCAAGTTTCCAGGAGAATAACTGTTCTGCCAAATGGCAAATGTTCTGGTCCATCCATGGCTCCTGCACCATAGGATGCGAATAAAGTTCCTAGACGCAACTATAAAGAGGGTTTCAGTGATATTGTCTGGGTCCATACTGTACCATATTACAGCAGAAGAAGAGCTCGAAGTTCTACAGAGCAAAAAGAGGTTTCTGATCTTTGAATGAAACCAATAACCAATAACCTAGAATTTCAGAGCCGAGAACGCCAGAGTTGAGCACACCAGTACCAAGAATACCAGAGCCTAGAGACTCAGAACCTTGAATGCTGGAGCCTAGAAAGCCCACAATACTGCAACACAGAATCGAGAGGAGAAGATTTTTCTGTAGATGTCTAAGAGGCAAAAAAGATTGAGAAAACATCTGCCTGTAGTTTCCATCGCTTGCATCTCACCTATTCCCGATCCATCACAGATTTGAGGGATACCTCCTGATGTCATCAGCATCGTAACCATCTGTGGTTCACATTCTACAGATGACGATAAACTTGAAGTTCAGATTTCTGGGTGGCTAAATGCTGGAGGGTGATGACCTATTGATGGCCCACAGCCAGAGGTTCATTACCTGTTGATGGTACACAGCTGGACAGTGGGTCAATAACTTTTGATGGGACACATCCAGGTTCCTCCCTGATTACAAGGGACCCTAGTGAATACTGATCATTCTGAACCCCCACTGACTATATACTTGCTCCACCTCAGCCTACACCATCATGGAGGACACTTCCACCTGTGTCCACTGTAAGGTTGGACTTTCTTTTATAATTACAGCAGATTAATAAATATCATAAAGCTGAAAAAGTGTCGAGTAATTTTATTATTAATAAATATAAAGTATAATATATATCTATAGAGGGCACATAAGATGACTAACTATAGAAAGCATGGTATCGCCTGATATATACTGTATATTCTAGATGGCGCTATTACACTAAATACATCACAACCTCCAGGGTGATATTACCGTACAATGCGAGATCACTAATAATGGCCACAGATTATGAGAAAATGACCAGCTCCATAGTCCTGCAGGACCTGGTACGGCCATTATAGTTGATAGATTAATGATACCTGTGCAGATGAAGGGAAAAAAAAATGTGCAACAACAGGAGGAGAAAGTCTCAAAATGTAATTTGAAGAGTATGAGATGCAGATATGTGGTACCAGGGAGAAACGTAAGTGTAGTCAGACAACACAATGACCTGGAAACGGGTCAAGCAGAGCCAGGTATGTGGTAATAATAAATGGGCAGGGAAATGAGTTGAAGTTTTGGTAATCATGGTGTAACAGACCGGGCAGACTGACTGGGCAGGAGAGAATTTTATGTTCTTTTGATTATAGAATCATTCGGAGAATTCCTGCTCCTTAATATTTAAAGGCGTTGTCCGGGACTATTTTTTTTTTTTTACCGTGGACCTAAGAACTTACCGGCCGATCTTTGCCTGCTAACAGTGGTCACAGCCCGCTCCTGCTGGTGATTCTCCAGCTCCCGCTCTGCTCTGTTGATGGGGCATGACTGCTGGTGTCATGCTGACTGACAGCTGGCTCCCCGCTGCCTAACAGCAGGGAGCCGGCTGCCAATCAGCATGAAGTTGGCAGTCATGCCTCCATGACAGAGCAGATAGGAAAAGGAAGAGCTGTCCTGTTGACGTGAAACACCAGAATTGCTGTTAGGAGCAGTTCAGGAGCGATCTGAGTCGCCACCGGCTAAAACAGGCAGGTAGTTAGCAATTACCTGCCTGTTAGTTCTTAGTAATAACTCATAGGAAATAGTAGCATGTTAAACCCAGTATGAAAAAATCAAAGGTTATATACAGTGGTGGCCAAAAGTATTGGCACCCCTGCAATTCTGTCAGATAATACTCAGTTTCTTCCTGAAAATGATTGCAATCACAAATTCTTTGGTCTTATTATCTTCATTTAATTTGTCTTTAATGAAAAAACACAAAAAGAATTGTCCTAAAGCCAAATTGGATATAATTCCACACCAAACCTAAAAAAGGCGGTGGACAAAAGTATTGGCACTGTTTGAAAAATCATGTGATGCTTCTCTAATTCGTGTAATTAACAGCACCTGTAACTTACCTGTGGCACCTAACAGGTGTTGGCAATTACTAAATCACACTTGCAGCCAGTTAACATGGATTAAAGTTGACTCAACCTCTGTCCTGTGTCCTTGTGTGTACCACATTGAGCATGGAGAAAAGAAAGAAGACCAAAGAACTGTTTGAGGACTTGAGAAACCAAATTGTGAGGAAGCATGAGCAATCTCAAGGCTACAAGTCCATCTCCAAAGACCTGAATGTTCCTGTGTCTTCCGTGCGCAGTGTCATCAAGAAGTTTAAAGCCCATGGCACTGTGGCTAACTGTAGCGCTGGCGTCCCTGCCCTCTGCTAGGCAGGGACGCTGCTCCCCTCACCGCTCTGCTCCGTGCCCGGCGTCCTCTCCCCGCTTTGCTGTCAGCGCGCGCTCCTTCCCGGCGTCCTCCTCCCGCTCTGCTCTCAGCGCGCGCTCCTTCCCGGCCCCTGTGCTTAGGGCGCGCGCGCGCGCGCTCCCCTCCTCTTAAAGGGGCCGCGCGCGCCGTCCTAAGGAGTCCCCGGCCAATGGCCGGAGGACTTCATCATATATAAGGCACCTCCTCCAAAATGGAGGTGCCCGAGCAATGTTGTTTGCACCTGTGTCTCACCTGTGCTTCAGCCCTCAGGTCCCGTTGCCAGTTACCTGCCAGTTACCTGCCAGTTTCCTGCTAGTTACCTGCCTGATTCCTGCCTGAATACTTGTTACCTGTCTGCCAGTCTGAGGTCCGACGGTCTGCCTTACTACTCCTGTCAGTCTGTCTTAAGGACCAGCCTGCCCGCTCACCTGGGAGCGCATATCAGCTACCTGCCTGCTTGCCTGAGGTCCGACGGTCTGCCTTACTACTCCGGTCAGTCTGTCTATGGACCAGCTTGCCCGCTCACCTGGGAGCGCTTCTCCGTTATCTGCCTGCTTGCCAGCCCGGAGGCTCCGTTGTCACGTGCTGTGACCACCAGCTATCTCAGAGACTCTTGCCCGCTCACCTGGGAGCGCAACTCCGTTACCTGCCTGCTTGCCAGCCCGGAGGTCCCGTTGTCACGTGCGGTGACCACCAGCTATTCCAGAGACTCTTGCCCGCTCACCTGGGAGCGCTTCTCCGTTACCTACCTGCCTGCCAGCCCGGAGGTTCCGCCGTCACGTGCCGTGACCACCTGCTATTCCAGAGACTCTCGCTTGCTCACCTGGGAGCACACATCTACCATCTGCCTGCTAGCCTACCCGGAGGCTCTGCCATCACAGGTCGTACCTACCCCTTACCTAGAGACTGCCACCCGCTCCCTTACAAGGGCCGCCCCCTTGTATAGTAGCTCAGAGGTTCCGCCTCCCGGACCCGTTACAGTTTGCTCGGGCCATGGAACCCGGTGGCACCCAAGCTCCCTCGCTCTCGGACCTCTGTCTTGAACTGTCCCGTCAGAGGTCCCAACAGGAGGCCATCCTGGGTCACCTGCGGAATGTTAATACTCGCCTGAACACTCTGTCTGATCCACCAACAACCTCCGCCAGTGCCATATCTTGCAATCCGGCAGCTCCGCTGCCCACTAATACTATGGTATCCTACCCCGGACCCCGGCTTTCTGCACCTCCTCGCTTCGGAGGCGACCCCGTCCAGGCTCGGGGCTTCATAAATCAGTGCACCCTGCACTTTGAACTTTTGTCCCATCAGTTTAATTCCGACCGGGCCAAAATTGCCTTTATCATGTCCCATCTCACCGGGGAGGCCCTGGCCTGGCTAAATCCTCTATGGGAGAGAGGAGACCCCCTGGTGTCCAACTTGCCTGCTTTTCTCTCGGCTTTCCGGAAAGTCTTCGACGAACCCGGACGGAAGACCTCATCCGCATCCTCTCTGCTACGCCTCCGTCAGGAGGGTCTCACCGTGGGCCAATATGCCATACGGTTCCGCACCCTTGCCTCGGAGCTGGCCTGGGATAACGACGCTCTGGTATCCGTCTTCTGGGAGGGTCTGTCCGGTCGTATTAAAGATGAACTTGCTGGTCGGGACATTCCTACCTCTCTCGATGATCTAATAACCCTTGCCACCCGGATTGACCTACGGTTCCAGGAGCGTGCCAAAGAGGTCACCCGTGAGAGAAGGATTCCACGTTTAGCTCCTACTTTCCAGAAACCCGTCATTCCCACCATCTCTCCCCAGGTACACTCTTCTGAGCCTATGCAGGTCGACCAGGCCAAGATGGTCAAAACCCGTCAGGACTCACGCCGTGCCGAGGGGAGCTGCTTCTACTGTGGCAGTAAGGAGCACCGGATCCGTGCCTGCCCGGAGAGGTCGGGAAACGCCTGTGTCTAGGTTCGCTCAGAGAGGTCCACCTAGACAAGAATAAATCCTCTCCATCCCTGCTGTTGTCAGTTTCGATCATCTACGGGGAGAACCGTTATTTCGAACTAGCCCAACTTGACTCTGGAGCAGCCGGGAACCTTATTTCACAGTCCCTGGTTGAGAAATACCGCATCCCCACCAAACCTCTGGCTGTACCCTTGTCTGTCGCTGCCGTGGATGGGGGCCTCTTACCTCGCCCCATTCAACTCATCACCGAATCCATTACCCTGCAGGTGGGAATGCTGCATTCTGAAAGTATCTCCTTTCATGTTCTGCCTGGACTCTCTCACGCCCTCTTGCTAGGTCTGCCCTGGCTCCAGAGACATGCACCCGTGCTAGACTGGCAAACCGGAGAGGTCCTTCGCTGGGGACAAGACTGTCATAAAACCTGCCTGATTCCCGTCCATCCCGTCCGTCCCTCTCCTACCCCAGCTAATCTACCTGGACTTCCGATTCCTTATTGGTCTTATGCAGATGTCTTTAATAAAAAGGAGGCAGAGACATTACCACCACATAGACCATACGACTGTCCCATCGATCTGCTACCCGGTACTACTCCTCCCCGTGGGCGTATCTATCCTTTATCCGCTGCTGAGACCCGGTCAATGTCCGAATATATTGAGGAGAATCTGGCCAGAGGATTCATCCGGAAATCTACCTCCCCGGCGGGAGCAGGCTTCTTTTTCGTCAAAAAGAAGGACGGCTCTCTCCGTCCCTGTATAGACTATAGAGGCCTAAACCTGATCACGGTGAAGAATAAGTACCCCCTTCCGCTCATTCCAGAATTATTTGATCGCCTGAGGGGGGCTAGGATCTTCACCAAACTGGACCTTCGTGGGGCGTACAACCTGGTTCGTATTCGTCAGGGGGATGAATGGAAGACGGCATTCAACACCCGGGACGGCCACTATGAATACCTGGTAATGCCCTTTGGTCTCTGTAACGCTCCTGCCGTCTTTCAAGAGTTGGTCAATGACATCTTCCGGGACCTTCTCTACTCCTGCGTAGTGGTGTACCTGGACGACATCTTGGTCTTCTCTCCGGATCTCCAGACTCACCGGAGGGACGTTCGTCAGGTCCTGCTCAGGCTAAGGCAGAACCATCTCTACGCTAAATTTGAGAAGTGCCTCTTTGAGCAGACCTCGCTTCCGTTTCTGGGCTACATTATCTCTCAGACCGGCCTACAAATGGATCCTGAGAAACTGTCTGCCATCGAGAAATGGCCCCGACCGGAGGGGTTGAAGGCCATTCAGCGATTCCTGGGCTTCGCCAACTACTACCGCCTCTTCATACCACACTTCTCTTCCCGGACGGCCCCAATTTCTGCGCTCACCCGTAAAGGTACTAATCCCAAAGAGTGGCCACCCGAAGCAGAGGAGGCCTTTCTTTCCCTTAAACAGGCCTTCTCTTCCGCCCCGGTGCTGCATCGCCCAGATGGCAACAAACAGTTCTTCCTGGAAGTTGACGCCTCCTCCTCTGGAGCCGGAGCGGTACTTACTCAAAAATCATCTTCCGGGAGGATGGTAACTTGTGGCTTCTTCTCTAAACTCTTCTCCTCCTCTGAGCGCAACTATTCCATAGGAGACCGAGAGTTATTGGCCATCAAACTGGCATTGGAGGAGTGGCGTTACCTGCTCGAGGGGGCTCTTCACCCGGTAATAATTTACACTGACCACAAGAACTTGGCTTACCTCCAGCATGCCCAGAGACTTAACCCGCGCCAAGCCCGGTGGTCCTTGTTTTTTGCTCGTTTTGATTTTGTCCTTCATTTTCGCCCGGCTGACAAAAACGTCAAGGCGGACGCCTTGTCTCGGTCCTTTCTGGTGTCTGATCTCGAGGAGGATCCGAAACATATCATCGATCCCGCCAGAGTAATGCAGGTGGCTCCCATGAGTCTAAATCGTCTTCCTCCTGGTAAGACGTTCGTACCAGTACCTGATCGGGAGAAGATCCTACACTGGGGTCATTCGTCTAAACTAGCTGGCCACGCCGGTCAGAAAAAGACCCTCCAGCTTATTACCCGGCACTACTGGTGGCCTAACCTGCACAAGGATGTAATAGACTTTGTTTCTGCCTGTGTGTCCTGCGCCCGCAACAAAGTTCCGAGACACCTGCCGGCCGGCCGCCTCCTACCTCTGCCAGTACCTGCTGCCCCCTGGCAGCATATAGCGATGGACTTCATTACTGATCTACCCGTCTCTGCCGGTTGTACGGTCATTTGGGTGGTCGCTGACCGCTTCTCCAAGATGGCTCACTTCATTCCACTGCCAGGTCTTCCGTCTGCACCCGAGCTGGCTAAAGACTTTATCCGCCACATCTTCCGTCTTCATGGCCTGCCCCGTCACATCGTGTCGGATCGTGGGGTACAGTTCACTTCCCGTTTCTGGAGAGCCACTTGTAAATTGCTGGACGTCACCCTGGACTTCTCCTCCGCTTACCACCCACAGTCTAATGGTCAAGTGGAGCGGATCAATCAGAACCTGACCAGTTACCTTCGGCACTTCGTTAATGCTCACCATTCTGACTGGGTGGATCTCCTGCCATGGGCCGAATTCTCGTACAACAATCACGAGAGCGAGTCTTCCTCCAAATCCCCGTTTTTTGTAGTCTACGGTCAGCATCCTCGGATCCCGTTTCCCGTCTCCACCTCGGCGGACAATCCGGCTGCGGAATCTCTTGTTAACAAATTTTCCTCCATATGGGAGAGTACCCGGTCCGCACTCCTTCTGTCATCCGAGCGTATGAAAAGACACGCTGACAAAAAACGTCTGGACCCTCCTCAATTCCGCCCTGGGGATAAAGTCTGGCTCTCGTCCAAATATGTCCGGCTCAAGATCCCTTCCTATAAGTTAGGGCCTCGGTTCATCGGCCCACTGGAGGTCATCAGTCAGATCAACCCGGTGGCCTATAAATTGAAACTCCCGGCCAACTTACGGATCCCTAACTCCTTCCATGTGTCTCTCCTCAAACCTGTGGTGCTTAACTCTTTTTCCAAGTCTACAGGTACGCCTCCTGCTCCGGTTTCTGCTGAGGACGAGTTTGAGGTAGAGAACATTCTTGCCACCAAAAGGGTAAGAGGAAAGACCTTTTTTCTGGTAGATTGGAAGGGGTTTGGTCCTGAGGAGAGAACGTGGGAGCCCCGGGAGAACATCCATGCCCCTCTCATCCTAGCTAAATTTCTGTCTGGCCTAAAAAAGGGGGGGCCTAAAGGGGGGGGTACTGTAGCGCTGGCGTCCCTGCCCTCTGCTAGGCAGGGACGCTGCTCCCCTCACCGCTCTGCTCCGTGCCCGGCGTCCTCTCCCCGCTTTGCTGTCAGCGCGCGCTCCTTCCCGGCGTCCTCCTCCCGCTCTGCTCTCAGCGCGCGCTCCTTCCCGGACCCTGTGCTTAGGGCGCGCGCGCTCCCCTCCTCTTAAAGGGGCCGCGCGCGCCGTCCTAAGGAGTCCCCGGCCAATGGCCGGAGGACTTCATCATATATAAGGCACCTCCTCCAAAATGGAGGTGCCCGAGCAATGTTGTTTGCACCTGTGTCTCACCTGTGCTTCAGCCCTCAGGTCCCGTTGCCAGTTACCTGCCAGTTTCCTGCTAGTTACCTGCCTGATTCCTGCCTGAATACTTGTTACCTGTCTGCCAGTCTGAGGTCCGACGGTCTGCCTTACTACTCCTGTCAGTCTGTCTTAAGGACCAGCCTGCCCGCTCACCTGGGAGCGCATATCAGCTACCTGCCTGCTTGCCTGAGGTCCGACGGTCTGCCTTACTACTCCGGTCAGTCTGTCTATGGACCAGCTTGCCCGCTCACCTGGGAGCGCTTCTCCGTTATCTGCCTGCTTGCCAGCCCGGAGGCTCCGTTGTCACGTGCTGTGACCACCAGCTATCTCAGAGACTCTTGCCCGCTCACCTGGGAGCGCAACTCCGTTACCTGCCTGCTTGCCAGCCCGGAGGTCCCGTTGTCACGTGCGGTGACCACCAGCTATTCCAGAGACTCTTGCCCGCTCACCTGGGAGCGCTTCTCCGTTACCTACCTGCCTGCCAGCCCGGAGGTTCCGCCGTCACGTGCCGTGACCACCTGCTATTCCAGAGACTCTCGCTTGCTCACCTGGGAGCACACATCTACCATCTGCCTGCTAGCCTACCCGGAGGCTCTGCCATCACAGGTCGTACCTACCCCTTACCTAGAGACTGCCACCCGCTCCCTTACAAGGGCCGCCCCCTTGTATAGTAGCTCAGAGGTTCCGCCTCCCGGACCCGTTACACTAACCTCCCTAGATGTGGACGGAAAAGAAAAATTGACAAGAGATTTCAACGCAAGATTGTGCGGATGGTGGATAAAGAACCTCGACTAACATCCAAACAAGTTCAAGCTGCCCTGCAGTCCGAGAGTACAACAGTGTCAACCCGTACTATCCGTCGGCGTCTGAATGAAAAGGGACTGTATGGTAGGATACCCAGGAAGACCCCACTTCTTACCCCGAGACATAAAAAAGCCAGGCTGGAGTTTGCCAAAACTTACCTGAGAAAGCCTAAAACGTTTTGGAAGAATGTTCTCTGGTCAGATGAGACAAAAGTCGAGCTTTTTGGGAAAAACAATCAACATAGAGTGTACAGGAAAAAAAAAGAGGCATTCAAAGAAAAGAACATGGTCCCTACAGTCAAACATGGCAGAGGTTCCCTGATGTTTTGGGGTTGCTTTGCTGCCTCTGGCACTGGACTGCTTGACCGTGTGCATGTCATTATGAAGTCTGAAGACTACCAATAAATTTTGCAGCATAATGTAGGGCCCAGTGTGAGAAAGCTGGGTCTCCCTCAGAGGTCATGGGTCTTCCAGCAGGACAATGACCCAAAGCACACTTCCAAAAGCACTATAAAATGGTTTGAGAGAAAGCAATGGAGACTTCTAAGATGGCCAGCAATGAGTCCAGACCTGAATCCCATAGAACACCTGTGGAGAGATCTCAAAATGGCAGTTTGGAGAAGGCACCCTTCAAATATCAGGGACCTGGAGCAGTTTGCCAAAGAAGAATGGTCTACAATTCCAGCAGAGCATTGTAAGAAACTCATTGATGGTTACCGGAAGCGGTTGTTCGCAGTTATTTTGGCTAAAGGTTTTGCAACCAAGTATTAGGCTGAGGGTGCCAATACTTTTGTCTGGCCGATTTTTGGAGTTTTGTGTGAAATGATCAAGGATTTGATTTTTGCTTCATTCTCTTTTGTGCTTTTTCCTTGCAAGCAAATTAAATGAAGACAAAAATAGCAAAGAATTTGTGATTGCAATCATTTTCAGAAAGAAACAGAGTATTATCTGACAGAATTGCAGTGGTGCCAATACTTTTGGCCACCACTGTAATGGCATAATACACATGCAGGTATTGAAGGACTCAGGTGGGCAACTCGTCATGAAATACATATATACGGAGACAAAAAATGACGAGCAATAGTCCAGGGTAATGTACAAAAGTAGGAAAAAACAAGGAGTGATCCGGCATCCAAAAGTCTTCTTTAAAATCAATAATCCTATATTGGAAAACTATTTTAAAAATCATATGCAGAAAAGTCACATCATACAATGATTAAGGACCATAAGGTCTGAAACTCGTCTGTACATCACCTCCTCCTGTGGGGGCTGTGATTTCTCTGCATATGATTTTTAAAATAGTTTTCTAATATAGGATTATTGATTTTAAAGAAGACTTTTGGATGCCGGATCAGTCCTTGTTTTTTCCGGCTAATCTCCCGGGGCACTGCCGGCTGTTCCGTGCACCTGATGTCTGAGTAAGTTGAGCTGACTTTTTTTTCCTCTTTTGTTTCAATGTTCAAAAGTAGAAAATTTATTGATGGATAAAAATCTACATGAACAGGGCAGGGGGGAATAGGACACACATCCACGTGTGAAGACAAACTGTGGAAAAAAGGGGCACGCAATATAGGAACATTAATAATAGTATATATCAAATATCATATACATTATCATATGTACTATCATAACAGATATAAAGGAATACTATGTCATAAAAAAGAAATCCTGCCGTTACACCAATAAATAGCGTTATCAAGGTATATGTGACAAATGATCCCACTAGAACTATGCTAATGCACCAAACAAGAAGCATTATGAAATACTTTGGACACCAATGATGCAGAAGCTCTAACTATTAGTGCGTCCGCCCCTGACGCGCATTTCGAACCAGCCTTCGTCAGGTGGCACGGTCTCCACTTATTCCCTGACTTATACACTACGCCAGATGAAGAAAAAAGGCGATGTAGTGCAGCCCTGCACAGTAACAGGACCTCCCTTTTGTTTCCCCCATGGAACACCAATACATTTCAATTGAATGTGGGTCCTCGGATGTACATTCAGTTGAAACCAGTGGGCCCACTCTATGTCCTGCTCGGGGACACGCCAAAGATCTGGGCCCACCGAAGAGTTGTTCGATGTCCCATTCAGGGGTGGATTAAGAGTAGCAAGGGCCCCGGGCAGTTTAGAAGGCGCAGACCCCCCCCCCCACACAAACACACCTGATTTATCACGTGACGTGTCACATGATCCCCTGTGATAGATCATGTGATAGTTCACGTGAAATTAACTTGGCACAATATTAATTATAATAGTTTTTTTTTAGGCTGTGTGCCCACTATGCGTTTTTTACGCGTTTCCGCAGCGGCAATTCCGCTGCAGAAACGCTTAAAAAACGCTTGGTAGAAGGTCTGCCATGTTCCCCAATGATAATCCGCATGTGCTGTGCACATGCTGCGGAAATTTCCGCTGCGGATTATCATTGCGGAAAAATCCGCAGCATTACCAATTATTTTGTGGAAGCGCTGCGTTTTCGCCACCATTGACTTGCATTAGAACGCATGGAATCCGCATCACTGGATCTGTACATGCGGATTCCATGCGTTCAATGTGCGGATGGTACCCGGGTGTGGAGGACAGGAGACTCTCCTCCGGACCCAGGTACCATAGTACCTGTAAAGAAAGAATAAAATAAAAAATAAATATTATACTTACCTTCTGATGGCCCCCGGTGTCTTTATCCGATGCGTCCTGGCTTGCCGGCAGCTCGCGATGGTCTGAAAAGGACCTGCCGTGACGTCATTTAGTCATGTGACGGGTCACGCGACCGCTGACGTCGGCAGGCCATCAGAAGGTAAGTATATATTTTTTTATTTTTTACCATTCTTTTACGGGCACACTATATAAATCCATGCCGGTTGCATGGATTTATATAGTGTGACCAAGTTGTCAAGCACTTTCCAAGTGATGCTAAAATGGCTTTGAAAGCGCTTGTCAACCCGCACGCGCAAACGCATGTGAAGAACGCTTCACATCCACTTGTCCCTGGCAGGAAAAACGAATGTACAATCCGCATGTAAAATCCGCATATACAATCCGCATGCGTTTTTTCTGCCAGGGAGATGCAGAAACGCTCAAAAAAAATCCGGAACATTTCTGTATCGTGGGCACATAGCCTTACATTAATTGTATGACTCAATATTGAGCACACGTAGCCATCTATACACAGCGGGAGGCAGCACGGTGCCATCTATACACAACGGGAGGCAGCACGGTGCCATCTATACACAGCGGGAGGCAGCACGGTGCCATCTATACACAGCGGGAGGCAGCACAGTGCCATCTATACACAGCGGGAGGCAGCACGGTGCCATCTATACACAGCGGGAGGCAGCACGGTGCTATCTATACACAGTGGGAGGCAGCACGGTGCCATCTATACAAAGCGGGAGGCCGCACGTAGCCATCTATACCCAGCGGGAGGCCGCACAGCGCCCCACCCAGAGAGAGCAGGAGGCCGCACGTAGCCATCTATACACAGCAGGAGGCCGCACGTAGCCCCCCCCAGAGACAGCAGGAGGCCGCACGTAGCCATCTATACACAGCAGGAGGCCGCACGTAGCCATCTATACCCAGCGGGAGGCCGCACGGCGCCCCCCCCAGAGACAGCAGGAGGCCGCACGTAGCCATCTATACACAGCAGGAGGCCGCACGGCGCCATCTATACACAGCAAGGGGCCGCACGACGCCATCTATACACAGCATGGGGCCGCACGGCGCCATCTATACACAGCAGGGTGCCGCACGGCGCCATCTATACACAGCAGGGGGCCGCACGGCGCCATCTATACACAGCAGGGGGCCGCACGGCGCCATCTATACACAGCAGGGGGCCGCACGGCACCATCTATACACAGCAGGGGGCCGCACGGCGCCATCTATACACAGAAGGGGGCCGCACGGCACCATCTATACACAGCAGGGGGCCGCACGGCGCCATCTATACACAGCAGGGGGAAGCACGGCGCCATCTATACACAGCAGGGGGGTGCACGGCGCCATCTATACACAGCAGGGGGCCGCACGGCGCCATCTATACACAGTGGGAGGCCGCACGGCGCCCCCCTCCCCCCCCAGAGAGAGGAGGCCGCACGGCGCCATCTATACTCAGCAGGAGGCCGCAGGCAGTCATGCACGCAGTCACGCACACACACACAAACATATACAGATATACATACACGCATAAACACATTTGAAACACAAAAATACATATAAACAGACATCACACATTGATATCTGCCTGCACACACACACACGCACATACATACATACATACATGCACGCATGCACGCACGCACACACACACACACACACACACACACACACAGACAGACAGACAGACAGACAGACTCACCATCCCCCGGCTCCATTCCTCCTGCCTGCTCTGATTTCTCCGGGGACCGCGTGACGTCACAGCTAGGAGACACAGCCGTGCACAGGGCCTTGTCTCCTAGCAGTGACGCGGCCGGGCCAGCACAGGGAAGTTAACTGCTGCAGTGCTGGCCCGGCCGATGAAGAAGTAGCGGCCGTGCGCCGCTCGCTGCTGGGGGAGCGGTCCGGGCCCCCCCCTCCCACCACTGCTGCCGGTATGTGCCGCGGAGGCCCGCACATATAATGAGGGCAATCCGGCCATAGACTCCCCGCCCGGAGCCTCGGGCCCCCTGAAGGCTCGGGGCCCCGGGCGGTCGTCCAGATTGCCCTCATTATAATCCGCCTATGGTCCCATTGCTCCAGTCCGGCCCTGGTTACAGTTCATGCTAGTCCAGACAACAGATATCACGTCCATCGCACATGTATCCAGTCAACAACTACAGTCCTCACATACATAGTTCATCACATACAGACGATGGATACCATGACCGTAGAACATCTATCTAACTCCAGCAACATATAGTACAGTCTCAACTGGGGTTCTCCAAACTTATTTGTGGGTTCAGTGTTGGGCAGAGGAGCAGACCTGTATTCCACCAGATGGAGCCATGGTGTTTTGGACTGTTACTGAAGAGACCCTCTGGAGTGGGAGTCAGAGACTTTATACCCACAGTTCCCATTCAGAACATTCCTCCACAGGATTGGAGAAGTTGGGGGGAGGTGATACTTCACTGTTCAACTAACCAGCATATTTGTCCTAAATTGTGTAATTAGTAAACTGCAGTTGGCTGATGCAATATATACTCAGCAGGCATTTACAAATGAACATACCACAAGAGTGAACGTACAGTCTCATATGAAACAATGACTCAATTGAGGCCTCTGAGAGACTAACAAGAGTAATGGAACGATTGATTTACCTGATTACCAATTTTGTGTCTGGCCTTATGGATACATAAGATCCAGCTTGCATGTCTTTCTCTGCTTACTATTACTGAATGGAAACAGTGATTCCCGATGCTGAACGCTCTCCAGGAGAGACCTGTGCACCTCAATCTCATGAGCAAGCAAATCTCCAATAAAACACAACAATAAGACCGACATAACCAGAGCTCCGTGCTGGAAAAAGTCTGTATCCCTTAGAGACGTGCACTCTGCTCTACGTCCATAGGTCCAATAGTCTTTAGTCCGTGGCCAGCTCCTCACACTGATGAAACTGGTGTAACGCCTGTACAAGAGATAGCAGCCACAACACTTATTACTCACATCTTCATCTGTTTTACATAGAGGCAGAATCATTTTATATCCTGGTGGTGGTGCTTCACTTGTAAATGACTTTAAATCAGTACAGTTGCTGGGCCTGAAAACTCCTTTCCTTTTTTTCTGCCCTTCAATGACCACTGCTCTTCCAGTAATTCCCTTGCCCCAGCCTGGAAAGTCCAGTATTTACTCACTATGACTCCCAGGTGTAGCCTACACGTTACCTTCTCTTCAGTCGTACTGTCCATTGACAATATGGAAAGGAGTCTGCTGCTCACTGAGCAGCTGCTCACTGGGGTAGATGTGGGGGAGGGTGGTAGTAGGGAGCTGCAGGACAGTGAGGGGGGGTAGAGGGAAGAGTACCAGGGAGGCTAGTCCTGATCTGGTACACCCCAATAAGTTTGCAAAGTTGGCATATGAGGGGGGTGACGGTACAGGGGTAGCACTGATGCAGCAAGACATGTCCCCTGAAAGCCAGAGGAGTGTCAGCTCCAGTAAGGAGGGAAATAGGAGAGCAGGGCAGGCCAGGCAGGTGCTGGTAGTGGGGGACTCAATTATTAGGGAAACAGATAGGGCAATCTGTCACAAAGACAGGGATCGTCGAACAGTGTGCTGCCTACCTGGTGCTTGAGTCCGGCACATCGCTGATCGGGTTGACAGATTACTGGGAGGGGCTGGTGAGGACCCAGCGGTCATGGTGCACATTGGAACAAATGACAAAGTTAGAGGTAGGTGGAAGGTCCTTGAAGATGATTTCAGGGAATTAGGCTGCAAGCTGAAAGCAAGGACCTCCAAGGTGGTATTCTCTGAAATACTACCGGTACCACGTGCCACGCCAGAGAGGCAACCGGAGATTAGGAAGATAAATAAGTGGCTCAAGAACTGGTGTAGGAAGAAGGGATTTGGGTTCCTGGAGAACTGGGCTGACTTCTCAGTTGGCTACAGACTCTACGCTAGGGACCGGCTGCACCTCAATGGGTGCTGGGGAAGAAAATAGCTAGAAGGTTGGAGGAGTGTTTAAACTAGGGATTGGGGGGAGGGTATTCATTTTATAGGTGGGGAAGATAGTGCAGATAGTGACCTGGGCACAAATAAAGAAATTGGGGGTGGGGTTAGAACAGTCAATAAAGTAAGAAGAAATAGAGGTACAGAGAGATACATAAAATGCATGTACACTAATGCCAGAAGCCTCACCAACAAAATGGAGGAATTAGAATTAATTTTGTTGGAAAATAATTATGACATGGTGGGGATATCTGAGACGTGGCTGGACGAGAACCATGACTGGGCAGTTAATTTACAGGGCTATAGTCTGTTCAGAAATAACCGTACAAACAATCGAGGGGGGGGGGGTGTTTATATGTAAAATCATCCTTAAAACCCATCTTGCGGGAGGATATATGTGAATCTAATGGAAATGTAGAGTCCCTGTGGGTGGAGATAAGGGGAGGGGGAAAAAATAATAAATTACTGATAGGGGTTTGTTATAAGTCTCCAAAAATAATGGAAGCAGCAGAGAATATCCTCGTAAAGCAAATAGATGAAGCAGCGACTCAAGGAGAAGTCATTATTATGGGGGACTTCAACTACCCTGAAATACATTGGGGGACAGAAACCTGTAGTTCAAGCAAAGGTAATAGGTTTTTGACAACTATGAGAGACAATTACCTTTCACAACTGGTTCAGGACCCAACAAGAAGGGGGGCACTGCAAGACCTAATATTAACCAACAGGCCAGACCGCATATCAAATATACGAGTTGGGGGTCACTTGGGTAATAGTGATCACAAAATAATACATTTTCATGTAACCTTTAATAAGATGTGTAGTAGAGAGGTTACAAGGACACTAAACTTCAGGAAGGCAAATTTCCAACGGTTGAGAGATGATCTTAGTGCAATAAACTGGGATGATATCCTGAGACATAAAGCTACACAAAGCAAATGGGAGACATTTATTAGCATCCTGAATAGGACCTGTGCACAATATATACCCTATGGAAATAAACATGCTAGAAATAGGAGGAAACCACTATGGCTAAATAGAGCTGTAAGGGGCGCAATAAGTGACAAAAAGAAAGCATTTAGAGAACTAAAGCAAGTAGGTAGTGATGAGGCATTAAATAAATACAGAAAATTAAATAAATTCTGTAAAAACCAAATCAAGGCAGCAAAGATTGAGACAGAGAGACTCATTGCCAGAGAGAGTAAAAATAACCCCAAAATATTCTTTAACTACATAAATAGTAAAAAAACTAAAAAATGATAGTGTTGGCCCCCTTAAAAATAGTCTGGGTGAAATGGTGGATGAGGATGGGGAAAAAAACAATATGCTAAATGATTTTTTTTCAACCATATTTACACAAGAAAATCGCATGACAGAAAACATGATTAGTAAGAACAAAAATTCTCCATTAAATGTCACTTGCTTAACCCAGCAGGAAGTACGGCGGCGTCTAAAAATCACTAAAGTTGACAAATCCCCGGGCCCCAATGGGATACACCCGCGAGTACTGCAGGAATTAAGTAACGTCATAGATAGACCATTATTTTCAATCTTTAAAGATTCCATAATAACAGGGTCTGTACCATAGGACTGGCGTATAGCAAATGTGGTGCCAATATTCAAAAAGGGGACAAAAACTGAACTTGGAAATTATAGGCCAGTAAGCTTAACCTCTACTGTGGGTAAAATCCTGGAGGGTTTCCTAAGAGATGCTATACTAGAGTATCTGAAGAAGAATAACCTCATGACCCAATATCAACATGGGTTTACTAGGGACCGTTTCTGTCAAACTAATCTGATCAGCTTTTATGAGGAGGCAAGTTCCGGACTGGACCGAGGAAATGTAGTGGATGTTGTGTATATGGACTTTTCAAAAGCTTTTGATTCAGTTCCACACCAAAGGTTGATACATAAAATGAGAACAATGGGGATAGGGGAAAATATATGTATGTGGGTTAAGAATTGGCTCAGTGATAGGAAACAAAGGGTGGTTATTAATGGAAAACACTCAGACTGGGTCTCAGTTAACAGTGGGGTACCACAGGGGTCAGTATTGGGCCCCCTTCTTTTTAACATATTTATTAATGACCTTGTAGGGGGCATACAGAGTAATATTTCAATATTTGTAGATGACACTAAATTCTGCAGGGTAATCAATACAGAGGAGGACAATTTTATATTACAGGAGGATCTATGTAAACTAGAAGCTTGGGCTGATAATTGGCAAATGAGCTTTAATGGGGATAAATGTAAGGTAATGCACTTGGGCAGAGGAAATAAAATGTATAATTATATGCTTAATTGTAAAACACTGGGCAAAACTGTAACTGAAAAAGACCTGGGTGTATTGGTAGACGACAAGCTCACGTTTAGTGGCCAGTGTCAGGCAGCTGCTGCAAAGGCAAATAAAATAATGGGATGCATTAAAAGAGGCATAGATGCTCATGAGGAGAACATAATTTTACCTCTATACAAGTCACTAGTGCAACCACACTTAGAATACTGTGTTCAGTTCTGGTCTCCGGTGTATAAGAAAGACATAGCTAAACTAGACAGGGTGCAGAGAAGAGCGACCAAGCTTATTAGAGGACTGGGGCGTCTGCAATACCAAGACAGGTTATTACACTTGGGGTTATTTACTGTGGAAAAACGAAGGCTTAGGGGTGATCTTATTACTATGTACAAGTATATGAGGGGACAGTACAAAGACCTGTCTACTGATCTTTTTACTCTGAGGCCAGAGACGGGGACAAGGTGGCATCTTCTACGTCTGGAGGAAAGAAGGTTTAATCATAATCACAGACGGGGATTCTTTACTTTAAGAGCAGTGAGACTATGGAGCTCTCTGCCGCATGATGTTGTAATGAGTGATTCACTATTAAAATTTAAGAAGGGCATGGATTCCTTTCTTGAAAAGTATAATATTACAGGTTATATATACTAGAATCCTTGATAGGGCGTTGATCCAGGGAACTAGTCTGATTGTCGTATGGAGTCGGGAAGGAAATTTTTTTCCCCAATGTGGAGCTTAGTGTTTGCCACGTGGTTTTTTTTTGCCTTCCTCTGGATCAACATGTTAGGCTATGGGTTGAACTTGATGGACTTAGTCTTCCTTCAACCTGAAAAACTATGTTACTATGTGGTCCGACCAGGGCCGGCGTCAGCACCCGGCGCACCCGGGCTAATGCCGGGGCCCTGAGCAGGCAGAGGGGCCCACTGGCGGTCGCGCACCCCGCTGGGCTATGGGCAGAGGAGAGCGGTGTCAGCGCCCGCCCTTCTCCGCCGCTTGCTCAGGGCCCCGGCAGCCCGATACTTACCTCTCCCCGTGCCTCCGCAGATCAGCTGTCTTCCTGCTCTGCGCTCCCTGTGACGTCTCAGGTCAGAGGGCGCGGTGACGTCTTTACACCGCGCCCTCCCCTGAGCCGTCACAGGGAGCGCTGAGCGGGAAGACGCCGACAACGCTGGAGTTCGGAGCCGAGCAGCGAGCGGCGGGCAGCAGGCAGCGGGCAGCAGGTAGCAAGTGAGGAGAAGGGAGGTGAGTATTTGATTTTTTTTTTTTTTAATGTATGGAGGCATGGGGCATTATAAAGAGGGGAGGGGAGGGGGGGCATTATAAAGAGGGGAGGGGGGGCATCCTGCATGGGGCATTATAAAGAGGAGGGGTGACAGCCTGCATGGGGCATTATAAGGTGGGGAACAGCCTGCATGGGGCATTATAAAGAGGGGGGGATTCCTGCTTGGGGCATTATAATGAGGAGGGGTGACAGCCTGCATGGGGCATTATAAGGTGGGGACCAGCCTGCATGGGGCATTATAAGGTGGGGAACAGCCTGCACGGGGCATTATAAAGAGAGGGGGGGACATCCTGCATGGGGCATTATAAAGAGGAGGGGTGACAGCCTGCATGGGGCAGTATAAAGAGGAGGGGTGACAGCCTGCATGGGGCATTATAAAGAGGAGGGGTGACAGCCTGCATGGGGCAGTATAAAGAGGAGGGGTGACAGCCTGCATGGGGCATTATAAAGAGGAGGGGTGACAGCCTGCATGGGGCATTATAAGGTGGGGACCAGCCTGCATGGGGCATTATAAGGTGGGGAACAGCCTGCACGGGGCATTATAAAGAGAGGGGGGGACATCCTGCATGGGGCATTATAAAGAGGAGGGGTGACAGCCTGCATGGGGCAGTATAAAGAGGAGGGGTGACAGCCTGCATGGGGCATTATAAAGAGGAGGGGTGACAGCCTGCATGGGGCATTATAAGGTGGGGAACAGCCTGCACGGGGCATTATAAAGAGGAGGGGTGACAGCCTGCATGGGGCATTATAAAGAGGAGGGGTGACAGCCTGCATGGGGCATTATAAGGTGGGGAACAGCCTGCACGGGGCATTATAAAGAGAGGGGGGGACATCCTGCATGGGGCATTATAAAGAGGAGGGGTGACAGCCTGCATGGGGCAGTATAAAGAGGAGGGGTGACAGCCTGCATGGGGCATTATAAAGAGGAGGGGTGACAGCCTGCATGGGGCAGTATAAAGAGGAGGGGTGACAGCCTGCATGGGGCATTATAAAGAGGAGGGGTGACAGCCTGCATGGGGCATTATAAAGAGGAGGGGTGACAGCCTGCATGGGGCAGTATAAAGAGGAGGGGTGACAGCCTGCATGGGGCATTATAAGGTGGGGAACAGCCTGCATGGGGCATTATAAAGAGGGGGGGATTCCTGCTTGGGGCATTATAATGAGGAGGGGTGACAGCCTGCATGGGGCATTATAAAGAGGGGGGGATTCCTGCTTGGGGCATTATAATGAGGAGGGGTGACAGCCTGCATGGGGCATTATAAGGTGGGGACCAGCCTGCATGGGGCATTATAAGGTGGGGAACAGCCTGCATGGGGCATTATAAAGAGAGGGGTGACAGCCTGCATGGAGCATTATAAAGAGGAGGGGTGACAGCCTGCATGGGGCATTATAAAGAGGGGGGGCAGCCTGTATGGGGCATTATGTGGGGGGTAACAGCCTGCATGGAGCATTAAAAGGGGGGGGCCTGTATGGGGCATTATGTGGGGGGGGAACAGCCTGCATGGAGCATTATAAGGGGGGGGCAGCCTGTATGGGGCATTATGTGGGGGGTAACAGCCTGCATGGAGTATTAAAAGGGGGGGCCTGTATGGGGCATTATGTGGGGGGGGACAGCCTGCATGGAGCATTATAAGGGGGGGGCAGCCTGTATGGGGCATTATGTGGGGGGTAACAGCCTGGATGGAGCATTAAAAGGGAGGGCCCTGTATGGGGCATTATGTGGGGGGTAACAGCCTGCATGGAGCATTATAAGGGGGGGGACAGCCTGTATGGGGCATTATGTGGGGGGTAACAGCCTGCATGCAGCATTATATGGGGACCGGTATCCTGTATGGAGCGTTATATGGGGGCCAGTATCCTGTATGGAGCGTTATATGGGGGCCAGTATTCTGTATGGAGCGTTATATGGGGGCCAGTATTCTGTATGGAGCGTTATATGGGGGCCAGTATTCTGTATGGAGCCTTATATGGGGGCCAGTATTCCGTATGGAGCCTTATATGGAAGCCAGTATTCCGTATGGAGCCTTATATGGGGGCCAGTATTCCATATGGGGGCCAGTATTCCGTATGGAGCCTTATATGGGGGCCAGTATTCCGTATGGAGCCTTATATGGGGGCCAGTATTCCTTATGGAGCCTTATATGGGGGCCAGTATTCCATATGGAGCCTTATATGGGGGCCAGTATTCCATATGGGGCCTTATATGGGGGCCAGTATTCCGTATGGGGCCTTATATGGGGGCCAGTATTCCGTATGGAGCCTTATATGGGGGCCAGTATTCCGTATGGAGCCTTATATGCCCCCATTATGCCCCTTATACAGGATGTATGATGCCCCACACACAGTGTAATGCCCCCATTATGCCCCTTATACAGGATGTATGATGCCCCACACACAGTGTAATGCCCCCATTATGCCCCTTATGCAGTATGTATGATGCCCCACATAGTGTAATGCCCCCATTATGCCCCTTATACAGGATGTATGATGCCCCCACACAGTGTAATGCCCCCATTATGCCCCTTATGCAGTATGTATGATGCCCCCACACAGAGTAATGCCCCCATTATGCCCCTTATACAGTATGTATGATGCCCCACACAGTGTAATGCCCCCATTATGCCCCTTATGTAGTATGTATGATGCCCCCACACAGTGTAATGCCCCCATTATGCCCTTTATACAGGATGTATGATGCCCCCACACAGTGTAATGCCCCCATTATGCCCCTTATGCAGTATGTATGATGCCCCCACACAGAGTAATCCCCCCATTATGCCCCTTATGCCGGATGTATTATGCCCCTACACAGTGTAATGCCCCTTATGCAGGATGTATGATGCCCCCATAGTGTAATGCCCCCATTATGCCCCTTATACAGGATGTATGATGCCCCACACACAGTGTAATGCCCCTTATACAGTATGTATGATGCCCCACATAGTGTAATGCCCCCATTATGCCCCTTATACAGGATGTATGATGCCCCCACACAGTGTAATGCCCCCATTATGCCCCTTATGCAGGATGTATGATGCCCCCACACAGTGTAATGCCCCCATTATGCCTCTTATGCCGGATGTATGATGCCCCTACACAGTGTAATGCACCCATTATGCCCCTTATGCAGGATGTATGATGCCCCCACAGTGTAATGCCCCCATTATGCCCCTTATACAGGATGTATGATGCCCCCACACAGTGTAATGCCCCCATTATGCCCCTTATGCAGGATGTATGATGCCCCCCACACAGTGTAATGCCCCCATTATGCCCCTTATGCAGGATGTATGATGCCCCCACACAGTGTAATGCCCCCATTATTCCCCTTATGCAGTATGTATGATGCCCCCACACAGTGTAATGCCCCCATTATGCCCCTTATGCCGGATGTATGATGCCCCCACACAGTGTAATGCCCCCATTATGCCCCTTATGCAGTATGGATGATGGCCCCATTATGCCCCTTATGCCGGATGTATGATGCCCCCACACAGTGTAATGCCCCCATTATGCCCCTTATGCAGTATGTATGATGCCCCCACACAGTGTAATGCCCCCATTATGCCCCTTATGCAGTATGGATGATGGCCCCATTATGCCCCTTATGCAGGATGTATGATGCCCCCACAGTGTAATGCCCCCATTATGCCCCTTATGCAGTATGTATGATGCCCCCCACACAGTGTAATGCCCCCATTATGCCCCTTATGCAGTATGTATGATGCCCCCACACAGTATAATGTTCCCATAGTATCGCCTGAGGTCTTGCAGTTGGAATAATCCCTCTGGAGTTGGTTTTCCCTTTGCTTGCTCCCCTACATGTATACCCTCGAGCATGTATACATGCATGTAGGGCAGGGGTCCTCAAACTTTTTAAACAGGGGGCCAGTTCACGGTCCTTCAGACCATTGGAGGGCCGGAATATAGTTTTTAAAAAAAACTATGAACAAATTACTATGCACACTGCACATATCTTATTTTGTATTAAAAAAAACAATACAGGAACAAATACAATATTTAAAATGAAGAACAAGTAAAGTTAAATCAACCGGTATTTCAATAGGTAGGTAACTGTACCCAATAGGCAGCATAGGTCCTCAATAGGCAGGTAAATGTCCCCAATAGGCAGCATAGGTCCCCAATAGGCAGCATAGGTCCCCAATAGGCAGGTAAATGTACCCAATAGGCAGCATAGGTCCCCAATAGGCAGCATAGGTCCCCAATAGGCAGGTAAATGTACCCAATAGGCAGCATAGGTCCCCAATAGGCAGCATAGGTCCCCAATAGGCAGGTAAATGTCCCCAATAGGCAGCATAGGTCCCCAATAGGCAGCATAGGTCCCCAATAGGCAGGTAAATGTCCCCAATAGACAGGTAAATGTCCCCAATAGGCAGCATAGGTCCTCAATAGGCAGGCTGTTTCCCCCTTATAATGCCCTATGCAGGCTGTCCCCCCCCTTATTATGCCCCATGCAGGATTTCCCTTTCTCCCACCATATAATGCCCCGTGCAAGATATCACTCCCCTGTCTTTATAATGCCCCATTCAGGATGTCACCCCCCCCCCCATATAATGATTCATGCAGGATATCACTCCCTTGTCTTTATAACTTTATAATGCCCCATTCAGGATGTCACCCCCCCCATATAATGCCCCATTCAGGATGTCACCCCCCCCCCATATAATGCCCCATGCTGGATGTCACCCCCCATATAATGCCCCATTCAGGATGTTTCCCCCCCCCCCATATAATGCCCCATTCAGGATGTCACCCCCCCCCCATATAATGATTCATGCAGGATATCACTCCCTTGTCTTTATAACTTTATAATGCCCCATTCAGGATGTCACCCCCCCATATAATGCCCCATTCAGGATGTCACCCCCCATATAATGCCCCAATGCTGGATGTCACCCCTTCATATAATGCCCCATGCAGCATGTCACCCCCCCATATAATGCCCCATTCAGGATGTCACCCCTAATATTATGTCCCATGCCTCCATACATTAAAAAAAAAAAAATCCAATACTCGCCTCCCTCCTTGCCTGCTGCCGCTGCTCTACTCTGGTCTGGACTCCAGCATCGCGGCGGCGTTGTCCCGCTCTGCGCTGCCAGTGACAGCACTCGGGAGGGCGCGGTGTAAAGACGTCACCGCGCCCTCTGACCTGAGACGTCACGGGGAGCGCAGACCAGGAAGACAGCGGATCTGCGAAGACACGAGGAGAGGTAAGTATCGGGCTGCCGGGGCTCTGAGAAAGCGGTTGGGAAGGGCGGGCGCTGACACCGCTCTCCTCTGCCCGCGGGCCGGATAAAAGTCCTCCGCGGGCCGCATGTGGCCCGCAGGCCGTAGTTTGAGGACCCCTGATGTAGGGGAGCAGGACTTACTAGATATCGAGGCTTTATGCAGTAATATACTGCATGAGGATGGTATCAGAGGAGTAAGACATTTCCTGAAATCGAGATCAATAGAGATGTAGCAGACATAATGACTTCATGGAGGATCTTCTAAAATTCACTCTTACTCATAACGTCTTTCTTTTTGACAGGAAGTACTTCCACCAGCTCAGGGGTACTGCGATGGGGAGCCCCTGTGCCCCCTCATATGCTAACTTATCCCTGGACTGGTGGGAGGAATCCACAATATTCAGGGATGATCATAAGTGATGGCATCCATATATTGGGGTATGGTACAAATATATTGACTTCATTTTTATCACCTGGTCAGGGACGAGTGAACAATCTTTTGAATTTGTCAGAGAACTCAATATCCATAGAGTGGGCCTGAGATTTGCATCTGAATTTAATTCTAATAATAATTTTTATTTTTATAGCGCCTACATATTCCACAGCACTTTACAATTTTAGGGGGGACTTATACAGACAATACAGACTTTACAGAATAAGCATAACTCAGATATTAAAAGGAGTGAGGGTCCTGCTCACAAGCTTACAGTCTGTAAGAAAATAGAGGAGACACAAAAGGTAAAATGTACATATATTGTATAATACAGCCTTAATATACTAAATAGGGTAAGTACATAACACTACATGAACTGGTCGCCAGCCAGTATGTGTACAGTACAGACAGAGGCTAATCAGTCCATGGATGGTATGAGCAGGATTTTGAAGAAAATTTTAATATCGGCCAAAACTGGGACAGCTAGATAAGTGCGTTGAGGTGATAGGCCAGTCTAAAGAAATGGGTTTTTAGGGTACGCTTAAAACTGTGGGTATTGGGAATTAATCAAATTGTCCTGGGTAGTGCATTCCTAAGAAATGGTGCAGCATGCGAGAAATCTTGGAGACGGGAGTGGGAGAATCAGATTATGGAGGATTTTAGTTTTAAGTCATTAGCAGAACGAAGGGCACTGGTAGGGTGCTAGACTGAGACGAGGGAGGATATGTAGGGCGGTGCTGAATCGTGGATAGCTTTGTGGGTAAGAGCAATAAGTTTATATTGAACTCTGTATTGGATGGGCAATCAGTGCAATGACTGGCACAGGGAAGAGACATCGTTGTATCGGTAGGTGAGGAATATGACCCTGACTGCTGCGTTCAGGACGGATTGGAGAGGGGAAAGTTTAGAAAGAGGGAGACCGATAAGTAAAGAGTTGCAATAGTCCAGATGAGAATGAGTAAGAAGTACAGTAAGAGTTTTTACAGAGTCAAAGGTAAGAAAAGTTCTGATTCTAGAGATGTTTTCGAGGTGTAGATGACACGAGCGAGCAAGTGATTTGATGTGAGGAGTGAAGGAAAGATCTGAATCAAGTATGACCCCAAGACAGTCGGCATGTTGCTGGCGAGTAATGATGGAGCCACAAACAGAAATGTGAATATCGGGCACAGGTAGGTTAGTGGAGGGAGGAAATACGAGTAGTTCAGTCTTTGACAGATTCAATTTTAGATAGAGGGAAGACATAGTGTTAGAGACAGCGGAAAGACAATCACTGGTATTTTGTAATAATGCAGGGGTGATGTCAGGTGAAGAGGTGTATAGTTGGGTGTCATCAGTATAGAAATGCCACTGAAAACCGAATCTACTGATTGTTTGTCCAATAGGAGCAGTATATAAGTAGAAAAGAAGGGCGTCTAGGACTGATCCTAGAGGAACCCCGACAGTAAGGGGAAGGGGAGAAGAAAAGCCAGCAAAAGACACAGTGAAGGAGCGGTCAGAGAGGTAGATCCACAGTGTCAAATGCTGCAGAGAGATCCAGGAGAATCAGCAGGGAGTAGTGACCATTAGATTTGGCTGTTAGTAGATCATTAGAAACTTTAGTGAGTGCAGTTTCAGTAGAATGTAAAGAGCGGAAACCGGATTGTAAAGGGTCAAGAAGGGAGTTAGCTGAGAGATAGTGGATTAGACAGGAGTGGACCAGGCGTTCCAGGAGTTTAGCGATAAAGGGAAGATTGGAAAAAGGTCTGTAGTTAGCAGCACAGTTCTGGTCGAGGGATGTTTTTTTTTAAGTAATGGATGTATGCTGGCGTGTT
Source organism: Phyllobates terribilis (assembly GCF_046119375.1). Classification (NCBI taxonomy): domain Eukaryota; kingdom Metazoa; phylum Chordata; class Amphibia; order Anura; family Dendrobatidae; genus Phyllobates; species Phyllobates terribilis. Next base: position 16,414,327 of record NW_027362767.1, on the reverse strand, counting down.
TAAAAAAGGAGGGAAAAATACAAGATGAGAGGTAGAGGTTGAATATTTTAGTTAGGTGAGTGGTGACAGCTGGAGAAAGGGACTGAAGGAGATGTGAGGGAATAGGGTCACTGGTGCAGGTGGTAGAGCGAGAGGAAGAAAGGAGCCTTTTCACTTCTTCTTCCGTGACTGGTTCGAAGTCAGAAAATGAGCAAGATGCTGTGTGGGAGGGAGGAGCATGCATAACATTTGGGGATTGAGAGAAAATTTCCTATCTGATATGGTAAATTTTTTCTTTGAAATAATTGTCCAGATCATCAGTGCTGAGGTTGGTGGTTGGGGCCTGTGCTGTTTGATTAAGGAGAGAGTGAAAAGTGTCAAACAGGTGTTTAGGATTATTGGACCATGAGATGATGAGGTTGTTAAAGTAGGTTTGTTTGGAGAAGTGAAGGGCGGATTTATAAGTTTTAAGTATAAATTTATAATGGAGGAAATCTTCGGCCAGATTAGATTTTGTCCACAGCCGTTCGGCACACCTGGCGCACCGCTGAAGAAAACGTGTTTGCAGCGTGTTCCAGGGTTGTCGCCGTCTGTGCCGAGTTGTTCTCTGTGTAGGAGGTGCGGCTTCATCCAGGGCGCATTGCAATGTTTCGTTATAATGCTTCAGTGCAAAGTCAGGGCATGAGAGGGAGGAGATTGGGGCCAATGATGATTGCAACGTTTTCATAAATTTCTGGGTGTTAATGGCATGTATATTTCTGTAAGTGTGGAAAGTGGGGGTGTCTTGAGCAGGGTGACAGTTCTTGACAGAGAATGAAAGAAGGTTGTGATCAGAGAGCGGAAGAGGAGAGTTAGTAAAGTCATGTATTGAACAGAGCTGGGCGAAGATCAGGTCAAAGAATATTTCCATCTTTATGTGTAGGGGAATTAGTAAGCTGTGAAAGGGCGAAGTAGCAAGTTAGCGATAAAAGATGAACGCCAGATGGGGAGAGGGAATCGCCTATTGGGATGTTAAAGTCTCCCATGATGAGGGTGGGGATGTCATAGGATAGAAAGTTTGGAAGCCAAGTGGAAAAGTGATCCACAAACTGATGGGAGGGGCCCGGAGGGCGATACACAACCGTCACTGGCAGGGAGAAGGGCCGGTAGAGTCTGACTGGGTAGGCCTCAAAAGAAGGGAAGAAAAGTGAGGGTACTGGGGGGATAACCTGAAAAGTACATTTTGTTTAAAGGAGCAGACCAACACCAATTATTACCAGTTGCTTTTCCTGTATCTACTGATTAAGAAGTATTGTAATGGGACTCTAGGGACACTCATCTAGCATAAACCTTCAAGGACTAGTAAACTATTGAAGTGGGATAACCACCACCCCCATCCCCATAAAAAGAGGAATGCCCAAGGACCAATTTTTACGGTTGAGAAGGTACTGATCGAATGTCACAGATTTTAATATACAGGCAATAGACCTAAACTCCAGATTAAGGGATAAAGGGTACTCATGGTACATTTTGGATTCCGCATCATCGTTTGCAGGAAAATGGTCTTATCCATCAGCTTATCTTTTTCTCATTCAGATCTCTAAAATACCGGATCCTCTCAGTGAAGGTCGTCTATATAAGAAAATTTTCCTGATTTATCCAGGAAAATGATGGACATGATGGTGGAGAGGATATTACACTTCACCCTAGAGATCCTCTTCCCGCTTACTGGAGAGGTGAGAGATTCTGATGACGTCACATTACATCATTCTTATCTATGGGAATAACGGATGGACAGAACTGGAGAGGTGAGGACTCTGGAAATGTCTGGAGTGAGATTTATTAATATGTCTCTCCGTAACCAGGATTACACAGTAGTGAAGAAGACCTCTAGTGAGCGCTGTCAGGACCCTGTGTCTGAGGGATGGAGAAGACCCCTGAGCCCAATCACTGGGCCTCCACCTCACCCCCTGATACATGAGGACATCAATGACCAGAAGATCCTAGAACTCACCTACAAGATGATTGAGCTGCTGACTGGAGAGGTGACACTGCTGGGAATGCTGGGATATTATACAGTAACGCTATGGAGTGATTGGGTGCATGACGGTATCATTGTATATGTCAGGTCCCTATAAGGTGTCAGGATGTCGCCATCTATTTCTCAATGGAGGAGTGGGAGTATTTAGAAGGACACAAAGATCTGTACAAGGATGTCATGATGGAGGTTCCCCAGACCCTGACATCACCAGGTAATAGACAGGACTAAATACACACGGCCTATAATTATCTGTATGTAAAGAATGAATTTCAGTCCTTGTATGTGTTTCCTCCAGATCTATCCAGTAAGAGGACAACACCAGAGAGATATTCCCGTCCTCTTCTTCCACAGGACTGTAAACAAGAAGATCCCAATGTTCCTCAGGATCATCAGGTAGATGGAGAGAAGGTGTCATGAGATCTCCCCTATGATGTGTAGACGGCTGTGAAGGTCTTGTGTTGAGTCTTGTTTTATCCACCATTATTATGTTTTATACTTGTGTAATGAGGACGGTGGAGATGGCAGGATTCGAGCTGATCATAGATGGGACTTCTCCATCTGTCTGTGACTTTTATAATATTTGTTTCAGGGTGAAGATCTGACCCATATTAATACTTCAGAGACATATGTGAGGGGTGGTGAGTGGTATAAAGAGGAGATTCCTACATATGACTACCCAGGTGAGTAGTAACCACTAAATGCAGAGAAGTCACAGATTCTTCTCAGTCACCGGCTGTGGCTTGTTTATCAGTGGTGTGGTCCGGCCGTATCACAATCGTGTGATCACCATTTTGCCACTAGATCACAAAATTCTCCTCCGTCCGAAAATATTCAAATGACTTTGTGTAATTGTGAAAGCCCTCTTCTATAGAACTTACAACCTGGAGGATCCATCTATCCCCTGGGATTAGGAGACGCTGACCGTTACCTGCTCAGATCTGTAAACTACAAAGCCAAATGACAGCGTACATAGAATGTGCTGACAAGTGAGAAAATCAGTTGAAGAGAAATATAATGATGGGCCTGTAAGAGAAAGTGGAGGGTAATGATGGTGTTGGCTTCCTAGATCCCTGATATCTTATTGGATGAATCCACCTTCTCTCCCCTGTGTGCTGCTGAATGTGCTCATATGGTCCCTACAAGACCAGGTCCAGTCTTTCTGGCCAAACTTCACTTTTATGATCGACAACATTAAATGTGCAGTGAGGACCAAGTGTGAATTTCTGTACAATAACAGCAGAGTTTCCCTTTATCCTCACTTTTCAATTTATTTTAAAACCAACTAACTTCAATCAGGATAGTGATAAATTATACAGAAAACATTACACCTGTGCCATGATATATCTGTAAGCTGTGCGCGGCTGATGGCTGTAATATACATCTATTCACACCTGCAGGAGATGTGGTGGCTCCAGCCCTGGTTTCATGGATTCACTCCACATCATAAATAGTATTGAGCGAATTTGTTTGGCATTTCAAATTCAGGTTCGTGTTCGGGGTTCCGGCTTGTTCGAGCCAAATGGTCCACCATAAATGAGTGTGACTCTGGTTTAGTGTTGGATTTCTCCCTTCATACATACGTTGTTGTTGGGGATGTTACATGTTTTTATATTCTTTCTTTTTTTTACAAGTTCATTCTGTACGATAGTTTCATTGTGGTGGGATCGGCCGGCCTCACTTATGTGACTCTGTAACTCCCTGGTAGTCTTTCAAAAAGATCTCCATTGCCTCTTCCAAATGCCCGAGATCTAAATTTAAGACACCTCAGCTCTGCAGTATTGTAAAAAAGTTCACTTTAAATGTCTAATATTTCTTCTTGACACTCATCTGACAGAAAATATTGTCCCTTACGATAGTTTAGATTGCCAAGAGCCACCGAGCCCCCTACTCTAATTACCCCAGAGAGGTTTCACCACTAGTTACTCATTTTTCTCTGATGGAGACTGTTGAGTTTGATCATTTCAGTAGATGTGTTATTGTCTATAGTCACAGTTTTTGACTTCAGTAATCCTCTGATTTAACCCCTTCCTGCAGCCAGTTTTGTGTTTCTAATTAGGCCCCATTTTTCAAATCTGACGTGTGTCACTTTATGTGGTGATAATTTTGGAATTCTTCACAAAGGATAATAGGAAACAAATGGACCTTACAAATTATTTTCCACCTTCTTTTGAATCTGACAATCCCCTATATACACTACTGTCTGGGCACATGACAGGTTAAGAAGGGAAGGAGCGCCATTTAGCTATTAGGAATGCTCAAAATATGGCTACCATGAACAGGCTTATCACTATCTACCCTGTTTACAGATTTCACAAATTACTTTCCTCATCACCCTTCAACCCCTCTACATGGATCTGAACCTACACAGAGACCCTCAGGCTTGGGCCTCGGTGTTACCTGCTATTCGGTGGAGTGAGATGGGAAGAAGAATAGTCAGGTAGCCAAGTCAGAACCAAGAGGATAGAGAAAACACAAAATCAGAAGACACAAGAGTAGTCAGTAAATGGGCCGAGGTCACAACAGGAAACAAATCCACAAGCCGGGAGCTGAGCGCAGAGGACTGAACCAGAGGAGAACAAGGCTGGATCTGGCAGCTTCCGGCAATATGCTTCCAGCTTTAGTACGGTGCGGTGCTTTCCAAATGGCTGAAGCCGGGAGCAGATTACTCCAGCTGGACAGCACACACACCCATACTGCCAGACTGGATGGTACTACAGGTCCCAGGCAACCTAATCTTAGTGGCTGGACAGGGCCTGCGCCTTTTACTCCATATTTTGGAGGCAGAATGAACAAACAGTTGAACACCACGCTCCACTGCTTCATCCTATGAGGTTTTCTATTAGATGGTCATTGTCCTAGTGAATACGTGAATTTTTTAATATAACTTGCCTTTTTTACAGACAATTTAAGTAGAAATGTTAAAAAATATAAAATTCAAGGATTTTATTAAAAAATAATAATTGGTTTAATTCTTGGCAGATGTCTGTACCAGGAGATCAGAGGGACAGCTGACATCTTCAATTTTCAAATCAGATAATTTTCAGATCCCACAGGATACAATTGAAGTGAATGACATTACTCCAGATATACCATCATCCCTTCACAGCCAAGATCTGTCATCTGATCCTATGAAACAGGTCCTGTCTTCTGATTCATTACTGACTACTAAGGAAAATCAAAGTCACAAAATAAGCATTAAAAAACTAACTGCTCCTAAAGCAAAGAAGCCATTTTCACATTCAGAATATAGAAATAGTTTTCCTCTCAAAAAGTCTTTTCTTAAACTTCAAAAAATTCACACAGCGAAGAATAGATTTTCTTGCTCCAAGTGTGGGAGATGTTTTAATCAGAAAACAAGTCTCTTTAGGCAACAGATAACTCACACAGGAGAGAAGCCATTTTCCTGTTCAGAATGTGGAAAATGCTTTACAGAGAAATCAACTCTTATCGCACATCAGAGAACTCACACAGGGGAGAAGCCATTTTCCTGTTCAGAATGTGGGAAATGTTTTGTACATAAATCAAATCTTTTCAAATATAAGAGAACTCACACAGGGGAGAAGCCTTTTTCATGTTCAGATTGTGGGAAATGTTTTGTACAAAAATCATGTCTTAATTTACATCAGAGAACTCACACAGGGGAGAAGCCATTTTCATGTTCAGAATGTGGGAAATGCTTTACAGAGAAATCAAATCTTATCAAACAAAAGAGAACTCACACAGGAGAGAAGCCATTTTCCTGTTCAGAATGTGGGAAATGTTTTGTACATAAATCAAATCTTTTCAAACATAAGAGAACTCACACAGGGGAGAAGCCTTTTTCATGTTCAGAATGTGGAAAATGATTTACAGAGAAATCAACTCTTATCAACCATCAGAGAACTCACACAGGAGAGAAGCCTTTTTCATGTTCAGATTGTGGGAAATGTTTTGTACAGAAATCATATCTTAATAAACATCAGAGAATTCACACAGGGAAGAAGCCTTTTTTATGTTCAAAATGTGGGAAATGTTTTAAACAGAAAGCGCATCTTGATAACCACCGGAGAACCCACACAGGGGAGAATGCCGCAACTACACCCAACTAGTCTCTGTACAGACAAGAAAGGCCCTAGCTGTACAACTAAAAACGCCACCACAGACCTAACTCCCTAATAAGTCGTTGAGGTGTTTCTCATACCTCCTGAGGAACCAGAGGGGAGGCCGCAACACACTATCAACAAGGGGAAAGGAAAGTATGAAGTAAAATACGAAAACCCTGAATGAGAAACAAAAACACATTCATATAGGGCAAAGAAGGCAAGCTAAGGAGAACCAAAAATAAAAGGAACGAGTATAATTTCCTAGAAACCTAACATTGTTAGAATGAAAAGGTACTGGGAGGAAAAGCAAACTGACCGGGAGGATAGTTTCACCTTTGTGGTGAAACTTACAAAATTCATCCTCACCAACTGTATATGTAAAACCCGTCCATTTATAATGACCATGGACAAGATAAAGATTCCCAACTCACATCAGGACCACAAGATCCCAGGTACTTTCAGCTGCATCCCATCTAATGTAATGTACTTAATTATATGTAGCAAATGTCCAACTGGGGGTCTGTATGTAGGGGAGATGGGGCAAAAACTTAGATGAATTCTCATCGCCGCACAAAAAAAGAAAAAAAGAATAGATCTACTTGTGGCCACACATTTTTACAGCCACAACTGCTTATCCTTTTCCGAAACTGATAGTTCTGCTTCACGTCACTTGTCTTATCTATTGCATTATTCCTGTGCCCTATTATGTACAAATATGTGACTCTTCAAATTTTGTGTTATACTATGTCTGATGAAGAGACCTGAGTAGTCTCGAAAGCTTACTGACTAATGGCTAACTGAAAAGATGGTATCAACCACTGAGGACTCTCAAATTTTAATATTTTTCTCCATACAGCAATTTTAAGATCTCTCCACAAGTGTTCAATGGGATTTAGGTCCACACTCATTGCTGGTCAGAACTCTCCAGCACTTTGTTTCCATCTGTTTTCTGGGTGCTTCTTGAAGTATGTTTGGGCTCATTTTCATGCTGGAAGACCCATGACCTAGGACGCAAACTCAGCTTTCTGACACAGGCACTATATTGTGACCCAAAATCCTTTGCTGATCTTCAGATTTCATGATGCCTTGAACACAGTCAGAGGCAGCAAAGCAACCCCAAAACACTTTTGAACCTCCACCATATTTGACTGTATGGGTTGTAAATTTATTGATTATCTGTGCAGCTTGGACAAAGGAACATGTGGATCTCTAAAGATGGACTTATAACCTTGAAATTGTTGATATTTTTCAACAATTTTGGTTCTCCAGTCCTCAGACAGTTCTCTTCTCCTTTTTCTGTTTTCTCCATGCTTAGTGTGGCACACATATGCACACAATGCAAAGATTGAATCAACTTCTCCCTTTTTTATCTGGTTTTAGTTGTGATTTTCATATTGCCCACACCTGTTACTTGCCACAATTGCGTTTGAACAAGCTTCACATGCTTGAAACAAAGTTGTTTACCCACAATTTTGGCAAGGTGCCAACAATTTTGTCCGGCCTATTTTGTGCGAAATTATGTTCAATTTCCCTTTTTTTCTCTCTTTTCTTGTATTGTTCCAATTACACAAAACTTGTAATTTCAATAATTTTCTGGGAGAATTACTTCATTTTCTGGAACAATTTCAAGGGATCCAACACTTTTGACCATGACTTGTTTTTTTTGCCTTTTTAATTTGTTGCAGCATATCATCCTCTACGTGTTCAGCTATATTAGGAGGCTTGTGGCAAAGTCTAATTAGCAGCTTTGCATTATTGCCATTTCCATGTACATTTACCTACACTGATTTTACATCAGGGATGTAAAACTCAAAACATGCAGAGGGCCAAAATGAAAAACGTGGACAAAGTCGTGGGCCAACCAGTGTACAGTATAATGGGCCCCACATAGTCCTCCATACAGTATAATGGGCCACACATAGTCCTCCATACAGAATAATGGGCCCCACATAGTCCTCCATACAGTATAATAGGCCCCACATAGTCCTCCATACAGTATAATGGGCCCCACAAAGTCCTCCATACAGAATAATGGGCCCCACATAGTCCTCCATACAGTATAATAGGCCCCACATAGTCCTCCATACAGTATAATGGGCCCCACAAAGTCCTCCATACAGTATAATGGGCCCCACATAATCCTCCATACAGTATAATAGGCCCCACATAGTCCTCCATACAGTATAATGGGCCCAACAAAGTCCTCCATACAGTATAATGGGCCCCACAAAGTCCTCCATACAGTATAATAGGCCCCACATAGTCCTCCATACAGTATAATAGGCCCCACATAGTCCTCCATACAGTATAATGGGCCCCACATAGTCCTCCATACAGTATAATAGGCCCCACATAGTCCTCCATACAGTATAATAGGCCCCACATAGTCCTCCATACAGTATAATGGGCCCCACATAGTCCTCCATACAGTATAATAGGCCCCACATAGTCCTCCATACAGTATAATGGGCCCCACAAAGTCCTCCATACAGAATAATGGGCCCCACATAGTCGTCCATACAGTATAATAGGCACCACATAGTCCTCCATACAGTATAATGGGCCCCACAAAGTCCTCCATACAGTATAATGGGCCCCACATAGTCCTCCATACAGTATAATAGGCCCCACATAGTCCTCCATACAGTATAATGGGCCCCACATAGTCCTCCATACAGTATAATAGGCCCCACATAGTCCTCCATACAGTATAATGGGCCCCACAAAGTCCTCCATACAGTATAATAGGCCCCACATAGTCCTCCATACAGTATAATGGGCCCCACATAGTCCTCCATACAGTATAATGGGCCCCACATAGTCCTCCATACAGTATAATAGGCCCCACATAGTCCTCCATACAGTATAATGGGCCCCACAAAGTCCTCCATACAGTATAATGGGCCCCACATAGTCCTCCATACAGAATAATGTGCCCCACATAGTCCTCCATACATAAGAAACAAGAGGGAAAAACTTCGAGTCAGCGTCCCATATAATAGTGAAAAAATTACAAAATTGTATTAATTATAATTTATACAGGAAAAAAATATGAATCACAGAGACAGTTAATAGTAAAACAATGGAGGAACACTAAAGAGGAGCATGAGACAAATTAACATGATTCTTTTCTGATGTAAATACATAATCGGGCTGCCAAAAATAAGAATATATTGTTAAAATGCAGTGAAGCATTCAATAAAAGTGCAGGTGCTTATGAGGTAGGTCAGAAGTAGTTCCTATATAAGAGGTTAGTCATACCGCTGTCTATATATAGGTACTAATATAGATAGCTCATACCGGGGGTGGCAGATCTTTATAAGTGGTATCAGTGCCCTGACCTCTTAGGCTACAGGGTAAAACTATATCCTAATGCATATTAAAGCCTAGAAAATGCACCTAAGTAGGAAAAAAGATTAAAGAACAGCAGCAAAAAGAGTGTAGCATGAATCCTATAGAATACTTACAGCCACAGGGGATGTGAACACGCTCCTCAATGGCGCTCACCCTGGTGTGCGTTTTGGCACGGCTGCCTTCGTCAGGAGGTGGCGTCAATGAAGGTGGGTAGGGTTTAGAAACCCTTGAGCCAATAGAAAAGGGGGTGTGTAGTCTCCGCCAATGGGTGTGGGGAGGGTGTGGCATGACACATGGCAATCACCGCTGCATCCACGGCAACCGCGTCATGTGATTCATGACGCCGCAAGAACGTGGGGAGCCACGTGACCGCACGTCATGGAGCACATATTGATACGGCCAGTGAGGACATCACAGAGAACAGTGAAGCCATGCGTACCGCTCAGTCCACAGACATATATAGTCAAATACAACCGGAGAGAAAAAGAAACTAGCATAATGGGGTAAACTGTCAATAATAGCATATCCCAAATGTATGTATATATATAATATACAGTACAGACCAAAAGTTTGGACACACCTCATTTAAAGATTTTTCGGTATTTTCATGACTATGAAAATTGTACTTTCACACTGAAGGCATCAAAACTATGAATTAACACATGTGGAATTATATACTTAACAAAAAAGTGTGAAACAACTGAAAATATGTCTTATAATCTAGGCTCTTCAAAGTAGCCACCTTTTGCTTTGATGACTGCTTTGCACACTCTTGGCATTCTCTTGATGAGCTTCAAGAGGTAGTCATCGGAAATGGTCTTCCAACAATCTTGAAGGAGTTCCCAGAGATGCTTAGCACTTGTTGGCCCTTTTGCCTTCACTCTGTGGTCCAGCTCACCCCAAACCATCTCGATTGGGTTCAGGTCTAGTGACTGTGGAGGCCAGGTCATCTGGTGTAGCACCCCATCACTCTCCTTCTTGGTCAAATAGCCCTTACACAGCCTGGAGGTGTGTTTGGGGTCATTGTCCTGTTGAAAATTAAATGATGGTCCAACTAAACGCAAACCGGATGGAATAGCATGCCGCTGCAAGATGCTGTGGTAGCCATGCTGGTTCAGTATGCCTTCAATTTTGAATAAATTCCCAACAGTGTCACCAGCAAAGCACCCCCACACCATCACACCTCCTCCTCCATGCTTCACGGTGGGAGCCAGGCATGTAGAGTCCATCCGTTCACCTTTTCTGCGTAGTACAAAGCCACGGTGGTTGGAACCAAAGATCTCAAATTTGGGCTCATCAGACCAAAGCACAGATTTCCACTGGTCTAATGTTCATTCCTTGTGTTCTTTAGCCCAAACAAGTCTCTTCTGCTTGTTGCCTGTCCTTAGCAGTGGTTTCCTAGCAGCTATTTTACCATGAAGGCCTGCTGCACAAAGTCTCCTCTTTACAGTTGTTGTAGAGATGAGTCTGCTGCTAGAACTCTGTATGACATTGACCTGGTCTCTAATCTGAGCTGCTGTTAACCTGCGATTTCTGAGGCTGGTGACTTGGATAAACTTATCCTCAGAAGGAGAGGTGACTCTTGGTCTTCCTTTCCTGGGGCGGTCCTCATGTGAGCCAGTTTCTTTGTAGCTCTTGATGGTTTTTGCAACTGCACTTGGGGACACTTTCAAAGTTTGCCCAATTTTTTGGACTGACTGACCTTCATTTCTTAAAGTAATGATGGCCTCTTGTTTTTCTTTACTTAGCTGCTTTTTTCTTGCCATAATACAAATTCTAACAGTCTATTCAGTAGGACTATCAGCTGTGTATCCACCTGACTTCTGCACAACACAACTGATGGTCCCAACCCCATTTATAAGGCAAGAAATCCCACTTATTAAACCTGACAGGGCACACCTGTTAATTGAAAACCATTTCCGGTGACTACCTCTTGAAGCTCATCAATAGTGTTGAGCCACCCCCGTAGTGTTCGAGTTCGGTTCGGTTCGTCGAACACCCGTGTGTTCGCCGAACTGTTCGTCGAACTGTTCGTCGAACACCTTCGAACACCGTTAAAACCAATGGCAGGCAAACAAAAACACATAGAAACACATAGAAAACACCTTCAAAGGTGTCCAAAAGCTGACAAACTGCTCAGAAGACATAACTAACACATGGAAAAGTGACACGTACATATAGTCATGCGAAAAGAAAAGAGGTGGAGGAGTAAAAGGAGGGGGAGATACAGATATAGGCATGTCATGCCCTTCTAAAATCCAAAAAGTGAGAAGCCGACACGGCCAGTCCGCTCCTGCCCGTGCCACCTCCGTGTCGCCGGGTTTGTGCCAGAGCCGCGGTGAACCCTGACGGCCAGCCCCCCTCTCCCAATACTGGTGCCTGTCCGCTGGTGGGTCGAGCGAGCCCCCCTGTGGTGGAGGCAGCTCTAAGCTTTTTAATTTAAATTGTCTCTCTAATTTGAATGAATACACTTTAAATCCATTTACAAGGATCTATTGGAGGGCAAGTCTCATGCCAGCAGCCGCGGTAATTCCAGCTCCAGTAGCGTCCACTAAAGCTGCTGCAGTTAAAAAGCTTTTATAAGGATCGAGCTCGGCTGTCCACCGCAAGGCATCCTACTGCCAGCCCTAGCCCCTATGCCTTGGGGTGCCTCCTGATGCTCTTCACTGAGTATCCCATGGTCCCGAAGCATTTCCTTTGAAAAAATTAAGTGTCTAAACTACAGGTGGTGCAGCTTGCTTAACAGCCGGGATAATCCGCTGACTAGCAGACACTGCTACTAGGCACAAAGTATTTCCTGGGCTAGATGCAGTTAAAAATTTGTAATTAGATACTCTCGTTGGATGCTGAGAAAGCATTCCATAGAGTCTCCTGGCACGCCATATATGATTCTCTTAAAAAGCTTGGGGTAGAGGTCTAGGGGACCCTTTTATAGCCAAAATCACGGCCCTGTATCGCAATACGTCACCTAGGCTGAAGATAAATGGAACTGTAGCACCCTGAGGGCTCGGTTGCTACAGACGTATTGCACCTCACCCAGAGGTGTGATATCTCACTCTCAGGTAAGGATGGAGTGTGGATCAGGACCCGACACCTGCATGCATTACACCACATTGCCGTGGGGCAGGGCGACCAATATGCCCCTGAGATGGGCACGACAGTCCCTGTCCCTGGCTGGAGTGGGGGGAGGGAACACTGAGGAAGGGGAACCCTGTAGTGCAGGAGCAGGGAGGAAGCAGTTCCTGGGTGCATTGAGAAGGGAGTATAAAAGGTGGGCACCATCTTAGTTCAGTGCAGAGAAGTCTGAGCAGAAGTGGCAGGGAGCAGGGGCTCTGCATGAGCTCTGCTCCGGAGGTGGGCCTAGTAACAGAGGCCCAGGCCTGGAAGAGGGAGAAGGAAGGAAGAGGAGCGGAGAAGGCTCCAGGAACGAGGAATGAAGGGATCCCAGGGGTGCGGACGGGCGAGTCGCCACCGCACGCCCGAATCCACCTGCGTGGAGGGGTCAGGCCAAAGGGGGAGACCGGTCCCCGAACTAGTGGAGGCAGGAAACGACCCTCAGCTAGAAACCGGAGGCTCTGACATTTTATGTGGCGCAGCCCCTCGCTACACCCGCTAGGAAGGCACCACATAGGGTCAGGGAAACTGGCGCCAAGTTTACCAAGAGGAGGCCCGAGGCAGCCGGACAGAAGGGTTGGTAAGAAAGGCCAGACAAAGGACACACAAAGGGGGTCCTGTGAAGTGGTCCAAAGTTATCTGGGAGTTGTCTGACCCCCTCACCTGGTGAGCACAGTACGACGTGGGCAGCCGTTACCTGCAGACGTGGTCTGGATAATAAGAACTGTGAGTAAAGGCCCTGAACTGCATCACTGACTCCGTGTCGTTACTGCTGCTGCCCTGCACCATCACCCCCATCCTCCGCATACACTGCCCTGAGGCTATACTCCTCCCGTGGGGAGTTATGCTACGCTCTGCTGCACCCACAACACCAGCCTCAGCGGTCTGCCCTGGAGCGGCGGTTCACTCTGACCGCAATCCACGGGTGGCGTAGTCGGACATTTAAACATCAAAACCACATAAATAGTTCCGCCACTGGTTTGACCGCCCTGAGCCACGGAACCGGGTCGCCGCCACGAAGACTACAACCACCAGCATCCACCAAAAAGGGTCCGGCTCCGGGTGTCCCAAGGCCCAGGGGGTGCGTCAGAACATTTTCATCACCTTTCACAATCACCAATGGGACAAGGCAGTGATGTCCTCTGTCCCCTCTCTTATACATCCTAGTGACGGAGCACCTGCTCTCATCAATTCGCCATAACCCCAATATTAGGTGGATTGAGGTGGGAGGCACCGAGTACAAGTGCTTTGCATTTGCTGATGATGTCCTAGTATATATCACTCAATCACATATATCCATCCATGCTGTTATGGCTGAAATAGATCACTTTGTTACATGGTAAAATTTTAAAATCAATGCAGCGAAGTCTGAGGCCCTCGATGTCTCCCTCCCCAAATCCATATAGGATTCCATCCAGTCCAACTTTCCCTTTGCCTGGCCCTCACAGGGTATCAAATACTTAGGAATTCCTATTCATAGAGACCTCTCCCATCTATGTTATCTTAATTTTGGGCCCTTTATTGAACAACTCCATACAGACCACGGTTGGCAAGTTAGAACTGTAAGATTCACTACGTGAACCACTGGTGTTTTGTGGAAAAGCACATGTACACCGCGTTCCAAATTATTATGCAAAAAGTGTTTAGGAGTGATAAGGGAAGAATTTGTTTGTTTGTCAGTTAAACTCATTGATGGTGATGTGTGTCAGGGCTCTTTATATCACTGTAAGCAATTGCAGACACCTGTGCTAATTAGTTTGGCAGGTGTGTCCAATGAAAGGCAAGACTACTTAAGAAGGCTCTCTCACATTATTAAGCAGCCTACATTTTCTGCCAAAATGGGAAAGAAAAAGGATGTGTCGGCTGCTGAGAAGCAACAAATTGTGGAGTGTTTAGGTCAAGGCATGACTACAATCAACATTGTGCGATGATCAGGATGAAGTGTCTTGGCAATCAAGAAGTATGTAGCTGATTCACAGTACACACGTGTGCGTGCTGATAAGGGCAAATTGAGGACTCTTTCCTACAGGCAATTACGTCAGGTTGAAAGAGCAGCGGCAAAAAAGCCTTGTCATAGCAGCAGACAAGTTTTTGAAGCTGCTTGTGCCTCCAACGTCCCCCGAACAACAAGATGCAGGGTCCTTCAGAGGTTTGCAGCTGTGCATGCGCCATCCTGTCGACCTCCTCTATCCACTTCACACAAGCAGAAACGGCTCCAGTGGGCCAAACATTACATGAAGACTGATTTCAAAACTGTTTTGTTCACGGATGAGTGCCGTGCAGCGCTCGATGGTCCAGATGGATGGAGTGGAGGATGGCTGGTTGATGGACACCCCACGCAAACACGGCTACAGCGCCAACAAGGAGGAGGTGGAGTAATGTTTTGGGCTGGAATCATGGGGAGAGAGATTGTCGGCCCCTTTAGGATCCCTGAAGGCGCTAAAGATGAACTCCATAATGTATGTGGATTTTCTCAAACAGCACTTCCTGCCATGGTTCAAGAAGATGAACCGTGTATTTCACAGCAAGATCATTTTTCTGCATGATAATGCACCATCTCATGCTGCACATAAAACATCTGCATCTCTGGCTGATATGGGCATAAAAGGGGACAAACTTATGGTGTGACCCCCATGCTCCCCTGACCTCTACCCCATTCAGAACCTTTGGAGCATCATTAAAAGGAGTGTCTATGATGGCGGGAGGCAGTTCACATCTAAGCAACAGCTCTGGGAGGGTATTCTGTCCTCATGCAAAACAATTGAAGCAGAAACCATCCAAAACCTGACAAATTCAATGGACGAGAGAGTTCAGAAGCTCCTTTCGAACAAGGGGTCCTATGTGCAAATGTAACATCACCTAGAATAAAGTTTTGAGTTGAAAACTGTTTGATTTCAGTTTCTAACAACCTGCTAATGCTTATAATTTAAAAAATGACCATTTTTTTGGTCTTTATTAAAATGAAAAGGTTGATCGAAAAGTTTGGGGGATCTAAGAGTGTGGCAACCCAGTAGTCATGATTACTTCGAATTCTGACAATATGAGGGTCATGCTGCAGGTAGTGCAGCAAGAAGGCACTTATGTGTCTTGCGCATCTCGGAGCCCCAAAATTATTTTCCGGGCTAGATGCAGCTAAAAATTATTATTAATTTTAAATCTGGTGAAGCTTTAGTATAGATGGCCTAATAGGATCAGTGCTGCACACTGCTACAAAGCCCAAATTATTTTCCAGTCAAGATACAGATAAACATGATTAGTAATTTGAAAGCTTAAAACGGTTGGTAGGGTGATTTTAACCAATCATCAAGCTTTTACTCTCCCCAGTATGACACAGGGGTAGAAAAGTCGTTTCGGATCCATGATTTGTTCATCTTTATGAACGTGAGTCTGTCTACATTATCAGTGGAGAGCCGCGTGCGCTTATCTGTCAGCACACCACCAGCAGCGCTGAACACACGTTCAGACAGAACGCTGGCTGCGGGGCATGACAAGATCTCCAAGGCGTAAGTGGCTAGCTCCGGCCATTTATCCAGATTGGAAGCCCAAAAAGAGCAAGGGTCCAGTGACACAGTCATGGCTTCAATGTTTACTTGGAGATACTCCTGTACCATCGTCTCTAGGCGTTGACTATGTGTCAGACTTCTTGTCTCCTGTGGCCTTGCAAAGGATGGGCTAAAAAAGTGGTGAAATGATTGCGCAAAATTGATGTTACCAGCAGATACTGTGGTTCTGTTATGGTTTGAGTGCTGAACACTTGACGGTCCCACGGTTGGCAAGTTGGAACTGTGAGATTCACTACGTGCACCACTGGTGTTTTGTGGAAAAGCACATGTAAGATTCTGCAACAGTCTCTGCTGATACTCCTGCATGCATGCATCCCTTTCTATGGCAGGAATAATTTCTGCAAATTTACTTTTGTACCGGGGATCTAACAGTGTGGCAAACCAGTAGTCAGGATTATTTCTAATTCTCCCAATTCGAGGGTCATGTTGCAGGTAGTGCAGCAAGAAGGCACTCATGTGTGTTGCGCATCCAGGAGCACCAAGTCCCTGTTGTGTTGGTGGCGAGGTAACAATCATGCTTCCTTCCTCTGTCCTCTCCCCCCAACCTCGCACAACAGAAATGTGATCAAGGTCTCCCTCATCTGATGAGTCTTCCATCAGTTCGTCCTCCACTTGTTCCTGAGCTCCTGCACCTTCCTCACTAGTTTGGCTGCTACCATGCGCCCTGGTAAAACCATCTCCCCCACCCTCACATGCCTGCCGCCTTGGTGCTGCCGACCGTCTGGACCTTGCAGATGTTAGCCCTTCCGCACACAACTCCTCCTCCTCCTACTTCCTCCACCTCCTCTTGTGCCACCACCTGACTCCGAATTCTGTTTAACATGTGCTCCAGCATGTAAATCACCGGAATAGTCATGCTGATAATGGCATCGTCAGCACTAAACATCTTCGTCGCCATTTCAAAACTGTGCAGAAGGGTGCATAGGTCCCTGATCTGAGACCACTCCTCCAGCGTGATTTGCCCCACGTCTGGATCTCGTTGGCCCAGGCTATACGTCAGAACGTATTGCACCAGGGCTTGTCGGTGCTGCCACAGTCGCTGCAACATGTGCAGAGTTGAATTCCACCGGGTAGGCACATCGCATTTTAGCCGGTGAAGTGGCAGGCCCAACGACTTCTGTAGAGATGTAAGTCGCTGAGCTGCGGGATGCGAATGGCGGAAGTGAGCACACAGCGACCGTGCCCTCTGCAGAAGGCCATCTAGTCTGGGATAGTGGGCTAAAAATTGCTGGACAACCAGGTTCAACACGTGAGCCATACAAGGCACGTGTGTGACATTGCCCCGGCGAAGGGCCGCACCCAGGTTTGCAGCATTGTCGCACACGGCCTTACCTGGTTTCAGGTCCAGTGGAGACAACCATTCATGAAATTGGTTCTCCAGAGCTGACCACAACTCCTCAGCTGTGTGACTCACATTTCCCAGACATTTCAAAGTAAAAACCGCCTGATGACGTTGAGCCCTACTGCCAGCATAGTAAGGAGGTGTGCAGGATCCCTTCTGCGCAGTTAGAAAGCTTGTGGCATGACCAGACAGGCTTTGGGTGCAGGTGGAAGACCGAGAGGGGGTTGAGGAGGCAGAAGCAGTGGAGGAACTTTGACATAAAGAGGATTGACGCACAACTCGTGGGGACGGCAAGACTTGGACAGCAGCCCCTTGTCCTGCTGTCACCATAGTTACCCAGTGCCCAGTCAGCGACATGTAACGCCCCTGTCCATGCCTACTCGTCCAAGTGTCTGTGGTGAAATGCACCCTGTCACACACAGAGTTTCTCAAAGAAGTGGTGATGTTGTGTGCGACATGCTGGTGGAGCGCAGGCACACCTTTCTTTGAGAAGTAGTGCCGACTGGGCAGCTGGTACTGGGGCACTGCGACGGACATAAGGTCTCGAAAATCCTCTGTGTCCACCAGGCGGAAAGGCAGCATTTCTGTAGCCAAGAGCTTGCAGATGGTGAAATTCAACCTCTTAGCTTTCTCATGGCTAGGAGGAAATGGTCTTTTATTGTCCACATCTGAGGGACCGAGGGCTGGCTATTGTGCTTAGACGGGGTTGATAAGGGTGTCCCCGGCAAACTGCCGGTCTGTGAGGAAGATGCAGGCGGACATGTTAGGTTGCCTTGATCCAAAGGTGGTGCTATCGATGTCGGACAGCGCTCAACACCAGCTGGTGTTACCACCTCCAAAGAAAATGATGACCTACCAATCACGCTGGCTGTTGCGGGTAAAGAGGTGGCAGGTCTGCGCCCCAAAACAGGTGTGACTGTTGTCCCCCCAGTCACAGAGGATGAAGAGGCCGCGGATGCACAAGATATGGCAGACGGTGGTTGGCCCGGCCGGCTAGGCCGCATTGTAGCACACTGATCTTCCCACTGCAACTTATGCTTCATGTCCATGTGCCGGTTCATGCATGAAGTACTCAAACTATGTATTTTTTGGCCTCTACTTAGCTTTTGCTGACAAATGTTACAGATAACACGAGTTGGGTCATCTTTATCGATCTGAAAAAATGCCCAGGCTATGCAAGGCTTAGCACCCATGCGACCTGAAGAGCCACCACGACTTGTGGTGAGAGGCAGAGTTGTGTTTGAGGATGCAGTTGTTGACGCGCTTCCAGTACTACGTCTCTGTCCAGGAAGGCGCAACCTGACCTCATCGTCACTAGCATCTTCCTCCACTTCCTCTGCTGACCTCATCACTTGGCTGACTGTGGGTTGACAGTAAGTGGGATCTCCAACCTCATCATCATCACCCTGTGCTTTATCACACCCGTCGTCCTCAGAGCCAATCTGTTCCTGCCCTAACAAAAAACTAAAGTTGTCGCTCCAATCAGGTATTTGAGTCTCATCATCGTCTTCCTCATTGTCTCCACCAACAGGAGTTACAGTTTGGGAATGAGGGTCTACATTATGGTCAGAACCTTCTGCGTCTTGTCCTGGATCCGACTCATAAAGATTCTGGGCATCAGTGCAGATCATTTTCTCGTCTGGATTCACAGAAGCGCTGGAGTCGACCTCTGATTCCCAGGCTATAGTATGAGTAAACAGCTCTGTAGACTCAACCATCTGTTCTACCTCATACTCAGACGGGCAGCTGGAGATTTGGGAGCTGTGAGGAAGCAAGTGCGATTGGGGTGACACCTTTGAGGACTGGAGTATTTGTGATGTTGAAGTTGATGTGGAGGAGAGCCCACTTAAAGGAGCACTTGATATCCGTTGAAGCACCTGCTGTTTTTGTGCCTCATCTGGAATTTGTAGCTATTGGCGTGGCCGTAAGAAAGGGATCTTATCACATTGTCCGCTAAAAGAAGTAGACATTTTAGTTTGGCTGGAAGATGGTCTTTCTTCTGCAGATGTTACTGTTGCTTTAACACCTACCCCACGGACACAACCTTTTTTCCCCTTCCCAACACGCCTATTCCCCTTTCCACCAGCATCAGGCCTTTTTCCACTCATTTTGGTGGTTAACTAATTCACAACTCTGGAGTTGTTTGCACAAAAAAACAATGGATGGGAACCGAGCAGAGCTGAGTGGCCAAACTGTGGTATTAGGCCAAAACTATTGGCTGGGTTAGATGCAGAAAAAAATTATATTCAATTTGCAACCTGATGGAAGTCAGTATAGATGGACTAATAGAACAAGTCCCACACACTGCTAGAAGGCCAAATATTTTTTCAGAGGTAGATGCAGAAAAAAATTATATTCAGTTTGCAACCTGATGGAGGTCAGTATAGATGGACTAATAGAACAAGTCCCACACACAGCTAGAAGCCCAAATATTTTTTCAGAGGTAGATGCAGAAAAAAATATATTCAGTTTGCAACCTGATGGAGGTCAGTATAGATGGACTATTAGAGAAAGTCCCACACACTGCTAGAAGGCCAAATATTTTTTCAGAGCTAGATGCAGACAAAAAATTATTTTGAATTTGCAACCTGATGGAGGTCAGTATAAGTGGACTAATAGAACAAGTCCGACACACTGCTAGAAGGCCAAATATTTTTTCAGAGCTAGATGCAGAAAAAAATTATATTCAGTTTGCAACCTGATGGAGGTCAGTATAGATGGACTAATAGAGAAAGTCCCACACACTGCTAGAAGGCCAAATATTTTTTCAGAGCTAGATGCAGAAAAAAATTATATTCAGTTTGCAACCTGATGGAGGTCTGTATAGATGGATTAATAGAACAAGTCCCACACACAGCTAGAAGCCCAATATTTTTTCCGAGGTAGATGCAGAAAAAAATATATTCAGTTTGCAACCTGATGGAGGTCAGTATAGATGGACTAATACAACAAGTCCCACACACAGCTAGAAGCCCAATATTTTTTCAGAGCTAGATGCAGAAAAAAATTATATTCAATTTGCAACCTGATGGAGGTCTGTATAGATGGACTAATAGAACAAGTCCCACACACTGCTAGAAGCCCAAATATTTTTTCAGAGCTAGATGCAGATAAAAATTATTTTTAATTTGCAACCTGATGGAGGTCAGTATTGATGGACTAATAGAGAAAGTCCCACACACTGCTAGAAGGCCAAATATTTTTTCAGAGGTAGATGCAGAAAAAAATTATATTCAGTTTGCAACCTGATGGAGGTCTGTATAGATGGATTCATAGAACAAGTCCCACACACTGCTAGAAGCCCAATATTTTTTCAGAGCTAGATGCAGAAAAAAATTATTTTTAATTTTCAACCTGATGGAGGTCAGTATAGATGGACTAATAGAGAAAGTCCCACACACTGCTAGAAGGCCAAATATTTTTTCAGAGCTAGATGCAGAAAAAAATTATATTCAGTTTGCAACCTGATGGAGGTCAGTATAGATGGACTAATAGAACAAGTCCCACACACAGCTAGAAGCCCAAATATTTTTTCAGAGGTAGATGCAGAAAAAAATATATTCAGTTTGCAACCTGATGGAGGTCAGTATAGATGGACTAATAGAATGATGCTATGCCCAAAAGATTTTACTTCACTAGGTGCAGTAAAAAAATTGGTATTCTATACACAGGTGGTATATCTTGCAACACAGATAGGCTACTCCACTGACTAACACACTCTGCAATAGGCCAAAAAGGATTAGCTTTGCTAGATTCAGCCAAATGCTGTGAAAAAAACTTGCACAGCACTGGCACAGACCTGCCTGGCAAAAACTGATAGGAACTGATGTAACCTAGTCCTGAAAAGGACTGCAATTACAATTAGTCTTTACTCCCACAACCTATTTAAGAGCACAGACCTGCCTGATAAAAGTCGTAGGAAATGCTGTAACCTAGTCCTTAAAAGGACTGCAATCACAACTATTCCCTACTCCCAAGCTATCTGTAGATTTGTGCGAAAATTGGCTTGAAATTAACAAGGTATAGCGCACACAGCAACAGCGGTGCCGTCTAACACGCAGCTGCAGCAGTGAGAAAATGGTGGCGACGGGGAAAATGGCTTGGTCTTATAGGGCAAGGACATGTGACATACACTGCCAATCACACATGCCCTTGCTTGTGTGAAAAAAAGCACTTCGCTCCGTGTGTGCGCTGCTGATAGGCTGACAGATTGCACCTCCCCACTGCAAATGCGGGAAAGAGAAAAAAAAATGGAGATCTTCATTATTCCTGCAGAGATCCATCCCCTGCCCCTCCCCCCGCCCCGCTGTACACTCAAACTGCGTATTAACATTAATTTTCATCATTACTGAGAAAAAATCCAGTTATGATTTTGGTGCACGAACAGTTATCGAACATAACCTCGAACAGCCGAATTTTTCTCAAATTGTTCGTGTTCGCCGAACGGCTCGAACACCGCCCAAAACAGCTCGAATTTGAGATTGGCGAACAGTTCGAGTAGAACAACGCTCATCTCTAGTCTTTGTCATTAGTGTCCTTGCAATTGGAAGCAATGAAGGTCTCTGCGTTCCTCCTGATCCATCGGCTGGTCACAGTCTTTATTCCAAATCTGTGCAATAGAAGAAATAAATGTTAAAATACATGTTTGTAATGTTGATATATAGAATCTAAGTGTCACTGTACAGAAATACTTACTTTTTATGAAATCTTGCAATATCATTAGAAACATTGTGGATTTTTCCCCCCGATGAAGAAATTCTTGATGTCCATTGATTTTTTCAGGAATGTAGGCCGGACTTTTTCAATATAAATTTGAAACCACTAAAAAATAAACTGAATGTTAGCTCAATCATAGAGAAGATAGACAGACAGATAGAAAGACAGATATTTACCCTTTATTCTTCTTTATTCAAAATCAATCCTGCAATCTTGTTCGCCGCTGTCTTGTGTTCATGTACGGCTACTCCTACATGACTTTCACGATAAGGAGCTCTCTTCTTCCACTCCTCAACCTACAAGATAAGAAAGTGTGAAATCTACATTAATAAAGCTTTAACTAATTGATTTATAAAAAAAAAAGGGAAATGTACTACAGGTTACTTAGTCATATTTTGCACCAGGTCATTGTAATTTATTCAAGATTATATAGCATTCAAGATAGTTGAGAATAACTAGCTTGTCACTATCTAGAAGCCTTTCATCCTGGTCCGCCTTGTTTATGGCCTTTTCAATAAAATGTCTTCGCAACTATCAGGATCGATTGCATCTCACCTGGTCTTTTCATCTCATCCAATAAGCGGTTTTCTCTGGAAATAAATAATTCAAATTACATGAAATAAAGTAACAAGGTACATTTTCTTTCTATTAATTCTTTTACATTTCTTCAAGATATTCTCCCTGGAGATTCCTTTGCTGAGCCTCTTCTGAAATCCTCCTAGCTGGCTGAGGTACATTCCCGCTGCTCCATAAGTCTCCTGTAGAGATGAGCGGTGTGTATCTAATAAAATTGTTTTACTGCATCTAACCCAGCCAATAGTTTTGGCCTAATACCACAGCTTGGCCACTCAGCTCTGCTCGGTTCCCATCCATTGTTGTTTTGTGCAAACAACTCCAGAGTTGTGAATTAGTTAACCACCAAAATGAGTGGAAAAAGGCCTGCTGCTGGTGGAAAGGGGAATAGGCGTGTTGGTAAGGGAAAAAAAGGTTGTGTCCGTGGGGTAGGTGTTAAAGCAACAGTAACATCTGCAGAAGAAAGTCCATCTTCCAGCCAAACTAAGATGTCTACTTCTTTTAGCCGACAATGTGATAAGATCCCTTTCTTATGGCCACGCCAATCGCTACAAATTCCAGATGAGGCACAAAAACAGCAGGTGCTTCAACGGATATCAAGTGCTCCTTTAAGTGGGCTCTCCTCCACCTCAACTTCAACATCACATACTCCAGTCCTCAGAGGTGTCACCCCAATCGCACTTGCTTCCTCACAGCTCCCAAGTCTCCAGCTGCCCGTCTGAGTATGGGGTAGAACAGATGGTTGAGTCTGCAGAGCTGTTTACTCATACTATAGCCTGGGAATCAGAGGTCGACTCCAGAGCTTCTGTGAATCCAGACGAGGAAATGATCTGCACTGATGCCCAGAATCTTTATGAGTCGGATCCAGGACCAGACGCAGAAGGTTCTGACCATAATGTAGACCCTCGTTCCCAAACTGTAACTCCTGTTGGTGGAGACAATGAGGAAGACTATGATGAGACTCAAATACCTGATTGGAGAGACAACTTTAGTTTTTTGTCAGGGCAGGAAGAGGTTGGCTCTGAGGACGACGGGTGTGATAACACACAGGGTGTTGATGACGAGGTTGTAGATCCCATTTACTGTGATGAGGTCAGCAGAGATTGTGGAGGAGGATGCTAGTGACGACAAGGTCAGGTTGCGCCTTCCTGGACAGAGACGTAGTACTGGAAGCACGTCAACAACTGCATCCTCAACCACAACTCTGCCTCTGACCACAAGTCGTGGTGGCTCTTCAGGTCGCATGGGTGCTAAGCCTTGCATAGCTTGGACATTTTTTCAGATCGATAAAGATGACCCAACTCGTGTTATCAGTAACATTTGTCAGCAAAAGCTAAGTAGAGGTCAAAAAATACATAGTTTGAGTACTTCATGCATGAACCGGCACATGAATATGAAGCATAAGTTGCAGTGGGAAGCTCAGTGTGCTACAATGCGGCCTAGCCGGCCGGGCTAACCACCGTATGCCACATCTTGTGCATCCGCGGCCTCTTCATCCTCTGTGACTGGGGGGACAGCAGTCACACCTGTTTTGGGACGCAGACTTGCCACCTCTTTACCCGCAACAGCCAGCGTGATTGGCAGTTCATCATTTTCTTTGGAGGTGGAAACCTAACATGTCCACCTGCCTTGTATGGCTCACGTGTTGAACCTGGTTGTCCAGCAATTTTTAGCCCACTATCCCGGACTAGATGGCCTTCTGCAGAGGGCACGGTCGCTGTGTGCTCACTTCCGCCGTTCGCATCCCACAGCTCAGCGACTTACATCTCTACAGAAGTCGTTGGGCCTGCCACTTCACCGGCTAAAATGCGATGTGCCTACCCGGTGGAATTCAACTCTGCACATGTTGCAGCGACTGTGGCAGCACCGACAAGCCCTCGTGCAATATGTTCTGACGTATAGCCTGGGCCAACGAGATCCAGAGGTGGGGAAAATCACGCTGGAGGAGTGGTCTCAGATCAGGGACCTTTGCACCCTTCTGCACAGTTTTGAAATGGCGACGAAGATGTTTAGTGCTGACGATGCCATTATCAGCATGACTATTCCAGTGATTTACATGCTGGAGCACATGCTAAACAGAATTCGGAGTCAGGTGGTGGCACAAGAGGAGGTGGAGGAAGTAGAGGAGGAGGAGTTGTGTGCGGAAGGGCTAACATCTGCAAGGTCCAGACGGTCGGCAGCACCAAGGCGGCAGGCATGTGAGGGTGGGGGAGATGATTTTACCAGGGCGCATGGTAGCAGCCAAACTAGTGAGGAAGGTGCAGGAGCCCAGGAAGAAGTGGAGGACGAACTGATGGAAGACTCATCAGATGAGGGAGACCTTGATCACATTTCTGTTGTGCGAGGTTGGGGGGAGAGGGCAGAGGAAGGAAGCATGATTGTTACCT
Organism: Phyllobates terribilis; assembly: GCF_046119375.1. Taxonomy (NCBI): domain Eukaryota; kingdom Metazoa; phylum Chordata; class Amphibia; order Anura; family Dendrobatidae; genus Phyllobates; species Phyllobates terribilis. Next base: position 16,389,197 of record NW_027362767.1, on the reverse strand, counting down.
AGCCACCAACACAACAGGGACTTGGTGCTCCCGGATGCGCAAGACACATGAGTGCCTTCTTGCTGCACTACCTGCAACATGACCCTCGAATTGTGAGAATTAGAAATAATCCTGACTACTGGGTTGCCACACTTAGATCCCCGGTACAAAAGTAAATTTGCAGAAATTATTCCTGCCATAGAAGGAGATGCACGCATGCAGGAGTATCAGCAGAGACTGTTGCAGAATCTTACATGTGCTTTTCCACAAAACACTAGTGGTGCACGTAGTGAATCTCACAGTTCCAACTTGCCAACCGTGGGACCGTCGAGTGTTCAGCACTCAAAAAGTAACAGAAACACAATATCTGCTGCGGAATCATTTCACCACTTTTTTAGCCCATCCTTTGCAAGGCTACAGGAGACAAGAAGTCTGACACAGTCACCGCCTAGAGACGATAGTACAGGAGTATCTCCAAGTAAACATTGAAGCCATGACTGTGTCACTGGACCCTTGCTCTTTTTGGGCTTCCAATCTGTATGGCCAGAGCTCGCCACTTACGCCTTGGAGATCTTGTCATGCCCCGCAGCCAGTGTTCTGTCTGACCGTGTGTTCAGCGCTGCTGGTAGTGTGCTGACAGATAAGCGCACGCGGCTCTCCACTGATAATGTAGACAGACTCACGTTCTTAAAGATGAACAAATCATGGATCCGAAATGACTTTTCTACCCCTGTGTCATCCTGGGGAGAGTGAAAGCTTGATGATTTGTTAAAATCACCTCACCAACCGTTTTAAGCTTTCAAATTACGAATCATGTTTATCTGTATCTTGGCTGTTAAATAATTTGGGCCTTGCAGCAGTTTGCAGTACTGATTCTATTAGGCCATCTATACTAAACTCCACCAGATTTAAAATTACTAATCATGTTTATCTGTATCTTGGCTGGAAAATAATTTGGGCCTTGTAGCAGTTTGCAGTACTGATTCTATTAGGCCATCTATACTAAGCTCCACCAGATTTAAAATTAGACTGGTCAATGCATTTTTTCTGTCAAAAGGTTTTAAAACATATTTTAAGTCAATTTTGGCTGCTGATTACTAATATGAACTCCGTTTTTGGCTATAACATCAGGATTTCAAGATATTTTTGATGGAAATTGTAGCGTCTGGGTCCCTGCCTCCTGCTAGGCAGGGGCGCTGTTCCCCTCACCTCTCTGCTTCGTGCCCGGCGGCTTCCTCCCGCTCTGCTTGCAGCGCCCGCTCTCCCCCGGTCACTGTGCTTAGGGCGCGCTCGCTCCCCCTCTCTCAAAGGGGCCGCGCTTCGCCCTAAGGAGTCCCCGGCCAATGGCCGGAGGATCCCTCCATATATAAGGCACCTCCTCCAAAATGGAGGTGCCCGAGCAATGTTGTTGCACTGTTCACTACTCTGCTTCAGCCCTCAGGTCCCGTTTCCAGTTACCTGCCAGTTACCTGCCAGTTTCCTGCCAGTTTGCTGTCTGATTCCTGCCTGTTATCCGCTTACCCGTTTGCTAGCCTGAGGTCCGACGGTCTGCCTTCCGACTCCTGTCAGTCTGTCTATGGACCAGCTAACCCGCTCACCTGGGAGCGCTCATCTGCTACCTGCCTGTTAGCCTACCTGGAGGCTCCGCCGTCACGTGCTGTGACCACCTGCCAGTCCAGAGACTCTTGCCCGCTCACCTGGGAGCGCTCATCTGCTACCTGCCTGTTAGCCTACCTAGAGGCTCCGCCGTCACGTGCCGTGACCACCTGCCAGTCCAGAGACTCTTGCCTGCTCACCTGGGAGCGCTCATCTGCTAACTGCCTGTTAGCCTACCTGGAGGCTCCGCCGTCACATGCTGTGACCACCTGCTTATCCAGAGACTCTCGCCTGCTCACCTGGGAGCACTCATCTGCCATCTGCCTGCTAGCCTACCTGGAGGCTCAGCCGTCACAGGTCGTACCTGCCCGTTTACCCAGAGACTGTCCCGGTCACTTGCTGTGACCTCCTGCCCGTTTACCCAGAGACTGTCCCGGTCACTTGCTGTGACCTCCTGCCCGTTTACCCAGAGACTGTCCTGGTCACTTGCCGTGACCTCCTGCCCGTTTACCCAGAGACTGTCCCGGTCACTTGCTGTGACCTCCTGCCCGTTTACCCAGAGACTGTCCCGGTCACCTGCTGTGACTGCCTGCCTGTCATCCCTGGTCGCCACCTGCTTCCTTACAAGGACCGCCCCCTTGTATAAGTTGCTCAGAGGTTCCGCCTCCCAGACCCGTTACAGTTTGCTCGGGCCATGGAACCCGGTGGCATCCAAGCTCCCTCGCTCTCGGACCTTTTCATGAACTGTCCCGACAGAGGTCCCAACAGGAGTCCATCCTGGGTCACCTGCGGAATGTCAATACTCGCCTGGACACTTTGACTGCCCCACCAGCAACCACCGCTAGTGTCATGACTCGCAGCCCGGCTGCTCCGCTGCCCACCAATACCATAGTATCCTGCTCTGGAATCCGGCTTTCTGCACCTCCTCGCTTCGGAGGCGATTCCGCTCAAGCTCGGGGCTTCATTAACCAGTGCACCCTGCACTTTGAACACCAGTCCCACCAGTTTAATTCCGACCGGGCCAAAGTAGCCTTCATCATGTCCCATCTCACGGGAGAGGCACTGGCTTGGCTAAATCCTCTATGGGAGAGAGGAGACCCTCTGGTGTCCGACCTGCCAGCTTTTCTCACAGCTTTCCGGAAGGTCTTCGACGAACCCGGACGGAAGACCTCATCCGCCTCATCTCTGCTACGCCACCGTCAAGGGAGTCTCACCGTGGGCCAATATGCCATACGGTTCCGTACCCTTGCTTCGGAGCTGGCCTGGGATAACGACGCCCTGGTGTCCGTCTTCTGGGAGGGTCTGTCCGGCCGTATTAAAGATGAACTCGCCGGTCGGGACATTCCTACCACTCTCGACGACTTGATTATACTTGCCACCCGGATTGACATCTGGTTCCAGGAGCGCGCTAGGAAGGTCACCCGTGAGAGGAGGATTCCACGTCTAGTCCCTACCTTCCAGAGACCCGTCACTCCCTCTGTTACTCCCCAGGCACACTCACCTGAGCCTATGCAGGTCGACCAGACCAAGATGGTCAAGACCCGTCAAGACTTACGTCGTGCCGAGGGGAGCTGTTTCTACTGTGGCAGTAAGGAGCACCGGATCCGTTCCTGCCCTGAGAGGTCGGGAAACGCCTGTGTCTAGGATCGCTCAGAGAGGTCGCCCTAGACAAAAGTAAACCCTCTCCATCCCTGATGCTGTCTGTTTCTATCTTCAGCGGAGAGAACCGCTATTTTGAACTGGCTCAACTTGACTCTGGAGCTGCTGGAAATCTCATCTCTCAATCCCTGGTAGAAAAATACCACATTCCCACCAAACCTCTGGCCGTACCTTTATCTGTCGCCGCCGTGGATGGGGGTCTCTTACCACATCCCATCCAACTCATCACCAAATCTCTGACTCTACAGGTGGGAATGCTGCATTCTGAGAGCATCTCCTTTCATGTTCTGCCTGGACTCTCTCACGCACTATTGCTTGGCCTGCCTTGGCTCCAGAAACATGCACCCGTGCTTGACTGGCAGACCGGAGAGGTCCTTCGCTGGGGACAGGACTGCCATAAGACTTGTCTAGTTCCCGTTCGTCCTGCCCGTCCTTCTCCTACCCCAGCCAATCTGCCCGGTCTTCCGGTTCCCTATTGGTCTTATGCGGATGTCTTCAATAAAAAAGAGGCAGAGACTTTACCTCCTCATAGACCATACGACTGCCCAATCGACCTGATGCCCGGCTCTACTCCTCCCCGTGGGCGAATCTACCCTTTGTCCGCTGCTGAAACCCGGTCCATGTCTGAATATATTGAGGAGAACCTGGCCCGGGGATTTATCCGGAAATCAACCTCCCCGGCGGGAGCAGGCTTCTTCTTTGTCAGAAAGAAGGATGGCTCACTCCGTCCATGTATAGACTATAGAGGCCTAAACCAGATTACTGTGAAGAATAAATACCCCCTTCCTCTTATTCCTGAATTATTTGACCGTCTGAGGGGGGCTAGAATCTTCACCAAACTGGATCTCCGTGGGGCGTATAACCTGGTCCGTATCCGTCAGGGGGATGAGTGGAAGATGGCATTCAATACCCGGGACGGCCACTATGAGTACCTTGTGATGCCCTTCGGTCTCTGTAACGCTCCTGCCGTCTTTCAAGAGTTGGTCAATGACATCTTCCGTGATCTTCTCTACTCCTGCGTGGTGCTGTACCTGGACGATATCTTGGTCTTCTCTCCGGATCTTCCTACTCACCGGAGGGACGTTAGTCAGGTCCTGCTCAGGCTCAGGCAGAACCACCTCTACGCTAAATATGAGAAGTGCATCTTTGAGCAGACCTCTCTTCCATTTCTGGGCTACATAATCTCTCAGACAGGTCTACAAATGGATCCTGAGAAACTGTCTGCCATCCAGAAGTGGCCCCGACCAGAGGGGTTGAAGGCTATTCAGCGGTTCCTGGGCTTCGCCAACTATTACCGCCTGTTCATACCGCACTTCTCTTCCCGGACCGCCCCCATCTCTGCTCTCACCCGTAAAGGTACGAACCCCAGAGAATGGCCGCCCGAAGCAGAGGAGGCATTTCTTTCCTTAAAACAGGCCTTCCTCTCCGCCTCGGTGCTGCATCGTCCGGACGGCAACAAACAATTCTTCCTAGAAGTTGACGCCTCCTCCTCCGGAGCTGGGGCGGTACTTACCCAAAAATCTTCTTCCGGAAGAAAGGTAACCTGCGGCTTTTTCTCCAAACTTTTCTCCTCTTCTGAGCGCAATTATTCTATAGGAGACCGAGAATTGTTGGCCATTAAGATGGCACTGGAGGAGTGGCGTTACCTGCTCGAGGGGGCTCTCCACCCGGTAATAATTTACACTGACCACAAGAACTTGGCATATCTCCAGAGCGCCCAGAGACTTAACCCGCGCCAAGCCCGGTGGTCTTTGTTTTTTGCCCGCTTTGATTTCATTCTTCATTTTCGTCCGGCTGACAAAATCATCAAAGCTGACGCCCTGTCCCGATCCTTTCTGGTGTCTGATCTTGAGGAGGAGCCTAAACACATCATCGATCCCGCCAGAGTAATGCAGGTAGCCCCCGTGGGCCTAAATCGTCTCCCTCCCGGTAAGACGTTCGTAACGGAGTCCGATCGGAAGAAGATTCTACACTGGGGTCACTCGTCTAAGCTAGCTGGGCACGCCGGTCAGAAAAAGACCCTCCAGCTTATTACCCGGCACTACTGGTGGCCTACCCTGCACAAGGATGTAATTGACTTTGTTTCTGCCTGTGTGTCCTGCGCCCGCAACAAAGTTCCGGGACACCTGCCTGCCGGCCGCCTTCTTCCTGTGCCTGTGCCTGCTGCCTCGTGGCAACATATAGCTATGGACTTCATAACAGATCTCCCCGTCTCTGCCGGTTGTACGGTCATTTGGGTGGTCGCTGACCGCTTTTCCAAAATGGCTCATTTTATTCCCCTGCCAGGCCTCCCGTCTGCTCCCGAGCTAGCTAAAGACTTTATCCGCCACATCTTCCGTCTCCATGGTCTGCCTCTCCACATCGTGTCGGATCGTGGGGTTCAGTTCACCTCACGCTTCTGGAGAGCCACATGTAAACTGCTCGACGTCACCCTGGACTTCTCCTCCGCTTACCACCCACAGTCCAATGGTCAAGTGGAGCGGATCAATCAGAATTTGACCAGTTACCTCCGGCACTTCGTTAATGCCCACCATTCAGACTGGGTGGATCTCCTACCATGGGCCGAGTTCTCTTACAACAATCACGAGAGCGAATCTTCTTCTAAATCCCCGTTTTTTGTAGTCTTCGGTCAGCATCCTCGGATCCCTTTTCCTGTCTCCGCCTCTGTGGACAACCCGGCCGCGGAATCTCTCGTTAGCAAATTTTCCTCCATTTGGGAGAGTACCCGATCCGCACTCCTTCAGTCGTCCGAGCGGATGAAGAGACACGCCGACAAAAAACGCCTGGATTCCCCACAATTTCGTCCCGGAGATAAAGTCTGGCTCTCATCCAAATATGTCCGGCTCAAGATTCCTTCCTATAAGTTAGGGCCTCGGTTCATCGGCCCACTGGAGGTTATCAAACAGATCAACCCGGTGGCCTATAAATTGAAACTCCCGGCCAACTTACGGATCCCTAACTACTTCCATGTATCTCTTCTCAAACCCGTGGTACTTAACTCCTTTTCCAAGTCTACAGGTACGCCTCCTGCTCCGGTTTCTGCTGAAGACGAGTTTGAGGTAGAGAACATTCTGGCCACCAAAAGGGTAAGAGGAAAGACCTTTTTTCTAGTGGATTGGAAGGGGTTTGGTCCTGAGGAGAGAACATGGGAGCCCCGGGAGAACATCCATGCCCCTCTCATCCTTGCTAAATTTCTGTCTGGCCTAAAAAAGGGGGGGCCTAAAGGGGGGGGGGGGTACTGTAGCGTCGGCGTCCCTGCCTCCTGCTAGGCAGGGACGCTGTTCCCCTCACCTCTCTGCTCCGTGCCCGGCGGCTTCCTCCCGCTCTGCTTGCAGCGCCCGCTCTCCCCCGGTCACTGTGCTTAGGGCGCGCGCGCTCCCCCTCTCTTAAAGGGGCCGCGCGCGTCGCCCTAAGGAGTCCCCGGACAATGGCCGGAGGATCCCTCCATATATAAGGCACCTCCTCCAAAATGGAGGTGCCCGAGCAATGTTGTTGCACTGTTCACTACTCTGCTTCAGCCCTCAGGTCCCGTTTCCAGTTACCTGCCAGTTTCCTGCCAGTTTGCTGTCTGATTCCTGCCTGTTATCCGCTTACCCGTTTGCTAGCCTGAGGTCCGACGGTCTGCCTTCCGACTCCTGTCAGTCTGTCTATGGACCAGCTAACCCGCTCACCTGGGAGCGCTCATCTGCTACCTGCCTGTTAGCCTACCTGGAGGCTCCGCCGTCACGTGCTGTGACCACCTGCCAGTCCAGAGACTCTTGCCCGCTCATCTGGGAGCGCTCATCTGCTACCTGCCTGTTAGCCTACCTGGAGGCTCCGCCGTCACGTGCTGTGACCACCTGCCAGTCCAGAGACTCTTGCCCGCTCACCTGGGAGCGCTCATCTGCTACCTGCCTGTTAGCCTACCTAGATGCTCCGCCGTCACGTGCCGTGACCACCTGCCAGTCCAGAGACTCTTGCCTGCTCACCTGGGAGCGCTCATCTGCTACCTGCCTGTTAGCCTACCTGGAGGCTCCGCCGTCACATGCTGTGACCACCTGCTTATCCAGAGACTCTCGCCTGCTCACCTGGGAGCACTCATCTGCCATCTGCCTGCTAGCCTACCTGGAGGCTCAGCCGTCACAGGTCGTACCTGCCCGTTTACCCAGAGACAGTCCCGGTCACTTGCTGTGACCTCCTGCCCGTTTACCCAGAGACTGTCCCGGTCACTTGCTGTGACCTCCTGCCCGTTTACCCAGAGACTGTCCCGGTCACTTGCCGTGACCTCCTGCCCGTTTACCCAGAGACTGTCCCGGTCACTTGCTGTGACCTCCTGCCCGTTTACCCAGAGACTGTCCCGGTCACCTGCTGTGACTGCCTGCCTGTCATCCCTGGTCGCCACCCGCTTCCTTACAAGGACCGCCCCCTTGTATAAGTTGCTCAGAGGTTCCGCCTCTCAGACCCGTTACAGAAATTACTCCTATCGAATGTTTTTTGATAAAAACCTCATGATTTTCGTTACTACATTTTGTATATTTTTAATCAAGGAATAACAAAAATTACAAAGTCTGTGCACAGAAAATCAAATATACTTACAAAATTAAACTACAAAATATAAAAACACATATATATGGCACACAGATGAATGTCAAATGGCAGTTATTTGAACTTAATTTTCTTGGCTGATCTGTGATGTACAGCTTCTGGGTTGTCTCATCAAGCTCCAGCAATAGTCAGCCATCATATGCGAGTCCCACTGGCCTTGATACCGTTCTTCCATTGTTTTAATGTCCTGATGAAAACACTCCCCTTGTTCCTCGCTCACATCCCCAAGGTTCTCTGGAAAAAAGTCCAAATGGCTGTGTAAGTAGTGAATCTTTACTCATTCTACATCCAAGATTTTGCAGACTCATTAGTAGCTCTTCCACAATCTCTTCATAGTTGTCTGCTTTCTTATTCCCTAGAAAATTCTGCACCACATTACAAAATGCATTCCAAGCTCTTTCTTCTGTCTCATTCATTGATGTGATAAAGTTTGGGTCTCTCATAAGTAGTGTTGAGCATTCCGATTCTGAAATATCGGGTATCGACCGATATTCGCTGTATCGGAGTTCCGATACTTTTACACTATCGAATACCGGAATCGGAAGTTCACATAATGCCTGCGCTCTGCAGTGTCTCTGAAGGATGACAAGCTGGATGGCAGTGCTCAGCTGTGATCCAGCCTGTCATCAGAATGCCATCCCAGCGTGGGAGAATTCTCCTGCTCAAGCGCTTAGATTACATTATCTCCCTTACATTGCAATTAAATGGAATAGCAGGAATTAATATTTTTTTAAGACGTTAATGCCACAGCCATGGTGGTTGTGGCATTACAGTGGTTGCCCAAATCGATGGGAACAGTGCTCACAGTGAAACATGAAAAGCCGGCAATTCATCAGCGGCATATACCGGTACCTGACAATTTACAACAGAAAGAATAGAGCATCACACATAGATTAGATAGATAGGAACTTGTCAGTCACATATAAAAGAAGTACAGTGATAGTGTTGCTTACTGTACTTGCCATTTAGTGTTAAAATAAAGGATTTATTTAAAACAAAATTGGCGTGGGGTTCCCCATAATTTTTGTCTCTAGCGGAGGTTAAGCAGACAGCTGGGGCAGATGTTTTGCAGTCACAGCCAGACACTGAGGAGCACAAGCATGCCTGCGCTTCTCAGTGTCTGCCTGCGGCATGACAGGCTGGATGGCAGCTTTCTGTTGCGATCCAGCCTGTCACCTCGATGTAGCAGAGCTGGAGCTGTCCTGGGAACCATGAAAAGGTAAGGATGATGTTGGTTTAGGCTATGTGCCCACGATGCAGAAATGAAGCAGAAAATTTCTACAGCATTTCTGCATCTCCCTGGCAGAAAAAACGCATGCAGATTGTGCATGCGTTTTTCCTGCAGAATACATGCGGATCCACATGCGTTTCTGCATGCAGATTGACAAGCGCTTTCCAGGCAATAGCATCACTTGGAAAGTGCTTGACAACTAGGTCACACTGTATAAATCCATGCAAACAGCATGGATTTATACAGTGTGAACCGTAAAAAAATTAAAACAAAGCTATACTCACCCTCGAGGCCCCGGCATGGCTGCAGCGCTCGTTCCTGTCTGGTTCCTGGATACCGACATATCGCGAGACAGAGCGGTGAAAGTCCTGTGGTCACATGACTGTGATGTCACCGCAGGTCCTCAAGCGATGCCGGCATTCAGAGAGAAGCCTTCGGAAAGGGGAGTATAAACTTTATTTGTTATTTTATTCTTTTTTTACAGGTACAATGGTACTCAGGTCTGGATGAGAGTCTTCTCTCCTCCAGAACTGGGTACCATCCGCACATAGAGACGTATAGAAGCCGCTTGTACAAATGTACAGTCGCGGTTTCTATGCGTCTCAATGCAAGTCAATGGCGGGAGTTCCGCTGCGCTTCCGCAAAATTAAATGACATGCTGCGGATTTTTGTACGCAGCATAAACGCTGCGGAAAAATCCGCAGCATGTGCATAGAACATGCGGAATCCCCTTGGGGACCATGGGGTGCGGATTACCTAGCGTTTCACAAGCGTTTATGCTGCGGAAATTCCGCAGCATAAACGCTTGAAAAACGCTACGTGGGCACCCAGCCTTATTATTTTTCTTTTATTGCAGGAGATCATTGGCTTCAGCTGGAATGGGCGTGATGGTAAGTATGGTCTAATTTAGAACAATAAAGAATTGTGTGTTTATTTCAATTAAAGGACTTTATTCTGGGTGTTTGTGGGTTTTTTTTAACTCTGACTATGGGGTTAGTAATGGGGGTGTCTTATAGACGCCTCTCCCTTACTAACCTGGGCTTGATGTCAGCTGGCATTATAAGCTGACATCAACCCTAGCCCTATTACCCCACTGCCATCGCTACAGGGCAGTGGGAAGAGCGAGACTAAGTGCCAGAATTGGCGCATCCTATGGATGCGCCATTTCTGGGGCGGCTGACGGCTGGTGTTTCTAGCCTGGGAGGGGGCCAATATTCATGGCACCCTTCCTGGGCTATTAATATCAGCCCCCAGCAGTCTGCCTAGCCTTTGCTAGCTATTAAAATAGGGGGGACCCCACATCATTTTTTTTTTTTTTTTGGGGTCCCCCATTTTAATAGCTAGTAAAGGCTAGGTATTAAGCTGGGGGCTGATATTAGTAGCCTGGGAAGCTCTGTGGGTATTACCCCCTTCCCAGGCTTCAAACATCAACCCCAGCCGTCTGCTTAACCTCCGCTAGAGACTAAAATTACGGGGAACCTCACGCCAATTTTTTTTTTAAATAAATCCTTTATTTTAACACTAAATGACAAGTACAGTAACCAACACTGTCACTGTACTTCTTATATATGTGACTGACATGTTTCTATCTATCTATTCTATGTGTGATGCTCTATTCTTTCTGTTCTAAATTGTCGGGTACCGCTGCTGAATTGCCGGACGGCTTTTTTAAAGAGACGGTGCACTGTTATTTTTTTAAATAAATCCTTTACACTAAATGACAAGTACAGTAAGCAACACTGTCACTGTACTTCTTATATATGTGACTGACATGTTTCTATCTAATCTATGTGTGATGCTCTATTCTTTCTGTTCTAAATTGTCGGGTACCGGTGTATGCCGCTGCTGAATTGCCGGCATTTCATGTTTCACTGTGAGCACTGTTCCCATCGATTTGGGCAACCACCTCCCCCAATACATTCTACATTATTCTTAGTTGTTTTCCTTTATGTAGAGTTAACCTACAAGGAAAGAAAGGGTTTATTTTCATTCCGATATTTGTGTCCCATTGACTTGCATTGGTTTCCAGTATCGGAATCGGCGATATCAGATACCCAAAAAGTATCGGCCCTTTCCAATCCAATCCGATATTTCCTGATATCGGAAGGTATCGCTCAACACTACTCATAAGTGTTCTTTTTTGAGGTACATCAAATATTCCAGCCTTTTTCTTCTCTTCACTAAGACCAGGAAAAGTTGAACATATATAGTTAAAGCATTCTCCACTGTGATTGAGAGATTTGACGAACTGCTTCATCAATCCAAGTTTTATGTACAAGGGAGGAAAGACAATGTTCTTCCTATCCACTAGAGGATCATGGATGACATTCTTATCGCCAGATGCCAAACTCTGTCGCTGAGGCCATTCAGTTTTCACCCAATGCTCTGCTGTAGCTCTACTGTCCCAGTAGCACAGAAAACAAGGGTGCTTGAAAACTGTTTTTTTACTTTCTTATCATAACAAATGGGAATTATTCATGTTCAAAGCAAACAAAGATATTCTCACATTTATTGGGAGACTAAATGAAAACTAAATTTACCTTAGTGAACCGTATAAACCAGCACTTTTCATACACTACTTATATTTTTCTTGTAATTATTGAAAATGGGCTATATACCTATAGCGCAAAAACGTGATGTGATAGAGAAATTATAAGATCAGATTTGAATTCAGCACCCTCAAATTAGTCTAAAACTGTTCTTAAAGTCCATGCCAGAATTTTATTTTTTTTGGTACACCAGTGTTATTAATAATCATGTTTATTTGTATCTTGCCTGTAAAATAATTTTGGCCTTGTAGCAGTTTGCAGTACTGATTCTATTGGGCGATCTATACTAAGCTCCACCAGCTTTCAAATTAATAATAATTTTTAGCTGCATCTAGCCCGGAAAATAATTTTGGGGCTCCTAGATGCGCAAGACACATGAGTGCCTTCTTGCTGCACTACCTGCAACATGGCCCTCAGATTGTCAGAATTCGAAATAATCCTCACTACTGGGTTGCCACACTCTTAGATCCCCCACACTCTTCTATCAACCTTTTCATTTTAATAAAGAACAAAAAAAAATGGTCATTTTTGAAATTATAAGCATTAGCTGGTTATTAGCAATGGAAATCAAACAGTTTTCAACTCAAAACTTTATTCTAGGTGATGTTACATTTGCACATAGGACCCCTTGTTCGAAAGGAGCTTCTGAACTCTCTCGTCCATTGAATTTGTCAGGTTTTGGATGGTTTCTGCTTCAATTGTTTTGCATGAGGACAGAATACCCTCCCAGAGCTGTTGCTTAGATGTGAACTGCCTCCCGCCATCATAGACACTCCTTTTGATGATGCTCCAGAGGTTCTCAATGGGGTTGAGGTCAGGGGAGCATGGGGGGGTCACACCATAAGTTTGTCCCCTTTTATGCCCATATCAGCCAGAGATGCAGATGTTTTATGTGCAGCATGAGATGGTGTATTATCATGCATGAAAATGATCTTGCTGCGGAATACACGGTTCTTCTTCTTGAACCATGGCAGGAAGTGCTGTTTGAGAAACTCCACATACATTATGGAGTTCATCTTTACCCCTTCAGGGATCCTAAAGGGGCCGACAATCTCTCTCCCCATGATTCCAGCCCAAAACATTACTCCACCTCCTCCTTGTTAGCGCCGTAGCCGTGTTTGCATGGGGTGTCCATCAGCCAGCCATCCTCCACTCCATCCATCTGGACCATCAAGCGTTGCACGGCACTCATCGGTGAACAAAACAGTTTTGAAGTCAGTCTTCATGTATTGTTTGGCCCACTGGAGCCGTTTCTGCTTGTGTACAGTGGATAGAGGAGGTCGACAGGATGGCTTACGCACAGCTGCAAACCTCTGAAGGACTCTGCATCTTGTTGTTCGGGGGACGTTGGAGGCACCAGCAGCTTCACAAACTTGTCTGCTGCTATGACAAGGCTTTTTTGACGCTGCTCTTTTAACCTGATGTAATTGCCTGTAGGAAAGAGTCCTCAATTTTCCCTCATCAGCACGCACACGTGTGTACTGTGAATCAGCTACATACTTCTTGATTGTGCGATCAGGATGAAGTGTGTTGGCAATGTGGATTGTAGTCATGCCTTGACCTAAACACTCCACAATTTGTTGCTTCTCAGCAGCCGACACATCCTTTTTCTTTCCCATTTTGGCAGAAAATGTAGGCTGCCTAATAATGTGGGACAGCCTTCTTAAGTAGTCTTGCCTTTCATTGGACACACCTGCCAAACTAATTAGCACAGGTGTCTGCAATTGCTTACAGTGATATAAAGAGCCCTGACACACATCACCATCAATGAGTTTAACTGACAAACAAACAAATTCTTCCCTTATAACTCCTAAACACTTTTTGCATAATAATTTGGAACACAGTGTACATGTGCTTTTCCACAAAATACCAGTGGTTCACGTAGTGAATCTTACAGTTCTAACTTTCCAACCGTGGTCTGTATGGAGTTGTTCAATAAAGGGCCCAAAATTAAGATAACATAGACGGGAGAGGTCTCTATGAATAGGAATTCCTAAGTATTTGATACCCTGTGAGGGCCAGGCAAAGGGAAAGTTGGACTGGATGGAATCCTGTATGGATTTAGGGAGGGAGACATCGAGGGCCTCAGCCTTCGCTGCATTGATTTTAAAATTTGACCATGTAACAAAGTGATCTATTTCAGCCATAACAGCAGGGATGGATATATGTGATTGAGTGATATATACTAGGACATCATCAGCAAATGCAAAGCACTTGTACTCGGTGCCTCCCACCTCAATCCACCTAATATTGGGGTTATGGCGAATTGATGAGAGCAGGTGCTCCGTCACTAAGATGTATAAGAGAGTGGACAGAGGACATCCCTGCCTTGTTCCATTGGTGATTATGAAAGGTGATGAAAATGTTCCATCTATCTTCAGCCTAGGTGACGTATTGCGATACAGGGCCGTGATTTTGCCTATAAAAGGTTCCCCTAGATCCCTACCCCAAGCTTTTAAGAGAATAATATAATATATGGCATGCCAGGAGACTCTATGGAATGCTTTCTCAGCATCCAATGAGAGTATCTAATTACAAATTTTTAAATGCATCTAGCCCAGGAAATACTTTGTGCCTAGTAGCAGTGTCTGCTAGTCAGCGGATTATCCCAGCTGTTAAGCAAGCTACACCACCTGTAGTTTGGACACTTAATTTTTTCAAAGGAAATAGTTCGGGTCCCCGGGACACTCAGTGAAGAGCATCGGGGAGGCACCCCAAGGCACAGGGGCTGGGACTGGTGGTAGGACGCTCGATCCTTATAAAAGCTTTTTAACTGCAGCAGCTTTAGTGGACGCTACTGGAGCTGGAATTACTGCGGCTGCTGGCATGAGACTTGCCCTTCAATAGATCCTTGTAAAAGGATTTAAAAATTGTACTCATTAAAATTAGAGAGACTATTTAAATTAAAAAGATTAGACCTGCCTCCACTGCAGGGGGGCTCGCTCAACCCACCAGCGGACAGGCACCAGTATTGGGAGAGGTGGGCTGGCCGTCAGGGTCCACTGCAGCTCTGGCACAAACCCGGCGACACGGAGGTCGCACGGGCAGGAACGGACTGGCCGTGTCGACTTCGCACTTTTTTGGTTTTAGAAGGGCATGACATGCCTATATCTGTGTCTCCCCCTCCTTTTACTCCTCCACCTCTTTTCTTTTCGCATGACTATATGTACTTGTCACTTTTCCATGTGTTAGTTGTGTCTTCTGAGAAGTTTGTCAGCTTTTGGACACCTTTGAAGTGTTTTCTATGTATTTTCTATGTGTTTTTGTTTGCCTGCCATTGGTTTTAACAGTGTTCGACGAACAGTTTGGCGAACATACGGGTGTTCGATGAACCGAACCGAACTCGAACACTACGGGGGTGGCTCAACACTAGTCTCCTGGTCTTTATGATTAAGGGATGTTGCATTCATTAGGTAATATATGAATCGCTTGACATTTTTCATTTAATTAAAGACAGTCTGGTGTTTCCAATTTCCAGTAGTTTATCAAAATAGTCAATGGTCTTCTTGATGTCATATATAAACTTCAGTGAAGGCTTCTCCTTATCCATGAAGTACAGAAAGCGAGTGACGTTCTCTACCTCCTGCTTGTATCTCACGACTTTCAAGGTTTTTAATAAATATCTTGCAAAGCCAGCAATTGGTTCCAAATCCAGAGAATGCCTCGTGTACATCCCAGCCTCGGCCATTTTTTAAGTCGTAGTGGATTGCTCCAGACAACATTGGGCTCAGTTGTTGCTGCTTCAGTTTCCATCGGTGATTCTTCTTCTTCTCCTTCATCTTCCTCATTTGGCTCGGCCGTGTCTTCTTTGGTTTCGCTCCTTCCTTTGGCTGTGGCATCTTCACAATCTCCCTTTGAGGTTGCATCTTGTTCTTTGGTTGTCATCTCAGCTGTTAGGAGTCCTTATATCATCATGTTGGGAACCTTCTCGCAATGGCCATTCTTCTGGGGCATTCTTGTATGACATGGCTGATTAATGATTTTAAAACCACGTCCATTAAGAAATGCAATTACTTTTTCCAGGCACCCACCGTCACACACCAGCTCCTCCACCGCATTGTACTCAATGGCCAGGCCCTTTGCTGCCACAGCAACCTGATTCTTTGCTTGTGCGAGGGTAGCCTTCATCTCATCCTCACTGCTGTTTTTTTTGCATTTTCTGGGTGCCAGGTTGTCATCTATCTTGTAACAGATCGGGCAGGTCATCGAGGTTCTGTTGTGCACTTTTGATTCCATGCTTGAACCTAAGAATTAGAACAAAAGAAATAAAAAAAAGAAAAAAAAAAAGCTGTTGGTTAAAAGAAAAGTCTGTATGTAAAGTAATCAGAGCAAAAAGCTCTGATTTCTATAAGATAGGAAGATGGATAAGAATATATAGATTAATGGTAAAGGAGAAATATAATTTATATTCTTCATCGCGTGTGCTCGCTCTCTCTCTCTACCGCGTGTGCTCGCTCTCTCTCTCTACCGCGTGTGCTCGCTCTCTCTCTCTACCGCGTGTGCTCGCTCTCTCTCTCTACCGCGTGTGCTCGCTCTCTCTCTCTCTACCGCGTGTGCTCGCTCTCTCTCTCTCTACCGCGTGTGCTCGCTCTCGCTCTCTCTACCGCGTGTGCTCGCTCTCTCTCTCTACCGCGTGTGCTCGCTCTCTCTCTCTACCGCGTGTGCTCGCTCTCTCTCTCTACCGCGTGTGCTCGCTCTCTCTCTCTCTCTACCGCGTGTGCTCGCTCTCTCTCTCTCTACCGCGTGTGCTCGCTCTCTCTCTCTACCGCGTGTGCTCGCTCTCTCTCTCTACCGCGTGTGCTCGCTCTCTCTCTCTACCGCGTGTGCTCGCTCTCTCTCTCTACCGCGTGTGCTCGCTCTCTCTCTCTACCGCGTGTGCTCGCTCTCTCTCTCTACCGCGTGTGCTCGCTCTCTCTCTCTACCGCGTGTGCTCGCTCTCTCTCTATCGCGTGTGCTCTCCCCCTTTTTTTTTGTGTGGGACCTCTTGTATACAGACCCCCTGTATAAAGATGTGAAGCATTATATTACATTTTTGTATATGTTCATTGCTTTCTCAAGCACTTTTAACAGACAGTAGCAGCGCTCTAGAATGTTGTAGCTCAGACATATTCCCAAATAAGAAAGCATTGAATTACTCTATATAGAAACAATATACAGGATAGATAGAGGATGGTTTGGAATGTTGTAACTCAGAATCAAACGTATTCCAACATATGAAAACATTGCATGAGGGGCCCTATTAGACCGGGCAACTTATTGTCCAAATAAGTTCCAAATGTGGGGGGGGTAATGCTGGGGGCCCTTATTTTATGAAAGCCATTATTTTTCCATGAAGAAAAAAGTCATGTAGAATGTTTCTTTTAAGCAAGAAAATAGAAATGTTTTTATTTTTCTAGCAATATTTTACAGGATAATGCAATACAAATAACATTCAAAACAACAAGAAAGCAGGACTTATCACTCATTTTCAACAGTTAAAAAAATAATGCAATGTCCACATAAAACTTAGATCCAAGTCCTCCTTTAAGTCCTTGGGGAGGATGCAGTCCATCACAAGCCTATACAGGGCAGGCCAGGCAGGTGCTGGTAGTGGGGGACTCCATTATTAGGGGAACAGGTAGGGCAATCTGTCACAAAGACAGGGATCGTCGAACAGTGTGCTGCCTACCTGGCGCTCGAGTCCGGCACATCGCTGATCGGGTTGACAGATTACTGGGAGGGGCTGGTGAGGACCCAGCGTTCATGGTGCACATTGGAACAAATGACAAAGTTAGAGGTAGGTGGAAGGTCCTTGAAGATGATTTCAGGGAATTAGGCTGTAAGCTGAAAGCAAGGACCTCCAAGGTGGTATTCTCTGAAATACTACCTGTACCACATGCCACACCAGAGAGGCAACGGGAGATTAGGGAGATAAATAAGTGGATCAAGAACTGGTGTAGGAAGGAGGAATTTGGGTTCCTGGAGAACTGGGCCAACTTCTCAGTTGGCTACAGACTCTACGCTAGGGACCGGCTGCATCTTAATGGGGAGGGTGCAGCTGTGCTGGGGGACAAAATGGCTAGAAGGTTGGAGGAGTGTTTAAACTAGGGATTGGGGGGGTATTCATTTTATAGGTGGGGAAGATAGTGACCTGGGCACAAATAAAGAAATTGGGGGTGGGGTTAGAACAGTCAATAAAGTAAGAAGGAATAGAGGTACAGAGAGACACATAAAATGCATGTACACTAATGCCAGAAGCCTCACCAACAAAATGGAGGAATTAGAATTAATTTTATTGGAAAATAATTATGACATTGTGGGGATATCTGAGACGTGGCTGGACGCGAACCATGACTGGGCAGTTAATTTACAGGGTTATAGTCTGTTCAGAAATGACCGTACAAACAAGCGAGGGGGGGGGTGTTTATATGTAAAATCATCCTTAAAACCTGTCTTGCGGGAGGATATATGTGAATCTAATGAAAATGTAGAGTCCCTGTGGGTGGAGATAAGGGGAGGGGGAAAAAATAATAAATTACTGATAGGGGTTTGTTATAAGTCTCCAAAAATAATGGAAGCAGCGGAGAATATCCTCGTAAAGCAAATAGATGATGCAGCGACTCAAGGAGAAGTCATTATTATGGGGGACAATAACTACCCTGAAATACATTGGGGAACAGAAACCTGTAGTTCCAGCAAAGGTATTAGGTTTTTGACAACTATGAGAGACTATTACCTTTCACAACTGGTTCAGGACCCAACAAGAAGGGGGGCACTGCTAGACCTAATATTAACCAATAGGCCAGACCGCATATCAAATATACGAGTTGGGGGTCACTTGGGTAATAGTGATCATAAAATAATACTTTTTCATGTAACCTTTAATAAGATGTGTAGTAGAGAGGTTACAAGGACACTAAACTCCAGGAAGGCAAATTTCCAACGGTTGAGAGATGATCTTAGTGCAATAAACTGGGACGATATCCTGAGACATAAAGCTACACAAAGCAAATGGGAGACATTTATTAGCATCCTGAATAGGACCTGTGCACAATATATACCCAATGGGAATAAACATGCTAGAAATAGGAGGAAACCACTATGGCTAAATAGAGCTGTAAGGGGCGCAATATGTGACAAAAAGAAAGCATTTAGAGAACTAAAGCAAGTAGGTAGTGATGAGGCATTAAATAAATATAGAAAATTAAATAAATTATGTAAACAAATCAAGGCAGCAAAGATTGAGGCAGAGAGAATCATTGACAGAGAAAGTAAACATAACCCCAAAATATTCTTTAACTACATAAATAGTAAAAAACTAAAAAATGATAGTGTTGGCCCCCTTAAAAATAGTCTGGGTGAAATGGTGGATGAGGAAAAAGCCAATATGCTAAATGATTTTTTTTCAACCGTATTTACACAAGAAAATCGCATGACAGAAAGCATGATTAGTGATAACAAAAATTCTCCAGTAAATCTCACTTGCTTAACCCAGCAGGAAGTACGGCGGCGTCTAAAAATCACTAAAGTTGACAAATCCCCGGTCCCAGATGGGATACACCCGCGAGTACTGCAGGAATTAAGTAACGTCATAGATAGACCATTATTTTTAATCTTTAAAGATTCCATAATAACAGGGTCTGTACCACAGGACTGGCGTATAGCAAATGTGGTGCCAATATTCAAAAAGGGGACAAAAACTGAACTTGGAAATTATAGGCCAGTAAGCTTAACCTCTACTGTGGGTAAAATCCTGGAGGGCTTCCTAAGAGATGCTATACTAGAGTATCTGAAGAAGAATAACCTCATGACCCAATATCAACATGGGTTTACGAGGGACCGTTCCTGTCAAACTAATCTGATCAGCTTTTATGAGGAGGCAAGTTCCGTACTGGACCGAAGAAATGTAGTGGATGTTGTGTATATGGACTTTTCAAAAGCTTTTGATACGGTTCCACACAAAAGGTTGATACATAAAATGAGAACAATGGGGATAGGGGAAAATATATGCATGCGGGTTAAGAATTGGCTCAGTGATAGGAAACAAAGGATGGTTATTAATGGAAAACACTCAGACTGGGTCTCAGTTAACAGTGGGGTACCACAGGGGTCAGTATTGGGCCCCCTTTTTAACATATTAATGACCTTGTAGGGGGCATACAGAGTAATATTTCAATATTTGCAGATGACACTAAACTCTGCAGGGTAATCAATACAGAGGAGGACAATTTTATATTACAGGAGGATCTATGTAAACTAGAAGCTTGGGCTGATAAATGGCAAATGAGCTTTAATGGGGATAAATGTAAGGTAATGCACTTGGGCAGAGGAAATAAAATGTATAATTATATGCTTAATTGTAAAACACTGGGCAAAACTGTAACTGAAAAAGACCTTGGTGTATTGGTGGACGACAAGCTCACGTTTAGTGGCCAGTGTCAGGCAGCTGCTGCAAAGGCAAATAAAATAATGAGATGCATTAAAAGAGGCATAGATGCTCATGAGGAGAACATAATTTTACCTCTATACAAGTCATTAGTGCGACCACACTTAGAATACTGTGTTCAGTTCTGGTCTCCAATGTATAAGACAGACATAGCTGAACTAGAGAGGGTGCAGAGAAGAGCGACCAAGGTTATTAGAGGACTGGAGGGTCTGCAATACCAAGACAGGTTATTACACTTGGGGTTATTTACTGTGGAAAAAAGAAGGCTTAGGGGTGATCTTATTACTATGTACAAGTATATGAGGGGACAGTACAAAGACCTTTCTACTGATCTTTTTACTCTGAAGCCAGAGACGGGGACAAGGGGGCATCTTCTACGTCTGGAGGAAAGAAGGTTTAATCATAATCACAGACGGGGATTCTTTACTGTAAGAGCAGTGAGACTATGGAACTCTGTCGCATGATGTTGTAATGAGTGATTCACTAATAACATTTAAGAAGGGCATGGATTCCTTTCTTGAAAAGTATAATATTACAGGTTATATATACTAGATTCCTTGATAGGGCGTTGATCCAGGGAACTAGTCTGATTGTCATATGGAGTCGGGAAGGAATTTTTTTCCCCAATGTGGAGCTTAGTGTTGCCACATGGTTTTTTTTTGCCTTCCTCTGGATCAACATGTTAGGCTATGGGTTGAACCAAATGGACTTAGTCTTCCTTCAACCTTAAAAACTATGTAACTATGTATATACAAATGTCAGGAGTATCTGAAGAGCATTTGAAGGCCTCCTTTTAGTCCAGAAAAACATAGACTTCCACAAAGACAGTAGGAAGTCACCCACCTCAAGTGTTGAGCCACTCCAGTTCAGCTCCTTCATTAAAACTGCCTTTCTGACCCCATAATCAAATAGCAGTTCTGTGCCTGGGGAGAGGTCCTTTGTTGCCATAAATAACAACCAAGACCGATTCCCTGCAGGCAAATATTTGAGGGTCGGCTTAAGGTTCGCTCTTTTTCCAGAATGGTTGATGGCCCTTCCAAACTTTGAAGGAACGTTAGGGTGACAGTCACAAGGAACCTGCATGGCGTTTATGCAATAGCTTTTCCCGTTATTCCTCTATAAGTAGAAATAGTACTTATCTGCAACATCTTTGTTGCTGATGTACCTTTTGACCTGGTCTCTTTCTTCTTGTGACAGGTAGCAGAGGGCCCACTTGTTAAAAGCATCTCTCGCCTCACCGACATCTGGAACTTTTCATGCAACCTTCTCACGTCCATGGAGAGATTTGTAATGGCCATCCCTTTCAAATTAAGGAAAAAGTTTGCTGGTCCTGTGCCCTTGGACAGAAGAGTGGGTCTGATCATCTTAAAATAAAAATCAAATAATGACGCCTCCTCTTTCCTCAGCACAGCAATGTCTTGTTTTCTCTTCAAAATGGTGACCTTTTCCTCAAAATCTTCCATGTATGTGTAGTCATTCTTCTCCAGTCAAGCTTTTACCGTCAGGGTCTGAATGAAAGATGGTTTCAAAAGATGCTTCAAAACCAGCAAAGCCTCCAAATAATGACAGTAGGATCTTGTCTGCCTCATCAGGATCATCACCGGACTGAACCCTGCAGCATATGTTCTCAACATGGGGCTTTGCCACTGTCAGAACACTGAGCCAGTCTTTGGGAGTGGCAGACCTGTGTGGGATCTTCTCTGACATCTGCAGTGTCTCAGCAGCAATGTTTTTCAGCACTCCCACAAGGTGTTCTGTGGCCTCTCTGGTTTCCTTGTCAAGCTTAAGTTCAGAAATGGCAAAATTGAAAAACTTCTTGACATGGTACAGGTTGATTTTGATGGTACTTGGAGCTGCCTCCATACCAGAGAGATTGCAAAAGAACTGCTTCACTTTGTCAGTGTCTTTAACAAAATCCATCGACACGACATCCGGGTTAACAAACTTTAGAAACCTGGCCACGCTGGTAACCATTAATTTAACACTTTTTTCAGAAACTTGTGTTTTTTCAGTATTGCTGAAAAAGAGCCAGCAATGGGGAATCTTGTTCATGTTTTAATTTCATGCCGGGCTATGCCAACTTCTTCCGTAGGGGGACACTGAAGATTCTTTGAAGGTTCTCACTATTATCTTCAGCCTCTTCAGAATGTTGCCGATGTCTAGATGGCCTATTATTGACAATGCATCCTCTGCGCTTCAAGAAATCTGCAAAGAATTCTTGTGGATCAGGAAAGGGGCTTGCCTTAAAGTCCAGATCTTAATAAACAATGCTCAATAAATCTGCTACTGTTTGCCTCTTCATCTTTTCCTTCTGAACCTCTTGATTGATCTCCTCTGTGGAGGCATTTTTCATGCAAGCTTTCTTGAGGTGACATGAGAGCCTGTCCTGCATCTTCATGCAGGACCTGCAGAGCAGACAGGTGAGATTTTCTGTCTTCCTGGAGGCCATCTTTAAGTTGAACATCCAAGGAAAGATAAAAATAAACAAATAGAAAGCTTCTCGTAGAGTTCAGGATACCGCCGCGTCTCAGTGAGCAGGGAGGTTCAATACCTAGAAAAAAAAAAAGCAGAGAGCTAGCTTAGAAGAAATAAAAAGCAGTCAAAAGCAAATGAACTGAAGGCCGGTCAGTTTAAAGTAATAGAGGCTGATTAGCATTGTGATAGTTCACACCTTACTACAGCAAGCTCCGTCCAATAGAAAATGTTCACACCTCCAACTGAGCTTATCTATCTATACTGTGTGTTGCTTGTATACAGGGTCGGTCTGGCCTGGCGGGAAATCGGGAAATTTCCCGGTGGGCCCCGATATGAGAGTGAGAAAATTGGTGGCGGGGGCCCTTTAAAAGCGCGGCTGAATCAAATGTAGTGTCGCGCGCACGGCACATTCATTGGCGACAGCGGGCCTGCAGTGACGTGCATGCAGCATACTTACCACGTGAGTCTCTGACACTGAGAGGACGGATTCTTTCTGGGCGGTGACACGCACCGCGCTCTGCTTTCCCGCTGGCTGGCAGACTGTGGTGTCAGGTGACACTGACGCTGACGCCGCTCTCTTCTGGCCTCTGATACGCGCGCCCGCGCTCTGCAGTGCTCTCTCTCTGCTCCAGGGCCGGCCGCTGAGACGCCGGCGCCACCGAAGCAGACGTCTCGCCCTGCTCTCCCTGCTCCCGGGATCCTGATACGTCCCATCCCGGCTCCATACCTGCCCTGGCCTGCTCCCCTGTAGTAACACCGGCTCCCGGGTGGTGGCACCGCCCCCTTCTCTCCTGCTCTGACTCTGGTTTTTTTTATACCGGTTCCGGGGCTGGATATGTGGACGGTGACCTGCAGCACTCTACAGTTCAACTCTCCAACCAGGCCTGGAATTGGAAACAAGGCTGCAGGCCTACAGCTGTCACTGCTTCAATTTCATATCAAGAGCACCGTGCCAAATATTCAATAACGTTTTTATGGGTGAGTCATATGCCTGTGTGCGTGTATATGCCTGCGTGTGTGTGTACAGTGTGTGTGAAAATGCCTGTGTGTGTACAGTGTGTATGTGTGTGTATATATTCTTGCGTGTGTGTGTGTGTGTGTGTATATGCCTGCCTGTGTGTATATGCATGTGTGTACACTGTGTGTGTATATGCCTGCATGCGTGTGTATATGCCTGCATGCGTGTGTATATGCCTGCATGTGTGTGTATATGCCTGCATGCGTGTGTATATGCCTGCATGCGTGTGTATATGCCTGCATGCGTGTGTATATGCCTGCATGCGTGTGTATATGCCTGCATGCGTGTGTGTGTGTGTGTATTTGAGTGCCTGCATGTCTACATGTGTATATGTGTCTTCACACATGTGTGCATGCTTCCCTGCGTGTCTGCATTTTTGTATGCGATTGGTTGAGTGTGTCTGCATTTCTGTGTGTGCTTGCCTGTGTGTGTACGTGTCCCCATTTCTGTGAGTATGTGTATCTGCGTGTGTATATTAGGGCACTTTCACATGTCCTGATATTTACGGGACTGGAGATATCATTGTCCACCTGTGTGTCATCCGTGTGACACATACCAGCGCTTGGGAATCAGTGTACAGTTAGCGCTGTTCCCAAGAGCTGGGTGCTGCCCTCATCATAGATCCCTGCCTGCTGCGATCAGCAGCAGCAGGGTCAATGATGAGAGTAGTAGTCTACTCCCGTCGTGTCCAACTTTAAAAATAGGAATAAAATAAAAAAATCCTTATACTCACCTCTCCTAAGTGTCACCCGCTGTAATCCGTGCGAGCACTCACGCCGAGGAGAACAATTCCTGCAGCGAGCGGGCCCCAGAGCTGTGCTCAGTGATTGACAGGGCACCCCTTGTTGAGCGCAGCTCCGGGGCCCGCTCGCTGCATGAGTCATTCTCCTCGGCGTGAGCGCTCGCACGGATTACAGCGGGTGACACTTAGGAGAGGTGAGTATAAGGATTTTTTTATTTTATTCCTATTTTTAAAGTTGGACACGACGGGAGTAGACTACTACTCTCATCATTGACCCTGCTGTTGCTGATTGCAGCGCCGGCAGGGATCTATGATGAGAGCAGCATTCAGCACCCGGTGCTTGGGAAGAGCGCTGTCAGTGTGTGGGACGTTTTGCAGAAGGTGCAGCTGGTAAAAACATTCATTTGAATGGGTCTGCGTGTACCAATGTCTCTGGTACGTGTGGAAACGGTCATCGCATGTACTGACGTGTGAAAGAGCCCTTAGTATGTGTGTGTGTAAGCGTGCTTCTGCATGTCTGTGTGCTCTTCCGAAGATTTATTATATTTGCGGAGAGATGGGAGAGAAATTTTAGGAGACAGAATGGGGAGATGTGTGAAATAACTAGGGGAGGTGTGGGAATGGGTGCGGGAACAGAAGGGGGATGTATGAGGAAACAGTATGGAGAGTAGGGGAATAGTGTGAGGAGACAGTATGAAGGGAGAAAAGTGTGAGGTGACACAGTACAGAGACTAGGTAGTGTGGGGGAAGGTATGGAGATGCGGCAGTATGGGGGGGAACAGTGTGAGGGCACAGAAAGGAGGGAACAGTATGCTGAGGAGGGGGAGTGTGATGAAGGGGCACAGTATAGAGACTGGGCACTATAGGGGGGACACCGTGTGAGAGGACAATGTGAAGAGGGGGCCCAGTATGGTAAGGAGAGGACAGTGTGGAGAGCAGGTACCATAAGAGGGGTAGAGTGTATGTCATGTTTTGTGCAGGGAGCATTGTAAGAGTTAGGTTTATTCAGGGGCTCAGTGTAGATATTTTTATTCAGGAGCATTATAATGACTCTGCTATCTTTAGGGGCATCGTGTCGGGATATGCTGCAGAAGACCGGACAAGATGGAAGTCTGCAGAGACGAGCTGTGGATGAGAAAACTCCTCAAGGGGTCTGGACAAGATGGAGACGAAAAGAGAGAGAACGACTCTAATCAGAGAAGACGTCTCAGGTAAGATCCCTGGATGTAAATGTTCATCTGTGATCCTCCCTGTGTCTCATCAGTACTGTGGTTCCTGTATGGTCCGGAGTCTGATGATGACTGATAACAACTCCCAGTATCTCTATTGTTAATTACATACTGGGAGTTGTAGGTTTATGCGATACAAAGATATATGGGTCTGACCTGACATTACAAATGATGGTGGTTCAGATGATGTATTCATGTACTCATGTGTTTGTGCGCGTCTGCGTGTTTGTGCGCGTCTGCGTGTTTGTGCGCGTCTGCGTGTTTGTGCGCGTCTGCGTATCTGGAATAATATGTATTTTTGTAAGATGCGTGTATGTAACTGTGCATTGTGGTGTGTAATAACATTCATATGCTTGAGGCACCTTTACTACATCTATTAGGTCTCTTTCACATGTGTTAGGGAATTCCATTTGTCTTTCCACATTTAGGAACAGAGAAGTGAAATTTGCTAACCTTGTCATAACTGTCACCATTGGGATGTGCTTGTATGGAGCGGGTTCAGGAGCTGAGCCTGCTCCATACCGGGCAGATGTCGGCTGTGTTACATAGCCGACGTCTGCCTGTAACAGCAGTGATCAGAGCTCGCCTTGATTGCTGCTGTTTTGAGTATTTAAGTGCCCTTTTTAATCACCGACAGCGGCATTTAGATAGCACAATGGCCGGTGCATGCAGCCCCCTGTGACGCAGTTGCAGGTTGCTGATGGGTTGCCAGTAGTGCTGAGGGAGCGTGGTCGGATAAGAGACATTACAGTCACCGCGAACTACAAAGTGAGCGTGCTGCAATAACGTCCGGCACCTTGATTGTGACACTTCCATAGATCCCAACTGAGCTTCATTGAATGACTAACATGGTAGCTGCACCTGGCAACTAGTGGTGAGTGAGTTTGGTCGGATAAGGTGTGATCCCAGCATGCTCGGGTGTTATCCGAGTATCTTGTAGTGCTCTGCTAATATGCTCGAGTCCCCGGGGTAGCATGTTTTGCGGTGATAGACAGAAGCAATACATGCAGGGATTACCTAACAAACCGGCAATTCCTGTATGTGTTGCGTCTGTCTTCCTCCGTAAAACATGCTACCCCGAGGACTCGAGCATAGTAGCAGAGCACTACAAGATACTTGGATAACACCCGAGCATGCTGGGATCACACCTTATCCAACCACATTCGCTCAGCACTAGTTGCCAGGTGCTGCTGCCATGTTAGTCATTCAATGAAGCTCAGCCTGAGGTTGGCCTCCATGGAAGATGTCACAATCAAGGTGCCGGACGTTATTGCAGCACCCTCACCGACCCTATGACAGGAAGCGAGTGGCGGCAGGGAGAATAAAATGTAATTTTCTCCGTGTAGCCAATGCTTTTCCAATAAGCCGTCTAACCAGGCTTTACACCCTATTTACCTGCACATTACCCCTATATCTGCAGATAAATAGCATTTTTCAAGGTGACAAGTTACCATTAAAGGGACTCTGGCAGTACGGAATGACTGTTCGAAGAAAGTCCTGCCGCTTGGTGCTCCACAGCGCGGCCAAACATGTAACTATAGTACATTATAGAAAAACATAACAAGTAATAAAACCGTTTAGGTGGGCTGTAGTGTGGGCCCCTAGAGTCAGTTCCCCTGATGGGCCCTAGGCACCCCAGTCCGACCCTGCTTGTATATAGGTGTATACTGTGTGTTGCTTGTATATAGGTGTATACTGTGTGTTGCTTGTATATAGGTGTATACTGTGTGTTGCTTGTATATAGGTGTATACTGTGTGTTGCTTGTATATAGGTGTATACTGTGTGTTGCTTGTATATAGGTGTATACTGTGTGTTGCTTGTATATAGGTGTATTCTGTGTGTTGCTTGTATATAGAGTAATGCAATGTTTTCTTATTTGGGAAGGAGTTTGATTCTCTTGGACCCACATTACAGAGTACTGGACTTGCGTGTGCCTGAATATAGCATGTGACAGTGCCGCACGGACCAATGGGTGTCCGGCGCACAACACAAAACAACACTAACTGTAGGTCCTTTTGGACCCTCCTTCAAATAGCCACATGACCCATCAGCTAATGCTGGTGATTGAATCTTATTCAGTGCAAGCCATAAAGGATAGCGTTGATTCCTATATGGAGAACCTGAGAACGAGGGGGAAAAGCTACATGGAGAACCAGGGGAGGGGAGCTATATGGAGAACCTGGGTGGGCGGCTCTGTATGGAGAGGACAGTGTGGGGGTGCTGTGACTGTCATATATCACTAGGACAGTGTGGTGGAAATATTTTATAGGAGACTATGTGCACATACCCGTAGCCTGACTGATCTGTAGGGGGCGTGCTTAGAGCAGCATGAATGTCAAATACGGCCCTGGATATACTGTATCCTCCATGCGAATGAACTTTAGTATACTTTGTGCTTGAAACTGAAGTTTGGTATCCAAAAGTTTAATAAAACAAATGTATCTTCCAGAAGTAGTGTCGAAAAGAGCAATATCAATCTTTGAAAAAAAACAATTTTAGGAAAATAGCAAAAGTGATATTCAAGGTAAGCAAGCAATAGCTTTTCTGCTAGTCTGGCAAAATGGTTATACAGACGCCGGACTTTGGTGCTATTCTATGGGATGAGTCATGGTATATACTAATCTTGCACAGCTGACACTTGAGTAAGGATATATTATATATATATATATATATATATATATATATATATATTATACATACACACATACATACATACAGTACAGACCAAAAGTTTGGACACACCTTCTCATTTAAAGATTTTTCTGTCTTTTCATGACTATGAAAATTGTACATTCACACTGAAGGCATCAAAACTATGAATTATCACATGTGGAATTATATACTTAACAGAAAAGTGTGAAACAACTGAAAATATGTCTTATATTCTCGGTTCTTCACAGTAGCCACCTTTAGCTTTGATGACTGCTTTGCACACTCTTGGCATTCTCTTGATGAGCTTCAAGAGGTAGTCACCGGAAATGGTCTTCCAACAATCTTGAAGGAGTTCCCAGAGATGCTTAGCACTTGTTGGCCCTTTTGCCTTCACTCTGCGGTCCAGCTCACCCCAAACCATCTCGATTGGGTTCAGGTCTGGTGACTGTGGAGGCCAGGTCATCTGGCGTAGCACCCCATCACTCTCCTTCTTGGTCAAATAGCCCTTACACAACCTGGAGGTGTGCTTGGGGTCATTGTCCTGTAGAAAAATAAATGATGGTCCAACTAAATGCAAACCGGATGGAATAGCATGCCGCTGCAAGATGCTGTTGTAGCCTTGCTGGTTCAGTATGCCTTCAATTTTGAATAAATCCCCAACAGTGTCACCAACAAAGCCCGCCCCCCACACCATCACACCTCCTCCTCCATGCTTCACGGTGGGAACCAGGCATGTAGAGTCCATCCGTTCACCTTTTCTGCGTCGCACAAAGACACAGTGGTTGGAACCAAAGATCTCAAATTTGGACTCCTCAGACCAAAGCACAGATTTCCACTGGTCTAATGTCCATTCGTTGTGTTCTTTAGCCCAAACAAGTCTCTTCTGCTTGTTGCCTGTCCTTAGCAGTGGTTTCCTAGCAGCTATTTTACCATGAAGGCCTGCTGCACAAAGTCTCCTCTTAACAGTTGTTGAAGAGATGTGTCTGCTGCTAGAACTCTGTGTGGCATGGACCTGGTCTCTAATCTGAGCTGCTGTTAACCTGCGATTTCTGAGGCTGGTGACTCGGATAATCTTATCCTCAGAAGCAGAGGTGACTCTTGGTCTTCCTTTCCTGGGGCGGTCCTCATGTGAGCCAGTTTCTTTGTAGCGCTTGATGGTTTTTGCAACTGCACTTGGGGACACTTTCAAAGTTTGCCAAATTGTTTGCACTGACTGACCTTCATTTCTTAAAATAATGATGGCCACTCGTTTTTCTTTACTTAGAATTTGTATTATGGCAAGAAAAAAACAGCTAACAGTCTATTCAGGAGGACTATCAGCTGTGTATCCATCAGACTTCTGCACAACACAACTGATGGTCCCAACCCCATTTATAAGGCAAGAAATCCCACTTATTAAACCTGACAGGGCACACCTGTGAAGTGAAAACCATTTCCGGTGACTACCTCTTGAAGCTCATCAAGAGAATGCCAAGAGTGTGCAAAGCAGTCATCAAAGCAAAAGGTGGCTACTTTGAAGAACCTAGAATATAAGACATATTTTCAGTTGTTTCACACTTTTTTGTTAAGTATATAATTCCACATGTGGTAATTCATAGTTTTGATGCCTTAAGTGTGAATGTACAATTTTCATAGTCATGAAAATACAGAAAAATCTTTAAATGAGAAGGTGTGTCCAAACTTTTGGTCTGTACTGTATATAGATTGTCTTTATGCATGTTTTTATTCCACCTGATGCACATTATTGTACACCGTATATGCACTGTTGCACTTGAATTATGATTCCGATTTAAATACGGTACTACATGGATTTTTTTTAATTGCTGCTGATTAATTGTATAATTTGGCTGCCTTAAATATTCTGCACTTTGAACTTACTTGAGCGGTCCACAATATGGGACTGAACATTGCTACATGGGATATTAAACTACATTTTTTCACCTACTTTGTGCTGCCTCCATATAGCGTTTGCTGTCTTTCATATTTTTTTTGTATGATCAGTAATCACCAATGGAAGCGTGCACAGCTTTTTAAAATTTTAAACATGGCCACAGCTAGTGGCAACATGGATATGCCTGACGTTTTTTGCTATACCATAGATGATGAAGAGAGGATCCTTGGAAGGATTGAGGGTGATGCCACATTTCTAAGCATGCCTTCACTTCTGGATCTCAAATACAAGTATGGCTTTGAAAAATGTATACTTACTCTCCAACTTCACCTAATGACACTTAAGGAGTATTTTAAAATTAGAAGAATCCCAAGAGGTTTAAGATCTAATATTCGTCCAAATCTGTTTATTAACAACAATGTGTTTTGTGAACTTTTTTTTTTCTCTAACAAATACGCTACGGATGTGCTGTAATTAAATATGGAGTTTTTTGCAAGAGGAAATTTTGACGCTGAATGTTACTACTGTTAGAGTAAATTGTGACCTTTTGGGCCCTGAAGCATGAGATAAGTTCAGAGACAGTGGATAAACGCCTAACTTTAACAAAGGTTGGTTTAGAAGAAACTAAGAATGAGATGGAATAGAAATGCTGAGGATTACGTTGGCAAAATGATGGCAGCAGGACCATGAGAGACCTCAATAAGAACAGGTCATTCCCACCCCTCTAGAGACTGTGTTGATGTTAACTATGATGCCTTACCTGTTTTAAATCATATTTCTAGAAAGACTTGAGCAAAATGGAAGATACCAGAGGAATGGAAGAAGAGGAAGAAAACACTATTGTGGACCAAAAAGGACAGATTGGATGAATCCACCGGGACAGAACAGTGAGGATAAAAAGTCTGGTAGTAAACCTTTCTTCTAACGTCCTCTGAGAATGAGATTAATGTTTTAAACAAAGTTTTTTCATATAGTCAGGTTATTCATGTCAATTGGTTTAGATTAGAAACTGAGCTCTTTAGATTAGATTATTTATTTTATTTATTTATTTTTTTAGACCTATAAAGCCGAAATATCAGTATGGTAAAAATACCAAAGAACAGTGGATTGGTGTAGTAAGTAAAACTACTTTTAAATTACAAGATTTTATGCTCTCTAAGTGATTTTGTGCCTATTGTGAATGCCCCTGCTATTAAGGCATATATAGCATCTGTGAATAGGGATATAGAGGTGTTGAAGCGGTCCATAATGAAGACCAATTTAGACATCCAAATCTTACTAGCGCTGAGTATATGGCATTGATGCAGGATGTCAACATTACAATCAAACCGGCCAACAAAGGCGGTGCGGTCGTCTTCATGGATATGGCTAAATATATAGCAGAAATAAATTCATAATTGTCAGTGGTTTATGAAAAATTAAATGGGGATCCTAATTTTGATTTTTAAAGAAGATGAAACATGGATGGAGCAATTCATCAGGGCCTTTATAGATGAGGGCTTATACAAATATCTTTTAGTGGATAATCCCATTACCACAGTCCTGTATGAATTCAGTGACTTGAAACATCTTTTGAAGTCAATGACCAGGACGTTTAGAGGGAAGAGAAATATCCTAGAAAACTCTTAGATGAATGGAAAGAGAAGGTGAGGAATATTGATCGAGAGTCTTTTGAACAGAGCAACTAATAAAGAGAAATCTATGGAAAGAATACCAATAGTGACTACCTTTTTGTGAGGAGAGCAAGGATATAGTGAATATTATTAAACGCCATTGGCCTATGTTGGACAGATGTTTACCTGAGATTAAGCTATCTTTTGATTTCGTACAGGCGTGCTAAGTTTATTAAGGATAGATTAGTTTGATCGGATGTAGGCTCTCAAAAGACATCAATCCAAAGTCCCTTAACTGGGAAGCACAGGACTGGTTGTTTTCCGTGTCTGAACTGTATCTACTGCCGCAATGTGTTCCACCATCGTTAGTGGAGGTATTCTAACCACTACCTTACGTGTTCATCAGAATACATGATTTTTCTTACAATACCCTTTCAATCTTTTATGTGTAGGCGAGACAATGCTAGATTTCAAGACCAGAAAGTATACCTATGATGACTCAATCAGAAAGAAGTGATCAGACTTGCCTGTCTCAAAACACTTTTATAGAGAATGGACACTCTGAAAAGCATGCTAAATTTAGAATCATTGATCATACACCTCCACTTAGAAGGGATGGTGATGGGGTACATTTACTTAAAATTAAGGAGCTGGAATGGATTAGAAGGTTGAATACATCGAAATGCATGGGATGAATGTGGATTTTAAATTAAGCATTACGCTTTGAAATTGTGGGGTGAGTGTCCTCGTCTGGATTTATTTCATTAAACCTATGGTGCAGTTTTTAGGCCCTTATGGTTTTGTTTTTTCTTTCTTTTATAGATTGTGCATTTACTGGTTTACTCTGGAAAACATGATTCATCCCTATCCAATATCTATTAATGTACTAATATGCAATGATATATGTATATATTTTTTTCTAACTGTTTCGCAAAATTTATATGGGAATATATCTGTTTTATATAGTGCCATACCATCTAGATTGGAATAGACTTGTATTGTAATCGCGGACAATTGCTACAGGGTGAGAATCTGGCAAGCAAGTGACACGCAAGTCCTGGAAATGAATGGAAGTTGATTCCCCACTTTAAAGATGGTGTCGGTCACTGGAGCTTCTGCACTGGACGCTAGCGCAGTAGGTTCCTGCCCTATAACAAGATGATGCCTGCTGTTTCCGGCTGCCATTGATCAACTGCAAATACTATTCCTTCCTAACAGGCGCAATTTTGATTCTACAGATGCTGGATTTTGGCTCTATAATATTTAGATATGGGGTGAGTCATGGTATATACTAATTTTGCACAGCTGATACTGAGTAATAAAGAAGAAATGTACCAGCTCACCTCGGCTCTAGACGTGCTGAAGCCCTGATATCTGAAGGACCAGCTTGAGACCAAATGTGAGAATATATCCAGCTTCCAAAAAAGTTCAAAATTTATTGACGAGAGTACAAATAAAACATTGAATCAAAGCATGGTATACATGAAATTATAGACAACGCAGCAACGCGTTTCAAGCGCACATGGCGTCCTTTGTCAGAAACGCGTTGCTGAGCAGTCTGTTATTTCATGACGTTTTATTCTACTCCCGTCAATAAATTTTGCACATTATTGGAAGCTGGATATATTATTCTTATCACATTGTTGAGTAATTGTGTATTTGTAGATTGTCTTTATGCATGTTTTTATTCCACCTGATGCACATTGTTATTGTACACTGTATATACATTGTTGCACTTTAATTATGATTTAAATACTGTACCAAATCTTTTTTTCATAATTGCTGATTAATTGTATAATTTGGCTGCCTTAAATATTCTGCACTTGCACTTTGTACTTGCTTAAAGGTCCACAATATGGGATCGAAACGTCGCCATATCGGCTATTAAACTACATTTTTTTCACCTACTGTGTGTGCTACCTCCATATGTTTTTGGATTATATTACTGCCATGTACCTAGTGGGCTTTCCACCTGATTTTTTGTTTGTGGTGTTTTTCATTATATATATATATATATATATATATATATATATATATATATATATATATATATATATATATATATATATATATATATATATATATATATATATATATATATATATATATATATATTAGTTGTGATATGAATCAAGCTTATAACATAATTATAGAACCCAGTATAAGATATTGTATTGCTTATGGCCGTGTGCCCACGATGCATTTTTCAAGTGTTTACCCTGCGGAATTTCTGCAGCGTAAATGATTGGTAAACCTTCCCCCATGGTCTCCAATGCAATTCCGCACTTTCAATGCCCATGCTGTGTATTTTTCCGCAGCATGTCCATTAATTTTGCGGAAGCGCTGCGTTTTCGCCGCCATTGACTTGCATTAGAATGCGCCAATTCCACAAGACTGCATCTGTGCAAAGAACAATGGGGATCATGCAGAACTAGAGCACCCTTCAGGGATTCAGACAGACCTGTATGAAACTGGCACCTCATGGCTGCATTATTCCACAGAAACTCAGTAGACCACTGTTGGAACTCAGTACAGTAGTACGCAGTGGTGTGGCTCCCCTGTGTCAGGTTCATGATCCTAGCCTCAGCAACCTGGATTCTGTCGGGTTCGGTATAGATAACCCCTAAGGCATCAACTGAAGACCATTCTGGAGCTTATGGGGATAAGGAAAATGCCCAAGACTGGGGGCCCCTCTCAAAACAGGGTCATAGCTATTCCCACCACTGGGACTGATTGCCTGAAGACTGTGGTTGAAGGGTAAAGAATAGCCTACAGCTCTCCCTGAACACCCTAAACTGGGTTCTCTCCCCAGAAAATGCATCAGGGATGGCCACTACACGTTCGAGGGGAGAACAGCTGCATGACATAAGGGACAGGCATTGCAGTCTCCGCTAGCAGTGAAGGACTAAAGGAAGTTTTCATAAGACTAGTTATTTGTCCCTGCAACTGGTACAGTGATGATCCCAGACTGGCATTCCCTGGGCAGATCCTGCATCACTGATTGAAATTCACCACCTGGTCACAGAGTGTTAACAGGCTCCATACAGGCAAGAAAAGACAAAAAAAAAAAAGTATACCATCAGTTGTAATGTGACAGTCACTACTCAAGGGCAAGCCATGAGACAGGGTGGTCAGATGGTCCAAGGTCAGATACCAGGAGGGTTCATAATACAGAGGGGTAAGTCAAAGGCATGGTCAGGAAACACTTAAGGAATCAAGTGGCAGAAGGGTGCAGCAAAACCAGGGAATACAACAAATGGATAGTCAGGGATTAAATATGGGGTCAGATGCCAGAGGTAAAAAAGCAGAAGGGGAAATCCACAAGAAGAGTCACAACAAATCCTAGGTTTAGCAACAGGGTCTGAGGCAAGAGGCACAGCACTATGCAACCACATCCAGCTAAGCAGAGTTATAACTGACACAGACTCCTAGCAGTTGTCTAGTCAAATACCCTGCAAATGACTGAAGGATGAGAACACCTGAGGGAAACACCCACAGACTGAACCAGGTAGGACAGCCGAGCTGTCAATCAAAACGCTGACAGCCCAGCACACTCCAGATTCCATAGGACGGCTGAGCTGTCACTCACAACATCCATAGGCCACAGTCAGTACAGTCAGTAATGCCACCATGACAGTAGGTCATTTTTTTAATGTGAGACTGTGAGAGGGAGGGCTGTATATTTCGTTTTCACGCCATTGACTTGCATTAGATCGCATGGATTACGCATCACTGTATATGTAGATGCGCATTCCATGCGTTCTAATGTGCGGATGGTACCCAGATCTAGAGGAAAGGAGACTCTCCTCCGGACCTGGGTACCATAGAAAACTGTAAAAAAAATAAAATAAAAAATAAATATATACTTACCTTCTGACGGCCCCCGGTGCGCTCCTCCTCGCATGCCGACAGTTTGCAATGGACTGAAGGACCTGCGCTGACGTCATGTGACGGGTCACGCGACGCTGACATCGGCAGGTCCTTCAGTGTAGCGCTGCCGGCAAGAGAGAACGGAGAGAAGCAAGACAACGCGGGCCATCAGAAGGTAAGTATAGATTTATCTTTTATTTTTTGATATTCTCTCGGGTCACACTATATATGCCATTTGCATGGATTTATATAGTGTGACCTAGTTGACAAGCACTTTCCAAGTGATGCTAATCGCTCGGAAAGCGCTTGACACAAGCATGCAGAAATACAAGTGAAGAAAGCTTCACATCCACTTGTCCCTGGCAGGAAAAACGCATGTACAATCCGCATGTACAATCCGCATGTACAATCCGCATGTACAATCCGCATGTACAATCCACACGCACAATCCACACGCACAATCCACACGCACAATCCACACGCACAATCCACACGTACAATCCGCATGTACAATCCGCATGCACAATCCACACGCACAATCCACACGCACAATCCGCATGTACAATCCGCATGTACAATCCACACGCACAATCCACACGCACAATCCGCATGTACAATCCACACGCACAATCCACACGCACAATCCGCAGGCACAATCCGCATACATTTTTTCTGCCAGGGAGATGCAGAAACGCTCAGGAAAAAATCATAAGTATTTCTGCATCGTGGGCACATAAATCAAAAACCTAGATCACATAGCAGAAAAGTATGCCCATGTGTCTGCATAATTAATAGCAACCTATAGTGTGACACATAAGCAGAAGGTATAAAAAATCTAATTTTTATTGTATTAATATTTTAAAACAGTAAAGAATACATAAAATGAGGGGAAGGGAACGACAAAGAAAAGGTCTCCTGGGTAGACAGCTATAGTACATAATAAAGTCTCCACCAAAAATTGAATCATATGATACACAGGTGTAGGGGAACTATACCACAATTAATCATCTAAATATAACTTAAAGTGCAAAGTGCTAATATGTAAACAAGATAAGAGAATGATTACAAAATAGTGAAATCTATGGATATAGTATCACAAAAGTACAGAGTAGATATAGTATCACAAGAATACAGGGTGGATAGAGGATAATGAAGCTGTACTAACCCAAGACACCTGAATCCAACGCGCGTTTCGCCTGGGCTTTGACGAGGATATAGAGAAGAAGAGAGTGGGGTAATATTTATATGGGGTGCAGCCAATAGGGGAGGCAGAGGTTAATTGATACAGGAGTGTAAAATAAATAAGCTGACATGGCGCCATGTATGTAGCCGGACATCGCTCCCCCACGCTGAGCTGCAGATCATCAGAGCGCAGATCAGCTGGGGAAGCAGGAGGCCCGGCGTGCGTGTCAGGGTGAGACGCAGCACCGGAAATCACGTGGTCTGCGTCATAAGGGGGAGGGGTTATGCGTTCCACCGTGGAACGCGGAAGGGGAGTGACGCGGTGCGTGTCATAAACAAGGAAATGTGCGTTCCAACCATGGACCGCAGCGGTGAGAGGCAGTGATAGAACAGAAAAAAACAGAGAGGAGAAAGAAAGAGATAAGTGAATAGTGAAACAGTGTGGGAATAGGATACATATGTGTAAGTGATTATGTGTATGTGGTGATAAAAAATAGGAAAGTTAATGAGGGAAAGATGATAATGAATGTGTAATAAAAATGAAGAGGAAAATAAATAAAATTGAAAAAAGTAAATAATAAATAAGTGACAGGTGGTGATAAAAATAAGAAGAGATACATTGACAAGTAGGTAGTGAAAAAGAGTTGCCATGACAAATAAAAAGTGATAAAGAGAGTGATATGTCAAGTGGGATGAGTGCAGTGAAGAACAATGAATACAATGGAAAATATCATACTAAAACCCAAAAGATTAATATGGGAAGAATAAGGGAGATCTGATTACCATAACTTTAAAGTGACAGTAGGTATATGTAGTCATGTAAAATACAAATGCACATACAGTAGTCACATATGATGCAGACATCAGTTGAATGGTTTATAAATGTCACTGTCCAGATATATTAATTTGTTGATTGAAGATTTCTATCCAAAGGGGCCGGTCGGTAAAGTGATCACTTGATAGCATGCCTCCCTGTGGGCACATAGAAAATAGCAAAAGGCAATGGTACTCACCAGTCAAGGTTTCAAGAAAAAATGCACACCAGGACACGGCCGGCCCCCTTTTGTTAGAAGGAGGTAACACAGGTGCAGAATGCTAATGAACAATCGCCCTCATCCACTCTCACTGGAGGGGCGACTGCCCAGCACTAAAACTGCACACAGATGAAACTTGCAGTAGGGTGCAATTCACACACTCGCGGCACCGTGCCTAGCCAGCATCCTATTACACGCCCCTACTATTCGACTAGGCGGGATGCGCGGCACCCTATCCATGCATCGCAGAGTTGTGAAGCCCCCACTCACAAGGTCACCATTACTGGGCCTGGCCGTGCCCTGGCAGATAAAAAAAAAGTGCAAAAATATAATATTAAAAACAGACAGCATAGCCAGAACAATAGACAGAATTTTTAGAAAATAGAAAAAGGTAATGGTACTCACCAGCCGAGTGTGTGAATTGCACCCTACTGCAAGTTTCATCTGTGTGCAGTTTTAGTGCTGGGCAGTCGCCCCTCCAGTGAGAGTGGATGAGGGCGATTGTTCATTAGCATTCTGCACCTGTGTTACCTCCTTCTAACAAAAGGGGGCCGGCCGTGTCCTGGTGTGCATTTTTTCTTGAAACCTTGGCTGGTGAGTACCATTGC
Organism: Phyllobates terribilis; assembly: GCF_046119375.1. Lineage (NCBI taxonomy): Eukaryota > Metazoa > Chordata > Amphibia > Anura > Dendrobatidae > Phyllobates > Phyllobates terribilis. Next base: position 16,350,859 of record NW_027362767.1, on the reverse strand, counting down.
CTTTTGCTATTTTCTAAAAATTGTGGGCACATATCCTTAGGCTGAGTTCACATGTCAGTTTTGGATATCAGTTATTGTAAGCGAAAACCAGGAATGCATGAAAAATATAGAAGTGATGACGTGTTTCTATCAGGCCACATTCACATGTTGAGTATTTGGTCAGGTTTTTTCCTGACAAGTGGAACAATCAGAGGAAAGGTATAATAAACATAGAAATTTTCACAGAGAAAAATGCACCTAAAATTTCTGTTTATTGATATCATTAAAAGTTAGTCCTCCAAAAACAAAAACCTAAAAGCAAAAAGAATGTGAGAAATAACCCCTGACCAAATAGGAATTCAGGAGGGTGGGAGACCACATCAGGGACATCCTGAATGCACAAGACAGCCCATCTCCAAACATGTGAGGGAAGACCATGGGGTAAAGTGAGCTGCGCTTTTGGCCCCTGCCATGGGTGGCCCTGGGTGAGTCTGCGCCATTGCTGGTAACTGCGCTCCTCTGAGCGCACCAGCAGTGACGTGTGCCTCCACACCACCAATGCCTGTGAGAAGGCGCACTAAGGTTCGCACATGCGCGCTAGGTGACACGCATTTGTACAAGCGCGACACGTCAGTAGGAGCACATGTCACTCAATCACCAATCCTGAGCATGCTGGGATTGTTACCAGGAAATGCCTCTGGATGGCGTGCGTTCCAGCTAGTGCCTAGGAGAGAGGCAGGCCTACCTGGCCAACTTCGGGGTCACTCTGTGACGGCCGTGCTGCTAACCCTTCTGTGCTCGGCATCCTGGGAGTGAACACAGGTGAGCAATTAATTATAGGGGATATTAGGAAGGGGGTCATGTCATGCTTTACTATGTGTGTGGAGGGAGCCCGTGCAGCAGGTAGAGGCGTGCAGCTGGCAGTGGTGGGCACCAAGCAGGGGTTTTCAGCAGGCAGAGGTGTGCAGCCGAACGGGCGGCGGCTCCTCCACGCTGCACCGAGCACCGTCTACTCTTCCCTCCAGTCACATCTTTGGAGGAATTCGCATCAGGTGCCTGTTTTGAGACCTTCCAGATTATCTAAGCTAAGTCCTGTTAATCAGTGTTTTGCCTTGAGTCTTTTGTATTTTGGGGGTATGTGGCTCCTGATACTGGCAGAGCTGCAGTATTTGGGGGCTGTACTGACACTTTTCTCCTCACTTCTTGCTGGCTAAATCAGTTATCTCACTTTGTGTATGCTCTGTGATATATATATATATATATATATATATATATATATCATTCTCTATCTTTGCCTTTTAATAGAAAGACATATTCATTCCCTGTACTGTTTTCATGGTATTGCTCTCAATCATTTAGTAGACTATCAGTTTCTTCTGCACAGCTTGCCTAAGATGTATATGTATGTGTGGTATTTTTTTATCTCTTAATAAGACCTCCTCTAACATTGTGGCCATGTTATTTTTGTGAATTGGAAGGAGCTAGAGTGTCATTATCTTTGGCACAGGCTCACCCCCCCCCTTTTATTTACTATACCTCTACATTGGTGGTGACCCCCCTAGTGTCTCGTGTGCAGTTTTAGTTACCCTCTTGTTGCCCGTTGCATGAATAAATGACTCCATTGTTCTCACCTGAGTAAGGACTTTAGGGTGAGCTGACAAGGAGCCAGGGTGCCAACCTCCACTGTCGGGCAGGGGCAGATCATGGGTCAGTTTAGGCACTACCCCTCCCTTATGCGGTTTGGTTTTTAGTTTTTTACAGCCAGGGGTTATTTCTGGCTTTCTATCTTGTTTTTGGGGGCTAGTTTTTAATAAATGAAGTGTGTGGGCTATTGTCTGTAACATTGCCATATTACTATACACTCCTATTTGAAGCTGTGATTTGTCTATATATTGATAGGGCCCTGGTATCGACAATATATACATACACACATATATGATGTCGCTTATTCTGGGCCCCATCCTGTAATGTCCCCCGTTCTGCTGGTATTCTTTAACATATATAGAAGAACATAAACCATTATACTCATCGGGGGCATACATGGAAATCATGGGGCTCCATAGAAGTATAATTCATAGGACTGCACCTCATAGACGGCATCCACAGTAGTATCGCCAATGACTTAAGAAGAAACCCTCTGTCCAGTCACTCCTGAGCCGCGCACATCCTCTTGTGCAGCCAGCAGGACTCGGTGTGTGACGTCACCGTCATGCGCCCCCTGCTGCTCGCCTCTGATTGGCCAGCAGAATGTATTGTGTATCCTTGGACGCACATAGAACTGAAGTTTTTGCAGCGGCGACCGCAGTCACTACGTGTTTCTATTAGACCACGTTCACATGTTCAGTATTTTTTCTCAGGAGTGGGAGCTAAAACCAGTAGTGGGTGATAAATGCAGAATTGGTGACTTGTTTCTATTCTACCTTTTCTCTGATTGTTCCTCACCTGGTTTTGGCTCCCACTCCTGAGAAAGAATACTGACCGAATACTGATAGTGGGGCCGAATACTGATAGTGGGGCCATGGTCTTACAGTGTATTTTCACTTATATCCTGTATTTTGTTGTATATTCTAGAGTGAACAGCATGTGCTGTGGGAATAAATCCGCTATGGTGTATTCTTATAAATGAACAGTAGATGGCAGTATAGTCTGCTCTCAGTGCATGGCAATGCTGGGGCTGTGTGTTTCTGTATTGAATCTCATCTGTCAATGAAGACCATGTTAATTTACTGCTTCTCTTCTATAGGGGAGGTTTGAAATGCAAGACTTTTGCATGAAGACACTTTAATTTTATTTTTAATAAAAGAAAAAACACACTTTTTTTAGTGGGTGAAGAGTGAGCTTTTGGCTTTGTTTAACTATTAAAAATATAATATATTATACTAGGTCCTATAATTATGCTATAAGCTTGATTCATATCACAAAATACAACTACTGAACCAAGCTCATATAATAAGGTTAGCACAATAGCAGAGGTGAACCCATGAAGTTTATTAGCAAAAGTACAGGTATATCTCAATCTTGTGTTGCATAGTTTCAAGCTCCCTACCCCTCCCAAGGGGGAAAAAACAGATTGTGCTGTCCCTGACCGCTCCTCACTCCCTTTCATCAAACACCTCCCACACACTATCCTCTGTGGTTTGCACTGAATGAGGATCAATCACCAGCATTAACTGATGGGTCACGTGACTATTTGAAGGAGGGCCTAACAGAGTCCACCGTTGTTGGAGTTCCCGTATCTATTGTGTGCTGGACACCCATTGGTTCGTGTGCCACTGTCATGCGCTAGATTTGGACAGATGACAGACCATGCATGACCCTTGCTTTCAGACCACCCACCCCAATACAGACCCTCTGATGAAAATATATATATTTTATATTTCTCAGGTACTTTTAGCAGGCTGCACCAGTGCTCTGGAATACCGTGGCACCAAGAGAATCAAACATCTTCCCAAATGAGAAGGCATTGCGTTTCTCTATATACAAGCAATGCAGTTGCTTGTATTTAGAGGTGATCATTTTCTATTGGATGGAGCTTGCTGTACTAAGGCATGAAATCTTACAATGCTAATCAGCCTCTATTGCGTTAGACTGGCAGGCCTTCAGTTCTTTGCTAGCCATTGAACTGAAAAAATATTGAGTGAGAAAATTGAAAGCCGATATCCCGATCTACTCACATCTCATGGGAATGAAGAAGCTAGAAGGATCTGATAACCTCCAGGATCCCTGATCTTGACCTCACCAGGGACTATGTACTGTTCTTTAAGACCCACCACAACTTTACTATTCACTGACATCCTACAGTTCCTGTAGGGGTTAGGTGAGCAGTACTTCCCAAAATCCCACACAAACTGTCTACACCATACTGGCATCTCTTAAGCAAGGTTTTCACTCTGGAGATGTCCTCTCAGTCACCCCCAGTCGAGATAAGTTGCTCGAGTTTCCTCCTCAGGCACTGATGCAGGCATTCCCTGTTCAGGCTTCTGAGGTTAGACAGCCGTCAGAAGAATTTTGCCACCCAGTGTTTAAACCTCTTCAACTTGGTTACTAAGGCCCAGCAACGGTACCTGGCTTTGAAAGACCTCCTCAAAGCATGGTCTTACAGCTGTATCCTGAAGGAGAGATGAATTCAGCTTCCATAAGACTCTACTCATCCAAGGAGTCTCTGCAACATTCAAAGAAAACAATTTAAACAGTGACTAGAGAATTCCACCTCCAGCACTGACATTAGTAAAGAGATGGCCTCCTCCTTTAAATAAAACCTGTCTATCCTAGACCTGCACTGACTATCTCTAAAGTAATTGAAAGTAATTGAAACCCATGTGGCCTAGTGCCTTTTTTTTTTTTTTTTTTCCTTTAGCCACTTTTCCTTCTCCTCATCCAGACCTTCACTGGACGAGGACTGGGAAGCTATGGCATCTTCTCTGAACAACCTCTGGATCTCCCCAACTAGTTCACCATTCGGGACCTCAGCTGCAAGCTCTCCCGAGCTAAGATCCAGAGGCAGGGACATAAACCCCCCCCCCCCCACAATCCTTTTCACTATCCCTTTGGTGTTTTTCATGCCTCCTTTACCTTTTTGGAAGGAGGCAACCCCTTGCTCTTCACTGGTCCCTTGCTATCCCCGCCTCTGCTAGTTCCTTCACGGGCTGGATTGGTCTCTCCCTCCTGACGCAAATCCCTCAGATTCAGTCTCTCATTGATGTAGAAACATGGACAGACTAAACAGGTGACATAGATCTCCATACAGATTACACCGACTATTACCATATTACCACAAGATGTGGCAATGTGAGCCAGATCCCATACATACATACATACATACATACACACTGCACTTTACCACCTTACACCCTGTACTGAAGTGTGAGGGGACTGCTGCACTTGTGGCAAAGCTTTGGCTGCTCCTGGTAAAAGATCAGGATTTGTCTCTCCCCTGATATCTTTAGGTGGGAATGTGAGTAAAGGCCCTGTCACACATAATGAGATCGCTAGCGAGATCGTTATTATGTCACGGTTTTGGGATCGCTGGAGAGTCATTTCGTGATCGCTGCGGGAGCTGTCAAACATGCAGAACTTCCCAACGATTTCGGCCGCCCCAGCGATCTAACTAACGATCTCGTTGGTCGTTGGGGCGCTTTCACACAGCAGCTATTTCAAAGATCCACACCTTGATAGGGACTGTACTGTGTCACAAAGGCGTGCATAAAATTACTTTTCCACGCCCCCTCATCTCCGATTGGTGGACGCTACTGCGTTCTGATTGGGCGGCAGGTTTAAAATAAGGCCACGTTGCAGCAATTCCGTCCCTTTGTTCCTATCTGCGCTCTGGTTTCAGATCATAGCAGCGTTCACCGGGCTGTATTCGTTCATCTGGGCTTTGTTAAGGCCCTGTCAGCGTCCTGATTTTTGGATTCTAGTAGCGTTCTCCAGCTGTGACTCCATTCATCTGGGCTTTGTTCCTGATTGCATCCTGGCTTTTGGATTGTAGCAGTGTTCTTTGGCTGTGATTCGGTATCCATTCATCTGCGCTTTGTTCCTGACAAGCGTTCTGGTTTGTGGATTTTCTTCAGCTGTGACTCCACATCGATTTCTCGGTTCCTCAGGCACCTATATTACTTTGTCTACACGGTAAGTTATTTTAGTTGGTTTCTGCCACACCCAACAAGTATACATTTGCTTATGCATCGGAGGCCATTTTAAGGGGGGTCCTGCCACACCCAACAAGTGTACATTTGCTTATGCATCGGAGGCCATTTTAAGGGGGTCAACAAACAGTGTGCGGTATTTTTTACTGTGTTTTAAAATGTTCCATGTATGCTATCCTTTTTTCAGATGGCTTTTAAAACTGAAGAATTCCTCAGGGAAATGATTGACCTCTACCGCTCCCGGCCGTGCCTTTGGCAAATAAAATCTACAGACTACTGCAATAGAGAAAAAAAGAGGGAGGCATACCAGCAATTGATTGTCCTCTTTAAAAGGCATGGCCCCAACGAGAAGGTGGATGAAGAGCTGGTGAAGAGAAAGATCCAGGGTCTACGCACCATATACAAGAAAGAACTTAACAGGGTGGAGAAGTCAAAGAAGTCGGGTACCGGCACAGATGAGGTTTATGTGCCAACATTATGGTATTATGACTTGCTTGCCTTCACCCGTGACCAGGAGCTACCCAAGCGAATGGCGTGTATGATGCGGCCGACCTCGGAAGAAGACCCTGATATCTGGACTGACTCCCCTGTTGAAGATGTAAGTACCTTCTTTGCTTCCCTGTAAATAGCATTTATACTTTCTATGTACATGCCATAGTTTAGCCGCCCCTCACATTTGTTTTTAGGGCACGTGTACCCATGCTGGTCATGACATACCTGCTGGATGTTGTAACCAAAATCTTAACATTAATTTTGTGTTCCCACAGCACCATCGGCAAGATGATGACATCCCGGCTACGGAACGTGGTATGGAGGAGGCGAGTGTGCTGTCAACGAATGAGGAACCTATGGCATCGGCGAATGAAGACCCTATGGCCTCTACAAGTGAAGACCTTGTGCCTCTGCGACAAAGAAAATCAAGGAAAAGAAAGGCCAGCTTGCCGCCATCACCAGATCTAATATCTTTGGCGAACAAGATTCTACTGCTACAGACCCAGGCCAAGCGGGACAACTTTGCAACATTTGCTGGCGAGAGACTACAGAGGCTGGATGACCGACAGGGCGCACGCAGAAAGGGTCATGTTTGAGACTTTAACTAAAGCGGCAGCCAGTGAACTTAATGAGACTTCTACTATACACACTCGGATCGACCGTGGCCCTTTTCAACAACATTCTTGGACCCATAAGCTGGACCCACTTCGCAGCACACCAGTGCAGAGGATCCAGCATCCACAAAGCCTTGGCCACCCCCCCCCACAGTATCCCATGGTTTCGGATTCTTTTGTTTCCCCTAGGCATGGATACACAAATACAATCGATACGAAGAACTGTAGTGATGTTTAATTTCTATTGTTATCATTTTGTAAATATTGTTAATTTAATACTTATTTAAATTGTTAAAATTGTTCACATTTTTGTTTGTTTTTAAAAAAAATGTTTTATTGTCCTCTTTTTTTTTAACTTTACCCTGCCCTCCGATCTCCCCCTGATTGAAATAAAAATGTTTTTTTGTTGTCTTCTTTTCTGCTTTACCTCTTCCCGAGGGTGGGACCCCTCACCCCTGCCCTCCGATCCCTCCCCTTCATTCCCATCCCTGCTCTCCGCTGGTGCTCACCTCCTCCCCTTCTCCTCTTCCCGCTCCAGGCTTCAGCACCTGTCTTCTGTCTTCTCCCTGTGTCCTCTGGTCTTCTTCCCAGCTGTTTTTCTTCCCCTCCTATTCCTACTTCCCTTGTTTTAGTCTTTGGGGTCATAGTCATGGTGCACGGTTTGGCAATGATCTGCCATACTGTGCGCCATGAGTCTGACTCTGATTACAGGTTATATATACTAGATTCTTGATAGGGCGTTGATCCAGGGAACTAGTCTGATTGCCGTATGTGGAGTCAGGAAGGAATTTTTTTTCCCCGAAACGGAGCATGGTTTTTTTTTGCCTTCCTCTGGATCAACATGTTAGGTCTTCCTTCAACTTTTCATACCATGTTCCTATTCTTTCTTCTTCTCTCTTCTTCTTAAATTTGCAGGTGGCTGTGAAAGTCGGCTTTCCTGCCCCCGCACAACATCAGCTGATAACCTCAATTAGCAGGCGGCTGTGAAAGCAGACTTCGGAGTCGGCTTTCCTGCCCCCGCACAAGATCAGCTGATAACCTCAATTAGCAGGTAGCTGTGAAAGCCGACTTCGGAGTCGGCTTTTCGGCCCCCGCACAACATCAGCTAATAACCTCAATTAGCAGGCGGGCGGATTACTGTGGTTAAATAAGTATACAGTGGCTCAATGGTTAGCATTGTACACGCTAAAACAGTGGTTAACACAATATATGGAGAGTCAAACGCAAGCAAGGAGAAGGCAGGACAGGATGTCCAACAAACCATAGTTATTAGCAGGTCTACTAGGCGGGGTAATGGACTGGGTGCCATAGGTGGATTATAATGAGGGCAATCCGGGCTACCGCCTGGGGCCCTGGAGGCCCAAAGGGCCCATGGCCAGACTGCCCTCATTATAATCTTTTGTGCGGAGGCAGGTTTGGCAGGGGGACCACACAGTACCTGACGCCGGCCAGCCGCATCACAGGGAGGCAGACACGCCCCCTGCACTCTGTGTGCTGCGTCTCCAGGACTGACGTCACACAGCAGCGCCTGGAGCTACAACATCCTGCCAGAGAGGAGCTCGTGCAGCAGACCTCAGTAAATGGCGGTAAATACAAGGTCTGGGGAGAATGTCTGGAGTGAGGAGGGGGCTGCAGGACGCTGCTCCCCTCCTCATGAGTGCACACAGGATTCCATAGTGTCAGTTCAGCGGCCGCTCTGCTGGGCTCTGTATAAGTTATTGCAGGACTTTGACCTTTGCTGCAGATCAGGTCACTCTGGGTCATCCCAGCATCACCAGATCTGCAGAAAAATTCAGAGTCCTGCAATAAATCAGACTGAGCCCAGCAGAGCGACCACAGACATCGCATAGAGGATCCTGCACTGTCTGATCAACCCTGAACCTGCAGGACATCACATACTGTACTGATCCATATATGATATGTGAGGTCCTGTAGGCAGGTCCAGGTGTGATCAGTACGGTGTATATCCATGTACAAAATGTCACATTCAGTACACAGATTAGTGTATGGTATACTGTGGTACAGACATCAGATGGATATAACAATGTGTATAGTATATGACGCGCCCCCTGGGCCATGGGGTACCCGGTGCCGGGCCTTGTAATTGCTGGGGGATCTGTAGTCACTGTGGCGGTGACCCGGTCCGTGACCAATGGCGGATCTGTTTATGGGCTTTTATGATTAATTAAATGTCCGACTACGCCACCTGTGGATTGCGGTCATGAGGAACCGCCGCTGCGGGGCAGACCGCTGAGGCTGATGAGGTGTGCAGCTAGATGTTGTGACTCCCCACTGGAGGAGTATAACCTCAGGGCAGCATGAGTGTAGATGGTGGGGGTTATGGTGGTGCGAGGCGAAAGTAATGACACGAGTCTTTGAGGTGCACCCAGGATCTACTCTCCCCACCCACACACTACCGGGTTCCCCCTTTCTAGGTGGTCCCTCCCCCTACTCCAGCCAGGGATCAGGGGCAGTTGTGCTCACTCTTGGGAGCATTGTCGCCCTGCCCCCTGGAAATGTGGTGTAGTGCATGTGGGTGTTAGGGTCCTGAGCCACACTCCATCCTTACCTGGAAGTGAGATATCACACCTCTGGGTGAGATGCAATAGCTCTGTAGCGACCGAACCCTCAGGGCGCTACATATATAACGTCCAATGTCTGTATCACAGTATATCATACTAGCTATTGAATCTGTTCTACACCCGGGTCACAAGCATTTTTAGTAGTACATTTCTTGGGCCATTTTTTTTTTTTTAAGACACTGTGTCTGCGAATTCTGATATACAGTGTCTTCAATAAAATGGCGCCGGATAGCGTGGTATGTGCATGCACTGACTCTGGCACCACTTCATTTAAGTATTGTGCTACAAAATTAAAGGGATCCTTTAATCAGAAATAACGCTATTAACCTGCAGGTTAAAAGCGTTATTATACTTCCCAGCAGCTGAGTGCAGTGAGGAGAAAATAACTTTATTCTCCTCGCCAGCATTCGGTTTCAGTCATGGGGGCAGTGCCGGTTCGGTCACCGCTCTGTGTATACAGAGCGTCCGCTGTAACCGAGCCCCCAGCACTGACTGACACTGGCTCTACATTGAGACCGGCTGTCAGTCAGGTCCAGGATTACAGCGGTTGCTCTGTATACTCAAAGTAATGACTGAAACTGCACCGGGCCAGACCCCATGACTAAAACCGAATGCTCCCCCATCCTGGTACATGCTCTCTCCCCATCCTGTATATGCTCTCTCCCCATCCTGATATATGCTCCACCATCCTAGTTCCCCATTCTAGTACATGCTCCCAGTCCCCCCCACCATCCAAGTATATGCTCTCCCATCCTGGTATACAGGGCTGTGGAGTCGGTAAGCCAAACCGCCGACTCCGACTCCTCAATTTCCATGACTCCGACTCCACGACTCCGACTCCCTCATACATGGCTCATGTGTAAGTGATAAATTTCCTGTAGCACAGATTCATCTCAGCTAAAAGTCCAGACCCTTAGATCAGGAATAGGACATTTCATAACTTTCCCAAATTCTTATGAAAAAATATTCCCCACAAACGGCATTGAACTATTGTACCCAATTTATCATATATTTTACGAGTCAGTCCATTTTATACCGATTCCACTAAAATAAGCACCTACTCTAACTCCACAGCCCTGCTGGTATATATTCCCCCATCCTGCTATATGCTTCCCCATCCTGGTATATATTCCCCATCCTGCCTGTTCTGCTGTTCTTCCATCCATACAAAAAAAAAACAAACAAAAAAAACCTCCTACTCGCCTTTTCCCCTCTCCCTTGCAGAGCATCCTCGAACTGGCTGGAGGAGTGTGGCGCTGGAGTTCGCACCTGCATGAACTGAGACGCCACACTTATTCAACCTCACCAGAGATCATGGTATGTGTCCTTTTTTTCGGCATTCTCTGTCTATAGATGTGATCAGAACACCTGTGTGTTGCTCACATGACCTATCACATGATCTATCAAATGGGGTCATGTGACATGTGACGTGATACATCGGGTACCTGGGGGGGTCCACACCTTCTAAACTGCCCGGGGCCCTGCAACTCTTAATCCACCCCTGCTGGGTGCATCTATACAGATGCATAGATATATTGGGTGTGAGTGATGAAACATGTGATTTCTTTTTAACAAAGCGTACACAACAGCGGATATAAACTTGAACATTTTTTTATAACAACAAAATACAAATAACAAAAAAATGAGTGGCTGCCGCGCCGCTGTTGGGCCGCCACATACGTTGCCAACAGCACTTCATGCTGTCTGACTGTTTCTGTCAGTTTGGATATCATCCTCCGGTGTGATGCCAGCATTCTCCGGTGTGACGCCATCATCGTCCTGTGTGACGCCATGAGGTCGTCTAATGTAGGGATTTCTACGGAGGGAATGGTAAAACTTAAGACTAATTAATCTGTACATTCATCTAATTAACAGGTACATGTTTGTTATTTAACACTTACGGTTTTCAGTTTGCTCGGGTGATGATGAGCTTAAGGACCACCCGGATCCTCTGGCATCACCGGCTAGGGAAAGACAACACTTCATAGTACATGACAGCCCTATACTTTCCCAGTCGTATTCACCTTATTTTATGTGAAAGAATTACCGGGAGACAAAGCTGCACCCATATCACGGAGTGATGCTGGCGAGCCTGTAAGTGAGTCCTGCTGCGGCTCTGGGTCACCAGGTGACTCCTGCTGGGGCACTGGGTCTGCAGGTGCTGGAGAATAAATAAGTTATTACATACCAAAGGTACTGCACTGTAATTACAGTTGTAACCAATGTGCCGCCATATACTGTGCTAACCTATGTTAACACCTGTGGCGTACCGCCAATGGCGGCAGACCACTCAACTGCTATGGGGCCCATGAGCTGGGGGGGGCCCATAGTATTCGCCCCCCTCCTGCACTCCTAGCTCCGCAGCTTGATTGCCACCCACAGGCACTGTCTTCCGGCATAGCCGCGCGCAGTGCGCTGTGCGGCTGTGTGTTGTAGTAATGACACGGCAGGGGTGACACTGCGCCTTTAATTGTGCTGGTCGCCCCTGCCATCATTACTAGCAGACACAGCCTTATAGCGCACTGCGCGTGGCCATGCCCGGAGATCGTGCCGGCGGTGGCAATCAAGCTGCGGAGCGGGGGGGTGCAGGAGGGGACCCCGATGAAGGGAGGACCTGATGAAGGGAGGCCCCGGATTTTACATGCGGTTTTCCCGCCAGGTAGAAGCGTTTGTGAGGTGTCTTTGCATGCATTTCTGCATGCAGGTTGACAAGCGCTTTCCACGCGATTTTAGCATCACTTGGAAAGTGCTTGTCAACTTGGTCACACTATATAAATCCATGCAACCGGCATGGATTTATATAGTGTGACCGAAAGAATGTTATTAAATAAAAAAAAAACTATACTTACCCCCCGATGGCCCCCGCAGTCTTGCCGCGCTCCTGTCCTGGCTGCCAGCTGATCGCGGGACACTGCACTAGGACCTGCCGTCACATGACTGTGACGTCAGCGCAGGTCCTACAGAGCAAAGCGATGTGCCGGCAAAGGAGGAGAAGCGCTGCGGGGGCCGCCGGAAGGTAAATATAATCTTTATTTGTTATTTTATTCATTTTTTCACAGGTACAATGGTACCCAGGTCTGGATGAGAGTCTTCTTTCCTCCAGACCTGGGTACAATCCGCACATTGAAACGCATATAATCCGCGTGTACAAAGACACGGATTATATGCTTCTAAATGCAAGTCAATGGCGGCGATTCCGCCGTGCTTCCGCAAAATTAATGAACATGCTGGGGATTTTTGAGTGCAGCATAAACGCTGCGGAAATATCCGCAGCATGGGCATTGACAGTGCGGCTTGTCATTGAGGACCATGGGGGGCGGATTACCGCTGCATAAATGCTTGAAAAACGCTACGTGGGTACACAGCCTAACAACTGTGAGTAAAGATCCTGGGACTGCATAGCACGGACTCTGTGTCGTTACTGCCGCTCCCGCGCACAAACACCACCATCATCTACATACGCTGCCCTGAAGCTATACTTCTCCTGTGGGCAGTCACATCACCTAGCTGCACACATACCATCAGCTTCAGCGGTCTGTTCTGCAGCAGCGGAACGCAAACACACGCACACACACACTCATTATCGGGGCCCGGGCCACTTCCCCGGCATCTGTACACGTCCGCCGCTGCTGTTCAAGCCCTGCCCTCCTTCATGCAGCAGCAGCAGTGTGCGGTCAGTGTGCTGCTGCTCCGCCAATCAGGCCCCGTGCTGCTGCGTCTGGTAGTAATGACGCGGCAGTTGCGACACACAAGGCAAATTAAAGGCACATTGTCACCCATGCCGCGTCATTACTACCAGACACAGCCACACAGCGCACAGACCGCGGCAATGTCTGGAAAGTGACAGCACGGGGCTTGATTGGCGGAGCAGCAGCACAACGACCGGACACTGCTGCTGCATCAAGGAGGGCAGGGCTCAGACAGCATCGGCGGCCCTGCACAGATGCCGGGGAAGCGGCCCGGGCCACGATAACGAGTGGGCCCCTGTGATGGTGCAGGGCCCCGGCACTTACCCGGGTACGCCGGCCCTGACAGTTGGGGTCAGCATACTTTGCCCTGGGAGTTGAGGTTGGGTACATTAGGGTCATCATACTGTGCATGTGGAGGAATTCACCATGGGGGTATCATACTGTGTTTGGGGGCACTTTTATTGGCATCATACTTTATGGGGCAATGCAAAAGGAATCTAGGACTTCAGCAGGAGGAAAATTACTATGTAAAGGCTGGAAAGTTGTGAGATCTGCTCGTCTGTGACCCCGACAATTATTTAGATTTTTTTTTTGGAGGGGGGGCCCAATTAGAACTTCTGCTTTGTGGCCCCATGATTCATATGTACGCCCCTGATTAACACCACTCACCACGATGGGACTGGGTCTGTGACCGGAAGCTGGTGATGCGGTCACTCGATCTGTACCTCAGATCCGCCAGCTTCTTTCAGATCTGGGTAGCGGAGCACTGAACCCCAAATCTTCGGGCCAGGCCCCGACTGATCCTCTGCAGCACCGCCTGTTTGTGGAGCACTGGATGTTCTGAGTGCTCATGGCACTCATAGTCCCTGGCATCCAGCTGTGCTATGAGGTAGCGCACCTCTGCATCCCCCCATTGAGTTGCCCTTCTCCTGGCTGCCATATTGCCACCTCTCCTGATAAGCTAGGCCGCAACTACGTCATAAACCACTCCCACGACGCATCATCGCCGTAAAGAACGCCCACGACGCATCAACGTCTCCATAATGGCCGCGCACGGCTTATTAGAGGACGCTACTGCGTGCGTGAAGGCAGCGGCCTGAATTATAAGTATCTTCGTCAGACTGGAGACGCTGCTGCGTTTTACAAATGACGCATTATTGATACAGCGCCTCCGGTCACACGGGAAGACTAGTCTGTTGGTGGTTTTAAGTATGGATATATATCTATATTTTTAGATAGGTATGCATACTTGTGTGTCTGTGACTATGTATGTCTAGATGTAGGTATCTGTATATATGTGTGTAGATTTTTATGTATCTGAATATGTATGTGTATATGGATGTATCTGTATACATACGAGTACACCAGTGGCGTACCGCCATTGGCGGCAGACCACGTAACTGCTATGGGGCCCGTGAGCCGCCGGACCCCATAGCAGTCGCCCCCCTTCTGCACCCCCCGCTCCGCTGTTTGATTGCCGCCGCCCACCGCCACTGTGTTCAGACATGCTGTGCGGCTGTGTCTTGTAGTAATGACGGCAGGGGCGACACTGCACCTTTAATTGTGCTTGTGTCGCCCCTGCTGCATCATTACTACAAGACACAGCCGCACAGCACACTGCGCGCGGCCATTCCTGAGTACAGTGCCGGCGGGCGGCGATTAATCAAACAGCGGAGCGGACGATTAATAATAAACACCTATAAACAAATATACTGCCACTGGTTTGACCACCCTGGGCATGGACCGGGTCGCTGCCACGGTGACTACAACCCCCCCATCCTACAAAAGCCCGGCTCCGGGTTCCCCGCACACACCGCCCAGGGGGCGCGTCATGTTCAAATATGTACATATCTGTGTATGTGCGTGTCTGCATACTGTGTTTGTATGTGCATGTCTGCATATGTGAAGGATGAGGGGGCAGGCTGGGCCCTGTGTTGTATACCTACATTTCTCCGCTGTATCTGTGCATCATGAATGGTGTATGTATTAAAAGGGCCACTGAGACTCTTTCGCCCGGGACCCACGAAAACCTGGTGTCGGCCCTGGTTGAATGCAATGATGGAGGAGGGAACGTCATGTGACACTTCATCTCCCATCATTGCTCCTCTGCTTCTGACTCAGTGGCGTGATGACGCGCCACGCTGTGTCAGACAGTGGAGCTGGCAGCTGCTGTGGTGTTGAGAGAGACGCGCTGCAGAGACTGAAGCAGCGGGGAACGAGGAGCGGTAAGTATGTATTTATTTATTTTTGTAAATCAGTGAGTACTGATAATACTGGAGGACTCGGGCTGCCTTTTACCCTATGCTGGGGGCTGCCTTTTACCCTATGGGGGGCTTCATTATACTGCATGGAGGACCATGGGGAGTGCATTATACTGTATGGAGGACCATGGGGAGTGCATTATACTGTGTGGAGGACCATAGCGAGTGCATTATACTGTATGGAGGACCATGGGGAGTGCATTATACTCAGTAGAGTGTGGAGAGGTGTGGGGGCCATTATACTGTATGTAGGCCCACTATACTGCATGGAAGGCTGAGTGGGGGTCACAGTTGGTGGATTAAACTGTGTTGGGGTCACCATACTTTGCCCTGGGAGTTGAGGTGGGGTACAGTAGGCAGGGCTGTGGAGTCAGTAAGCCAAACCTCCGACTCCTCCATTTCCATGATACCGACTCCCTCTTACACTGCTCATATGTAAGTGATAAATTTACTGCACCAGATTCATCTTCGCTAATAGTCCAGACCCGATCAGGAATAGAACATTTATAGGATATTTCATAACTTTCCCAAATTCTTATGAAAAAAATATTCCACACAAACTGCATTGAACTACTGTACCCAATTTATTATATATTTTAGGAGTCGGTCCATTTTATACCGACTCCCACTCCGACTCCACAGCCCTGACAGTAGGGTCATTACACTGTGCATGTGGAGGCTAAAGAGGAGGAATTCACCATCGGGGTATCATACTGTGTTAAGGGGGACACTTTTGTTGGCATCACATTTTATGGGGCTATGAAAGAGGAATCTAAAAGTTCAGCAAGGAAGAAAGTTGCTATGCAAAGCCTGGAAAGTTGTGAGATCTGCTCTTCTGTGCCCCCAACAATTATTTTCATTTTTTTTTTTGGGGGGGGGGGGTCCCCAATTAGAACTTCTACTATGGGGTCCCATGATTCCTATGTACGCCCCTGGAGTACACGTATGTATATACGCGCCCTTACTACTGAAACAATGTGAAACAAAGCTTTTGCAAAGTAAAACAGTTTATTAGATAAATCAGTACAAAACTGAAAGTAGTGTATAAATGTCAGTAGTTGCCCACTATAAGTTCTGATGCTGCCAAGTAACGGCACCAGGACCGTTAAAATACTGGCAGTAGTTGTCACGGCAGGTCTTCGCATCATGGCTGTTTCTGCCATATCCCACTGGTTGAAGGCCTACAATTGCAGGATCGTTTGCACGCCATTCTCCGAGCTCTACTTCCCCATTGGCTAAGTCCACGAAGCCAGGCAGACAGTACGTAATTGCATCACGTCGACGAAGAAAGTTGTGAAGCGTGCAACAGGTCAAAACAACAGAGTCTATTGATGTAAGCTTCATGTTAATTGGCGTATGAAAAACTCTGAAGTGGTTGGCCATGATACCGAAGGTATTTTCTACAACACGACGTGCCCTTGACAAACTATAATTGAAAATTCTTCTTTCCTGTGCAAGACTTTTTTGGGGGAACGGTTTAATAAGATTGGGATGAAGTGGGAAGGCTTCATCGCCGACAAAAACAAAATTAAGGTTACCTGTAGTCTCTGAATCATAGAATCATAGAATGGTAGAGTTGGAAGGGACCTCCTGGGTCATCTGGTCCAACCCCCTGCTCAAAGCAGGAGTTGGTAGGCAAGTGTAGGTCACAGTTGTCCAATCGCTCTCCAAAAAGTGTGTGCTCTAAAACACCACCATCAGAAACCCTGCCGTTCATGCCAACATCTACATTTATAAATTCGTAATTGGCGTTAACAAGGGCCATCATGATGATGCTGAAATAGCCCTTATAATTATAAAAATAGGATCCGCTATTTGGTGGCTGAGTGATTCGGACATGTTTCCCGTCCAAAGCCCCACCACAGTTAGGGAACTGCCACAGCTGCTCAAAATCAGAGGCAATCTTTTTCCATTCCTCCTCCGTGTTGGGAAACTGTATGTAACTACACAGACTGTGGAAAATCGCATTACATGTCTCCGGATTTAGAACGCTGAGCATGGGCCTTGAAATGGCTGCAGAAAAATGCAAGTCTTGGAGTGAGCGTCCGGTGGCCAAGAATCTCAGCGTGACTGCCAATCTTTCATCTGCCGGAATGGAAGCACGCATCGCTGTATCCTTCCGTTGAATACGTGGCGTAACTTTTTCCAGTAACACTTTAAATGATTCCTCTGACATCCTCAGATAGTTGCGGAAATCATGAGGATTCTTCTCCTGAAGCTCTCTTAGAAGTTGCATGTGGGACAATTCAGACCTCTTCTGCAGCCACTCTGGTCCACATGCGACGCTTTCGTTTGGAAAACCTCTGTAGATCCCTTGCCTCATCTTGACGCCGAGCTTCCTCAACCAGCAATGCAGCAACCACAACAGCACACTGCCCGTCGTCCATGATGTGCAAACTGCAAACATAAAATGAAAAGATGAGAACACTTTCAACAACACAATTAACGCAAGTATTTAAACTGTACATGAAAAATATCATGGAAAACAGTGTTCCATTCCGTTAGTGAGCGTGACAAAAAAAATTCTGTAGCGGTTGGCCAGGACAGCATGTCAGAAAACGTGCTGTGTGGGTGTGTGTGCGCACGAGACCCCTAAAATATCTGCCCATCCAAAAGCATATATATACAGATAGAAGCCAAGCCCTCCCTCCCTGAAAAGCAATGATAGCAGATAATTGGTAGATGTCCTATAAATGAATTAAAAATGGAAACTCATTAGAGACCCCAAACAATACCTACCTCGCTAAAGATGCCTGATTTCTTCAAAGTGGAGTCACAGCCAGAGAACGCTACAATGATCTGCAAAAATCAGGACTAGTCGAATGATCGGATATTAACAGCCCGGAGTATTCTGATAGGATCTGCAATCCAGCACGAGGTCAGAAACAAAGCATGGAATCGCTATTCTGTTGCCTTCTTTATGCGCGGCCGGAAATGAGAACGTTGTAGCGACCACCAATAGTGTCTCAGCTCTGAATCGCTAACAAGGTCGTTGGTTAGGTGTCAAATACAGCGATGCACACTGCCCAGCGGGAGCGCAACGACCCTGGAATGGTCCAGGAAGCTTTGTAACGATCAACGATCTCACAGCAGGGGCCTGATTGTTGCTACCTGTCAAACGTAAGAGGTCGCTAGCGAAATCGCTATTGCGTCACAAAACCCGTGACGTATCAACGATCTCGCTAGCGATCTCGTTATGTGTGACAGGGCCTTAAGTATGCCCCATTGTCAGAGACCAGGCATTCTAGGCACCTTTCAGAATGCAGATGAGCCATGTCTCTATCCAGAAAGATGTATCAATTACCCTGTCCCTCAAAGTCACCATCTCAGATCACCCACCAAGGACATACTACTACACTCGGCAGCCACTGCACCAGCATAACTCTGGCCTTGGGCTCTGGAACGTGCCTCCGCCAAGGGAGCAATGTAACAAGCATCCATCTTGCCACCCCCACCATTCATACTTGCATCACCGCTTACATTCACCAATCCATCAGCACTTGTTTCCCCACCAGCATTGGTATTGCCCTCAAGACTGACTTCACCATCCACATTTGCTGACTTGGGCAGGGCACTCGCACACAATCTGTTATATACATTAGTGGTCCTGGCATCACCAGAGAAAGGTTTCAGGGCAGCTGCCACAGGACCAATCTCCTGTATAGTGCCGCCCGTACTCCCTGTATCTCCCTCCGCCATATTGAACCCCACTTTAATCACAGCAACCTCAGCTTTAGCCTCATTAGGGACTGGTTTCATGGGGATGGGCACAATACAAACCATGGGTTACAACCTGTCTGCCCCTTCCACAGCTGGTGGCAGCAGACTGGCCCTCCAATAGATCCTCGTTTAAAGGATTTAAAGAGCCTTGTATTTTTCGCCCCTACCTCACCAGGTCGAGAGTGTAACTTGCGCACCTGCTGCCTTTCTTGGATGTGGTAACCATTTTTTAGGCTCCCTCTCCGGAATCGATCCCTGATTCTCTGTTACCCGTGGTCACCATGGTAGGCACAGAAAGTACCATCGAAAGTTGATAGGGCAGACACCCGAATGGATCGTCGCCATCACGGGGACGTGCAGTCGGCCCGAGGTTATCCAGAATCAACGCTTACAGGGAGAGCGCGGCAGGGGGGAGGCCGTGGAGGACCATCCCGACACCGCGCCCGGGACCCCCGATTGGTTCTGGTCTGATAAATGCACGCATCCCTGGTGGTCAGTGCTCATTTGAACATGTTGGCTCTAAAATTACCACCGTTGTCCGAGTCAACGGTTTGGAGCGAAAAAACATTGCAGCTGAGACACTGCAAATGTGAGAGAAGATCCCACACATGGCTGCCGCTCCCAAAGAGTGGCTCAGTGTTCTGACAGTGGCAAAGCCCCATGTTGATAACATATGCAGCAGGGTTCAGTCCGGTGATGATCCTGATGAGGCAGACAAGACCCTACTGTCATTATTTGGAGGATTTGCTGGTTTTGAAGCATCTTTTGAAACCATCTTTCATTCAGACCCTGATGGTAAAAGATTGGCTGGAGAAGAATGACTACACATACATGGAAGATTTCGAGGAAAAGGTCACCATTTTGAAGACAAAACAAGACATTGCTGTGCTGAGGAAAGGAGGCGTCATTATTTGATTTTTATTTTAAGATGATCAGGCCCACTCTTCTGTCTAAGGGCACAGGACCAGCAAACTTTTTCCTTAATTTGAATGGGAAGGCCATTAAAAATCCCTCAATGGATGTGAGAAGGTTGCATGAAAAGTTCCAGATGACGGTGACTACAGGAAGTGAGGCGAGAGATGCTTTTAACAAGCGGGCACTCTGCTACCTGTCACAAGAAGAGAGACAGGGTCAAAAGGTATATCAGCAACAAAGAATGTACTGAATCTGTGGACGATGAGTTGGTCGAAGCCATGTTTATTTTGAACAGAGTTAAAGGGAAGAGTTGGAGAACCGAATAAGATGAGGAACCTGAAGTTATAGATTTAAAAGAGGAGGACTTCAAACGGTTGCTTCAAAAACATCCCAATTGCCTGGCCACATCTGTTCTGAGTATCGCTGTTTGTAAGACGGTCAGTCAAGCGAAAGCACCGTACTTTAAAGATAGATGGAGACTCAAGCAGCTAAAGTTGCGGATTGCAGATGTAGCGACACAGTTCCGGAGCATGCCCAGAGAGGAACAAATCTTAGTCTATATACAACAGCAGGACTGGATGAACAATTCTCCCATTGTTACAGATGTTCTGAAGGCATGGCAACCACCTGCGACAAGACAGAGGACTGAGGACTTTTCTCAGATTGAAGTTAATATCCAAACACAGCAGTGGCCAGGACTTGTTATTGTGGAGGACTTAGAAAAAGGTGGCTCCGCTGTAAAGACGACCCAGTTTTTTAAAAGAGGGGACATTAATTGTGATTATCACGGACAACTTATAGACGGCAAAGAAGGAGTGAAGTTAATTGAACAAACTGTTGCAGATAAGTACTATTTCTACTTCTATAAGAATAATGGGAAAAGCTATTGCATAAATGCCATGCAGGCTCCTTGTGACTGTCACCCTAACATTCCTTCAACTTTGGAAGGGCCATCAACCATTCAGGAAAAGAGCGAACCTTAAGCCGACCCTCAAATATTTGCCTGGAGGGAATCGGTCTTCGTTGTTGTTTATGGCAACAAAGGACCTCTCCCCAGGCACAGAACTGCCATTTGATTATGGGGTCAGAAAAGGCAGTTTTAATGAAGGAGCTGAACCGGAGTGGCTCAACACTTGAGGTGGGTGACTTCCTACTGTCTTTGTGGAATTTAGTCACTTTAATGTTTTTCTGGACTGGAGAGAAGGGGGGTGGGGGTGGGGGAGGAAGACCTTCAGATATACCCACTCCTGACATTTGTATATGCTTGTGGGGCATTGCTTCTGTGCCACCCCAGCCAGTTGCTGCATTAACAGTACTGGTGCACGGCAGTCTGAGTGCTGGTCAAATCCGACCGGGGGCACACGTGTCTCTCAATTGTGGGTTTAATAATAAAATAATGTTTGCCACCAGTTAGGATTTTTGTCCTGGTATGGTCGGGCACTGATTAAGGCCTCTGGGAGTTAGGTGGTTATGAACAGTGTCAGATTATTAACCCTTCCCAACCAGGACTGGCTCCCAGGGGAATTGGCACAGTAATGGTGCAGCAGATAATAACCAGCGTTAGGGTAATCTGTACCTTTGTACTGAAGTACTGCAAACATTTCCAGAAGATTCTGTACAACTAACATACAGGGTTTGGTTGGCCTACACTGTGATGGTTCAATTTCTCTGCTGTGATGTAATGTAGCCTTCCTGCTGCCAATATTTCTGGTAAATGCTCCCTTGGACCCTGGGGATCCAAGATAGGCAGGTTCTGGATCCATGATCCCTACTAGTGAGCAGGCAGCTCTAATCCTGTGTAAATGCACTCACTTTCTCTTTCAGTAGTCCCTGACTATGCGCTGCTGAGCTCCTGGGCCTAACTCTTCTCTGCTCATTATATGAAAACCAAACAGTCGTTCAGTTTAACCACAGACCCTGGAAGTCTTGTGGCTTTAGGAACGGATACCCTCCCTTGTGCAGTTGTCCTTGAAGAGAGCATGCTACCCCTCTTCATCCTGACCTCCATGTTGCTACATCTTCACTGCTCCACTCACTCTCCAACACACTAAACTTCAGAAGCA
This sequence comes from Phyllobates terribilis, assembly GCF_046119375.1. NCBI lineage: Eukaryota > Metazoa > Chordata > Amphibia > Anura > Dendrobatidae > Phyllobates > Phyllobates terribilis. The sequence continues at coordinate 16,328,899 of NW_027362767.1, read as the reverse complement.
CCTCCTACCGTCTGAGGGATCGTGCAAACTTCCTGGTTTAAACAAAGTGTACAAATCTCCAGTAAGGGATCGGGTAACAGTGGATGCAATTTTAACAGCAGAGAAACCAGCCCTCACCATAGCTGGCAATTCATATGAAAATATATCACAGGCAGGCATTTTGTGGCGCTAAAGACATGGGTGCCGCACATCCTCTTCTGAAGGACTTAACTTGGAGATCCAAGTCTTCCTTTTTTGTGGACGTTACAATTTTTTTCTTTAACTTTTGAAAATTAGTGTTTGTATTATTGCCTTATCCTGTAAAATGCTGCTAGCAAAATTTTAAAATTAACACTGCAGTAGTCTTGCTTAAAACTTTCTACAGGACTTATTTTTTTATTTTTTTGTTCTTCGTGGAAAGATAATGGCTTCCATAAGATAAGGGCATCCAGCATTAATCCCCCCCACCCCCTGACATGTCATCAAGTCTAATTGGGCCCCTCATGCAATGCTTTCTTATTTGGGAATAAGTCTGAGCTACAACATTCTAGAGCGCTGCTACTGTCTGATAAAAGTGCTTGAGAAAGCAATGAACATATACAAAAATGTAATATAATGCTTCATATCTCTGTATACAGGGGGTCTGGAAATAATAAATATACATATTCTAGTGTGTATCTATACACTGCAGAATTATTAGGCAAGTTGTATTTTAGAGGATTATTTCTATTATTGATCAACAACTATGTTCTGAATCAATCCAAAAGACTCATAAATATCCAAGCTTAATAATTTTGGAAGTTGAGTGTTTTTATTTAGATTCGGCTATCTTAGGAGGATATCTGTTTGTGCAGGTAACTATTACTGTGCAGAATTATTAGGCAACTTAATAAAAACCAAATATAATCCCATCTCACTTATTTTCACCAGGTAAACCAATATCAGTGCACAAAATTTAGAAATAAACATTTGACATACAAACCCCCCCCCAAAATAGTGATGAATATAGCCACCTTTCTTTATGAAAACACTCAGCAGCCTCCATCCATAGATTGTCAGTGGCTTGATCTGTTTTCTATCAACATTGCGTGCAGCAGCCACCACAGCCTCCCAGACACTGCTCCGAGAGGTGTACTGTTTCCCTCCCTGTAGATCTCACATTTTATGATGGACCACAGGTTCTCTATGGGGTTCAGATCAGGTGAACAAGGGGGCCATGTCATTATTTTTTCTTCATTTAGACCTTTACTGGCCAGCCACGCTGTGGAGTAGTTGGATGCATGTGATGGAGCATTGTCCTGCATGAAAATCATGTTTTTTCCCTTCACCCATGACAGCACACCTGAGCGGATCCGTCCTTCAAGGACAGTAAACCATCTGAAATAAAAGGGCGGCACCTCTCCCCCGCTTCAGTTGGTTTCCTGTCCTTGATGGGAATCCTCACAAAATAATCAGGCGGCTGTTATGCTGAAGAAAACTTACCCAGGCCTGTCCCGGCGCTGGAAGAGCAGGCTGTTTTGTCCGTGGCGCCGGCCTTCAGGTGCTGGTAGAGCCGTCCACAGGTTTCCCGGGGACCTGTCGCACGTCCTGGCGCAGGCGGTGCAGAGGTCCTGGGCTTCCGTACACCGCCGCGCCGCCCTCCTCCGGCCGTCCATGTGACCGCGGTCATGTGCCTCTGACGTCATGGTGCGGGGCACGCCGAGTAAGGCGTGCCCGATTACGTCGGGGGCGGCGCCGAAGGAAAACATGGCGGCGCCCTGTATAATACCGGCCGGCATGGCAAAAACGCTGGCGGCGTTTGTGAGGGGAGAACGGCGCCAGGGGGAGGGGCCTAATTACCGGAAGGGAGACCGCAGGGACCTGACTTCGCCCGTCTACCTATAAAGAGGAGCACCTGGGGTCAGAACGCTGCTCGTCATAATGTCTGACATGGAGCAACAGCAGCTGTCGCCACGGCCACAGTCACTACCACCTTCATCGCCACCTCTGTCTGCTCGCCGGTCTAGAGGGTCCAGCGGAAGGAGCAGCAGTCGTCCGAGTCAGAGGGGTAAAGCTTCTCAGGACTCCACGGTCTCCAGGAAGGATACGTTGCGTATCCTGAAAAAGCCTTCAATTCCGGTATCCGCAGTGGCAGGGTGAGTGATCTTCGTGAATGTCACTAGATACATTTGCTGATGGGCTCCTACTGTGTGTTTAAATCACCAGGAGGAACCCAGGAAAGTAACTGCCAAGAAGCGGAACAGAGAATGTGCCATATGCAAATGCCTGCTAGCGATAGACTGGCAGAAGGAGCTCTGCTCGGACTGCATTCAGAAAACTATTTGTGAGGGTACCCCGGATTTTGCAGCCAGCCTCAGATCGGAGGTAGAGAGCTCCCTTAACACTATTTTGAAAAAAAGAAGGAAAATCATATCTGATCCTTCTTCTGACTCCTCTGTATTATCGGATGGACAGTATCATAATGGGGCCTCATCCTCATTCTCTTCCTCTTCGGACAGCGATAGAGGGGGGAGACCATGCTTCCCTATAGAAGACAGACAAATTGGTAAAGGCCGTCAGAACCACTATGAGGTTAAAGGAAGATAAATCCGTTAAGTCCCTAGAAGAGATCATGTTTTCAGGGTTGGAAGAAAAGAAAAAAAACGCACCTTCCCGGTGAACGCTAAGGTCCAGGCACTTATCAATAGAGAATGGAGGAAACCTGATAAAGTAGGAGCCTTGCCTTCATCCTCAAAGAGGAAGTATCCCTTTGACCTAAAGGACGCTGAGAACTGGGACAAAGTGCCAAAAATGGACGCTGCAGTGTCTAGATCATCAAAAAGATGAGCACTCCCTCTTGAAGACTCAGGGGTACTTAGAGACCCCTTAGACAAGAAGGCAGATACCTTTTTAAAACATACCCCCCGAGGAAGCAAAGATGTGAAACGCGCGTAGGGGTGCTGGGCAGTGTGGAACCTTCTATTATGGCCAATGGTCTGTATTTGGATATTTGATTACAGTAATCCCTTTCTATAGACAGGACTAATGGTGGATACTTGGTTGTGGTATACATCAGTATAATGCTTTACTTATATTTGATTCAAGAGATGTACACCTATTTATTGTACTCCTGTGAGAATTTGTTGCTATTTACCTTGGAATATTTAGAATATCCTAATGCTGATTAAGTGTAACCTACATTAATCTTCTATACAAACCTCTCTTTGAAAGATAAATCAATTATGTATATAATGTGAAATACCCTATACGGAGAGATCTGTATCTATCATATATTTGAAACAATATGTTGCTATCCATTGTGCATATAATGTTATAACTGGGGTACTAATCATGCAAAAATATATCTTTTGATATCTGATTGGAGAAAATTGTATTCTCTCTATACTTTTAAAAGGGATATACTAGTATATTTTTTTACTTTTGCATTGGCATCCACTACTACCCATATGCCTTAAGGATATATCTAAGCCACACTGCCTGGGAATTTTCTATTGGTGTTTTTATGGGCGGAGATGATATTTTATAAAAAGCTTTCTGTGTGCTATGTTTAATAAAGTATCTAAATTAATCTATATGACTACTTCATGTGATTTCTATAGACATAACGAAGGGAGATTTAATAGACGACCTTTTTAAAACATGCCTGGGAATCCGCAGCAAGAGGTCTAAAGCTGGCCATTGCAGGAACATGTACCGCTCGTTCCCTTAGGATATGGTTACAGCAGTTGGAAGATCAGCTGAAAAATAAAAAGACCTCAAGGGAAAAAATTCTAGCCAGTCTCCCCATGTTGCAGGGTGCAGCTGCCTTCCTAGCAGATACCTCTGCTGACTCAGTAAAACTGGCAGCTAGGTCGGCTGGGTTATCAAACGCGGCTAGACGAGCTCTGTGGCTCAAGGGATGTCCTGGGAATTACAATCAAAGTCTAGACTGTGTTCTATCCCCTGTGACAGCCAATTTCTCTTTGGCAAAAAATTGGACGATGTCCTTGAGAAAGCAAGTTACAGAAAAGGAAGGTTCCCTGGGTTTTCGGCGGATGCCAGAAAGACCTATTTTCGGAGGGGGAAATTTAGTAGAGGTCGCCCCCCGGGAGAAAAAGAAAGTGGGATTTTAAGAACAAAAAAAAAAAAAAAAAAAAAAAGAGTCTGGATATATGTTCGGGGGTCCCTCCGCTGCCTCCAAAAAGCCTCCACAATGACGCCAGGCCACAAGTTGGAGGGAGACTTTTTTTTCATGCCTGGGAAAACATTTCCTCCAGTCCCTGGGTCCTCAACATAGTGAGAGATGGACTAAGGATTCAATTCCTTCAGCAGCCATACCGCTGGTTTGTGATAACTCCGGTAAGAAAATCCCCAGACGAACAACTGGCCCTAGAATCAGAGATCTTGAACCTGTTGAACAAGCAAGTGCTATGCGAGGTTCTGGTCAGTTAAAAAGGAAGGGGATTTTATTCCCCTCTCTTTTTAATAAAAAAACCGGACAGTTCATTCAGAACTATTATAAATCTAAAGGGCCTCAACCGTTTTGTAAACAACCATACATTCAAAATGGAGTCAAACTCAACAAAGCTTTTTCACAATTGCTTTATGGCAGTGATAGATCTCAAAGACGCGTACTATCACGTCCCAATTCATCCAGGTCATCAAAAGTATCTAAGGGTTGCTCTTTACATTCAAGGAAGTCTCAGACACTTCCAGTTTCAAGCTCTTCCCTTCTGGTTGTCAATTGCTCCAAGGGTATTCACCAAGCTGATAGCCGAGGTAACAGCCTTTCTCTGCATTCAGAATACAGTTATAATACCATATCTGGACGACTTCCTTATAGTGGGGAATTCAGAGAGCCACTGTATTTCACAACTGAATCAAGTCATGGCTGTCTTGCAGAACTTAGGCTGGATGATCAATGCCCAAAAATCAAGGCTAGAGCCCGCAAGGATCCAGGCCTTTCTGGGGTTTACCCTAAACTCAGAGAGTCAGACTTGTCTTCTACCAGACAGCAAAATAGACAAAGTCACAAATTTGGTGTCAGCAGCCATACACACCCCAGACATGTCCTTAAGGAAGGCTATGTCCCTGCTAGGTACTCTAACATCTTGCATTCCGGCGGTCAAGTGGGCCCAATTTCACACAAGAAACCTCCAGTGGGAAATCTTGTCAGCACAAAGATTGTTAAAAGGGTATTTAGAAGGAAAGGTACATCTCTCCTTGCGAACCAGGGACGCCCTCTTGACCTGTCTGTCCACCACAAATTTATCTCAGGGGGTCCAGTGGGACACACCAGTACAAGACATCACGACCGATACAAGCAAGTCAGGGTGGGGCGCACAACTAGAAAATCACATGATTCAAGGCCCTTGGTCATTCCTAGAGGAAAATGGGTCATCAAATCTAAAAGAGCTATGGGCGGTGAGAAACGCTTTAGAAGGCTTCCTCCCTTTACTCCAGGGTCGCCATGTTCGGGTTATGTCGGACAACAGAACCACTGTGGCCTACATAAACCACCAGGGGGGAACAAGATCTTATTCTCTTCTGGAAGCCGTAGGCAGGCTTTTTCAAATAGCGGAGAAAAATCTTCTATCTCTCACAGCGCTACACATACGAGGCATAGGAAGTCTGCTTTCGCGTTGTCTAAGCTGCAACGAGTCGAGACAAGGGGAATGGGCCCTGAATCCCAGAGTATTCCATCAGATAGTACAGCTGTGGGGTCTACCAGAGATAGATTTGTTCGCCGACAAAAACAGGAAAGTGGAGAAATTCTGCTCACTAGACCCAAGGGGAAACCCTTTGGCAATAGATGCTCTCCAGATTCCTTGGAGCTTCAAGTTGGCCTATGCATTCCCGCCAATAGCTATGATACCTCTGGTGGTGAGGAAGATCAGAAAGGATCAAGCGAGAGAGATTCTCATAGCCCCCTTCTGGCCAAAGAGACCATGGTTCTCCCTTTTGAGGATGAGGTCACAATCAGACCCATGGATCCTACCAGAGACCCCGGACCTTCTAGCTCAGGGACCAATATTCCATTCTCAAGTGAAGGGTTTCCACCTAGCAGCATGGAATTTGAGAGGGCAATATTGACGGGCAAAGGGTTTTCATCAGGTTTAGTATCTACTCTATTAAAAAGTAGAAAGCCCATAACCACCAAAATCAATGGTAGAACATGGAGAAAATTTTTACATTTTCTAGGAAAGCCATAGAGCCAAAAACCTCCAATTAAATCCATCCTGGAGTTCTTACAGAAGGGGTTTGAGCTAGGTCTAACTACCAGTACACTTAAGGTCCAGGTTTCTGCCTTGGGTGTGCTATATAACCATAACCTTGCAGCCAATAAATGGATTACAAGGTTTATTAAATCCTGCGGTAGATCTAGGCCAATCTCAATACCCAAAGTTCCTCCATGGAACCTAAATTTAGTACTTGACGCACCAACTATGGAACCCTTTGAACCAGTTCAGGAGTTGTCGGCAAAATACATAACTCTCAAAAACATTATTTTGGTAGCCTTAACATCAGCCCATAAAGCAAGTGATTTACAGACCCTATCCATAAATCCTCCATATACGCAAATATTTGAGGATAGAATAGTATTGAGGCCTGATCCAGCCTACCTTCCTAAGGTTGCGCTCAAGTTTCATAGATCTCAGGAAATTGTTCTGCCCTCCTTTTGTAACAGCCCAAAGAACTCAGGGGAGCAAAAAAGTTTCATAACCTTGATGTTAGAAGGGCTCTATTACAATACATAAAGGTACCTAGCCAGTGGAGGCGTAGCCAATCCCTGTTCGTAGCCTTCCAGGGGAGTAGGAAGGGGTATGGGGTGACCAAAGCAACTATAGCCAGATGGATTAGGGAGGCCATTGGGCTTAGCCTACTCTACAAGTAACACCCCGATCCCGGACGGCATCAAAGCTCACTCTTGCAGGGCCGTGGCTACCTCCTAGGCAGAGGTATCGATAGATCAAATCTGTAAGGCCGCTACATGGTCATCACCATCTACCTTGTTCAAACACTACCATTTGGATTTATCCTGCTTATCTGACTTAACCTTTGGTAGAAGGGTGCTACAAGCGGTGGTCCCTCCCTAAGGTGTTTCTTTCTCCAAAATTCTCTCAGGTGTGCTGTCATGGGTGAAGGGAAAACACCAAGGTTACTTACCGGTAGCAAGTTTTTCCAGAACCCATGACAGCACCCGTATATTCCCCACCTTCTCTCTCACCATATGGGTGTGCACACGTGTTGGGTGTTATTTCATGTGGTGTTGGATTTGTGTTTAACTCTTTTTTATGGAGGTCCTCTCAATGCTCTGTAACCAACTGAAGATGGGGGAGAGGTGCCGCCCTTTTATTTCAGATGGTTTCCTGTCCTTGAAGGGCAGATCCTCTCAGGTGTGCGGTCATGGGTTCTGGAAAAACCGGCTACCGGTAAGTAACCTTGGTGTTTCTTGAACGTTACCGACTTCTTCCTGTACCACTGCTTGAAGAAGTTGTCTTCCAGAAACTGTCTGTAGGTCTGGGAGTTGAGTTTCACTCCATCTTCAACCTGAAGAGGTCCCACAAGTTCATCTTTGAGGATACCAGCCCATACCAGTGCCCCACCTTCACCTTGCTGGCGTCTGAGTCAGAGTGGAGCTCTCTGCCCTTTACTGATCCAGCCTCTGGCCCATCAAGAGTCACTCTCATTTCATCAATCCATAAAACCTTTGAAAAATCAGTCTTAAGATATTTCTTGGCCCATTCTTGACATTTTATCTTATGTTTCTTGTTCAAAGGTGGTCGTTTTTCAGCCTTCCTTACCTTGGCCATGTCCCTGAGTATCGCACACCTTTTGCTTTTTGATACTCCAGTAACGTTGCAGCTCTGAAAAATGGCAAAACTGTTGGCGAATGGCATCTTGGCTGCTACACACTTGATTTTCCTCAATTCATGGGCAGTTATTTTGTGCCTTTTTTTTGGCCAACACGCTTCTTCCGACCCTGTTGGCTATTTGCCATGAAATGCTTAATTGTTCGGTGATCACGATACAAAAGTTTTGATATTTCAAGACTGCTGCATCCCTCTGCAAGACAACTCACAATTTTGGACTTTTCAGAGCCCGTCAAATCTCTCTTCCGACCCATTTTTCCAAAGGAAAGGAAGTTGCCTAATAATTAAGCACACCTTATATAGGGTGTTGATGTCATTAGTCAACACCCCTCCTCATTACAGAGAAGCACATCACCAGATTTACTTAATTGGTAGTTGGCTCTCAAGCATATGCCGCTTGGAGTAGGACAACATGTATGAAAAGTATCATGTGAGCAAAATACTCATTTGTCTAATTCTGCACAGTGTATATGCTCGCAAACACTTTATTTGCAAAAAACCCTCAGGCTTTCTTTCTCCTCACCCAATGCTAGGCTGATGCCTAATGAAGAGGTTGAGGAGAGCCATTCTTTTTCAAAATGTCCAGTCACAAGCCTTAATCCGCCTAGCTTGCTTACCCAATGAAGCTAATGAAAACTGAGACACTGGAAACCATTTTGTCAGACTAGCTGAAAATCTATTGCTTGCTTACCTTTGTCACTTTTGCTATTTTCCAAATATTGCTTTTTCAGAGATATTGCCCTTTTGGACACTGCTTCTAGAAAATACATTTGTTTAAACTTTTGAATACCACACTTCAGTTTCAAGCAGTCTTCTAAAGGGTAAGTTTAAATATTGATTCTCATGGAAGAGCTACCCTCTTTAAATTATTAAATATTACATGTTAAATATTTTTGGTCATAAAATAAGCTTCAGCTAAACAACTGCTTTTGATTAATGTAAATTTAAGTGTACATAGTGATTCTGGTGTAATTGTGCACTTTCAAGAGATGCTTTTCATATGAATAAGGTATGGAGCATTTGGTAATTACCTCTGCCTTTAACAGTCACAACCGAACTCCGAAGACTTGTCCATTATGCTTCAGGCCACAGAAAATCCTCTCTACCCATTTATTGCAGACATGTATGAGACTGAACAGTAAAGATGAGAGAAAAGCTACTCTGGAATCGGCCAAAAAGACTCTGGTCAACATTGCATCCAAGGGAACAGCTATCGATTATGAAGAGATCCTATCTCTTGGATCTCTGGAGAATGTGGTCCCCTTCTTGGAAGAAAGAGGGTTTTTAATATTCAACAAACAGTCTACCTCTGCACCACCTACACCTGGTGCTTCATCTGAGCAACCAACCACTGCTGAAACTGAGATGCTAGAAGAGAAGGTTGCAGGTGTACTGGTCCCAGAGGAGACAGAAGAAGAAATGGAGGCTACACCAGCACATGAAGAGCGTGAAGATGATGTTGAAAATGTACCCACCCTATTGGAGCCTGAAGAGCCTACAGAATACTGGCATGCTGATGATGAAGAAGAAAGACTGGAAGAAGAAAGTAGAGAAGAAGGTCACAGAGATGCTGAACTTACACTTTTACCTGAGGAAGGTCACAAAGAAGAAAATGTGGAGGAAGCGGGTTTCGATCAAACCACACAGAGGTCGGGATGTATAGATGGCACTTTTTAGCACTCCTAAAATCTACTTTTTCTGACATAAAATGTGCATACTTCTGTATGTCTTTTTGTATACCCTAGCCCCCCCCACCCCCCCATTTTCCTTGGGGGTGAGACACTTCACACAGGAAGTTGAGGATGTCGCCAGGTTCCTCTTTTACATGAACCCCAAGGTTGCCAATCTGGACTTTGTAGAAGATGTAGAAAAAGTCAACTCCTTCTTTACAAAGCTGCGGGACCTGAATCTGGCAAATCAGACCATTTTCAACTACCTAAAACATGTGCGTAGGTTCATGACTTACAATGTGAGAGCCGCCAACCTCTTTGAAAAAAAAAAAGGCGCACTGTTTAGGTCATGTGAGTTTTTTTTGTGACCGTGACCGAGGACATACAAAAGATGTTGTCAAAGTGAATATCAAGAGAAGTTGTCAGCAAAAGGTGGGTTATGAGCTAATATTTATATTGAAGTAATATGAAATTATGGATAATGTAAAATCTTACATAGTTACATAGTTTATAAGGCCGAAAAAAGACAAGCGTCCATCCAGTTCAGCCTATTTCTTGTGCACTGCAGCTATTCCGCAGCGTTGATCCAGGGGAAGGCAAAAAAAAACAAAACAAAACATGCGGTATAGGCCAATTGACATCATTGAGGAAAAAATTCACTTCCCGACACCAATCTGGATTAATTAACTATCACTAAGCATAAGATGTAATTTTATTGTTCTCAAGAAAGGCGTCCAGGCCTGTCTTGAACTCATTAAGTGAGTTGGACATCACCACTTCCTCTCCCAGAGAGTTCCTGAGTCTCACGGCTCTGACCGTAAAGAATCCTTCTATGCTGGTGAAGGAACCTCCTTTCCTCCAGACGCATAGTGTGCCCCCTCGTCTTTGTCACCATCCTTGGTATAAACAGGTCATGGGAGAGATCTCTGTACTGCCCCCTGATGTATTTATACATGTTTATGAGGTCTCCCCTAAGCCTTCTCTTTTCCAACGTAAATAGGCCTAATTTTGACAACCTCTCTGGGTATTCTAGTCCCTCCATTCCCTTTATTACCTTAGTCGCCCTCCTTTGTACCCTCTCTAGCTCCAATATGTCTTTCCTGAGCACCGGAGCCCAGAACTGTGCAAAATATTCTAAGTGCGGCCTTACCAGCGCTTTATACAGAGGAAGAACAATGTTCTCATCATATGCCCCTATTCCTCTTCTGATGCATGCCATGACTCTATTTGTCTTCGCAGCTGCTGCCTGACACTGGGCACTCCAATTTAATTTGCTATTAACCAAGACGCCCAGGTCCTTCTCCATGTCAGATTTCCCCAATGTTTTCCCATTTAATATGTATGGGTGACTGCTGTTTTTCTTTCCCATGTGCATGACCTTACATTTATCGGCATTGAACCCCATTTGCCATTTTTTGGCCCAACTCCCCAATTTATCCAAATCCTCCTGTAGCTGTGCCCTATCCTCATCTGTATTAACTACTTTACAAAGTTTAGTATCATCTGCAAATATTGCTATTTTACTATGCAACCCTTCCACTAGATTATTAATAAATATATTAAATAATATAGGGCCTAAGACAGACCCTTGAGGCCCCCCGCTAGTAACCCTGACACACCCTGAGCTTACTCCATTGATAACCACCCTCTGCTTTCTATCACTCAGCCAGCTATTTACCCACTTGCACACATTATCCCCCAGACCAAGCATTCTCATTTTATATACCAACCTTTTGTGTGGCATGGTATCAAACGCTTTGGAGAAGTCAAGGTATACAACATCCACTGACTCTCCCCGGTCCAGCTGTGAGCTCACCTCCTCGTAGAAGGCAATCAAGTTTGTTTGGCAGGAGCGATCCCTCATGAATCCATGTTGATATGGAGTTAGACAGTTATTATCTTTAAGATATTCTACAATAGCATCTCTAAGAAATCCTTCAAACAATTTACCCACAACAGACGTTAAGCTGACTGCTCTATAGTTCCCAGGGTCACTTTTAGACCCCTTTTTGAATATTGGTACCACATTTGCTTGGCGCCAGTCTAGTGGGGCAGTCCCTGTCCATAAAGAGTGCTTGAATATAAAATACAGCGGTCTGTCTATCACATTACTTAATTCTTTTAGTACCCGGGGGTGTATGTCATCTGGGCCTGGTGACTTGTCTATTTTGATATTATTTAGGCGTTTCTGAACTTCCTCCTGGGTTAGGTGGGTGATATTTAGCGGAGGGTTCACTTTATCACTCTGCATTTCCTCCGATAAATTGTTTTCTTTTGTGAAAACAGTGGAGAAGAAGCTATTGAGTAGGTTTGCTTTACCCTCATCGCCCTCTATGATTTTACCCAGGTTATTTTTCAATGGGCCAACTCCATCAGTTTTAATCCTTTTACTGTTTATATAGTTAAAGAACAGTTTGGGATTCGTTTTACTTTCCTTGGCAATTAGTCTCTCTGTCTCCTCTTTTGCTATTCTTATTTGTTTTACAGATTTTGTTTTTTTCCCTATAAGATATTAGCGCTTCCTCGCTGCCTTCTTGTTTAAGATTACCGAAAGCCCTTTTTTTGTTTTTCATTGCCCTCTTGACTTCCTTATTTAGCCACATTGGCTTCCTCCTATTCCTAGCCCTTTTATTCCCATAAGGTATGTACCTTCTACAGTGACTATGTAGGACTGTTTTGAAAATTTCCCATTTTCTATCCGTGTTCCTATTACTGAAGATACTATCCCAGTCTATAAGGTGAAGGGCATCTCTTAGCTGATCAAACTTTCCCCTCCTGAAGTTCAGTGTTTTTGTGACTCCCTTGCTGGGCACCCTACTGAAGCACATGTGGAATTGTATAATGTTGTGGTCACTATTTCCCAGGTGCCCCCCGTGGTCTAAATGTATATTTCTCCTCCATATAATTTCCCCAACCCTAAAACATTGCTTAGTAATTTAAAGACTGGTACACCATGTAGCGCCCCAAGGGTTCGGTTGCTACAGAGGTATTGCATCTCACCCAGAGGTGTGATATCTCACTTCCAGGTAAGGATGGAGTGTGGCTCAGGACCCTAACACCCACATGCACTACACCACATTTCCGGGGGACAGGGCGACAATGCTCCCAAGAGAGAGCACAACAGTCTGGCTGGAGTGGGGGGAGGGAACACCTAGAAAGGGGGAACCCGGTAGTGTGTTGGTGGGGAGAGTAGATCCAGGGTGCACTATATAGAGGAGTATATATATGGTGGGCACCATCTTAGAGAGAAGGCAGAAAGGAAAGGAGAAGAGTGGAGAGAGCAGGAGGCTGGGAGCAGAGGCTCTGCATGGGTTCTGCTCCGCAGGCAGGCCAAGTCTCAAGGCCTGGTCCTGGAGGAGAGGAACAGAGAGAAGAGGAATGGAGGAAGCTCTAAGAGAAGACTGAAGGGACCCCAGGGGTGCGGACCGGCCAGCCGCCACCGCACGCCCGCCGCTACCAGAGTAGGGGGGGCCAGGCCAAGAAAAGGGAACTGGATCCCTCATCTAGTGGAGAAGAGCATCTACCCTCAGCTAGTAACCGGAGTCCGTGGCATTGTACATGCACGGCCCCTCACTACACCCGTTAGGAAGGCACCACATAGGACCCAGGGAAACGGAACATACGTTTGCCCGCCAAGGCCCGAGGCAGCTGGACAGAAATGTGGTCAATTGTGGGGTATGACAGGCCAGAGAAGGATCCCCTTCGTGTGTCCTGAAAAGCATTCCAAAAGGTGCCTGGGAGTTGGCCGAGCCCCTCACCTGGTGAGCACAGCACGACGTGGGCAGCCATTACCTGCAGAAGTTGCTTGGAGTGTAACACTGAGTAAAGACCCTGGACTGCATCACTGGACTCTGAGTCATTACTGTTGCTCCCGCGCACCATCACCCCCATCATCTGCACTCACTGCCCTGAGGCTATACTCCTCCCGTGGGGAGTTATACTACCCCCTGCTGCACACACATCAGCCTCAGCGGTCTGCCCTGCAGCGGCGGTTCTCAGTGACCGCAATCCACGGGTGGCATAGTCTGACATTTAAGCATTACAAAACCAAAATAAACAGATCCGCCACTGGTTTGACCGCCCTGAGCCACGGGACCGGGTTGCCGCCACGGAGACTACAACCCCATGCATTACACAGAGACTCGGCTCCGGGTATTCCTCTACACACACGGCCCAGGGGGCGCGTCACACCATACATAGATCAACAAATTCTTGGGTCTCTTCACCTGTGTTCTGCAGCAGCTGTTTCATGTGTAAAGTATGTTGCATGTGTTACTGCATCAGGTGAGCATAATACTCCCCTTTTTCTTATTTTGTGTTACTGGTTAAGACCTTATTTTGCGCTCTTTTGCTTCCCAGCATTTTCCACTATTACCTTATACCATGTGATTATGTTAGGGAGTACAAGTGGTAAATTACAACTCCCCTTATTTGATGCATAGTCAGTAGCACCCCTTGTTTTTGGTCCCCTTCATTACCTTATTACATTCATTTTTGTTACACTTGTTTCTTCTTAGGAGATCTCATAACCCTCATACACTTAGTATTGAAGTAGATATTTTTATATATTTGTACTGTGTGGCTTGTATATACTGTAATATTCTATTAATTTTATTTGTAGGTACCTGGCACTGACCACGTCACAAATTACACCTCAGGAGTGCCGGAAGATCCTGGATGTGGAAAGCAATCATTTTTAAAGTGTCTTCAAGCTGCCAAAGATGGAGGTGTGCGTCAAAGCCCCCAGCTGGAAATGATTTACTATCTACAGGCCCTGGTGGTCCTGAAGCATCTGCAGCGACCCGGGGTCGTACAGAACATGACCGGAAGTTCCTCTCTTCTTTTTATTCACTACTCATACTCATTTTAGTTTACTCTTCTTTATGTCTAACCTTTGGTCTCTTCATCCTTAGGTGTCTGAGTGGAAGGAGAGGATTAGCCGCACGTATGATGGGGAAGACCTCGTTGTTATCGGTGTAAAGTTACACAAGACCGCTACACAGCAAGTGGCCACATTCGTGCTGACGAAGGAAGAAGAAATGGTGAGATTTACTTATTCTCCTTATTAATCTGATTTAATACATGATGACACATTTCTATTTTACTATAATAATTAATATTTCCTTTTGTTTTATTTCTAGTGGTTCAGAGTCTACTATGAAAGAGTCAGACCAAAGCTTGTGAGGAAGAACTCGCCACAAGAAACATTTTTCCTCTCAACCTCAGGGAAGGAGATCTTCAATGTCTCAAGTGACATTGCACGGTACCATAACAAGTAAGATTTACAAAAATGACCAATTATTCTTGAATAAAAAGCACATTACCATTCTTCAATAGTAAATGTAGTGCTATGTATTTTCTGTATTCCTTTCTAGGTAGGATGGCAGTGGTAGAAAACTGTTCTGGGCTAATATGATTGATCCCCTATTAATCACTGTTCAGTTGAGCACCAATCAGATGGGCAGCACCCAAAATATACAATGAATGGCGCTCAGAAGTAGTGATGGGCGAACCCCTGACTGTTCGGGTCTGACGGGTTCAGCCAAACGCCGAACAGTTTATTAAAAGTTCAAGCTCGGGTACCAGAAGAGTACCCCAACCTGAACACAGACCCCATTCATGTGAATGGGGGACCCCTGTTTTTTTTTATCATTCTTCAATAATAAATGCAGTGCAATGTATTTTATTTTTTCTGTATTCCTTTCCAGGTACAAACTTCCGGTTATCTCAAGTCAACTTGTGAGGAGGGTATGTGAGACATGGACACTCCCAAACTATTCAGACTCCGAGAAGTGTCTCTTTTCAAAATATCTTGCGCACACCAATATGACGGCAGAAAGGACGTATAGAGAGAAGACCCTGACGGTTTTATGCCATGCATACAAACTGGTGGCATAGGCAAGGAAAGAAGCCAGTGATGAGCCTCAAGCCTGCACTTCAAGGTAATATATTGTGGGTAGTAAATTCATATACGCTCTGTAATATCACATTGTTATTTTTCTTTAGCTGTGTCCCAGTTATGAAAAGCTATTTAGGTCTTCATATCTACTAGAACATTAAACTTTGATTCTTTGAACATTAAACCTCCACCACCATGATTGGCATTTACAAAACAAGTAAAATATAAGGTTTTACTAACTTTTCCTTAGGGATGCCGAAGCCTGCACTGCCCAGGAGGGAGACCGCAGGGAAGATAACCGAAGACTCCAAGTGGACGAGACTGACCAAGAGGAAGATGGTAGCGAACAGGAGCAAACTAGTGAACCGGATGAGATGTGGACTACAAGGTGAATAATACACCAAAATTATAAACCTGTCTATAGCTAGTTTGTGCAGGCATCACCTGATTGTATACTAATGGTCATTTTATTCATATACCCATCTAATTATCCAAAATCGCCCTCTCCCCTGCTCAGGATAAAGAGGTTCCAGAAATAGAGGATGGGGCAGGACAGGAGCCCCTCAAGGCACAGATAGTACTCACTGTTTGACATTAGTTATTGGAAAATAAAAAACAAAACCCTCAAACTGTTTATCCTCATGAGGTTGTAATTTCAATCTTCATTTTTGTTTGTCTTGTAAAGGCATGAAGATCCAACAGACAGAAGGAGGGACACTGCCCAAATGTGCTCCCATCGTCTCCCTACATTGCCTACTTTCTGCCCAAACGTGTACCAGTCGTCCTACCACGTCACTTGGATGAAAGATACATTTATACTATATTTCTCCTTTACCGCTATAATCTATTTCTATTCTTCTCCATCTATCTATCTTATAAAGAATAACCTACAGCGTGCCAAGGTAAAGTTGTGTTTTCTTCCATCTTAGAAGAGAATAGATGTTCTGACATTTCAGCGTCTCACACAGCAATCTCATGCTGGAACATAACAGTGTGAGTCGGTGTGATGCCACAACATGGATCCTCTCCTATGATGGAATAAAATGCTACATTGATGTTACTTTACCATGGCGTACTTAAGGTTATCCCTTGTGTCTTCTGTTAGGAGTCCTGATTTTAACACCTGCCTGCTGGCACCATTTCTCTGGTTAATGGTTGTGCTGCTCTATTCCGGTGACTATTTATTATCCATCATCATTTTTTTCTTTACTTTTAGCATATATAACATTATTGATGGCAATGTTCAGGAGCAGTTTTTGCAGCCACAGCTCTCTTTAGGTGTCAGCCATGCCCCCTAAGAGCTAGTGTT
The DNA here is from genome assembly GCF_046119375.1 of Phyllobates terribilis. Lineage (NCBI taxonomy): Eukaryota > Metazoa > Chordata > Amphibia > Anura > Dendrobatidae > Phyllobates > Phyllobates terribilis. The sequence goes on along the minus strand of NW_027362767.1, from coordinate 16,312,189 downwards.
CACACCTAGACAATGGGAATGTTTTTCTAACGTTCTCAATGGCCATCATTACAGAGACTGATCCTATTGGTCAAGGTGCCTCAGTTTTCTGTATAAAAGGCCAGATCAGAGTCTAATAGCTCAGACTGCTCTTGGCGATCCAGTATAGCTCTGCTCTCTCTACAGGACTGATCTCCATGGACTGCTTTGCTCTGTCTACTGGACTGCTTTGTCCAACCTGCTTTTTACTTTTTGCTCTTTGATTTCTTTACATACAGTTTTTTCTTTTAACCGACCCAACAGCTTTTATAAAAGCCATCTTAACCTTTTCATTTTGTATCTCTTTGCTTTTGTTCTAATTCTTAGGTTTAAGCATTGAATCCAAAGTGCACAACAGAACCTCGATGACCTGCCCGATCTGTTACAAGATAGATGAGAACCTGGCACCCACCAAAGAAGAAAATGCAAAAAAAACAGCAGCGAGGATGAGATCAAGGCTACCCTCGCACAAGCAAAGACAAATCTGGTTGCTGTGGTAGCAAAGGGCCTGGCCATTGAGTACAATGCGGTGGAGGAGCTGGTTTAATCACGAAAAAGAAAATAAACCTGGACCTCCCGCCATAAAGACCAAAGACGAGGATTTTCAACAATTTCCTTATATCCCCTAACTATTGAGACCGAACCACCAAGAATGCCTGGTCAAGTTCCCACTGAATGTACCACATCTGTATGATAGGTGGAGGAGGAGACAGAACAGAATGCGAGTGGACTCTATATTCCGACTTCTTAAGGATGATCAGCCAGATGAAGAGGAGGTGAACAGGTGTATTGCACAGAAACTTTGGAAAAGTAACTTGCAGAGGGTAAAGGATATTTTTGAAAAATGGAAAAAGTGTTACTTATGACACGTCCCCTGGGCCGTGGGGTACTCTGTAGCTGGGCCGGTGGATGCTGGGGGATGTCACAGTGGCAGTGACCCGGTCCGTGACACAGGGCGGTCAATAAAAAAAAAGGGGAAAAGTAAAAGGGGAATGAAGTTTTTAAAGAGATAATGTTCGTGACGCCCCCGTGGTATGCGGCTAAATGGGGCCGCCGCTGCGGTGCAGGTCCTCTGGAGCTGGTGGTGACGCAGCAGAGTTGGTTCAGCTCTCCACAGGCAGAGCTTAGCACCAGGACAGTGTAAGATGATGTTATGAGGTGGATGTTGCTGGTGCTGTGTAGTGCAGGGCTGGTGATTGCACAGCAATAATTCTAGGACATAGTTGGGTGCAGTCTTCAGATTTTACTCAGTTATCACGCTGCTCCTGGTTACAACTGCCAGCTTATAACCACCCACATCGTCCTGCGCTCACCAAGAAAGGGGTTCAGCAGCCCTCAGGTATTTCAGGAGTACTTAAAACGGGACCCCGTTCTATGTTCCTTCATCGGTCGTCTTCCTGCACTGGCTCTCACCCTCCTGCCCTGAGCCTCAGTGTCCCAAGCCAGTAGCCTCGGGTCTTGTTGGGCGACGTGCAGTCCCCTGGACCCTATGCGGCCACCTTTTCGGCGATGTAATTGTGCTAGTGGGCAGCTGCACCTTTAAAGTACAGCAGCCTCCGGTTATCAAATCTGAGCCTGATTCTTCTCCACTAGTTTAGGGGCCGGTCCCCTCTGCGGCCTGATCCCTCCACGTCCGTGTAGAGTCTGGCGCATGGGTGGCATCCGCACTCGCCGTGCCCCTGGGATCCCCTCTGTCTCTGGAGCCTTCCCTCTGCTCCCATCCTCTCAGTATTTCCTCCCGGGCCTCTCAGACTAGGCCCCTCTCCTTTCTCCACTCCTCTGAGCAGAGCTCCAAGCACTGGAGCCAGGAGCCTGGACCTCCTACACTGCTCTCCTGAGCAGGACTGGCTGTTTCAAGATGGTTCCCTTTTCTTCTTATACTCCTACTGACGGTGCTCCCCTGAGCTACTTCCTCCACTCACACCCACTACATGGTTCCCCCCCTTCCAACCAGGGACAGGGCTCAGCATTAAGCCAGTGCATCTTGCCCCGCCTGCTGGTCTGGAATGGTGTAGTGTTGGATGCAGGTGGGTGGGTCCCGGGCAGTACTCCCTCCTTACCCGAGAGTGGGATACCACACCTCTGGGTGAGATGCAGTACCTCTGTGGTGACTGAACCTGCAGGGGTGCCACACTTACACCAGGACAATAAAAGGACACTTATTCTGTTGAATGGACTTTGCTGGATATGACGGGACATGTCAAAAGCTTTTGATCATATTGGGTCTAAGTGAGACCTTCTGTGATAAGTAACTTTTGACATACCTTACGACCTGATAAAAGTGTTTAGGAATGAGTATATATTTTATTTTTTGGCAAATGTATGTTTGAATGCAAATAAACACATTGATTTGTGGGGGATTGGGGTGACAGGGGTTGTTTAATAAAGTAGATATTTTTTAAGTTAAAGGAGAAGTGCAGCACTGGGACAACTTCCCAGTGTTACATCTACCCTATGAAATAGAGCATTTTTCTAAATCCAGTCACATGGCGGGACGGCCTCATTCCCCCTTCCTCTGCCTCCGTGCAGAGAGCGGAGTTAGTCGTGGCCACGATGTGAGTGTGACATCAGGGCATGTGTTTCTCAGACTCCCAGGAGCAGCCGGAGAATCAGGTGCCATGATGCTGCACTCACATCGAGGCCGTGGCTGCCCCAACTCTCTGCATGGAGACAAAGGGTAAATTAGGACGCCCCACAATGTGAATATGCATAGAAAAATGCTTTATTTAATTTAACGCCAGGAAGATGTCTCAGCACTGCACTTCATTAAGGAGAGTAAATTCAAATTTGCTGAATGGACATTTGAATACCTATTATATGTTACACTGTATTAAATCATGTTGGTAAACAGGAAAGGCTTCTTTACAGTCAGAGCAGTCAGGTTGTGGAACGCCGACCACAAGAGGTAGTAATGGCCGACACTAGAACACCTATAGTAGTACTTCTGATCCGGGGGTCTAGGACTGATCGCCTTTCTAGGCGACAAGAAGGAATTTTTCCCCTGATGCAAATTGTCTGAATGTGTCCTGGGGTTTTTGCCTTCTTCTGGATCAACAGATTCAGGTACAGAGATTTTAGGAATACAAAAATAAAACTAATTAAAAAATTATAAACTGGTTTATTTGTAATTGTAATAGTGCAGTAATAATAAATGGTAATTCATTTGTGAGACCTAGCCCCAGTAAGTTAGTGTAGTGTTGGTATGGGGAGGACAATTGGGGGAGAAAGGTTGAACTTGATGGACCTGGGTCTTTATTCAACCTACGTTACTATGTTATTATGTTACTATGTTTGCACTGATTTGGGGTGATGGGGTTTGTTCAATAAATTGTGTTTTTCTTTGTAACTAAGCATATGTCTGTCTGGAATTTCATTATTTAAGAGAACTGGGAGCCCATAGGTGAATGGTGGGTGTCTTCGTGTTAAGGGAGGGATACTAGTGGTTTAAGGGTCTTCGGATTGGTGTGGTAGAGCCATATAATCTTCAGTCTCTAAGGACTATGGGAAGATTCATAATGATGAAGGGGAGAAAAAGGGGCTTTGAGTGGGAGACAGCCTGCTTTATAAGGACTTAAAATGGTGAGAGCCCTGAAGGTAAATATGAGGCTTTTGGAGACTTCATAATGGAGCAGGATGGCAGTGGTAGCAAACAAGGAGTTCTGGGCTAATATGATTGATCTCCTATTAATCACTGATCAGTTGTGCCGCAATCAGATGTGCAACACCCAAAATATGCAATGAATGGCGCTCAGAAGTAGTGATGGGCGAACCCCTGACTCTTCGCGTCCGGGGGGGGGGGGGGTTCAGCCAAACAGTTTATTAAAAGTTCGAGCTCGGGTATCAACAGTACCCCAACCTGAACACAGACCCCATTCCAATGAATGGAGGAGCCAAACACCACTGACTTCACACTTAGCTTACCGCAGGTGACCGGCGCAGGCTGAGACTACTACCCCCATCAGCCGGCGCTTGCTGCCATTGTAAATAGCGAGCACGCTGGATGGGAGCAGTAGTCTCTCATCGGCGGTGCCTGTGATGAAAGTAAAAATAGTTAATTAATAATTATTGAAATAAAAATAAACACATTTTTCAACAGCATTTTTGCTGCCAAGAGATGCAGAAACCTTGTAGAAGTTTCTGCAATCAAATGCGCAACATGAGACCAAAAGCCTTAAAGCCATGTCCCACGTCTCTTTTTTGGAAATATCTTTATTTAGCTCCAAAAAGCATTCATTGCTGTCAGGGGCATACATAGAAATCATGGGGCCCCATAGCAGAAGTTCGAATAGCCAGGGTCACAGAAGAGCGGATCTCACAACTTTCTAACCTTTACATAGTAATTTTCCTCCTGCTGAAGTCCTAGATTCCTCTTTCACAAACCTTCACATAGTATAATGGCCACACAAAACCCTCCAAATATTTTAATGGTCCCACATTGCCTTCCATATAGTATAATGCACCCCCATGGTCGTCCGTGAAATATAATAAACCCCCATGGTCCTCCATATAATAGTGCAGCCCCCATAAGGGCAAAATGCATCCACAGTCCTCCAGTAATATGAGCACCACATACTCGGATTTAAAAAAAATAAATGAATAAATACTTACCGATTCCCATTCCTTCCGCTGCTTCGGTCCGTGGGACATTGCTGTGGCCACACGTTGAGTATTTGCTGAACTTTCTGCAAGGTTTCTGCATCTCTTGGTACCAAAAACACTGCTGAAAAAACCTGGGGGAAACACCCACAGACTGAAACAGATAGGATAGCAGAGCTGTCAATCAAAATGCTGACAGCCCAGCACTTCAGATTCCATAGGACTGCGGAGCTGTCACTCACATCCCTAGGCCACAGTTAGTAATGCAACCATGACAGTACGTAAATTTTTAATGTGAAACTGAGAGTGAGGGCCGTATATGGCACATACTATCAGAGTCTCACACTAAAAATTGGCAAGGTTTTTGCATCTCTTGGAAGCAAAAATGCGGCAAACAAGTGAGAGGAATGCTCTGTGTCTTTAAATATAATTTTCATGGGATGATTTGTCAGTCTATCACCAACCACGTAGGGCCACACAGCCTCCTCTAGGGCCACACAGCTTGCTACAGGGCCGCACAGCCTCCTACATGGCTGCACAGCTTCCTGCAGGGCTGCGTACGGTATTACGGCATTCACTCACAGTCTCACTTAGCAATGGCCCGGTAGGGCTGCCTCGCTTCTTGGGGCGCTGCTCCTCAGGGAAATGACGTCCATACACAGTTGGGGAGTCCCTTGAAAGTTTGAGCGCGAGTGATACAAAGTGTACATCTCTGATTTTCGATTGGAACTTCGGAACGGGAGCAAACAGTACCGATTTTAGACATGTCTAGTACTGGAACCATTCTGACCATTAACAAGTGCCACCCCTCATTGTGTAGGTCTACTTGAGCTCTGTACACACTGCAAGTTTGGGCCATCTTGGACCTTCACAAGCTGAGACATCAGCACTGGAAAGTGGGTAACCACATTTAGTAGACATGGGCAGCCTGGCCAGAGGAGGGGTCACAGCTCTAGGGGCTCTGCTCCTCTGTACAAGGTGCCTTTCGCTCAGGAGATGAACTCCTGGAAAGCTGACGGTCCAATCTACAGAACGTATATCTCGGATTGTCTATCGGACCCATCGTTTAGGAGAAATCCAGGTTAAAGTGAAATAGGGAAACGCCATTCATTCCTCCCATTGACTTAACATGGTGCTGGGGGTGCCCTCTTCCCCGAGCCACCAGAAACCGCAGGAGGGATCAATGAAAAAGCTGCATAATCCTCTTGGCTTCAATACGCACTATATATAAATATCTGTCTGTTTTCAGCCTGCTCCCCAGGTGGCTGAGATCTGCCCCCCCCCCAAAGTCGGAGGAAGGTTTTTAGATGCAGATCTATAGTGTGAGACTTTGATAGTATGTGCCATATTCGGCTCTCTCTCACAGTCTCACATAAAAATAGCCGGATTTCCCTATCTCACTTTAACCTGGATTTCTCCGGAACCGTGGGTACGATAAAAAAATTCAAGATATACGTTCAGTAGACTGGACCATCAGCTTTCCAGGGATTCATCTCCTGAGTGAGAAGCATCTTGTACCGAGGAGCAGCGCCCCGAGAGCCGTGACCCCCCTTCTGACCATGCGGCCCATGTCTACTGATGAGGTTACCCACTTTCCAGTGCTGATATCTTGGCTTGTGAAGGTCCAAGATGGTCCAAACTTGCGGTGTGTACAGAGCTCAAGTAGACCTACACAATGAGGGGTGGCACTTGTTAATAGTAAGAGTGGTTCCAGTACAAGACATGTCTAAAATTGATACTGTTTTCTCCGGTTCCGAAGGTCCAATTGAAAATCGGAGATATACACTTTGTAGCACTCGCTCTCCCCTTTCAAGGGACTCCTCACCTGTGTATGTATGCCATTTTCCTGAGGAGCAGCACCCCAAGAAGCGAGGCAGCCCTTCCCGGTTAATGCTAAGTGTGAGACAGAGAGAGAGCCGTATATGGCACATACTATCAAAGTCTCACACTATAGATCTGCATCTGAAGACGCTCCTCCTACTTTGGGGGGGCAGATCTCAGCCGCTGGGGGAGCAGGCTGCTCACGGACAGAGATATTTTTAGATAATCCTCTTGGCTTCAATACACTCTATGCAGCTTTTTCATTGAACCCTCCTGCGGTTTCTGGTGGCTCGGAGAAGAGGGCACCCCCAGCACCATGTTAAGTCAATGGGAGGAATCAATGGCATTTCCCTATCTCACTTTAACCTGGATTTCTCCGGAACCGTGCGTTTCTAACAAAGGACGCCATGTGTTCAAATATTCATTCTCATGGAGTATATATCCTTTAAATATCGAATAAATATCAAATGTTAAACATTTTTGGTCATAAAATAGGGTTCTGCTAAACAATTGATTGTGATAAATTTACATTAGAGTGCACATAGTGATTTATATATCTATCTGTATACAGGGGGCTGTATACTGGGGGGGGGGGTATGTATGTATGTATGTATGTATGCATGCTTGCAAAGCAGCCTGATCAACCCCCCACACCGTAAGGCTGCTGGTTTCCTGGGCCCTCAACAAGTGCGCCCGTGTCGAACAAACCTGCAGCCTCCTTGAAAGCGACAGCTATGACCGTTGCGGGACATATTGTGAGCGGCCGAGCTGCGAACCTCCCACGCCCAAGCCTCCACCCACGACTAGATGTATGCAGAAAGGGGCTCAATGGCCGCCCTGTGCAAGTCGGAGGAGGGCTCAATGGCCGCCCTGTGCAAGTCGGAGGAGGGCTCAATGGCAGCCTTGTAGAACTTTTGGGCTGAGGCCCCCCAGTCTTCCACCATAGAGAAGGAAATGTGTGTAAGAGCATCCCAAGAAGGTTCCAAACATGTGGGTGAAATATATATCCCGCGGGTGGAAAATTGAAAAAAAGTTGAATATTTTTTTTGGACTTCCAGAGATGGGGAAATGTCAGTGAGCGCGTCCGATTTCAGTTCCAGAGCGAGTTGCCGAAAGAGCACTTGATACTTAGTCATTTTCAGATGTCCCAATTTTGACTTCCAGGACCCGCAGAAGTTTGGTAACTTGAACCCGCTCACCAGTTCCAAGCGTTTTGAGCTGTCCCCGGTTGCAGTAATGTAGTCTGCCCACTAGATGTTGCCAAAGAGACAAAGTGAAAGAAAAACCAGAATGAGGAAATTCCAGGGAGCCGTATCCGCCTCACAGTTCCAAGCGATCGGACACTTACTCATGCGTCCCCTTAGAGGGGGGTGGGTGTCACTCCATGTTAAATACCCAGTTTTGCACACCACCACCAGAATATATGAGAGAGGTGTGGCACCCTGCTGTTCACAGGTACCACAGGACCCAAAAGAGTGCATGGACTGACTTCTCCACAAGAGGCCCTTACTCCACACAGACACCTCCGCCCTTCCACCTCATACCACCAGAGGGAGCCCCGTTAGGGATGTATATACTGGAGGGTGCAGTTAGGTAGTCAGATCAGTCAGAGTGTGCTGAAAATGAGATCAGTGAAGGAGTAGCACGTCTGCTGCTGAGCTGAGGACCCCGAGTGCGGCAGGAGGCAAGGAGAGGAGAGAGGAGTTAAGGGGGGCAGAGGAGCATCTTAGGCCCACCCCAGAACACAAACCGGACACCGGGTCTGCGCCTACAGGGTCCTCTACACCCAGTAGGGAATACCGGCATACCAGGAAGATTACAGATCCCTGATCGACCTGAAGCTATAACCATTTACAGGACTAGGAACCACGAAGGCCCCAGCGTCCAGGGATAGTGGTTGCCAGAGAAAAAGTTCTACTACCAAGCCGACAGGTGAGAGAGTGAAACAGCATAGAAGCCAGGCCTAGTTCCAGGCTGGCCAGGAGCTTAGAGAGAGGAAGAAACGGACCAGGAGGCCTTATACCCGCTCACTGGGGAGAGTCCAGAAGTGCACCCTTCCTACCAAGTACCCTGGACCGTACCTGTTATCCACACCAGTAAAGGTACTTTAGTAAATCTCCTGTGTGCGTGTCTGTCATTCCCCCTGACCCAACCTGGCCACCTCTCACCTGCATCCCTTCCATCAACCCTGCCATGGGGGCCAGCTCCGCCTGTGGGGAGCCGAAGAATCCCAGCTACCATTCCATCACCCCCGGAGGTCTGGAGTAGCGCTGGTACCCATTACCAGAAACCACAGGTGGCGCCACGAGACAAAACCATTATTTGTCCCATCAAGTGACAAGCCCCTTTTAAAGAGTGACCCCAGAGTACGGGCCCAGAAGCCGACTGCTGTGATATCCTATAAAGAAGGTAAAGGCCCAGGTACCGAGTTCCCCCCATATTACCCTGGGCAAGTCAGAGGTACCTCTCAACCCCGACATATTTAGACTAATTTAAGCTGGTTTTCACATCTGTAGTGTTAGGTGTTGGTCTGGTGCTGGATTTGAAATGAGTTCAGGACCTTCTGTGGTCCAGCTGGGGCTGATGCTGCTCAGCATCGCCATCAGCCTCAACACCTAGCTGGTCTGTGAGCACTGTTTATCTCCCAGGTAGTTGTGCCTAGCAATGTTAAGCCTGGGTTGCAGAGGGAGACAGGGCTTGTGGAATCTTAAGTCCAGGATTGGCCGCACTGAGCATGTCCGTGACCTGGCAGATCATGATTGGTGGGTTTGCACCCTCCTGACCCGGTGATCTGGCACCCCCTGATTGGTCCACGTGTAATGTCACCAATGGCACATCGGTGGGCAGGGCTTAGTCTTTAAAAGGCCCGCCCACAAACATGGCGCATGATGCTGGTGTGTGGACGTCTGTGCTCCACGTGTAGTTTCTGCTAGGCAGGTTAGCTCCATAGAGGCAGGCTAGTGGAAGTAGGCAGGTAGCTTCACCTTGCAGACTGGCTCTTCAGTGGGGGGTCGCCTTTCCCCCCCCCCCGAGCAGCCAGCAGGACCACGTGGAGAAACACTCCTCTGTCCAGTAGCACGCCGGCAGAGGGCACTTACCCGTCGGAGTGAGTCACACGCATCTTAGCGCCAATCCCTACAGTGAAGCGCCTGTATCAAAGACAGGGCTACTGCTTTTCCCCCGGTCACACGTCTCTCTGTGGTTCTTGGAGATTGTGTGAACCGTTATACCCGCTCCGTGTGCATTCAGTGTAATCAGTTAGGTGCGCCTCCAGACGCTCATCTCCCGTGCAGTTAACAGAGATAGAGCATACCGCTATACCTGTTCCTGTGTGGAGAAACATGGAAGGGTTTAGTATTTAAGTTGCCGCTTCCTTTCCACCCAGAAAGTGTTCGGCAGCAGCCTTCCAGGCTGCATTGCGGACCCCGGGATAGGTTGCGTTCCATTTTAATAAAGTTGTCTGCAACCACCCTCCTAACACGTAGCCTCTGGTACGGGTTTTGGCTTTGAGTCACTGTTAAGCTGGTCCACACCTCTGCTGAGCCCAGGCTTCCGCAGCTGCGCGGAGGGACTTTTGCCGGTCGCCCGTCCCGAGTCAAAGAGGTGTTCCTGGGTTTACTTGAGCCTGGCCAGACCCCCCCGCGGGCCCTGGTTCTCTACAAGGGGGCATCGTCAAGGATAAAATCTGGAGTTTTAGGCCGAGGAGAAGCTCCATGAGTTCGGATGCTTTTGTGACTTCGACCCCTTGGAGCAGGGTCAGTGCTCTTCCACATTAAGTACCCCCTCTGCAAGGGCGCCTGTAGCCGAGTCACGCTTCCAGGACTCGTGGGCACATTTCTACCGACGACGGGTTTGCAGCCTCCCTACATGTGTGTGCGGTTAAGTCCCTACACGCAAGCCTGCTCTTCCTCCGATCGATTTGGCGCAGCACTCCCAGGTGGGGAAGTGGCGCCGCTCGCTCGGCCCAGGCATTGGAGCCTGCGCCGACTTAAGGTGAGCGATCCCCTTCCTCCTCTACCCCCGGGCTTTCAACACCTATCTTTGGGTGCGCATGCCGGCCTCCACCAAATTGCACCAAATAAGCGGCAGGATTCCATGGCTCTCAGGTGAAATCCCAGAACTGGGACTAAAATACCACCATTCTCACATGGTATTTGTACACCAAAACCAAGTGTCACTGAATGACCTCACCCCTTTTCTCATTGGTTATGACATAAGAAAAATATATATAATAATTTAATAACAATTACATATATTATTAATATTTGCAGTATTTTAGGAAGTGCACATCAAAACCTAGGGTCATTTTCAAACTTTATAAATGTTATGGGTCACCTTCTAGGATAATAAAGGTGCAATACCTGAGAGTCTGGCAAGTAGTATAACATAGAAATCTGTCTCGGGGTTTTCGTAGGTAGCAGAGCAGCTCCCCTCACACATTCCTAAACTTCATTGTCTCTTTTCCATTTGTAAACTAGTGATGGGTAGCTCCTGAACGAGCCGGCTCTTAATAGTGAATCATATGAGTCGGCTCCTGGCAGGGAGCCAATTGAAATTTAAACGGCTCTTTGCCAGTTCACGTTCCACAGTCAGTCCCCTCTGGCCCCGGCCCCTCCCTCCCCTCTGGCCCCGCCCCTCCCCTCTGGCCCCGCCCCTCCCTCCCGGCAGTAGTCACTCTGATCTTATCCAGGAGACTGAGAATGGCTGCTCCTCCTGCTGCCGCACATAGCACTGACTCACAGCCCCGCCCCTCCCTCCCCTCTGGCCCCAGCCCCTCCCTCCCCTCTGGCCCCGCCCCTCCCGGCCCATCCCTCCCGGCAGTAGTCACTCTGATCCTGAGAATGCCTGCTCCTCCTGCTGCTGCACATAGCACTGACTCACAGCCCCGCCCCCCTCCAATCTGTGACAAGCAGCAGGCAGGCACTTTATTAAAGGAACACTGACATCTGGATTTAGCCTGATTATAGTTATTTACCGCTAGCTTGTAAATCCTCGCTGAGCGAGGGAGAAACAGCGGATGTAAATGTGCGTCCCTTGTTCTCTCTCATTCACTTGAATGGAAGAGAACAAATGATCCAGCGATGCATATGGGCAGGGCAGATAAGGATCTCCTCTGCAGACATACCATCGCTGGATTGAGCATCACTGGATCGCAGGCTCGGGTGCTGCATCGACTGTGAAAATGCACCATTAGCTAGTGCAACTTGGAATGGTTATGTTGTTTCTGGTATGTGAATAACCTCCCAGCAGCCCCTGTTACATGATAGCAGTGCCAATCTGAGGGACCAACTTCATGCACAAAACTAGTACTATACAAGGCAGTACAGCACTCTCAAATCACATCCGATTTTGCATACAATTGCCAGTAGTGTTGAGCTAATTGAATTGCACTTGTTTGATTTCTGCACTTTTTTAGCAAACATTTCTCGTTTTGTGCGGTGCTGGCAATTTCGAACACTTTGTGCGGTCCAATTTGAATGTTTAAATTAAACCGCATTGTGAATATATGCGATACTGCGGCTAAAATCGCTAATATTCGCTATTTTAGCGGCCGCACTGTTTATTCGCAATGCGGTTCAATACTGACCTGTACAAAAATGGCTCTCGGCCACTGTGAGACTAGTAGAACCAAAGCGAACGTACGCTTGCGATTATGAACGTTCGCAATTATGAACGCATGCTGTTGCAATTGCGAGCGTAATATAGCAAAACTGCTATCAAACAATGTTTGAATTCAATTTGATAATGGAATCGAACAATATTATGTTCGCTCCTCTCTAATTGCCAGATATGACAATCGTATACATAATTACAGTGTGGACGCAGCCTCTGCTGCATAGATTGGCATTACTTGTGAAGATGTGGGCCCAGCTGAACCCAATTGTGCAGCAGCTGTTGCATGTGCCTGTGCTGTGAGCTTAGTGGCTTTTAATCACATGCAGGACCTCATTAATATGTCAGACCACTGTCTCACCAATGCAGGAAGCTGCCTGCCCATTTACATGAAAGTTCAGAAAAACTACCAAACTGGGCCCTAATGGTGATAGTGTTGGAATTAGTGTATCTGTCAATTCTTAATGTTGCGATCACATCTTCTTGAGACCAGCATAAAAGTACCTCACAGGTTCCCTTTAATGTAGATGAAGAAGGAGCATGTGACCACTGAGCAGCCAGTCACAGCGCACTGACTGGACTGTACTCTGCATCCTAAGCCTTGCCCTCTTGTGATTGTTTTTAAATTAACACACACGCTGTGTTCCTGGCAGCCTGCCCTACCCTGGATGGACGTGGACGGATACAGAGTGTAACAAACAGTAGTGCATGCAGATTGAGGTGCGTGTCATCAAATCCTCCCAATTTTGCAACCATATTGGTGATGGTGAGGAACTTGGGTATTAATTTCCACAGACTATTTTTAAAATACCCACAAATAAATAAAGAGGGAGGTTGATAGCCTGCAGAGAGAAGAGGAGTGCACGTCCAGTGGATAAGATGAGTGACAGCCGCAAACGAAGTAGGATTTGGTCGCATTTTGATTACATCGACAACACAAAAACAGAATGTAAAATTTGTAAGATAAAATTGTCATACCGAGCAGGGTCTACCACCAACCTTCACACACATATTAGAAATGTACATCCAACAGTGCAGATTGAGGAACATGAAAGCACCACTGCAACTACTGGAACTGCTGCTGCAGTGTCTGCAACCACCTCTGAGGCATCAGCTAGACCACGACCGGCAACAACCCAGAGATCTATACTCCAATTTATGCCAGATAAAGTCATGACCCCAGCAAGAAAGAGTGCAGTTGATAGAGAGTTGGCTAAGATGGTTGCAAAAGACTTCCAACCAATGACAATTGTGGAGGACAAGGGATTTAAAAATTTTGCCCATGCTCTCAATCCGACGTATGTTCTTCCAAGCAGGAAAACACTCAGTGAAACACTTATTCCAAAGCTATATGAAAGTGAACGTGCCTCATTACAAGAAAAGGTTCAAATGGCTGCAGCAGTTTGCCTGACAACTGACTGCTGGACATCCAGAGCCACCACGTCCTTCATGTCAGTAACATGTCATTTCATTGACCATTATAAAATGGTCTCTTGTCTTCTGGACTGTTTTGAGTTTACTGACAAGCACACTTCAGAGAACTTGGCAGATGAACTTCTAAGGGTGGCAAAAGAATGGGGAGTTGAAAGCAAAGTAATTTGCTGTGTTACTGATAATGCAGCTAATATAACCAAAGCCATTAAAAACCTAAAATGGAACCATCACCCGTGCCTTGCACACACAATTAACCTAATGGTAAGAGATGCTCTGAAGGAGATAAAACCCACTGTGGACAAAGTAAAATCAATTGTGGAATTTTTCCATAGGAGTACAACAGCCACAATGAAGCTAAAGTCTACTCAACAGCAAATGAGTATGCCTGAACTGAGGCCCAAACAAGAGTGTGTCACTAGATGGAATTCCACATTTCGTATGCTTAAACGGCTTCTGGAGTCCAAGGATGCAATCATATCTACCCTGGCCATTATCAACCCACCTGTTGAAAATCTGAGCCGAGAAGAATGGGAAGTCATGAGAGAGGCATGCACTATTCTGGAGCCCTTTGACCAGGTCACTGTGGAGATCGGTTCAGAAAGGTAGAGTAACAACTACTGTTATATTATTTGTATTGTTGAAAAAAAAAAGACACCCGTCCATCATTTAATCTTGGGACCCTTTTACACATCACAGTTTAACTTTCAGTCAGGCAAAAATGTGCCAGACTGAAAGATAAATTGTTCTGTATAAATGCATAAAACGATGGCCGACTGAACGACTCCTAATCGTTCAGTGGGACATTGCTCTGTGTAAAGGCAAGTGGTTCCTGCTGGCTCATTACTCATGAGCCAGAAGTAATGACCTGCAGCGCTCCCTCCCAGCACTCCCCTGGTATCTGGGTCCAGCTGTCGGAGGAGCAGGGCTCAGCGGCTTCTCCTCTGCCATGGCAACCCGACAAGAGCCAGCATGTGGACCCTGATACCAGACAGGACCCAGATAGCAGGTGCTGGAAGGTAAATATCTTGTTGCACCCCAGGCCCAAGCTATCCTATGAAGCCATATTGTTTCGGCTCATAGGATAGTACAGATTTACTATAAACGATGTCTGTGCATGGAAACAGTTTAAAAGCAAACGATGGGAGAAATTATTGCACAAACGATTTCTCTGCTCATGGATTAGCCGGGCAGCAGAGTTGAGGATAGATTGAAGGGGTGATTAGAGCGTTGGAAGGGAGACCGCCGAGGAGGGTGTTGCAGTAGTCTAGGCGGGTGATAATGAATTAGTTAGCACATTGTGTGGCAGAGTGATCTATAATCTCACTGCTCTTACAGCAAAGAATCCCCTGATGATGGTGAAACATTTTTTCTCTAGAAGAAGTATAGGATGCCAATGCCACTAGTACAGGAGTAGAAGGCAAAAGATCAGTAGGAAAATCTCTGTACTGTCTATTTATATATCTGTAGATTAGATCGCCCCAAGCCATCTTTTTTCCAGACTGAATGACCCCAAGTTTCATAACCTGTTTTGTCAATGCAATACTGCAAATCATCATCATATAACTGTATGGTAGAGGTCAATGGCAGTAATACTACATAAGAAATAAAGTTCACATTACAAATTTCTGAGTAACTGTTTTATCCATTTGCAGCTATGTTACAGCCTCTAAAATGCTGCTGCTGTGCCGGGGTTTGCAGAGAGTGACAGCCAACCAGAGAGATGGAGCAATAAATACAGAGAAAGTAAAAGTTGGTAGCTGCCCTGTGTGCCTCTATGGAAAGAAAGTTCCAAAGGATGGAATATAACACTATACTGTCAGAAACTACACTACTTGACCCGAGGTTCAAAAAGCTGGCCTTTAGTGATAATAGAGCTGTTGATGAGGCACTGCAAAGAACAGCAGCAGCAGCGAGATGCAGCCTCACCAGCCAGCCACCTCCATCAGATGAAGATGAAGTGGGAGCAGGGGCTCCACAAGTACAACAACCACAAATGTCTGCTGTTTGGAGGGTCTTTGACGAAAGGGCAACAGGAGATGCTGCAAGAAGAAACCACTCAGCAGTTGCAATGCTAGAAGTAAGATCATATCTTGAGGAACCCTTGATCCAAAGAGCAGCAGACCCATTGACGTGGTGGGAGAGCAAGGCTTCAATATCCCCACGGCTTGTCAAGGTGATGACCAGAAGACTGTGCATCGTAGCGACATCAGTCCCTTCAGAGAGGATTTTCTCCAAAGCAGGGCAAATAATAACAGAGAGAAGAAATCGGATCAGCCCATCCAAGCTCCAGCACTTGGTCTTTCTTATTGCCAATCTGCCCTAATGACAATCTTAACATGTTGCACTTTTAAAAATGGGTTTCTGCTGCTGTTTTGAGTATTTGTTATATTTTTGCACATTTTATATTTGTTAATGTTTTCATACTAAACAGAATACACAAAATGTTATTTTGGAAATGATCAGGTTTAAAGGGGTAGGCTCAATTCTTACCTTTCCCGGCTCCAGCGCTGCATTCTCTCTTATGCCCCTGCCTCAGGGGGCGGGGCCGGAGATGACATGACATGCGCACAGAACTCCGTGATTGGCCTCCGGGGACCGATCGCACAGCTCCGTGCTGTCACCGCCCGGCCCACAACGGGTGCTGCATGGTCCATGCGGTCAGTCAGCAAGCGCTGCCCGACAACATGGTCGCATCCTGTGTGTCTTTTGCTGAATAGGGCTCCGGCACAGGACAACTTCCATGGAAACCCATGTAAACAGTTCCATAGGTTTTTATGGAATACCAGCAGGATTGAAGCAGAATTTTTAAAATAAGTATATGGAGAATATACCTATTTTAAAAAGTTCTCTTCAATTAATGGAACTAATGCCCATGTGATCCAACCCCTTTAATGACATTATATTAGTGATGGCAAAAGACGTTGGTCCTTGATGGGACACCAAAAAAACAGTCTTTTCCAAAACAGATAATAACAGAGGAAATAAACTGAATCAGTCCATCCAAGCTATGGCACTTAGTTTATCTATCCAATGGGCCCTGAAGACAAGTTTAGGCGGCCTTCACACTTTGTGGATTTGCAGCGGAGTTTCCATGCAGATCATGAGCGTGGACATGCCATGGCATTTACAGAAGCCAACAGTGGCAATGGTTTTTATCCAAAACACATTCTCACTTCGTGGAAAACTTCAGAATCTGACATGAGGTGTGAAATTGGCTTCAGCAGCAGCAGCATGTCAGTATGTGCCGAATATCCGAGATGCGAAATTCATTGCAGTCAATGGACGGGTGAATTCCGCAGCAAATTCCTTATCTAAATCCGCCTGGATGCAGATGCGACATTTGACACTGCAGTTTTGCTGCAGACTGTTTGCAGCAGACAGCCCACAGCGAACTTGCCAAGTGTGAAGGTAGCTTTACAATGTGGCACTGATAATTAGTATCTTGTTGCTATTTTGCATGTTCATTTTGTGTTTGTTAAAGTTTTTACAGCAAATATAAAATCTGGTTATTCTGGAAACTATTCTGTTTTATGTCAAATTGGCACATGTTTAGATTTTTACTAAAAGGTATACAATCATGGGTTAAAACATACCAGAATTTGGCTTCAAATTTAAAGCCAAAAGGTAATAGGAAATGAAGAGCCGTTTTCGGAGCCAAAAGAGCCGGCTAACAAAAAAAAAACAAAAAAAAAAAACAAACAAACAAACAAACAAAAAAAAAAAAAATCGCATTTTACCCATCACTATTGTAAACCCCCAGAAAGGGAGGGGAGAGGAGGAGACATCAGACATGGAGCAAATCCAGCCCAGATTTTCAGCAGTCGTAAAGCATGCCAGCTCTACACAAGGTTTTCATGCCAAATTTCAGTAGCTGCTCCCCCTAGTGTTTCAAAGTGGAACATATCAAACTTTTAATTATTTTTCATATTTTACTCCATTAAAAAATATGATAATATTGGAAAAACGAATCAAAAATATAATACTTTACGTTTTTGCAATTGTTGAAAAAAAAATTGTGATGGCACCTTCCCTTTAATGTTAATTAAACTATGCTAACAGTAGCTTCAATAATCTTTTTTAGGCTTCAACTACCTTCAGTTACCTGTAAAGAGGCGAGAGATGCATTTGACAAGTGGGCACTGATGAATCTTTCCAATGAAAAGAGATCATGTATATACCTACAGTATAGACCAAAAGTTTGGACACACCTTCATTTAAAGACTACCTCTTGAAGCTAATCAAGAGAATGCCAAGAGTGTGCAAAGCAGTCATCAAAGCAAAAGGTGGCTACTGTGAAGAACCTAGAATATAAGACATATTTCAGTTGTTTCACACTTTTTTGTTAAGTATATAATTCCACATGTGGTAATTCATAGTTTTGATGCCTTCAGTGTGAATGTACAATTTTCAAAGTCATGAAAATACAGAAAAATCTTTAAATGAGAAGGTGTGTCCAAACTTTTGGTCTGTACTGTATATCAACCATAAGATCTAAAAGATACAGTTAGAAAGACTAATCTGCTTCAAGTCCAGCATATTCTGGCTACACTGAAGTCCAATCATCAAGCTATAGTAATTATTAATGGACACGCATGTCTGTTTAATCTAGAAAAAGGAAGAGGACAGAAAATGACTTGAAAGACAATGAAGGAGAACAAGATGAAGAAGATGCATCAAATACAGAGGAAATTAAGGGGTTAAAAGAAGAGGCTTTCAAGAGGCTGCTTAAGACATCCAGCTGATATAAATCCGCAACCTCCAACCATAGCCATGTGTGCAGAATCAGGTAGAAACTGCACAAACTTTGTTATAATTGTGAAGCTCTATAATTACTCAAGCATGCATTGTTGGTAATTTCCAGTGGATTACATAGTTTTATGTGATCAGCATTTTGGGATATTAATGCTTTTTTTAGGAAATACAACACATTTCAATAACTGCAGCCTTTTCGGTCTATGTTATGGTTATTATTACTGAACACTTGGTTTCCATAAGTCGCTGTGTTATTACAATCAGGGTTGTTGGGGAGGGAGGTAGACCAGGCCTGGGTATAAGAAGACCTAAGTCACCAATGGCACAGTCTTCCTCCAACATTTTTTTGGGGTGTGCAATTCTGCTAATTATAATGGAAGGAATAGGCTAATGTATTCAAGAAGTTGGTGTTCCTGGGCAACAATTTAATGTGGTGTTTTGTATGCATACTGACTATTTTACAATATTTTGCTTTATTTTTAGCAGAAAAATTCTGAAATCTTCCCGGCAAAGAGCAACTCATGGTGTACATGAAGGAACAGGGCTGGCAGACCACCGTACCAAAAGCGGAGATTGTTCTAAAGGCCTGGAGACCTCACAAATCCCGGAAAAATCAGGAGAAATGGTTAGAAATAGAAAGCTTGGTGGACTCCCAGGAGTGGAAAGGACTCGTTACAGTGCAGGATCACAAAAAGGGTGGACAATCCATAAAGACCACCCAGGGCTTTAAAAAAGGTGACATTGTTTGCCATTACCATGGTATCTCAATGGGAGGAAAAGAAGGAGGAAATACAAAGAAAAATTACAGATGAAAAGTGTTATATCTTCTTCTTTCGTGAGAAAGGACATAATGTGCATAAATGCCACCCAGGCGCCCTGCGACTGCCATTTACAAAGGCCTTCAACATTTGGACGCCTGATAAATCACTCACGCAAAAGAGACAATCTAAAGCCGGTTCTGAAACATATGAAGGGCGAGACAATTCCCATAATATTATCTGACGCAAAGGAAGACATTCCTCCAGGAACTGAACTTCTTATTGCTTGTGGTGTGAAAAGACTATGGAGAAGGAGAAGATCTGGGCTGGCTGGACAAGGGACAACCTGAGCTCATACATTTCATCTGAATTGTGTTGGCTAGCCTTGGCACTCCAGCGGTGGTAACACTACAACTCCCAGCATGCCTCAACTGCTGCACATTCCTATGGCATGCTGGGAGTTGTAGTTTAAAACAGCCAGGGTGTCCAGGCTAGCCATTACTGTGTTATATAAACTGGTTGATATTCCTTTTTACACTTGTTGTGCATATACCCATGTATTTATACTAACATTTATATATAAGGTTAATAAACTTTACATACTACTTTAAATTTGCCATAAATTGCTGTGGTCTGTGCTGTGTATTTTAAAAGCAATTAATGACATAGAAACATGTCTGAAAAAGGCTCAGTAATTGATGCAGTAG